>NC_140643.1:27427359-28052359 GCF_978046115.1 Saccoglossus kowalevskii | reverse complement strand
TTCATTATACATCATGTCATAGATCTACAGATTTATTGGTTTAATGATTCAATTCAAAATGGCTAACCATTGGCCATTTTGTTTTAATTAATGCTGTTCCAGATCTATATCTCTCAATAAGTACTTGTTTGACGATCACATACAAGATGACTAAACATTAATCATTTTAATGTTAAAAAATCATCATAATCAAGCATCAGCTAAATTTGATAACTAACAGGGACTGTGCCATGCATGGCTTGTTAATTGTTAGTTTGCCAGAAAAGACAGTACACCATGATCTTTTATACACCAAGCATTCAAGCAAAGCTCTAATTTTTTCAATTGTCATTTTATTAATTCCTGTTAGGCCAAGGAAAATAGATCTGTTTCTTGTACAAACATTCTCAAACAAACGATGCGATGATAAAATTGTGTAAAAAAGATATTGCAGGAGCAGACATCTTATGAACACAGTCTTGGAACTGACCAAAAACAATTTGTTGATCTATTTTTGCAGGCTTGAAGGAGGATATTTCCGGTCTCTTTGATGATGAAGATGATGATTACAAAACTGTTGCCAAGAGACAAAATCGTTCACTACAACCAGATGATGAAAGTCAAATTTCATCAACATCTGGGAAGAACATTCCACAACAAGAGGAGGATGAGCTTGATTCACAAGCAACAAATATTAGTTGCCACAGCAACACAGGTTACAACACAAATGATGAGACTGATGACGACAGTGAATTTGATTTATTTTTTTCACAGGAAGTTCTTCCTGAACAGTGTGATCAGAGAAAAATAGGTCAGAAAGAAAATAGTGAGAAACAAATCAAAGTTTATGGAAGTGATGAACAAAGTACTGGAGAAACAAGTAGCAAACAAGAACTGGAGGAACCGAACAACACAGACAAACAATTGTTGGAGGAAAGTAGTAACAGTCAAAGTAACAATGACTGTGAATTGGTGTTATTCAAAAAAGGCATTGCCAACAAAAAAAGTGATATTGAGGAGGAGAGTGGAGGTGATACCAATGTTTCTACTTTAAGGACCTCATCTAAAGATTATAATAAAGTAGCTGCAGAATCAGACAGTGACCAAACTTTTGAATATGATGAGAACAGTCAAGATCTGTTTGATAATGATGATATGTTAATTGCACCATCTTCTCCTAATGTTCAAACTCCCAATAAAGATAATCTGGAGTATCTCCATCAAAAGATGGCTGAAGGTGATCGGATACAGTTCACTGCCTCCAATAAATAGTGATTTTTAAATTATGAAATTAATTGAACCATATATATTTTTCAAAACGCCTGAGATTTTTCATCCGATGTTGTAGCGAGTCACTTCCAAAATGTTGATTCCCTAAACTTAAATTATGTAGACAATGTACCGGTAATCACTAAACTTAATATTAAAGAATATTCGACCATGTTTTGACTACAAAATTTTAGCTTACAGGAAATGCAAAAGAGAAACTTTTCAGAAACTGGTCTTTTGGATTGAAAGATTTTTATGGGGTAAACCCTCCAATATCTGATATTTAATATACTGGTACAGGTAGTACATAGTGTCAATAAGATCAGACTAGTTTGCTGCAGATTTGTAAACCAGATTGTGAAAAAGAAAACAAAAAGCAAACTTGTTTCATCGGTGCCACTGAATCGTATAGTTTACATTCATGTTTTCTATTTTTAGTCCCTGTTCAGTCTTGGTGCTTCTGTCTGTCTATACCCAAACACACATGCTTCGGGCGATTAAATTCAAACTTTACACATACATAAGACATCATATCGAACATATGCACATGCATTTGTTCCATGATCTAATTCAAGATGGCCAAATGGCAGCCATTTTAAGGCCAAAAATGCACCACAAAATCACATTTTAAACCATTATACAACTGTATCTCAGACGTGCATGAATTCCAGTCATGGAAACAAGGTTTGATTTAATAACTAATTCTAATATTTACATTTAATTGGGTGAGGTACTTGCTCAAAGTTTTAAAACTTAAAAACAATCAATCTTTGTTTACAAAAATCTAAAGGTATGCTTTAAATTAAATTAAATTACAATGTTATAAAACTACTATACCAGTCTATACCAGATGAAATGTTATACTTAGATTTCCATGCAGAAAAACACTCATAGAAAAAACCTGAATCACCAAAGGTTGTTAAAAGTGACTGTATATATTTTGTAACTGCTTCGTAATTTTAATATCCAGATTCATTTACATTTAGAATACTTGTGTGAGATTACCCACAGACAGTAGTCATGTTTTTTTTTTTAAATTTTGTACTACAAACATTTTTAGATTATGTAAATGCCAATAAGTATTCCATTGTACAGTTCAATACAGTGAATTTCATGAAGGTGTGAATTTTTCTATATATTTATAAATTCCAAACAAAACCACTTTACTAATCACAACATGTTAACGAGTGTATGACAGTAAATTGACCAAGATTAAAAGAAACCTGTAAAATCTCATTCCTATAATACAACCAACAAAATCAAATTCCAAGGTTTAAATATTTCATGAATTTGACTGTATGCATTCAAGAATGCAACCAATTTAAATTTTGTATCGTATTATTATTACCCAAAGTCTACTCTGAATTTGTACATGAATTTAATTTACAATCCTCAGGAACATTGAGAGTGAATTATGTCTGACTGCAAACATCGGATGAATTGTATATTCACAATGTAATGTTAGTTTATAATTGTACTATAATGAAATCTTGAAATTATTAAATGCAGTGATTTTATACTGATTGATAAAATAAAATTGCGAATTTAAGACTTTATTTTTATGTGAATATTGTACAAAAGAATGCATAAGTTGGTAATGACCGAGGTGGCGTTGTCACGATAAGCAGCACATGTAGGCCCATAAAATACAAATAAAGCTTTTCTTTGAATTTGCATTGTGATATTTTTGTTGATTCGCAATGGGGAAGAAATGTACACATCACATTTCTTAGTGCACATTGAGATTATTTGGATAAATGCTCCTTTTTAATATTGTCTGTGGTGCAATACACTAGATAGCTGCCACCAGAGGGCA
This sequence comes from Saccoglossus kowalevskii, assembly GCF_978046115.1. Lineage (NCBI taxonomy): Eukaryota > Metazoa > Hemichordata > Enteropneusta > Harrimaniidae > Saccoglossus > Saccoglossus kowalevskii. The sequence goes on along the minus strand of NC_140643.1, from coordinate 28,049,295 downwards.
GTGTTAGAAGATTCAGAAGAGAATGACATTTATACATGGCTGATGGGCATTTACGAATACATTTGTGAAAGGATTCGTAGCTTCGGTAAGGTACATTTTATACAGCACTAAAACTCAAATCAGACGAGGGCGCTGTACAACTATAATTAGGAATCAAATCCCTTCAAGAACAATGCAATATCTGATGCAAGTACTTAATTATGAAAACTTGTTTTCTGTTTTCAAAATAGCTCAACTGAGTATTTGTAAATTTCTTCATGTGTGTGCATGTCTGCTGCTAGATGATCACTGGTATAATTGACGTTATCACATTTTAAAGCGAGGGAGTCGTCACCTACGCATGCGTCAGATGGCCATAGCGTGTCATTGTTTACAAACAAGCGTCTACCCACGAGCCTTTGTGTTATTAGCATGTATTGTTATCGTCCCTTAGGATTCAATTACCGCGCGTGCACAGGTGACAACACTCCCGCTTTAATCAAATTACTAGTGAATTCAAGCAGGGAGAATATATTTTTTTTTAAACAAAGTCAAAAAGACAAATCATGCAGAATTCTCGTAAACTTTTTTTGCTGCGAAATATATGCAATCTGACATTCTAAGCCATCACTGGTCCACAATTCTAGTCATCCAAGGAATGCAGATAGGTGTGGCTTGTTCATGAGATCTATTTTTACCCCCGAAGAGGTGGTTGGTCCTTAATGCGAGTCGGCTACGAATTTGGCCACACTGTCATTGAAGGACACACCTCAAATTCTTGTTTTGTCCCCTTCTACGTGACCAATTATGGAGAGTTGGAAAATCATCTGCCTAGTGCAAATGGCAAGAAATCCCATCTGCTGAAGCTCATAGGAAATGGTGTGTTCAGTCATACGGTAATAGTATTACAAAATTCATTTCACAAATTCGAAATTACAAATAAAACTTATGTGCATCAGTAAATCATTAAGTTTGAAAGAAATCATCCCAGGCATGCCCAAGAAACAGTTTATGGCATTTTTTAGGTGTTTTTACAAAAATAGCAACCAGTCAGTCAAAGGTCATCAACACAAAAACAAATCAGCATGCCAATGTACTACTATTGTCTAAATCAGTCAAAGGATGCTCAAGAAAAAGACACACTCAGAATAACACCACCATGGCCACCAGTCTACCTTTGTGAAGCAAATCACAAAATAAACTAACCCATCATGACTGATGTCAGTGCCAAGTTTGATATTATTCAAGGCATGTCTAAGAAACTTGTTTTTTTTAATAAAAATTATCATCAATTGGCATTTTAAAATTAAATCAACAAATTTGTGCATCAGTAACCCGCTGGATGTAATCAAGATCTGAATTGGCAGAAATGTTCAATTTTGATACATTTTTAGAAGTAAATTGAACCACATTCAGTGACATGCTTATCAGTATATGTGCAGTTTGAATGTGGTTTGTTCCAAAAACGTCATAGACATGCACACAGAAGTAAATTTCAATGTCACAGTTTATTGAGGGTACTTACAAAAAAAAGATATTCAGAACACAGGTTTACTCTAAATTCTTTATTTATATCAAGACAGTGGCAATAAAAATTAAATAACATAGTATAGATATCACCACAGAATATAAGACACTTTGGTTGCTGGGATCTTTGTGAAAGTTGACAAAGAACCAGTTTGTTTTTTTCCCCAACATGATACAGTAATCATTAAGAATCACTTGGTACATCATTGTTATGAGTAACACATTACCGTGGCAACTGAATCCATTATTTACATAGTTCCTTTCTCTGAGCAAAATGGGTTGCGTATAAATAGTCATGGTTTTGGCTGTTGGTTTTGCTCCCCAGATTCCATATTTTGAGATAATTGAGGATTTAGCAACAATGTAAAAACAAAAAAAAACAGTGAGGTGTGTCTCTACAAAGAAGGTTAGCTAATTTATGGAGAAGATGTTGCTCACCAAACCAGACAAGATAACAAGGCAGTGAACATTGTGGTTGAAATCTGAATTTGATCGGCGTAAAAGGTAAAAGCCATTTGGCAAAAATATGATCACAATGTACTGCTTTTTTTTTTAATTTTGCTTATCGATTACGGTTGTGATTTTTTGTTCACCACAAGAAAAGAAGTTATACAACACCAAATCATCAGATATCTTGTCAATAACAATCCATTTTGCTTAGATAATTTCAGAAAACATTGGGTGGATTGATGATAAAATAAAACTTATTTCAGAGCACTCTCTACATGAACATTAATAACTACAACTAACATCGTAACAATTATCAACACAATTTACAAAATTTAATACCAAAATCCGCAAATCTAAAATGATTTCATAATATTACTGCTACTCAAGCTAAATATATATTTTTAACAATTTAAGTAAGAAAATATCTATAGAGAAAACCTTGCCTTTAGTTCAATGTCCCAGAAACAGAAATTTTTTCATCTAACCGCAGGAGTCGGGGGGAATTAGTAGAAAAACTAAAATAAATAGAACTAGGCAAGTCATGTTCTTAATTAATCAAATAAAATATTTAATGGAAATTAAAACATTAAAACTCCCACCCAACCCTGTGTACAACGCTCTTACGTAGCGTAACATTATTTATTTTGGAATAAATACATGGCGACTGGGATTGTGAGGTTGACTTATTGCTCCAGAATAACACAAGTGTGACTCGGATTAGAAAATTGTATCCATGTGCATCCATCAACACTGAATAAAATATATGGATGTTATTGCAAGGAAAGCATTAGTCGTCGTTGCTGAGTGTGTTTCAAGGTAAACAAACACATACATGCTTGTGTGTACATACATCAAAATTCAACGACAGTGGTGCTTTTTAGCATCCCAAAATCATGTGACAAAAACATCCAATTGAAACATTTCATGATAAAACAGTAGGTATCAAAAGTAATTATATATCTGAAAAATTTCACATGGACTTTAGAAAAGAAATTTCCTACAATTTTCTGAGCCACATTTACAGTTGATGGTATTAGGTTTTGCAAAATCAGCATCTACGATTTCCGATTCTGTACTATCAGGTTCTATTGCTGTAGCTGCAGCTGGTGATTCCTCCTCTTCAAGGGATGCCCCTGCAAAATAACACATTGAACAAAATTGAAACTTGCTAAAGCGCACTGCTAAATCAGGATAAACAATTACCATAATAAGATGCCTTAAACTTACCTGTCATTTGGTAATCAAAGTAAGGTTTTTACCTGACATTTGGTAATCAAAGTAAGGTTTTTACCTGTCATTTGGTAATCAAAGTAAAGTTTTTACCTGTCATTTGGTAATCAAAAGTAAGGGGTTTACCTGTCATTTGGTAATCAAAAGTAAGGTTTTTACCTGTCATTTGGTAATCAAAATAAGGTTTTTACCTGTCATTTGGTAATCAAAGTAAGGTTTTTACCCGTCATATGGTAATCAAAAGTAAGGTTTTTACCTGTCATTTGGTAATCAAAAGTAAGGTTTTTACCTGTCATTTGGTAATCAAAGTAAGGTTTTTACCTGTCATTTGGTAATCAAAGTAAGGTTTTTACCTGTCATTTGGTAATCAAAGTAAGGTTTTTACACCTGTCATTTGGTAATCAAAGTAAGGTTTTTACCTGTCATTTGGTAATCAAAAGTAAGGTTTTTACCTGTCATTTGGTAATCAACAGTAAGGTTTTCACCTGTCATTTGGTAATCAAAGTAAGGTTTTTACCTGTCATTTGGTAATCAAAGTAAGGTTTTTACCTGTCATTTGGTAATCAAAGTAAGGTTTTTACCTGTCATTTGGTAATCAAAGTAAGGTTTTTACCTGTCATTTGGTAATCAAAGTAAGGATTTTACCTGTCATATAGTAATCAAAAGTAAGGTTTTTACCTGTCAATTGGTAATCAAAGTAAGGCTTTTACACCTGTCATTTGGTAATCAAAGTAAGGTTTTTACACCTGTCATTTGGTAATCAAAGTAAGGTTTTTACCTGTCATTTGGTAATCAAAAGTAAGGTTTTTACCTGTCATTTGGTAATCAAAGTAAGGTTTTTACCTGTCATTTGGTAATCAAAGTAAGATTTTTACCTGTCATTTGGTAATCAAAGTAAGGTTTTTACACCTGTCATTTGGTAATCAAAAGTAAGGTTTTTACCTGTCATTTGGTAATCAAAGTAAGGTTTTCACCTGTCATTTGGTAATCAAAGTAAGGTTTTTACCTGTCATTTGATAATCAAAGTAAGGTTTTTACCTGTCATTTGGTAATCAAAAGTAAGGTTTTTACACCTGTCATTTGGTAATCAAAAGTAAGGTTTTTACCTGTCATTTGGTAATCAAAGTAAGGTTTTCACCTGTCATTTGGTAATCAAAGTAAGATTTTTACCTGTCATTTGGTAATCAAAGTAAGGCTTTTACACCTGTCATTTGGTAATCAAAAGTAAGGTTTTCACCTGTCATTTGGTAATCAAAGTAAGATTTTTACCTGTCATTTGGTAATCAAAGTAAGGTTTTCACCTGTCATTTGGTAATCAAAAGTAAGGTTTTTACCTGTCATTTGGTAATCAAAGTAAGGTTTTTACCTGCCATTTGGTAATCAAAGTAAGGTTTTTACCTGCCATTTGGTAATCAAAGTAAGGTTTTCACCTGTCATTTGGTAATCGAAAGTAGGGTTTTTACCTGTCATTTGGTAATCAAAAATAAGGTTTTTACACCTGTCATTTGGTAATCAAAAACAAGGTTTTTACCTGCCATTTTGTAATCAAAGTAAGGTTTTTACCTGTCATTTGGTAATCAAAAGTAAGGTTTTTACCTGTCATTTGGTAATCAACAGTAAGGTTTTCACCTGTCATTTGGTAATCAAAGTAAGGTTTTTACCTGTCATTTGGTAATCAAAGTAAGGTTTTTACCTGTCATTTGGTAATCAAAGTAAGGTTTTTACCTGTCATTTGGTAATCAAAGTAAGGTTTTTACCTGTCATTTGGTAATCAAAGTAAGGTTTTTACCTGTCATTTGGTAATCAAAGTAAGGATTTTACCTGTCATATAGTAATCAAAAGTAAGGTTTTTACCTGTCAATTGGTAATCAAAGTAAGGTTTTTACCTGTCATTTGGTAATCAAAGTAAGGTTTTTACCTGTCATTTGGTAATCAAAAGTAAGGTTTTTACCTGTCATTTGGTAATCAAAGTAAGGTTTTCACCTGTCATTTGGTAATCAAAGTAAGGTTTTCACCTGTCATTTGGTAATCAAAGTAAGGTTTTTACCTGTCATTTGGTAATCAAAGTAAGGTTTTTACCTGTCATTTGGTAATCAAAGTAAGGTTTTTACCTGTCATTTGGTAATCAAAGTAAGGATTTTACCTGTCATATAGTAATCAAAAGTAAGGTTTTTACCTGTCAATTGGTAATCAAAGTAAGGTTTTTACCTGTCATTTGGTAATCAAAGTAAGGTTTTTACACCTGTCATTTGGTAATCAAAAGTAAGGTTTTTACCTGTCATTTGGTAATCAAAGTAAGGTTTTCACCTGTCATTTGGTAATCAAAGTAAGGTTTTCACCTGTCATTTGGTAATCAAAGTAAGATTTTTACCTGTCATTTGGTAATCAAAGTAAGGCTTTTACACCTGTCATTTGGTAATCAAAAGTAAGGTTTTCACCTGTCATTTGGTAATCAAAGTAAGATTTTTACCTGTCATTTGGTAATCAAAGTAAGGTTTTCACCTGTCATTTGGTAATCAAAAGTAAGGTTTTTACCTGTCATTTGGTAATCAAAGTAAGGTTTTTACCTGCCATTTGGTAATCAAAGTAAGGTTTTTACCTGCCATTTGGTAATCAAAGTAAGGTTTTCACCTGTCATTTGGTAATCGAAAGTAGGGTTTTTACCTGTCATTTGGTAATCAAAAATAAGGTTTTTACACCTGTCATTTGGTAATCAAAAATAAGGTTTTTACCTGCCATTTGGTAATCAAAGTAAGGTTTTTACCTGTCATTTGGTAATCAAAAGTAAGGTTTTTACCTGTCATTTGGTAATCAACAGTAAGGTTTTCACCTGTCATTTGGTAATCAAAGTAAGGTTTTTACCTGTCATTTGGTAATCAAAGTAAGGTTTTTACCTGTCATTTGGTAATCAAAGTAAGGTTTTTACCTGTCATTTGGTAATCAAAGTAAGGTTTTTACCTGTCATTTGGTAATCAAAGTAAGGATTTTACCTGTCAATTGGTAATCAAAGTAAGGTTTTTACCTGTCATTTGGTAATCAAAGTAAGGTTTTTACCTGTCATTTGGTAATCAAAGTAAGGTTTTTACCTGTCATTTGGTAATCAAAGTAAGGTTTTTACCTGTCATTTGGTAATCAAAGTAAGGTTTTTACCTGTCATTTGGTAATCAAAGTAAGGTTTTTACCTGTCATTTGGTAATCAAAGTAAGGTTTTTACACCTGTCATTTGGTAATCAAAAGTAAGGTTTTTACCTGTCATTTGGTTCTCAAAGTAAGGTTTTCACCTGTCATTTGGTAATCAAAGTAAGGTTTTTACCTGTCATTTGATAATCAAAGTAAGGTTTTTACCTGTCATTTGGTAATCAAAAGTAAGGTTTTTACACCTGTCATTTGGTAATCAAAAGTAAGGTTTTTACCTGTCATTTGGTAATCAAAGTAAGGTTTTCACCTGTCATTTGGTAATCAAAGTAAGATTTTTACCTGTCATTTGGTAATCAAAGTAAGGCTTTTACACCTGTCATTTGGTAATCAAAAGTAAGGTTTTCACCTGTCATTTGGTAATCAAAGTAAGATTTTTACCTGTCATTTGGTAATCAAAGTAAGGTTTTCACCTGTCATTTGGTAATCAAAAGTAAGGTTTTTACCTGTCATTTGGTAATCAAAGTAAGGTTTTTACCTGCCATTTGGTAATCAAAGTAAGGTTTTTACCTGCCATTTGGTAATCAAAGTAAAGTTTTTACCTGTCATTTGGTAATCAAAGTAAGATTTTTACCTGTCATTTGGTAATCGAAAGTAGGGTTTTTATCTGTCATTTGGTAATCGAAAGTAGGGTTTTTACCTGTCATTTGGTAATCAAAGTAAGGTTTTCACCTGTCATTTGGTAATCAAAGTAAGATTTTTACCTGTCATTTGGTAATCAAAGTAAGGTTTTTACCTGTCATTTGGTAATCAAAGTAAGGTTTTTACCTGTCATTTGGTAATCAAAAGTAAGGTTTTTACCTGTCATTTGGTAATCAAAAGTAAGGTTTTTACCTGTCATTTGGTAATCAAAAGTAAGGTTTTTACCTGTCATTTGGTAATCGAAAGTAGGGTTTTTACCTGTCATTTGGTAATCAAAGTAAGGTTTTTACCTGTCATTTGGTAATCAAAAGTAAGGTTTTTACCTGTCATTTGGTAATCAAAAGTAAGGTTTTTACACCTGTCATTTGGTAATCAAAAGTAAGGTTTTTACCTGTCATTTGGTAATCAAAGTAAGGTTTTCACCTGTCATTTGGTAATCAAAGTAAGATTTTTACCTGTCATTTGGTAATCAAAGTAAGGTTTTTACCTGTCATTTGGTAATCAAAGTAAGATTTTTACCTGTCATTTGGTAATCAAAGTAAGATTTTTACCTGTTATTTGGTAATCAAAAGTAAGGTTTTCACCTGTCATTTGGTAATCAAAAATAAGGTTTTTACCTGTCATTTGGTAATCAAAAGTAAGGTTTTTACCTGTTATTTGGTAATCAAAAGTAAGGTTTTCACCTGTCATTTGGTAATCAAAAGTAAGGTTTTTACCTGCCATTTGGTAATCAAAGTAAGGTTTTCACCTGTCATTTGGTAATCAAAAGTAAGGTTTTTACCTGTCATTTGGTAATCAAAAGTAAGGTTTTTACCTGTCATTTGGTAATCAAAAGTAAGGTTTTTACCTGTCATTTGGTAATCAAAAGTAAGGTTTTCACCTGTCATTTGGTAATCAAAAGTAAGGATTCACCTGTCATTTGGTAATCAAAAGTAAGGTTTTAAGTTGTCATTTGGCAATCAAAAGTAAGGTTTTTACCTGTCATTTGGTAATCAAAAGTAAGTTCTTCTCCTGCCTTGATATCTCGACATGCAAAAAGTGCAACTCGGGGCATTCGTGGATCAACTTGATTAATCCAAACTCCATAAACTACCATATTTGGATCACACTGCAAACAAACATAAAAACAAATTAAGTTATTGTTTGCAATCAATACATTCACTTCATATTATGCAATATATATCCTGATGTGAAATTGATTAACTCTACTTCATGTCTGGAGTAAAGGAGGTTAATTTGGGACTGTTTATTTTTTTTTAAAATTATTAAAGATGATTTCTGATTCTCCAATCTCCGATAGATGCATACTCAAACCCAAAATTACTGTAAAACATGTTGAAAAAGCGACATGCAATTTTAGTGAATTGTGATAAAATGACGTAATAGCTAAATGTTTGATTTAGCGAATCTCATCTTGTCATTGTTGATTTTCTGTTTTTACAATATGTCGCGTGTCAAAACAAATGCGCAGTTATCACCTCCATAAAAAAAAAAGAAAAACTGTCAAGTGTAATTAGGAAGAGCCCCAGATTTTTATGTTCCAGATTACTGTATGGGTCAGAGGACGTTTCAGTATAGAGGGGTAACCCTATGGAATAACTTGCCATTACATGTCAGAAATTCAGCCTCTTTAGGCATTTTTAAAAAAACTTACAAAATTTATCTTAGTGAAAAATTTGTTGTAAATGGCTCAAGTCTATAGTGTGTATATTGTGTTTTTTGTCTCTACAGAGGACCCAATATAAAATTACAGTATTGTATATTGGCCTACCCTCTTTAAATAAATAAATGAATGAATGAATGAATGAATGAATGAATTAATGAATGAATGAATAAATAAATAAATAAATACAAACCCTCAAGCCTTGGCCATTTTAAATTTATAATAATGTCATTAGCGGCATCTTGAATTAGTCCCGCTAAATTCACTAAAACTACATGCTCGCGAAAAAGACATGTTTTACAGTACATTAATTGTATACTGGATCATTGAAATCTGACATTATTTAACCAGACACATTTTCGTCACAAGTCCATAAGTAATAATAAGAGCAATTAGAGTACGGGTAATTACAATATGACGTACACACAAAATGACTGATATTTCTCAATAATATAGTTTGGCTGCACTCTCTGCTCTTTAAATTTGCAAACACAATTTTCATTGTCTTGTGAAATCTGCTATGTGATAATGAGCTACACAATAGAAACTGTGCAAATGGTTGTGGAGACGCATCCTAATTCAGTGCTGCCACGCCATGTCACGCGACATTGATTGACAGCAGTTATCTATTGCCATAATTGTAACACTGAATTACTGAAGTTATATTCATAGTCACATACATGTACCGTATTACCCCGGGCACGCGCCCCTCCCTGGGCAAGCGCCCACCCCCCTGTTTTCACAAAAGTTACATGTTGGGGACATCCTCGGTTAAACGCCCAGGGTGATTTTTAGCCAAGAACGGGGTCAACAATAAAGTTTTATTCGTCAAAAACGAACACGTTTGATTTATTTAAATAGTGTGTTTGTCACAGTAGTTCTCTTTTTGGAGTGTGTGGTGGCCCTGAAAAGGGCCGTTTTGTTTGTGTTTTTACGTAAAAACTCATTGGAACTTAACGACGTGAGATGAACCACGCAGCATGTGGTGCACTCGTTCTGCTTTCTCTTCATTCACGATGAATCCAATACTGCAATAATCCATACCGTGGTGAGTGGTTTGAAGCACTTAGCTTTGGTTTCAGACGTAGAACTTCGCTGACACAGTCAGCTGGCATCGGTGTCGCTGGGTGTATATGATAAAGGGAAGTTGTGCAACCAAATTTGCCGAGTTTGCAGTTTTTCGCCAAGAAAAAAAATAACTAAGGTAAAAACTTACGGTTTTTCATCATTGTTGTAATAAAGAAATTATTCTCTATCAATAATCCGCCCAAAACAGGAACATTTCTACTCTTTCTTGTGTTTTTTCAACGTTTTTTGAAAAACCTGCAATTAGGCTGCGAAAGTAGAACATTCCGGAGGGGGTGAAATGGAAGAGCCAAACTTAATGCGTTAAAATAGAACGCGTATTTTGACCTCTACGTGGCCAACCAATGGCAGGACACGGATACATTTGCGGTCGTTGCCAAAAAGCCCCACGTCCATCGCCTGGCGATGCTCTTCCGTACGTCTAGTATGTCCATGATCATATACACCCAGCGACACCGATGCCAGCTGACTGTGAACTGAGCTAGTACTTTTGAGACATCAAGTCGTAAACTTGCTACTTTCTTTCCATCCTTCATCACAGCTATGGCATTACGGTCATGTGGATTATGTTTCTGTCTTTGAGGAAAAAACATTTTGCCGACCTCAAGTCCATTATGATAACCATAATGAGGCACGCCGACGATGGGAACTTGTTGCATCATAATTTTGTCATGTGTGTGGGTGCGTGAATAAATCATGTTAATGAGGTCGACCAGAGTTTATTTTCAGTCTGTTTTTTATGTATCGCCATTTGGATATGTTTATGTATTCACAATAGTTTGTAAACATTTCACATCAGTAATAAAAGGTTTATTTATTTCATAACCCTGTCTGCTATTCTTCAGTAATTACGACACGATGTATCAATACGTGCGTGAACAAAATTATGCTAATGAGGTCATCGCCATCTTGTATTACAAGCGGTCGTTTTTCCCGGCCGTTTCGACTTGTACTGATCACAGTTACTGAAAAAGTAACCGTGCATTGATTACAATACTTACCATACTTTGTAGCCGATTTCAGTGTGTAATACAACTTCATTCGCTGACATAAAACAAGTTTTATTCTTGAAATTCGACCATGTGTCTTAGTGTTCCCACAGTTCTTGACCGAGTGCTCACGTTTATTGAAACCTCGCATAAATCAAGAAATAAGTATGTGTACAAAGTGTACAAAAGCATTCCTTTATTTGACCTTATCATACGAACACAAAAACAACTTTTTTAAATCTTTTTTGGGGTGGTCCTCGGGTAAGCGCCCATCGCCAATTTTCCCCGATTTTGTATGTTCAGGCCCCTGGGCGCGTGCCCGGGGTAATACGGTACATCTACTTTGATAACTACATAATCGATCTATAAGTTGGTGGAAAAATTCTACCAGAGATTGGCTGGAGCTGTATACTGCAGCGAGATTGCATATCCCAATTGTTGAGAAGCATATACTATAGTAAGTAATTTTATCTAATTTAGCTAATTCAGGAAGTCGCTAGTTTAGGAGAAAGAGATTGTTGGCACTTTAGCTAAATTAAGAATCTGTTTCATGCACTGTATATAATTCGCTAAAATGGTATGTAGTTATTTCAAAGTATTTTACAGTATGTACTGTACTACTGAGTGCACTTGGGATTTTAAAGGTAGGAAGATTACAGTATATGGGACAGAGATGGTAAAATGAATAAAGTGATAAAAACTCACTGAATGGTTGACAAAATGAGAAACATTTCCATAGAAACCAGCATCAACAACAAAGGCACAATCTTGGTTGCTATCGTAGTCAAGATCAAAAAGATATGTTCTACCGTTGGAATCGTATATTTTACCTCTTCTTTCAGCTTCTTCATTGCTAATGACCTAATACCAAGAAAATACAAAATGTTTTAAAACACTGATTTAAAGTAATGATTCACTACGACAGCCCATTTACACAAAAACAGAACATAATATAAATAGTAATAGGTAGATTATTCTAGAACAATACTCTTCAATAGTATAAGAATAACTTTTATTGAGTTTTTGAAATAAATATTTTGAAATATAAAAGTGTTTGTTTTTTTTGTTATTTCAACCTTACCATATTTCTTCTATTAAATTGAGGTTTTTACTTCAGAATAATTTTTTTTTATTTTAGCAAAATTGAAAGAAGACAGGCATTTTATAAAAACAATTGCTGAAACAACTGGGAGAAAAGTTATTGACAATGACATAGTCCCCCTGTCTGTAGCAGGATGTGTTGAATTTGATGCCACAAAAAGGAGAAGGAATGAATAAAATCGCTGAGGTATGTTATTAAATTTCATTGAATTCCGATTGAAGAGAATGTGCAAACCAGTATGCCTTACCTTTGCGCCAAATTTAAACAAAATCAGTCAAAATGTGTCTGAATCTTTGAAAATATAATAATCGTGTCATGGCTGCCTGTTGGCCATTTCGAATCAGACCAAGTTTGACACACAACAGTAACCCAAGATACGCGATGTTCACGCCCATTTTCATGGTATGACTAAATTCAGTCTAAGTATTCTTGAAAAATGCTTGATACTTTGTGTTTTGAGTTTACTGAGACAAAAAAATGCCAACATTGGGTAAAATTTCATTACATTAAAATCAATGATATTGGAATATGGAAGATTCAAATAAAGTAAAAGACTCAAAATTTACATTAGTTTACAACATAAAGACATGAATTACTTGGTTACTATGAAAAATCTGAAGTTGATTTTGCTACCCATTTTGAAATGGTTGTCTCAAACAGCATCTGTGTTTTGTAACTAAAGTATCAAACACCAGCCAGCAATGTTTCTAACAATATTTCAAGAGAAACAGACAGATTTTGTTCATACCTTTTTACACTGTAAATGTCATACATGATAGCATTGAAGAAAAACAAAGAACTTGCATCTCCCAAGAGTAAAACCAAATCTCATTTATATACCCAAGTGCAAAGATTGAATTTGAAAACTTGGCATACCCAAGTTGAACATCGAGTATGAAGACAACCTCTCTTACCTCTCCTACATACTCCATAACAAATGAATTCCTCTTGATATCATCCAGAGTTTTCACTCCCCATCCACAACCGTTGGCAGTCTTGAATATACAAACTCGACATTTCCTTCCAGCTTGGACAACTCTATTTGGACATTTCGGACCACATTTACATCTCCTGTTGCACTCAAACACTGGCTTGCCAGGAGGAACCCTGATACGACCATACCTATTATAGGCAAACTTAGCTCCAGGGAGAGTAGGACAACAGCTCTCAGAGTTTTCAAAACAATTTGTGCATTCACAGCCTATGAGCGGATCATTTGGAATAAGAATTCCAGGTCCCGGAATATATTCATTAATGTACATAAAGTTTTGAGGAGGTCCTTCTAAATCCACCCTATTAATAACTTTAACTGATGCTGGGTCAGAGCATTTATTATTTAATTCATTCTCCCACCGTCTCAGTAGCTTTTTATGTAAACTTCTCCGCTCTTCATCAGTCAAACTTGGATCAGACAAGCTGCGAGTCACTTTCATTTTTTTCTTTTTACTCTCCTTGAGATTTTCATTGGAAAGGTGGCGCTTTTTGGTAATATCAGCGCCATTGGATTTCTTTTCTCTCAGCCTCTTGTGATACCTTTTTAGAAGTTTGGTGCAGTTGTTTAAATTAGATTTCGGTTCCCAAGTGTTATCCTCCGGCGGATAGCCTTTCCATTTTACGAAGTACAAATCCTTCCCCTGCCGAAAAAAAGGAAAGATTATGTCACGAAGGATACAAAAAAATAATTTTTTCATGTTACCACTGTGATTTTATATGAACTAACAAACTTTATAAACAAATTAATTAATACCGTCAAATTTGTATTAAACACCACATTCCTAATAGAAGTCGCACCCATTTTTTTTTGAGCAATTGAGAACCAAAAATTCACATATTTCTCATATGTGTAGATGCTCTAATAGAAGCCGTATCCCCTCTGTTGCATTGTACCATTTTAATAGAAGCTGCGGCTTTTAATACAGATTTTACAGTAATACACACAACAACAAGTTCAGACGATTGCCTTAAATGAAACCAAAAAACTTGAATCTCGGGACAATTCCAGGATACAACTTGTACTAAAATTTGCCATCCAAGGCGAGTTTATCTTCCAACTGATGGTGAAAGTAGCAAAATACAGATTATTGTCTAAATTTTCAGCCATTATTGGTTAGCACCAGTGTCAGGATGATCTTGGTTATGTTGTGATTGATAAAGTTCCATGCAACATATGACAAATGAGGCCTTTCATATGAAGCACTTGGGTTTTCATACACAATGATGACATTCTCGTACATAATGACATAGCTTATGAACCACCGATTCCGACTGGCAATATCAGGTTCAAACAACCAACATTTTAAGGCTTATTTTTTCACATGGTACCGAGTTTCAAATCAAAATTTCTTCTCAATCATAATCAGTCATGGAATCTACGGAAGAACTCCCTGAATTTGTGCTTTCATCATTTGTCAATGTCTAACTGATAATGTCCGATAAAGAAAAAGAAGTTGTTCACTGTCCACCAATCTTAGCATTTACCAAAATACACATAAATACATCATCAGAATGGGCTGTGAATTTTTCATTCGTTTCTATAGTAACAAGATATCAATCACACAAATTCAGAATCTCACTCTCTCAAGTGTACCTTTTCAGTTCCATGATCGAGTATCTCTTCAACTTCATATTCAACATTCTCTAAAGGTTCTTCTGATGTTTCAGTCACTTCTTCTCTCTCAACTTCTTCAATTACTGTTTAAATCAAAGAAAGCTTAGAAAGAACTCCCGTGTGCTGAGAGTATTGGAGACACATTAAAAATTAATTCAAAATTACTTGAACTTGAGATGTTGATGGAAACGCAGAAAACTAATTATGCAAAAAAGGTAACTAATGTGAACAGATTTAAGTGTAAAACTAATAAGGTCTGCACAATGTACCAAGTTTCATTGAAATGTGATTAGAACCAACAAAATATTAATTATTATGCTAATTAGAGAATTAATATGAACAGATTTTAACCCAAAATTAATCAGGCTGTCTATTGTCCTAGAGCATTTATGTACCAAGTTTTATTCAAATGTGATGATCAATACTTGAGATATCAGTATTAATTAATTATGTTAATTAGGTGATTAAGAAGCATAAATATTTACCAAAAACTAATATGGTGTATAGTCCTAGGTTCATTGAAATGTGATGGGTACTCTTTAAAAGTTTCATTGAAATCCAATGAGTGGTTTTTAGACATCAGTGCAACAGCCATAGAACAGCAAAAAATTAACTAATTATGCAAATTAGGTAATTAATAGGCACAATTATTTATCCCAAAATTAATCAGGTCTCTACATAGTCCTAGAATATCTATGTCGCAAGTCTCATTGAAATGTGATGATTAGTACTTGAGATATCAGGTGAAAAGCTGAAAATTAATTAATTATGCAAATTAGGTAATTAATATGTACTGATATTACCACCATTTGGCCATTTTGAATAGGATCGTCAAACCAATATATCTGTCTATCTATGACATGACATGATGTATAATGAAAATTTAAAATTTGAACAAATCAGTGAAAGCAAGTCAGAGATATGGCACGAGAACCACATTCATTAAAACAAAATGGCCGCCAGTCAGCCATTTTTAATCTTATCTGAAAAACAAAATGATGTGCATCAAGGTCCTATAATGTCTAACGTATATACCAATTTTGAACATAATTCATCTGTAAACAGACGAAAAATGCTTGATTTAGATGATTTTTTAGCACAAAAATGGCCGCCATTCGGCCATCTTGAATCAGATCGTAAAACAAAATGATGTGCATCAAAGACCTATAATGTCTAATGTATATACCAAGTTTACACAAAATCCATCTGTTAATGGCTGAGAAATGCTTGTTTTTGATGATTTTTAGCACAAAAATGGCCGCTATTCGGCCATCTTGAATCAGATCGTGAAACAAATTGACGTGCATATGTATACTATCATGTATGATGTATGTGTAAAGTTTGATTGTGATTGGTCCAGGCATTTCTAAGATACAGGTTCGGACACACGCACGCACACACGGAGGTCAAAAAATAAGTCCCCGTTTTCGGACTGCGTCCGAACGGGGACTAATAACCACTCCCGATAAACTAAGTCAAATTTTACTTTTATTTCATATAAAAAAAAAGTAGTAACATTTTTTGCAAGGCATCATGACTGAGTAAAAGGAATTATTAATATTAGTATAATCAGTGTGTAACATCGCGAAGTAAGTTATGCCACGTTGTAGTTTTATTTGTTTGTTCATTACTGTGAATATATACGTTTAGAAGTTGATGGTACGAATAATAAATTACAACAATACGCCAAATTACGTGGTCAATTTTTTGAAGGAGTAAATAAGATCGTGAACATATTCCTCGCTAAAACGTTTCAAATACGTTTTATTTAACTTTTTACTATAGACATTAATATTGCAACAATAATTTATTTGTTTCTGTTTTTAGTCTGCAGCATTTGCATTTCGAATATATTTCATTTTTAAATTCAAACTCTTCTAAAATTGTGAAACAAAATGTCATAATTTCAAAAATATTTGCGATAATATTCATTGCTTATTATTATTCATACAGCTCATTAATATTCATGACCGACCGGCACTCAAGTTGGGCTGGCGAAATCCTTGGAGATCCAGTTCTTGAAGGATGAAAACTTGCAATTTTGATTCATTTTTGGAATTTAAATGACTGCCATTCAGCCATCTTGAAGTGGATCATAGAACAATTGCATTATGCATGTGTGAAGTTTGAACTTCCAGTATGTGCAAGATTTGGCACATAAACCATAAAAGTCACAATTTCTGGGGATACAACGAATGAAGACTAACAATCAATGCATTAACTCCACTACTCATCATTCATTATGCAAATTAGTTGATATCTTCTAATTTCGTATTCAATACGATCAATCGACTAGTACTACTCAGAGACTGTACAAGCATTACACATTATATTTAAAAAATATCTCATCAGCGATACATGTTCTAATGAAAACACAAAAATAGTCATTAAATAAAAGTTATGCTAAAATCGCTGCAACTTATGTTTTATTCTACATTTAAAAACAATTATGGAATTACTTTTAATTTTTTTTATTGTATTCAAGGTTGATGTAAGGTTGGACTAGATCCTTTTAACAGACTTCAATGCATTCATGTCTCTTTTCTGTATTCAACTGCTTGCAGCTTTAATGATAAAGTTCAATAGTCAGGACTGCTAGAAACATTTCTAAATATTTTGATTTTTGTTTTGCATTGAAGGCCAATGTTATGATTGAACTGTCAATCATGTCTCATAATATCTATCGCGCATCAGGGAGTAGTTTACAAATATGGGCGCCAGGTTTGGTACTTTTTTCAAACAAATGTATTGGTTAATTCCAGAGAAGTTAGTACATTTCACGCAACACGCGCGTCAAATGAAATGCACGGCTGATAATTGTCCAATCCAAAACAACACGCATGGTCCAAACAGTGGTTGCGCAAATGGAAAATTCTTCAGATGACAATTCACAACTTTCACGCATTTCTTATAACACGTAAATCTAGCACATTCATACAACGGACAGTAAACAAGTCATATATGCGAGACACTACCACGTTCATTCATTTAAAAAAAACGGTTCGACAATGATGCCAGGCAACGACATGCAAAGCGGAACTGCGCAAATCGGAGCAAATTGTGAGTGCATGGAAGTAAATAAAATAAATTTTAAAAACGCAAAAGCGAAAATAAAACTTGAGAAACCGAAACTGGGGTAATATGGTTCAATGAATATGTAGAAAAACGATATTTTTTTACTCTACCTTTTGTGGCAACATTCGCGCTGTCCGCCATTTTGGATTTTCACTTGCTTTTATCAATTAGTTGATTGGGTCAGACGTTGGTCACGTGATGCAAATGACGGTTGGATTCTCGTGGGTGGGTGTTAGATTTTACGAGAGGACTTATTTAATTTTCCGACAGTGTCATTGACGGGTCCTTTCGTCCCATATAACATACAAAATCATACTTTATAAGACACACAAAACTACATCACTCATTCAACGAAAAATGTATGGTTTCGTACAGCGTGTTTCTTTTGCAACTTAGTATCTACCTACCCCTATTGAGTACGGAACTTAGTCGCTCCCACAATGAGCGCCAACGATCTGCGGGTCGGCCCATTTATCGATCGAGCTAACCAAACAAAACCACTGTAACTTTAAATACCCATGTATTGTTGTAGTGCTTATATGAATTATTTGTTTACATAACAATCATAACAGCTTAATAATAATTGTATTGACAATAGCTGTAACTACATAAATTATATTTACAAATTATATATATTTATTAACAGTACACTGATATATGTTAGATTAATTCATTGCTTATTTTTATCGATTTATCTTTTGTATCTGTTTGTGTTGGGCAAACTGTTAAGGAGGGTCACCTTAATTTCAACAGTAGAAAGGGGTTCATTCATTACACCGAATTTTTGTTGATAATTCTTGTTAATAATTCAATAGTAATTCGATTGTTTTTGCATACCTAAAAAATGACCTATACAATAGGATAGGATAGGATAGAATATTTTATTTGCCAGTGGAACGTACACAAAAGCAATGCTTGAATAAAGTCCAATATAAGGAACATAAAATAATACAACTAATCTATAATAATTTTAGAATTTGAAATACCAAATTAGCTAATACATATAATCATTGCACTGAAATGAACATATGCTGTAGTATCAACACTTGAATTGCTCTTGCAAAATAATAACAATGGCCACGTGACCTGATAGAGACCAATATAACTCGGATATCAAATGGGGTTAAATACAACTACCATGATTGAATCGACTAAATATATCAAAATAGAAACCGATGATGAAGAATATATTATCTTTGTGTGGAACAGAGTATTTTACTCCATCTCTGAATCTTACAAGTTTGTGTTAATTTGCTTTTCAATTGTTTTCTTCTTTCTGCTCCGTATTTAGCACCTGTAGCCATTCCACAAAATGGTTGAAATAGTTTTAATCAGAAGTGAACGGCTAACTCGTAAAATAGCGAAAATATTAAAAGCACTACAAATTTTTGATATTCCGACGAAATGTGAGCATCATGTAAATGAGCCAGAGCAACTAAAAAGGGGTATTTGTTTCCATGGAAATGATGAATTTGTATAGTATAGTGGTCATTTTAAATTGAAAATTGATCAGAATGCTTACAACTAATGTTCACCATTGGAAAAATATTTGTTTGTTTTTACTTTTGACTCTCAAATACCCTGTCACGTGACATACTGTCCAAACATTCCATAAACTGTTACGTCACGGTAAACAGTTTTAGCCTCGACCGCCCTCACCGCCCTTGATGGATTGTTGCTCGTAAAATCATTCCATAAATTATAGTGTACCTACGTTTTCTTGGAAAACACTCATGTCAATGAAGCTGCCATCTGATAACATTTAATTTCGGACATACTGAATTTGAAGAATTATTGACACAATGTTTTAAATAATACAATTAGATCACTAAGCTCTTTAGTGTTGAGATTATTGTTGGTGTGTGGAGTAGAAATTGGTAATATTTAAAATCAATTAAAAATTTTAAATTAGCCTTATTTCTGGCGACTAATAAGGGTCTGTGATGTAATCCACACTATGGACTATATAATATTGACAAACAACTCTTATTATAGCAAAATGATTTACTTTATATGTCTCTATGACTTTATAGGTTTGCAGTCTGTGATTTAGTATTCCAGAGTACATATGCACCAGGTTTAATTTAAATATTTTTGAGATTGCATAATGTATGCAAAGGTAATTGAGATGAAAGGGTTTCAACTTTAAACTAATTACATCAGTGGAATTCCCTAGACTCATTTTACTTGACAATGTATGGATTTCTTTATTTTTCTAAATATAATGTATTGAGCCCTGGTAAATCAATTAAATCCAAAGACTAGAATGTTCGCACTGATATCTCTATTACTTTTATAATCGCAAATATGAAAAAATAGGATGTTTACATTTTCACTTCAATTGATCGTTAAAAACAATTGTAAATGTTTGTAAATAATCTACGAATTGAATTTCGTGTGCAGCTTTGAAAATAATAATTTATTTGGCTTCAGGTGGCGTAGTATTTTTTTGTTTTGTTTAAATACCGTGTATTCACTGATTTCTGTACGTGGGTTATGAAGTTATCGAACCGTAGGCATGGTTACTAGGCGATGCAGTCAATATCTGAGTTAAATAATTATTACTTTTCTTTTATATCATAAACAAACTTCCTAATGCATACATATGTCCAATAGATTGTCTGTTTGATGCACCAATCATACAATTTATTGGACATATGTATGCATTAGGAATTGTGGTAATGAGTTGATTTAAGAGATGCAGGTTGGGAGACATTATTATTGGTTCTAAGTACTGTAATTATATATGTAAAGTATAACTTTTACCAATCAAGTTATATATCATTTGAAAGAGTTTTATTTAAGTTTTCCAGTTTTATGGTTTACAATAATGTACTATGAAACCATATTAAGTGGTGTGGATTTTGGTTTAAAATCACAAATTTTAGGTGAAAGTGCACTAAAACTATTTAACTTTTGAATGCATACCCTGATTTTGATTTAAAAACAATTATTTAAAACTTCTGTTTACCAAGAACATATTGCCTTATTTATCAGTGTTTCCATTGAGAAGTTTTTACACAGTGCTCTTAACAGTAACTTACAAAGTATAGTCTCCGTATAAAAGACACATATTGTGTGATATAGTATTATTATTTCTATCAGTATTATTGAATACTTCAGTGTTCCGTTACATGCTCGAATTTGCATAAATCTTAACCTGAATATGTTGAATCTTTAATATATACATTGCACTAATCCTCTTGTTTCAATATTATTCTTATTTTTCTTACTGGTTTCTGACGTTACTTGCCGAGGCGTACGGGTCCATGGGTATAGTATTACAGTAATCTTAACGTTAATATTCATATCTCATTACAGTATTGTATGACGCTGGCCTTATGTACAACAAAATACTTACAAAAAACCAAATGCCATTTCTAACATTGGCAATAACACTGTCTCTTAATTTGAAACCATAGAAAATATACTCTGATGAAGACAGAAGAACAAAAGGGTTATGAGAATTTAAAAGTCAAATAAATGTTATAAATAATGGGTTTTTGTAATAGTAAGAAAGAAGACATTTGTCTCTCAAATCTTTGTATGAGGGACATCTGCAACAAAAATGACACGAAAATGTAAAACACATAATAGTAAGGATAACTAACTAACGTACCCCCTTTCGATTTCACAGTAAGTTAGGTTTGAGTACATATTAATAATACTATATATATATATATATATATATATATATATATATATATATATATATATATATATATATATATATATATATATATATATATATATGGTCTTTATTTACAAGTTCAAGGCCATCGGCCCATAAAAGTATATACATAAATATTCTTAAATTACAATAAATCAGCAATATCGCTTCTAAGTTTCAATGTGTGATAAGCAAAGGCTGCCAAACTTTTAATTATATTGTTTTTTTGTGAAGTTAATAATTCTACAAATTTATGAAAAGGTGGAAGGTGGAAATAATATTTTGGAAGATACAAGTGACGAAATTCAGAATAAAATGGGCATACAAAAAAGAAGTGGTATTCGTTTTCAATTTGATTTGTATCACAGCCTTTACAAAGCCGCTGGTCTCTCTCAAGAGATAATACTGGTCTTAACAAAAAACGTGCATTTCGTGGCCATTCATTTATTCTATTGCATAATGCTGTAACAATCTTTTATATACAGCAATGTGCAAATTTACAAAACGGTGCGATGGTTTTCTAAGCCATCAATATTTCGATATTTTAATCATGAAAACAACATAACCATTTACACTTTTGAAATTAATACTACCCGAGGTGCATTAGTGTTCACCCATTTAATTTATTAGCATCACAATTAAATTACCAAAATAACACGCAACCCTTCAAAATACCTTACTGAACTAACTAACACCGTTCTGTACACATGCAGTAGTGGGGAAATATGTTCACAGATATTATACATTAAAAATGTTCGCATTATAGTGTTCATAATAGAGAAAATAACAAAATATATAATGAAGCAGAGCATCATGGGTATTCTCTAATTGATTGTACACAAACACCAAAATCACATTCCATCGACCATTTGCTGTATTTGAAGACTGAATTTTAGTTTTCTGTCATTATTGAGATGAGAATTTTGTTTATGTTTTAGCTTAATGCCACGACGCACCGAGGATAGGCAGAGATACATAGGATTCACATTTTGCTCGTTTTTAGAGTAACTCGGAGGTTAGATAGTAAATGACGGTTTGTTCATGATATTATAATGCTGGACATTGCCTTTTATCACGACTTTTTATTTTTATTTTTTATAAGTTGAAAGCCACGCCATGATTGGCGTCAATCTAAATTCAGACGACAATTTATTTTTTTCCTCTGTTTGTCCATGGAGCTAATCTTTTTTTTTAGCTCCATGGTTTGTCTAATATATTATCTACTAGTTTTCGCACTTAGGGTCTAATTTGTTTAGATAAATAACTATTGAATTCTCAAACACTTTATCAAATACTTTATAATCTGGTAAATTACGTTCAAGCTTATATTCGTATAGGTATATATTTATATAGTTATGTATAACAAGGTTATGTATCTAAATGGTTGAATGATTCAATTCCCAGTTCGTTAGCAAGCGGTTTTGCGGGTGCCACAGCGGAAAATGGAGTGTTATTTTTCTTGCGAAACACTTCTTAGTTAGTGTTCCAGGAGCTTCATCTCCCTAAACTGTGCTGTGTTTTTGTAGTCGCTTTTGTTTTCCAGAAACTGTAAATTTGCTAGTGGATTCTGATGTTGTCGGAGTGGGCTTATTGACGATGAGTATTTGCATTGTATTTTGTCCTAAAGCATTAAGCAATCCAGAAGGGTTTTCTCAAGTATTTGTATCATAAATAGGAATTTCACGGAGTAAATTTTGAATTGATGTGATTCCGATTACAAATTGCTTCCAAAAGTATATATATTCAGTCTTTGAATTCACAACAAAAATACTGTGTTTTTGTACGCAATTGCCTTCTTTATTTTGACTCTGTTGACAACACACACGGATTGTGTATCCCTCGTTATTATTTGCTATAGTCTAAGAGTAGATATTACCAAAAATGGTTTTATTAGGCGTGCAGCAAAACGTACTAATTAATTTTTAATAGCTCTGGATCAGATGTATTCAACGATCATTTGTCTGTGCATCTGTTTTGTCATCTTTGGGTTAATCTTTTAACTACATCTTAATATAAATAAATGTCTTATAAATTTTGTATATATGACTTTTTCCCCATTTGTAAGTGATTGCCATCTGGCGCTGTAAATAAAACATTTAGAAAAAAATAAATAATGTAAAAACAAAGTATCTACATCTTGGCTAACTGCACCGCATTTATTATCTTCTGACATTTTATTCTCCTAAACGAGTTAATTAATCCCCGGGATTTATTACTGTCACAAGTTTGTACTTCCCAATTGGTTTACATAACCTTTCCTTTCTTAATTAATCTATTTACGTGATTCCCGTTTATATACATTATTAATATCAAGGCTATTTGAGTCTACTCTTGATTCCTTTACATGTAAAAACAGATATTCATAAAACTTTATCTGTATATATAAGACTAATTATAAATACTGTGAAAACGTCAGAAGCTAATGTTAACACCGTGAGTAGTGACATCACGTACGTATGTTTGGTTCACATGACGTTGCAGTATAATTTGGACCAACAACTTGCATGTTTAAAGTAGACATTATAATCATATAGTACAGAAATATGCATTGTTTACTAATTGTATTTAGTCGTGGCAATTCCACAATGCTTTCGACACAGTCGTATGATAGTATCGCTAGTATGATTGACACATTTTATTATTACATGTATTTAGAGAAATATTTATCACACTTGCTAATATTTATTCTAAATTACTAGACGAGTTTATTGTCGTTTTTTCTACACAAGGGATACATAATAAGTGGTCACGTTACGTGATTTGTACATTTAGCAAAAGACTGAAAAAAGAAACAATTTGAAAGCCCTCGTTGTATAAGCCTACGTTATTTTCATGTTTGAACATATATTGCAAGATGTGTAACTAGTGGTTTCATGTGAACAAAATAGGTAAATAATGGAGGACTCTCATTTCAAAGCATTATAAAATTAGAACTACGTGTGTACAAACGTATTGAGTACCCGTACATCGCATATATCGGTGATATGGGATATAAAACAGGGTTTTGCAGGTATATTTGGGACATTATTAGACTAGTCACAATTATATTGGAATACACAATGGAATTAAATTAATATTATCAAGGGCCGATCAAAATCCGGTCAGCAGAAACGAAGGTATCACTCTCCAAACGTCTATGCCTTCTAGAAGTCAAGCGAATAGTTTTCTCAATACAGTTCAAAGGTAAACAAATAAATGGTATCTTATGATTGTCACAATCATGAAACAGTTTGTTCTTTGACCTGCATTGACTAACAAGTGTAAGTAGATATTAATTTCAGAAGTTGCATTTATTTATTTTAACCCAGATTTCAAGATTTCAAGTTAACAGACACTGCTGATAAATGTAGTAGTTGCTGGGGGTTGTTTTTGTGTCTTGTTGAAAAGTCTGATCCTGGTGTTTTCTGTTGTAATTGTAAAATGAGTTAATCGTTCAAGTTGGTAATGGTAACAGACGTGTAGTGGATTGTACTTTCAGTTGAATTATTTTATCACTTGCACAAGTTTCCAAAAATAGTATCCAATCTTCACAAATCCATGTTGTTCTTTTATAAATGAGAAAAGTTGTTGGGCAAATCTGAGGTATGATGGTATAGGGAGAATGTCGTTCTCAACTTTTTCTCATTGATTTTAGTTTTGTCCACTGATGTCATACCTTCGGATCGTTTGGAAACGTGTAAATTCTCACCGTCAAAAATACGTTTCAAAAAAAGTACCGATCGTTAAATATATATCGTGTTATAAGAGTATAGCGCAGGAGTATGGCTTCCTCTCATATTTTTGCATTTGGTGGCACACTTTTACTTCAGCTAGAGTTGGAAAGCCGGAAACAGTCGACTGTCTGAGGATATGTGGGCGTGGCTACAACACGAGAAATATCTCAAATTCACTCGTGTACGAATAATCAACAAACAAATCAATAACTGTCTATTTCAATGGAACACAAATACAAAACGGGAAATGTTTCGGAACTTTAATACATCCCTTTTAGTTGTATATACTAAAATATCGAAGGATTTCCTTGATTTACATGCTCTGTTGCACCTGATAATATATGAACTTGATTCTACAAGGCATGTACGAGATGTAGCTCTGTGGAACCAAGAGGGCCATCAGTCAGCCATGTTGCATTTAATGGTGACATCAAGGTCCCATTATGTTCAATGTATGTACCAAGTTTAAATACAATATGTATATGCACGACTGAGATCCAATACCATAATGGTGAAAATGTACTTTAGAATGGCTGCCATTTGAAAGTCAGTGTCAGTAACAGTAGTAATGGAAGATCTGGGATATTTATCATGAATGCAAGGCAATGGTATATCAGTCAGACTAGAGTCAGTGTCAGTAACAGTGGTTACATGTAATGGAAGTTCAGGGATATTCATCATGAATGCAGGGCAATGGTATAGCAATCAGACTAGAGTCAGTGTCAGTAACAGTGGTTACATGTAATGGAAGTTCAGGGATATTCATCATGAATGCAAGGCAATGGTATAGCAATCAGACTAGAGTCAGTGTCAGTAACAGTGGTTACATGTAATGGAAGTTCAGGGATATTTATTATGAAAAGTAGACAATGGTATAACACTCAGACTGGAGTCAGTGTCAGTAACAGTGGTTACATGTAATGGAAGTTCAGGTATATTCATCATGAATGCAGGGCAATGGTATAGCAATCAGACTAGAGTCAGTGTCAGTAACAGTGGTTACATGTAATGGAAGTTCAGGGATATTCATCATGAATGCAAGGCAATGGTATATCAGTCAGACTAGAGTCAGTGACAGTAACAGTGGTTACATGTAATGGAAGTTCAGGGATATTCATCATGAATGCAGGGCAATGGTATAGCAGTCAGACTAGAGTCAGTGTCAGTAACAGTGGTTACATGTAATGGAAGTTCAGGGATATTCATCATGAATGCAAGGCAATGGTATATCAGTCAGACTAGAGTCAGTGACAGTAACAGTGGTTACATGTAATGGAAGTTCAGGGATATTCATCATGAATGCAAGGCAATGGTATATCAGTCAGACTAGAGTCAGTGACAGTAACAGTGGTTACATGTAATGGAAGTTCAGGGATATTCATCATGAATGCAGGGCAATGGTATAGCAGTCAGACTAGAGTCAGTGTCAGTAACAGTGGTTACATGTAATGGAAGTTCAAGGATATTCATCATGAATGCAAGGCAATGGTATAGCAATCAGACTAGAGTCGGTGTCAGTAACAGTGGTTACATGTAATGGAAGTTCAGGGATATTCATCATGAATGCAAGGCAATGGTATAGCAATCAGACTAGAGTCAGTGACAGTAACAGTGGTTACATGTAATGGAAGTTCAGGGATATTCATCATGAATGCAAGGCAATGGTATAGCAATCAGACTAGAGTCAGTGACAGTAACAGTGGTTACATGTAATGGAAGTTCAGGGATATTCATCATGAATGCAAGGCAATGGTATAGCAATCAGAATAGAGTTAGTAACAGTAACAGTGGTTACATGTAATGGAAGTTCAGGGATATTCATCATGAATGCAAGGCAATGGTATAGCAATCAGAATTGAGTTAGTGACAGTAACAGTGGTTACATGTAATGGAAGTTCAGGGATATTCATCATGAATGCAAGGCAATGGTATAGCAATCAGACTAGAGTCACTATCAGTAACAGTGGTTACATGTAATGGAAGTTCGGAGATATTTATTATGAATGCAAGGCAATGGTATAGCAATCAGACTGAAGTTAGTATCAGTAACAGTGGTTACATGTAATGGAAGTTCAGAGATATTTATTATGAATGCAAGGCAATGGTATAGCAATCAGACTGGAGTCAGTATCAGTAACAGTGGTTACATGTAATGGAAGTTCAGAGATATTTATTATGAATGCAAGGCATTGGTATAACAATCAGACGAGAGTCAGTGTCAGTAACAGTGGTTGCATGTAATGGAAGTTCAGGGATATTCATCATGAATCCGAGGCAATGGTATAACACTCAGACTAGAGTCAGTGACAGTAACAGTGGTTACATGTAATGGAAGTTCAGGGATATTCATCATGAATGCAAGGCAATGGTATAGCAATCAGACTAGAGTCGGTGTCAGTAACAGTGGTTACATGTAATGGAAGTTCAGGGATATTCATCATGAATGCAGGGCAATGGTATAGCAATCAGACTAGAGTCAGTGACAGTAACAGTGGTTACATGTAATGGAAGTTCAGGGATATTCATCATGAATGCAGGGCAATGGTATTGCAATCAGACTGGAGTCAGTGTCAGTAACAGTGGTTACATGTAATGGAAGTTCAGGGATATTTAATATGAAAAGTAGACAATGGTATAACACTCAGACTGGAGTCAGTGTCAGTAACAGTGGTTACATGTAATGGAAGTTCAGGGATATTCATCATGAATGCAGGGCAATGGTATAGCAATCAGACTAGAATCAGTGTCAGTAACAGTGGTTACATGTAATGGAAGTTCAGGGATATTCATCATGAATGCAAGGCAATGGTATATCAGTCAGACTAGAGTCAGTGACAGTAACAGTGGTTACATGTAATGGAAGTTCAGGGATATTCATCATGAATGCAAGGCAATGGTATAGCAGTGTAATGGAAGTTCAGGGATATTCATCATGAATGCAAGGCAATGGTATATCAGTCAGACTAGAGTCAGTGACAGTAACAGTGGTTACATGTAATGGAAGTTCAGGGATATTCATCATGAATGCAAGGCAATGGTATATCAGTCAGACTAGAGTCAGTGACAGTAACAGTGGTTACATGTAATGGAAGTTCAGGGATATTCATCATGAATGCAGGGCAATGGTAAAGCAGTCAGACTAGAGTCAGTGTCAGTAACAGTGGTTACATGTAATGGAAGTTCAGGGATATTCATCATGAATGCAAGGCAATGGTATAGCAATCAGACTAGAGTCAGTATCAGTAACAGTGGTTACATGTAATGGAAGTTCAGGGATAATCGTCATGAATGTAAGGCAATGGTATAGCAATCAGACTAGAATCGGTGTCAGTAACAGTGGTTACATGTAATGGAAGTTCAGTGATATTCATCATGAATGCAGGGCAATGGTATAGCAATCAGACTAGAGTCAGTGTCAGTAACAGTGGTTACATGTAATGGAAGTTCAGGGATATTCATCATGAATGCAAGGCAATGGTATATCAGTCAGACTAGAGTCAGTGACAGTAACAGTGGTTACATGTAATGGAAGTTCAGGGATATTCATCATGAATGCAGGGCAATGGTATAGCAATCAGACTAGAGTCAGTGTCAGTAACAGTGGTTACATGTAATGGAAGTTCAGGGATATTCATCATGAATGCAAGGCAATGGTATATCAGTCAGACTAGAGTCAGTGACAGTAACAGTGGTTACATGTAATGGAAGTTCAGGGATATTCATCATGAATGCAAGGCAATGGTATATCAGTCAGACTAGAGTCAGTGACAGTAACAGTGGTTACATGTAATGGAAGTTCAGGGATATTCATCATGAATGCAGGGCAATGGTATAGCAGTGTAATGGAAGTTCAGGGATATTCATCATGAATGCAAGGCAATGGTATATCAGTCAGACTAGAGTCAGTGACAGTAACAGTGGTTACATGTAATGGAAGTTCAGGGATATTCATCATGAATGCAAGGCAATGGTATAGCAATCAGAATAGAGTTAGTAACAGTAACAGTGGTTACATGTAATGGAAGTTCAGGGATATTCATCATGAATGCAAGGCAATGGTATAGCAATCAGAATTGAGTTAGTGACAGTAACAGTGGTTACATGTAATGGAAGTTCAGGGATATTCATCATGAATGCAAGGCAATGGTATAGCAATCAGACTAGAGTCAGTATCAGTAACAGTGGTTACATGTAATGGAAGTTCGGAGATATTTATTATGAATGCAAGGCAATGGTATAGCAATCAGACTGAAGTTAGTATCAGTAACAGTGGTTACATGTAATGGAAGTTCAGAGATATTTATTATGAATGCAAGGCAATGGTATAGCAATCAGACTGGAGTCAGTATCAGTAACAGTGGTTACATGTAATGGAAGTTCAGAGATATTTATTATGAATGCAAGGCATTGGTATAACAATCAGACTAGAGTCAGTGTCAGTAACAGTGGTTGCATGTAATGGAAGTTCAGGGATATTCATCATGAATCCGAGGCAATGGTATAACACTCAGACTAGAGTCAGTGACAGTAACAGTGGTTACATGTAATGGAAGTTCAGGGATATTCATCATGAATGCAAGGCAATGGTATAGCAATCAGACTAGAGTCGGTGTCAGTAACAGTGGTTACATGTAATGGAAGTTCAGGGATATTCATCATGAATGCAGGGCAATGGTATAGCAATCAGACTAGAGTCAGTGACAGTAACAGTGGTTACATGTAATGGAAGTTCGGGGATATTCATCATGAATGCAGGGCAATGGTATTGCAATCAGACTGGAGTCAGTGTCAGTAACAGTGGTTACATGTAATGGAAGTTCAGGGATATTTAATATGAAAAGTAGACAATGGTATAACACTCAGACTGGAGTCAGTGTCAGTAACAGTGGTTACATGTAATGGAAGTTCAGGGATATTCATCATGAATGCAGGGCAATGGTATAGCAATCAGACTAGAATCAGTGTCAGTAACAGTGGTTACATGTAATGGAAGTTCAGGGATATTCATCATGAATGCAAGGCAATGGTATATCAGTCAGACTAGAGTCAGTGACAGTAACAGTGGTTACATGTAATGGAAGTTCAGGGATATTCATCATGAATGCAAGGCAATGGTATAGCAGTGTAATGGAAGTTCAGGGATATTCATCATGAATGCAAGGCAATGGTATATCAGTCAGACTAGAGTCAGTGACAGTAACAGTGGTTACATGTAATGGAAGTTCAGGGATATTCATCATGAATGCAAGGCAATGGTATATCAGTCAGACTAGAGTCAGTGACAGTAACAGTGGTTACATGTAATGGAAGTTCAGGGATATTCATCATGAATGCAGGGCAATGGTAAAGCAGTCAGACTAGAGTCAGTGTCAGTAACAGTGGTTACATGTAATGGAAGTTCAGGGATATTCATCATGAATGCAAGGCAATGGTATAGCAATCAGACTAGAGTCAGTATCAGTAACAGTGGTTACATGTAATGGAAGTTCAGGGATAATCGTCATGAATGTAAGGCAATGGTATAGCAATCAGACTAGAATCGGTGTCAGTAACAGTGGTTACATGTAATGGAAGTTCAGTGATATTCATCATGAATGCAGGGCAATGGTATAGCAATCAGACTAGAGTCAGTGTCAGTAACAGTGGTTACATGTAATGGAAGTTCAGGGATATTCATCATGAATGCAAGGCAATGGTATATCAGTCAGACTAGAGTCAGTGACAGTAACAGTGGTTACATGTAATGGAAGTTCAGGGATATTCATCATGAATGCAGGGCAATGGTATAGCAATCAGACTAGAGTCAGTGTCAGTAACAGTGGTTACATGTAATGGAAGTTCAGGGATATTCATCATGAATGCAAGGCAATGGTATATCAGTCAGACTAGAGTCAGTGACAGTAACAGTGGTTACATGTAATGGAAGTTCAGGGATATTCATCATGAATGCAGGGCAATGGTATAGCAGTGTAATGGAAGTTCAGGGATATTCATCATGAATGCAAGGCAATGGTATATCAGTCAGACTAGAGTCAGTGACAGTAACAGTGGTTACATGTAATGGAAGTTCAGGGATATTCATCATGAATGCAAGGCAATGGTATATCAGTCAGACTAGAGTCAGTGACAGTAACAGTGGTTACATGTAATGGAAGTTCAGGGATATTCATCATAAATGCAGGGCAATGGTAAAGCAGTCAGACTAGAGTCAGTGTCAGTAACAGTGGTTACATGTAATGGAAGTTCAAGGATATTCATCATGAATGCAAGGCAATGGTATAGCAATCAGACTAGACTCGGTGTCAGTAACAGTGGTTACATGTAATGGAAGTTCAGGGATATTCATCATGAATGCAAGGCAATGGTATAGCAATCAGACTAGAGTCAGTATCAGTAACAGTGGTTACATGTAATGGAAGTTCATGGATAATCATCATGAATGCAGGGCAATGGTATAGCAGTGTAATGGAAGTTCAGGGATATTCATCATGAATGCAAGGCAATGGTATATCAGTCAGACTAGAGTCAGTGACAGTAACAGTGGTTACATGTAATGGAAGTTCAGGGATATTCATCATGAATGCAAGGCAATGGTATATCAGTCAGACTAGAGTCAGTGACAGTAACAGTGGTTACATGTAATGGAAGTTCAGGGATATTCATCATAAATGCAGGGCAATGGTAAAGCAGTCAGACTAGAGTCAGTGTCAGTAACAGTGATTACATGTAATGGAAGTTCAAGGATATTCATCATGAATGCAAGGCAATGGTATAGCAATCAGACTAGAGTCGGTGTCAGTAACAGTGGTTACATGTAATGGAAGTTCAGGGATATTCATCATGAATGCAAGGCAATGGTATAGCAATCAGACTAGAGTCAGTATCAGTAACAGTGGTTACATGTAATGGAAGTTCAGGGATATTCATCATGAATGCAAGGCAATGGTATATCAGTCAGACTAGAGTCAGTGACAGTAACAGTGGTTACATGTAATGGAAGTTCAGGGATATTCATCATGAATGCAGGGCAATGGTATAGCAGTGTAATGGAAGTTCAGGGATATTCATCATGAATGCAAGGCAATGGTATATCAGTCAGACTAGAGTCAGTGACAGTAACAGTGGTTACATGTAATGGAAGTTCAGGGATATTCATCATGAATGCAAGGCAATGGTATATCAGTCAGACTAGAGTCAGTGACAGTAACAGTGGTTACATGTAATGGAAGTTCAGGGATATTCATCATAAATGCAGGGCAATGGTAAAGCAGTCAGACTAGAGTCAGTGTCAGTAACAGTGGTTACATGTAATGGAAGTTCAAGGATATTCATCATGAATGCAAGGCAATGGTATAGCAATCAGACTAGACTCGGTGTCAGTAACAGTGGTTACATGTAATGGAAGTTCAGGGATATTCATCATGAATGCAAGGCAATGGTATAGCAATCAGACTAGAGTCAGTATCAGTAACAGTGGTTACATGTAATGGAAGTTCAGGGATATTCATCATGAATGCAGGGCAATGGTATATCAGTCAGACTAGAGTCAGTGACAGTAACAGTGGTTACATGTAATGGAAGTTCATGGATAATCATCATGAATGCAGGGCAATGGTATAGCAGTGTAATGGAAGTTCAGGGATATTCATCATGAATGCAAGGCAATGGTATATCAGTCAGACTAGAGTCAGTGACAGTAACAGTGGTTACATGTAATGGAAGTTCAGGGATATTCATCATGAATGCAAGGCAATGGTATATCAGTCAGACTAGAGTCAGTGACAGTAACAGTGGTTACATGTAATGGAAGTTCAGGGATATTCATCATAAATGCAGGGCAATGGTAAAGCAGTCAGACTAGAGTCAGTGTCAGTAACAGTGATTACATGTAATGGAAGTTCAAGGATATTCATCATGAATGCAAGGCAATGGTATAGCAATCAGACTAGAGTCGGTGTCAGTAACAGTGGTTACATGTAATGGAAGTTCAGGGATATTCATCATGAATGCAAGGCAATGGTATAGCAATCAGACTAGAGTCAGTATCAGTAACAGTGGTTACATGTAATGGAAGTTCAGGGATAATCATCATGAATGCAAGGCAATGGTATAGCAATCAGACTAGAATCGGTGTCAGTAACAGTGGTTATATGTAATGGAAGTTCAGGGATATTCATCATGAATGCAAGGCAATGGTATAGCAATCAGACTAGAGTCAGTGACAGTAACAGTGGTTACATGTAATGGAAGTTCAGGGATATTCATCATGAATGCAAGGCAATGGTATAGCAATCAGACTAGAGTCAGTGTCAGTAACAGTGGTTACATGTAATGGAAGTTCAGGGATATTCATCATGAATGCAAGGCAATGGTATAGCAATCAGACTAGAGTCAGTGACAGTAACAGTGGTTACATGTAATGGAAGTTCAGGGATATTCATCATGAATGCAGGGCAATGGTATAGCAATCAGACTAGAGTCAGTGACAGTAACAGTGGTTACATGTAATAGAAGTTCAGGGATATTCATCATGAATGCAGGGCAATGGTATAGCAGTCAGACTAGAGTCAGTGACAGAAACAGTGGTTACATGTAATAGAAGTTCAGGGATATTCATCATGAATGCAAGGCAATGTTATAGCAATCAGTCTAGAGTCAGTGACAGTAACAGTGGTTACATGTAATGGAAGTTCAAGGATATTCATCATGAATGCAAGGCAATGGTATAGCAATCAGACTAGAGTCAGTGTCAGTAACAGTGGTTACATGTAATGGAAGTTCAGGGATATTTATTATGAAAAGTAGACAATGGTATAACACTCAGACTGGAGTCAGTGTCAGTAACAGTGGTTACATGTAATGGAAGTTCAGGGATATTCATCATGAATGCAGGGCAATGGTATAGCAATCAGACTAGAGTCAGTGTCAGTAACAGTGGTTACATGTAATGGAAGTTCAGGGATATTTATTATGAAAAGTAGACAATGGTATAACACTCAGACTGGAGTCAGTGTCAGTAACAGTGGTTACATGTAATGGAAGTTCAGGGATATTCATCATGAATGCAGGGCAATGGTATAGCAATCAGACTAGAGTCAGTGTCAGTAACAGTGGTTACATGTAATGGAAGTTCAGGGATATTCATCATGAATGCAAGGCAATGGTATAACACTCAGACTAGAGTCAGTGACAGTAACAGTGGTTACATGTAATGGAAGTTCAGGGATATTCATCATGAATGCAGGGCAATGGTATAGCAGTCAGACTAGAGTCAGTGTCAGTAACAGTGGTTACATGTAATGGAAGTTCAGGGATATTCATCATGAATGCAAGGCAATGGTATAGCAATCAGACTAGAGTCAGTGTCAGTAACAGTGGTTACATGTAATGGAAGTTCAGGGATATTTATTATGAAAAGTAGACAATGGTATAACACTCAGACTGGAGTCAGTGTCAGTAACAGTGGTTACATGTAATGGAAGTTCAGGGATATTCATCATGAATGCAGGGCAATGGTATAGTAATCAGACTAGAGTCAGTGTCAGTAACAGTGGTTACATGTAATGGAAGTTCAGGGATATTCATCATGAATGCAAGGCAATGGTATATCAGTCAGACTAGAGTCAGTGACAGTAACAGTGGTTACATGTAATGGAAGTTCAGGGATATTCATCATGAATGCAGGGCAATGGTATAGTAGTCAGACTAGAGTCAGTGTCCGTAACAGTGGTTACATGTAATGGAAGTTCAGGGATATTCATCATGAATGCAAGACAATGGTATATCAGTCAGACTAGAGTCAGTGACAGTAACAGTGGTTACATGTAATGGAAGTTCAGGGATATTCATCATGAATGCAAGGCAATGGTATATCAGTCAGACTAGAGTCAGTGACAGTAACAGTGGTTACATGTAATGGAAGTTCAGGGATATTCATCATGAATGCAGGGCAATGGTATAGCAGTCAGACTAGAGTCAGTGTCAGTAACAGTGGTTACATGTAATGGAAGTTCAGGGATATTCATCATGAATGCAAGGCAATGGTATATCAGTCAGACTAGAGTCAGTGACAGTAACAGTGGTTACATGTAATGGAAGTTCAGGGATATTCATCATGAATGCAAGGCAATGGTATATCAGTCAGACTAGAGTCAGTGACAGTAACAGTGGTTACATGTAATGGAAGTTCAGGGATATTCATCATGAATGCAGGGCAATGGTATAGCAGTCAGACTAGAGTCAGTGTCAGTAACAGTGGTTACATGTAATGGAAGTTCAAGGATATTCATCATGAATGCAAGGCAATGGTATAGCAATCAGACTAGAGTCGGTGTCAGTAACAGTGGTTACATGTAATGGAAGTTCAGGGATATTCATCATGAATGCAAGGCAATGGTATAGCAACAGACTAGAGTCAGTGACAGTAACAGTGGTTACATGTAATGGAAGTTCAGGGATATTCATCATGAATGCAAGGCAATGGTATAGCAATCAGACTAGAGTCAGTGACAGTAACAGTGGTTACATGTAATGGAAGTTCAGGGATATTCATCATGAATGCAAGGCAATGGTATATCAGTCAGACTAGAGTCAGTGACAGTAACAGTGGTTACATGTAATGGAAGTTCAGGGATATTCATCATGAATGCAAGGCAATGGTATAGCAATCAGACTAGAGTCAGTGTCAGTAACAGTGGTTACATGTAATGGAAGTTCAGGGATATTCATCATGAATGCAAGGCAATGGTATAGCAATCAGACTAGAGTCAGTGTCAGTAACAGTGGTTACATGTAATAGAAGTTCAGGGATATTCATCATGAATGCAGGGCAATGGTATAGCAGTCAGACTAGAGTCAGTGACAGAAACAGTGGTTACATGTAATAGAAGTTCAGGGATATTCATCATGAATGCAAGGCAATGTTATAGCAATCAGTCTAGAGTCAGTGACAGTAACAGTGGTTACATGTAATGGAAGTTCAAGGATATTCATCATGAATGCAAGGCAATGGTATAGCAATCAGACTAGAGTCAGTGTCAGTAACAGTGGTTACATGTAATGGAAGTTCAGGGATATTTATTATGAAAAGTAGACAATGGTATAACACTCAGACTGGAGTCAGTGTCAGTAACAGTGGTTACATGTAATGGAAGTTCAGGGATATTCATCATGAATGCAGGGCAATGGTATAGCAATCAGACTAGAGTCAGTGTCAGTAACAGTGGTTACATGTAATGGAAGTTCAGGGATATTCATCATGAATGCAAGGCAATGGTATAACACTCAGACTAGAGTCAGTGACAGTAACAGTGGTTACATGTAATGGAAGTTCAGGGATATTCATCATGAATGCAGGGCAATGGTATAGCAGTCAGACTAGAGTCAGTGTCAGTAACAGTGGTTACATGTAATGGAAGTTCAGGGATATTCATCATGAATGCAAGGCAATGGTATAGCAATCAGACTAGAGTCAGTGTCAGTAACAGTGGTTACATGTAATGGAAGTTCAGGGATATTTATTATGAAAAGTAGACAATGGTATAACACTCAGACTGGAGTCAGTGTCAGTAACAGTGGTTACATGTAATGGAAGTTCAGGGATATTCATCATGAATGCAGGGCAATGGTATAGTAATCAGACTAGAGTCAGTGTCAGTAACAGTGGTTACATGTAATGGAAGTTCAGGGATATTCATCATGAATGCAAGGCAATGGTATATCAGTCAGACTAGAGTCAGTGACAGTAACAGTGGTTACATGTAATGGAAGTTCAGGGATATTCATCATGAATGCAGGGCAATGGTATAGTAGTCAGACTAGAGTCAGTGTCAGTAACAGTGGTTACATGTAATGGAAGTTCAGGGATATTCATCATGAATGCAAGGCAATGGTATATCAGTCAGACTAGAGTCAGTGACAGTAACAGTGGTTACATGTAATGGAAGTTCAGGGATATTCATCATGAATGCAAGGCAATGGTATATCAGTCAGACTAGAGTCAGTGACAGTAACAGTGGTTACATGTAATGGAAGTTCAGGGATATTCATCATGAATGCAGGGCAATGGTATAGCAGTCAGACTAGAGTCAGTGTCAGTAACAGTGGTTACATGTAATGGAAGTTCAGGGATATTCATCATGAATACAAGGCAATGGTATATCAGTCAGACTAGAGTCAGTGACAGTAACAGTGGTTACATGTAATGGAAGTTCAGGGATATTCATCATGAATGCAAGGCAATGGTATATCAGTCAGACTAGAGTCAGTGACAGTAACAGTGGTTACATGTAATGGAAGTTCAGGGATATTCATCATGAATGCAGGGCAATGGTATAGCAGTCAGACTAGAGTCAGTGTCAGTAACAGTGGTTACATGTAATGGAAGTTCAAGGATATTCATCATGAATGCAAGGCAATGGTATAGCAATCAGACTAGAGTCGGTGTCAGTAACAGTGGTTACATGTAATGGAAGTTCAGGGATATTCATCATGAATGCAAGGCAATGGTATAGCAATCAGACTAGAGTCAGTGACAGTAACAGTGGTTACATGTAATGGAAGTTCAGGGATATTCATCATGAATGCAAGGCAATGGTATAGCAATCAGACTAGAGTCAGTGACAGTAACAGTGGTTACATGTAATGGAAGTTCAGGGATATTCATCATGAATGCAAGGCAATGGTATATCAGTCAGACTAGAGTCAGTGACAGTAACAGTGGTTATATGTAATGGAAGTTCAGGGATATTCATCATAAATGCAGGGCAATGGTAAAGCAGTCAGACTAGAGTCAGTGTCAGTAACAGTGGTTACATGTAATGGAAGTTCAAGGATATTCATCATGAATGCAAGGCAATGGTATAGCAATCAGACTAGAGTCGGTGTCAGTAACAGTGGTTACATGTAATGGAAGTTCAGGGATATTCATCATGAATGCAAGGCAATGGTATAGCAATCAGACTAGAATCGGTGTCAGTAACAGTGGTTACATGTAATGGAAGTTCAGTGATATTCATCATGAATGCAAGGCAATGGTATAGCAATCAGACTAGAGTCAGTGACAGTAACAGTGGTTAAATGTAATGGAAGTTTAGGGATATTCATCATGAATGCAAGGCAATGGTATAGCAATCAGACTAGAGTCAGTGACAGTAACAGTGGTTATATGTAATGGAAGTTCAGGGATATTCATCATGAATGCAAGGCAGTGGTATAGCAATCAGACTAGAGTCAGTGTCAGTAACAGTGGTTACATGTAATGGAAGTTCAGGGATATTCATCGTGAATGCAAGGCAATGGTATAGCAATCAGACTAGAGTCAGAGTCAGTAACAGTGGTTACATGTAATAGAAGTTCAGGGATATTCATCATGAATGCAGGGCAATGGTATAGCAGTCAGACTAGAGTCAGTGACAGAAACAGTGGTTACATGTAATAGAAGTTCAGGGATATTCATCATGAATGCAAGGCAATGTTATAGCAATCAGTCTAGAGTCAGTGACAGTAACAGTGGTTACATGTAATGGAAGTTCAAGGATATTCATCATGAATGCAAGGCAATGGTATAGCAATCAGACTAGAGTCAGTGTCAGTAACAGTGGTTACATGTAATGGAAGTTCAGGGATATTCATCATGAATGCAAGGCAATGGTATATCAGTCAGACTAGAGTCAGTGACAGTAACAGTGGTTACATGTAATGGAAGTTCAGGGATATTCATCATGAATGCAAGGCAATGGTATATCAGTCAGACTAGAGTCAGTGACAGTAACAGTGGTTACATGTAATGGAAGTTCAGGGATATTCATCATGAATGCAGGGCAATGGTATAGCAGTCAGACTAGAGTCAGTGTCAGTAACAGTGGTTACATGTAATGGAAGTTCAGGGATATTCATCATGAATACAAGGCAATGGTATATCAGTCAGACTAGAGTCAGTGACAGTAACAGTGGTTACATGTAATGGAAGTTCAGGGATATTCATCATGAATGCAAGGCAATGGTATATCAGTCAGACTAGAGTCAGTGACAGTAACAGTGGTTACATGTAATGGAAGTTCAGGGATATTCATCATGAATGCAGGGCAATGGTATAGCAGTCAGACTAGAGTCAGTGTCAGTAACAGTGGTTACATGTAATGGAAGTTCAAGGATATTCATCATGAATGCAAGGCAATGGTATAGCAATCAGACTAGAGTCGGTGTCAGTAACAGTGGTTACATGTAATGGAAGTTCAGGGATATTCATCATGAATGCAAGGCAATGGTATAGCAATCAGACTAGAGTCAGTGACAGTAACAGTGGTTACATGTAATGGAAGTTCAGGGATATTCATCATGAATGCAAGGCAATGGTATAGCAATCAGACTAGAGTCAGTGACAGTAACAGTGGTTACATGTAATGGAAGTTCAGGGATATTCATCATGAATGCAAGGCAATGGTATATCAGTCAGACTAGAGTCAGTGACAGTAACAGTGGTTATATGTAATGGAAGTTCAGGGATATTCATCATAAATGCAGGGCAATGGTAAAGCAGTCAGACTAGAGTCAGTGTCAGTAACAGTGGTTACATGTAATGGAAGTTCAAGGATATTCATCATGAATGCAAGGCAATGGTATAGCAATCAGACTAGAGTCGGTGTCAGTAACAGTGGTTACATGTAATGGAAGTTCAGGGATATTCATCATGAATGCAAGGCAATGGTATAGCAATCAGACTAGAATCGGTGTCAGTAACAGTGGTTACATGTAATGGAAGTTCAGTGATATTCATCATGAATGCAAGGCAATGGTATAGCAATCAGACTAGAGTCAGTGACAGTAACAGTGGTTAAATGTAATGGAAGTTTAGGGATATTCATCATGAATGCAAGGCAATGGTATAGCAATCAGACTAGAGTCAGTGACAGTAACAGTGGTTATATGTAATGGAAGTTCAGGGATATTCATCATGAATGCAAGGCAGTGGTATAGCAATCAGACTAGAGTCAGTGTCAGTAACAGTGGTTACATGTAATGGAAGTTCAGGGATATTCATCGTGAATGCAAGGCAATGGTATAGCAATCAGACTAGAGTCAGAGTCAGTAACAGTGGTTACATGTAATAGAAGTTCAGGGATATTCATCATGAATGCAGGGCAATGGTATAGCAGTCAGACTAGAGTCAGTGACAGAAACAGTGGTTACATGTAATAGAAGTTCAGGGATATTCATCATGAATGCAAGGCAATGTTATAGCAATCAGTCTAGAGTCAGTGACAGTAACAGTGGTTACATGTAATGGAAGTTCAAGGATATTCATCATGAATGCAAGGCAATGGTATAGCAATCAGACTAGAGTCAGTGTCAGTAACAGTGGTTACATGTAATGGAAGTTCAGGGATATTTATTATGAAAAGTAGACAATGGTATAACACTCAGACTGGAGTCAGTGTCAGTAACAGTGGTTACATGTAATGGAAGTTCAGGGATATTCATCATGAATGCAGGGCAATGGTATAGCAATCAGACTAGAGTCAGTGTCAGTAACAGTGGTTACATGTAATGGAAGTTCAGGGATATTCATCATGAATGCAAGGCAATGGTATAACACTCAGACTAGAGTCAGTGACAGTAACAGTGGTTACATGTAATGGAAGTTCAGGGATATTCATCATGAATGCAGGGCAATGGTATAGCAGTCAGACTAGAGTCAGTGTCAGTAACAGTGGTTACATGTAATGGAAGTTCAGGGATATTCATCATGAATGCAAGGCAATGGTATAGCAATCAGACTAGAGTCAGTGTCAGTAACAGTGGTTACATGTAATGGAAGTTCAGGGATATTTATTATGAAAAGTAGACAATGGTATAACACTCAGACTGGAGTCAGTGTCAGTAACAGTGGTTACATGTAATGGAAGTTCAGGGATATTCATCATGAATGCAGGGCAATGGTATAATAATCAGACTAGAGTCAGTGTCAGTAACAGTGGTTACATGTAATGGAAGTTCAGGGATATTCATCATGAATGCAAGGCAATGGTATATCAGTCAGACTAGAGTCAGTGACAGTAACAGTGGTTACATGTAATGGAAGTTCAGGGATATTCATCATGAATGCAGGGCAATGGTATAGTAGTCAGACTAGAGTCAGTGTCAGTAACAGTGGTTACATGTAATGGGAGTTCAGGGATATTCATCATGAATGCAAGGCAATGGTATATCAGTCAGACTAGAGTCAGTGACAGTAACAGTGGTTACATGTAATGGAAGTTCAGGGATATTCATCATGAATGCAAGGCAATGGTATATCAGTCAGACTAGAGTCAGTGACAGTAACAGTGGTTACATGTAATGGAAGTTCAGGGATATTCATCATGAATGCAGGGCAATGGTATAGCAGTCAGACTAGAGTCAGTGTCAGTAACAGTGGTTACATGTAATGGAAGTTCAGGGATATTCATCATGAATGCAAGGCAATGGTATATCAGTCAGACTAGAGTCAGTGACAGTAACAGTGGTTACATGTAATGGAAGTTCAGGGATATTCATCATGAATGCAAGGCAATGGTATATCAGTCAGACTAGAGTCAGTGACAGTAACAGTGGTTACATGTAATGGAAGTTCAGGGATATTCATCATGAATGCAGGGCAATGGTA
This sequence comes from Saccoglossus kowalevskii, assembly GCF_978046115.1. NCBI lineage: Eukaryota > Metazoa > Hemichordata > Enteropneusta > Harrimaniidae > Saccoglossus > Saccoglossus kowalevskii. The sequence continues at coordinate 28,007,721 of NC_140643.1, read as the reverse complement.
TAGCAGTCAGACTAGAGTCAGTGTCAGTAACAGTGGTTACATGTAATGGAAGTTCAAGGATATTCATCATGAATGCAAGGCAATGGTATAGCAATCAGACTAGAGTCGGTGTCAGTAACAGTGGTTACATGTAATGGAAGTTCAGGGATATTCATCATGAATGCAAGGCAATGGTATAGCAATCAGACTAGAGTCAGTGACAGTAACAGTGGTTACATGTAATGGAAGTTCAGGGATATTCATCATGAATGCAAGGCAATGGTATAGCAATCAGACTAGAGTCAGTGACAGTAACAGTGGTTACATGTAATGGAAGTTCAGGGATATTCATCATGAATGCAAGGCAATGGTATAGCAATCAGAATAGAGTTAGTAACAGTAACAGTGGTTACATGTAATGGAAGTTCAGGGATATTCATCATGAATGCAAGGCAATGGTATAGCAATCAGAATTGAGTTAGTGACAGTAACAGTGGTTACATGTAATGGAAGTTCAGGGATATTCATCATGAATGCAAGGCAATGGTATAGCAATCAGACTAGAGTCAGTATCAGTAACAGTGGTTACATGTAATGGAAGTTCGGAGATATTTATTATGAATGCAAGGCAATGGTATAGCAATCAGACTGAAGTTAGTATCAGTAACAGTGGTTACATGTAATGGAAGTTCAGAGATATTTATTATGAATGCAAGGCAATGGTATAGCAATCAGACTGGAGTCAGTATCAGTAACAGTGGTTACATGTAATGGAAGTTCAGAGATATTTATTATGAATGCAAGGCAATGGTATAACAATCAGACGAGAGTCAGTGTCAGTAACAGTGGTTGCATGTAATGGAAGTTCAGGGATATTCATCATGAATCCGAGGCAATGGTATAACACTCAGACTAGAGTCAGTGACAGTAACAGTGGTTACATGTAATGGAAGTTCAGGGATATTCATCATGAATGCAAGGCAATGGTATAGCAATCAGACTAGAGTCGGTGTCAGTAACAGTGGTTACATGTAATGGAAGTTCAGGGATATTCATCATGAATGCAAGGCAATGGTATAGCAATCAGACTAGAGTCAGTGACAGTAACAGTGGTTACATGTAATGGAAGTTCAGGGATATTCATCATGAATGCAGGGCAATGGTATTGCAATCAGACTGGAGTCAGGGTCAGTAACAGTGGTTACATGTAATGGAAGTTCAGGGATATTTAATATGAAAAGTAGACAATGGTATAACACTCAGACTGGAGTCAGTGTCAGTAACAGTGGTTACATGTAATGGAAGTTCAGGGATATTCATCATGAATGCAGGGCAATGGTATAGCAGTGTAATGGAAGTTCAGGGATATTCATCATGAATGCAAGGCAATGGTATATCAGTCAGACTAGAGTCAGTGACAGTAACAGTGGTTACATGTAATGGAAGTTCAGGGATATTCATCATGAATGCAAGGCAATGGTATATCAGTCAGACTAGAGTCAGTGACAGTAACAGTGGTTACATGTAATGGAAGTTCAGGGATATTCATCATGAATGCAGGGCAATGGTAAAGCAGTCAGACTAGAGTCAGTGTCAGTAACAGTGGTTACATGTAATGGAAGTTCAAGGATATTCATCATGAATGCAAGGCAATGGTATAGCAATCAGACTAGAGTCGGTGTCAGTAACAGTGGTTACATGTAATGGAAGTTCAGGGATATTCATCATGAATGCAAGGCAATGGTATAGCAATCAGACTAGAGTCAGTATCAGTAACAGTGGTTACATGTAATGGAAGTTCAGGGATAATCATCATGAATGCAAGGCAATGGTATAGCAATCAGACTAGAATCGGTGTCAGTAACAGTGGTTACATGTAATGGAAGTTCAGTGATATTCATCATGAATGCAGGGCAATGGTATAGCAATCAGACTAGAGTCAGTGTCAGTAACAGTGGTTACATGTAATGGAAGTTCAGGGATATTCATCATGAATGCAAGGCAATGGTATATCAGTCAGACTAGAGTCAGTGACAGTAACAGTGGTTACATGTAATGGAAGTTCAGGGATATTCATCATGAATGCAGGGCAATGGTATAGCAATCAGACTAGAGTCAGTGTCAGTAACAGTGGTTACATGTAATGGAAGTTCAGGGATATTCATCATGAATGCAAGGCAATGGTATATCAGTCAGACTAGAGTCAGTGACAGTAACAGTGGTTACATGTAATGGAAGTTCAGGGATATTCATCATGAATGCAGGGCAATGGTATAGCAGTGTAATGGAAGTTCAGGGGTATTCATCATGAATGAAAGGCAATGGTATATCAGTCAGACTAGAGTCAGTGACAGTAACAGTGGTTACATGTAATGGAAGTTCAGGGATATTCATCATGAATGCAAGGCAATGGTATATCAGTCAGACTAGAGTCAGTGACAGTAACAGTGGTTACATGTAATGGAAGTTCAGGGATATTCATCATGAATGCAGGGCAATGGTAAAGCAGTCAGACTAGAGTCAGTGTCAGTAACAGTGGTTACATGTAATGGAAGTTCAAGGATATTCATCATGAATGCAAGGCAATGGTATAGCAATCAGACTAGAGTCGGTGTCAGTAACAGTGGTTACATGTAATGGAAGTTCAGGGATATTCATCATGAATGCAAGGCAATGGTATAGCAATCAGACTAGAGTCAGTATCAGTAACAGTGGTTACATGTAATGGAAGTTCAGGGATAATCATCATGAATGCAAGGCAATGGTATAGCAATCAGACTAGAATCGGTGTCAGTAACAGTGGTTACATGTAATGGAAGTTCAGTGATATTCATCATGAAAGCAAGGCAATGGTATAGCAATCAGACTAGAGTCAGTGACAGTAACAGTGGTTACATGTAATGGAAATTTAGGGATATTCATCATGAATGCAAGGCAATGGTATAGCAATCAGACTAGAGTCAGTGACAGTAACAGTGGTTATATGTAATGGAAGTTCAGGGATATTCATCATGAATGCAAGGCAATGGTATAGCAATCAGACTAGAGTCAGTGTCAGTAACAGTGGTTACATGTAATGGAAGTTCAGGGATATTCATCATGAATGCAAGGCAATGGTATAGCAATCAGACTAGAGTCAGTGACAGTAACAGTGGTTACATGTAATGGAAGTTCAGGGATATTCATCATGAATGCAAGGCAATGGTATAGCAATCAGACTAGAGTCAGTGACAGTAACAGTGGTTACATGTAATGGAAGTTCAGGGATATTCATCATGAATGCAAGGCAATGGTATAGCAATCAGACTAGAGTCAGTGTCAGTAACAGTGGTTACATGTAATGGAAGTTCAGGGATATTCATCATGAATGCAAGGCAATGGTATAGCAATCAGACTAGAGTCGGTGTCAGTAACAGTGGTTACATGTAATGGAAGTTCAGGGATATTCATCATGAATGCAAGGCAATGGTATAGCAATCAGACTAGAGTAAGTGACAGTAACAGTGGTTACATGTAATGGAAGTTCAGGGATATTCATCATGAATGCAAGGCAATGGTATAGCAATCAGACTAGAGTCGGTGTCAGTAACAGTGGTTACATGTAATGGAAGTTCAGGGATATTCATCATGAATGCAAGGCAATGGTATAGCAATCAGACTAGAGTCAGTGACAGTAACAGTGGTTACATGTAATGGAAGTTCAGGGACATTCATCATTAATGCAGGGCAATGGTATTGCAATCAGACTGGAGTCAGTGTCAGTAACAGTGGTTACATGTAATAGAAGTTCAGGGATATTCATCATGAATGCAGGGCAATGGTATAGCAATCAGACTAGAGTCAGTGTCAGTAACAGTGGTTACATGTAATAGAAGTTCAGGGATATTCATCATGAATGCAGGGCAATGGTATAGCAATCAGACTAGAGTCAGTGTCAGTAACAGTGGTTACATGTAATAGAAGTTCAGGGATATTCATCATGAATGCAGGTCAATGGTATAGCAGTCAGACTAGAGTCAGTGACAGAAACAGTGGTTACATGTAATAGAAGTTCAGGGATATTCATCATGAATGCAAGGCAATGTTATAGCAATCAGTCTAGAGTCAGTGACAGTAACAGTGGTTACATGTAATGGAAGTTCAAGGATATTCATCATGAATGCAAGGCAATGGTATAGCAATCAGACTAGAGTCAGTGACAGTAACAGTGGTTACATGTAATAGAAGTTCAGGGATATTCATCATGAATGCAGGGCAATGGTATAGCAATCAGACTAGAGTCAGTGTCAGTAACAGTGGTTACATGTAATGGAAGTTCAGGGATATTCATCATGAATGCAAGGCAATGGTATAGCAATCAGACTAGAGTCAGTGACAGTAACAGTGGTTACATGTAATAGAAGTTCAGGGATATTTATTATGAATGCAGGGCAATGGTATAGCAATCAGACTAGAGTCAGTATCAGTAACAGTGGTTACATGTAATGGAAGTTCAGGGATATTCATCATGAATGCAAGGCAATGGTATAGCAATCAGACTAGAGTCAGTGACAGTAACAGTGGTTACATGTAATGGAAGTTCAGGGATATTCATCATGAATGCAAGGCAATGGTATAGCAATCAGACTAGAGTCGGTGTCAGTAACAGTGGTTACATGTAATGGAAGTTCAGGGATATTCATCATGAATGCAAGGCAATGGTATAGCAATCAGACTAGAGTCAGTGTCAGTAACAGTGGTTACATGTAATGGAAGTTCAGGGATATTCATCATGAATGCAAGGCAATGGTATAGCAATCAGACTAGAGTCAGTGACAGTAACAGTGGTTACATGTAATGGAAGTTCAGGGATATTCATCATGAATGCAAGGCAATGGTATAGCAATCAGACTAGAGTCAGTGACAGTAACAGTGGTTACATGTAATGGAAGTTCAGGGATATTCATCATGAATGCAAGGCAATGGTATAGCAATCAGACTAGAGTCGGTGTCAGTAACAGTGGTTACATATAATGGAAGTTCAAGGATATTCATCATGAATGCAAGGCAATGGTATAGCAATCAGACTAGAGTCAGTGACAGTAACAGTGGTTACATGTAATGGAAGTTCAGGGATATTCATCATGAATGCAAGGCAATGATATAGCAATCAGACTAGAGTCAGTGACAGTAACAGTGGTTACATGTAATGGAAGTTCAGGGATATTCATCATGAATGCAAGGCAATGGTATAGCAATCAGACTAGAGTCAGTGTCAGTAACAGTGGTTACATGTAATGGAAGTTCAGGGATATTCATCATGAATGCAAGGCAATGGTATAGCAATCAGACTAGAGTCAGTGTCAGTAACAATGGTTACATGTAATGGAAGTTCAGGGATATTCATCATGAATGCAAGGCAATGGTATAGCAATCAGACTAGAGTCAGTGTCAGTAACAGTGGTTACATGTAATGGAAGTTCAGGGATATTCATCATGAATGCAAGGCAATGGTATAGCAATCATACTAGAGTCGGTGTCAGTAACAGTGGTTACATGTAATGGAAGTTCAGGGATATTCATCATGAATGCAAGGCAATGGTATAGCAATCAGACTAGAGTCAGTGACAGTAACAGTGGTTACATGTAATGGAATTCAAGGATATTCATGAATGCATGGCAATGGTATAGCAATCAGACTAGAGTCAGCGTCAGTAACAGTGGTTACATGTAATGGAAGTTCAGGGATATTTATTAAGAATGCAGGGCAATGGTATAGCAATCAGACTAGAGTCAGTGTCAGTAACAGTGGTTACATGTAATGGAAGTTCAGGGATATTCATCATGAATGCAAGGCAATGGTATAGCAATCAGACTAGAGTCAGTGACAGTAACAGTGGTTACATGTAATGGAAGTTCAGGGATATTCATCATGAATGCAAGGCAATGGTATAGCAATCAGACTAGAGTCGGTGTCAGTAACAGTGGTTACATGTAATGGAAGTTCAGGGATATTCATCATGAATGCAAGGCAATGGTATAGCAATCAGACTAGAGTCAGTATCAGTAACAGTGGTTACATGTAATGGAAGTTCAGGGATATTCATCATGAATGCAAGGCAATGGTATAGCAATCAGACTAGAGTCAGTGACAGTAACAGTGGTTACATGTAATGGAAGTTCAGTGATATTCATCATGAATGCAAGGCAATGGCATAGCAATCAGACTAGAGTCAGTGACAGTAACAGTGGTTACATGTAATGGAAGTTCAGGGATATTCATCATGAATGCAAGGCAATGGTATAGCAATCAGACTAGAGTCGGTGTCAGTAACAGTGGTTACATGTAATGGAAGTTCAGGGATATTCGTCATGAATGCAAGGCAATGGTATAGCAATCAGACTAGAGTCAGTGTCAGTAACAGTGGTTACATGTAATGGAAGTTCAGGGATATTCATCATGAATGCAAGGCAATGGTATAGCAATCAGACTAGAGTGAGTGTCAGTAACAATGGTTACATGTAATGGAAGTTCAGGGATATTCATCATGAATGCAAGGCAATGGTATAGCAATCAGACTAGAGTCAGTGTCAGTAACAGTGGTTACATGTAATGGAAGTTCAGGGATATTCATCATGAATGCAGGGCAATGGTATTGCAATCAGACTGGAGTCAGTGTCAGTAACAGTGGTTACATGTAATAGAAGTTCAGGGATATTCATCATGAATGCAGGGCAATGGTATAGCAATCAGACTAGAGTCAGTGTCAGTAACAGTGGTTACATGTAATAGAAGTTCAGGGATATTCATCATGAATGCAGGGCAATGGTGTAGCAATCAGACTAGAGTCAGTGTCAGTAACAGTGGTTACATGTAATAGAAGTTCAGGGATATTCATCATGAATGCAGGGCAATGGTATAGCAATCAGACTAGAGTCAGTGTCAGTAACAGTGGTTACATGTAATAGAAGTTCAGGGATATTCATCATGAATGCAGGGCAATGGTATAGCAGTCAGACTAGAGTCAGTGACAGTAACAGTGCTTACATGTAATGGAAGTTCAAGGATATTCATCAAGAATGCAAGGCAATGGTATAGCAATCAGTCTAGAGTCAGTGACAGTAACAGTGGTTACATGTAATGGAAGTTCAGGGATATTCATCATGAATGCAAGGAAATGGTATAGCAATCAGTCTAGAGTCAGTGACAGTAACAGTGGTTACATGTAATGGAAGTTCAGGGATATTCATCATGAATGCAAGGCAATGGTATAGCAATCAGACTAGAGTCAGTGACAGTAACAGTGGTTACATGTAATAGAAGTTCAGGGTTATTCATCATGAATGCAGGGCAATGGTATAGCAATCAGACTAGAGTCAGTGTCAGTAACAGTGGTTACATGTAATGGAAGTTCAGGGATATTCATCATGAATGCAGGGCAATGGTATAGTAATCAGACTAGAGTCAGTGTCAGTAACAGTGGTTACATGTAATAGAAGTTCAGGGATATTCATCATGAATGCAAGGCAATGGTATAGCAATCAGACTAGAGTCAGTGTCAGTAACAGTGGTCACATGTAATAGAAGTTCAGGGATATTCATCATGAATGCAGGGCAATGGTATAGCAGTCAGACTAGAGTCAGTATCAGTAACAGTGGTTACATGTAATAGAAGTTCAGGGATATTCATCATGAATGCAGGGCAATGGTATAGCAATCAGACTAGAGTCAGTGTCAGTAACAGTGGTTACATGTAATGGAAGTTCAGGGATATTTGTTATGAATGCAGGGCAATGGTATAGCAATCAGACTAGAGTCAGTGTCAGTAACAGTGGTTACATGTAATGGAAGTTCAGGGATATTCATCATGAATGCAAGGCAATGGTATAGCAATCAGACTAGAGTCAGTGTCAGTAACAGTGGTTACATGTAATGGAAGTTCAGGGATATTCATCATGAATGCAAGGCAATGGTATAGCAATCAGACTAGAGTCAGTGACAGTAACAGTGGTTACATGTAATAGAAGTTCAGGGTTATTCATCATGAATGCAGGGCAATGGTATAGCAATCAGACTAGAGTCAGTGTCAGTAACAGTGGTTACATGTAATGGAAGTTCAGGGATATTCATCATGAATGCAGGGCAATGGTATAGTAATCAGACTAGAGTCAGTGTCAGTAACAGTGGTTACATGTAATAGAAGTTCAGGGATATTCATCATGAATGCAAGGCAATGGTATAGCAATCAGACTAGAGTCAGTGTCAGTAACAGTGGTCACATGTAATAGAAGTTCAGGGATATTCATCATGAATGCAGGGCAATGGTATAGCAGTCAGACTAGAGTCAGTATCAGTAACAGTGGTTACATGTAATAGAAGTTCAGGGATATTCATCATGAATGCAGGGCAATGGTATAGCAATCAGACTAGAGTCAGTGTCAGTAACAGTGGTTACATGTAATGGAAGTTCAGGGATATTTGTTATGAATGCAGGGCAATGGTATAGCAATCAGACTAGAGTCAGTGTCAGTAACAGTGGTTACATGTAATGGAAGTTCAGGGATATTCATCATGAATGCAATGCAATGGTATAGCAATCAGACTAGAGTCAGTGTCAGTAACAGTGGTTACATGTAATGGAAGTTCAGGGATATTCATCATGAATGCAAGGCAATGGTATAGCAATCAGACTAGAGTCAGTGTCAGTAACAGTGGTTACATGTAATGGAAGTTCAGGGATATTCATCATGAATGCAAGGCAATGGTATAGCAATCAGACTAGAGTCAGTGACAGTAACAGTGGTGACATGTAATGGAAGTTCAGGGATATTCATCATGAATGCAAGGCAATGGTATAGCAATCAGACTAGAGTCGGTGTCAGTAACAGTGGTTACATGTAATGGAAGTTCAGGGATATTCATCATGAATGCAAGGCAATGGTATAGCAATCAGACTAGAGTCAGTATCAGTAACAGTGGTTACATGTAATGGAAGTTCAGGGATATTCATCATGAATGCAAGGCAATGGTATAGCAATCAGACTAGAGTCAGTGACAGTAACAGTGGTTACATGTAATGGAAGTTCAGTGATATTCATCATGAATGCAAGGCAATGGTATAGCAATCAGACTAGAGTCAGTATCAGTAACAGTGGTTACATGTAATGGAAGTTCGGAGATATTTATTATGAATGCAAGGCAATGGTATAGCAATCAGACTGAAGTTAGTATCAGTAACAGTGGTTACATGTAATGGAAGTTCAGAGATATTTATTATGAATGCAAGGCAATGGTATAGCAATCAGACTGGAATCAGTATCAGTAACAGTGGTTACATGTAATGGAAGTTCAGAGATATTTATTATGAATGCAAGGCAATGGTATAACAATCAGACGAGAGTCAGTGCCAGTAACAGTGGTTGCATGTAATGGAAGTTCAGGGATATTCATCATGAATCCGAGGCAATGGTATAACACTCAGACTAGAGTCAGTGACAGTAACAGTGGTTACATGTAATGGAAGTTCAGGGATATTCATCATGAATGCAAGGCAATGGTATAGCAATCAGACTAGAGTCAGTGTCAGTAACAGTGGTTACATGTAATAGAAGTTCAGGGATATTCATCATGAATGCAGGGCAATGGTATAGCAGTCAGACTAGAGTCAGTGACAGTAACAGTGCTTACATGTAATGGAAGTTCAAGGATATTCATCAAGAATGCAAGGCAATGGTATAGCAATCAGTCTAGAGTCAGTGACAGTAACAGTGGTTACATGTAATGGAAGTTCAGGGATATTCATCATGAATGCAAGGAAATGGTATAGCAATCAGTCTAGAGTCAGTGACAGTAACAGTGGTTACATGTAATGGAAGTTCAGGGATATTCATCATGAATGCAAGGCAATGGTATAGCAATCAGACTAGAGTCAGTGACAGTAACAGTGGTTACATGTAATAGAAGTTCAGGGTTATTCATCATGAATGCAGGGCAATGGTATAGCAATCAGACTAGAGTCAGTGTCAGTAACAGTGGTTACATGTAATGGAAGTTCAGGGATATTCATCATGAATGCAGGGCAATGGTATAGTAATCAGACTAGAGTCAGTGTCAGTAACAGTGGTTACATGTAATAGAAGTTCAGGGATATTCATCATGAATGCAAGGCAATGGTATAGCAATCAGACTAGAGTCAGTGTCAGTAACAGTGGTCACATGTAATAGAAGTTCAGGGATATTCATCATGAATGCAGGGCAATGGTATAGCAGTCAGACTAGAGTCAGTATCAGTAACAGTGGTTACATGTAATAGAAGTTCAGGGATATTCATCATGAATGCAGGGCAATGGTATAGCAATCAGACTAGAGTCAGTGTCAGTAACAGTGGTTACATGTAATGGAAGTTCAGGGATATTTGTTATGAATGCAGGGCAATGGTATAGCAATCAGACTAGAGTCAGTGTCAGTAACAGTGGTTACATGTAATGGAAGTTCAGGGATATTCATCATGAATGCAAGGCAATGGTATAGCAATCAGACTAGAGTCAGTGTCAGTAACAGTGGTTACATGTAATGGAAGTTCAGGGATATTCATCATGAATGCAAGGCAATGGTATAGCAATCAGACTAGAGTCAGTGACAGTAACAGTGGTTACATGTAATAGAAGTTCAGGGTTATTCATCATGAATGCAGGGCAATGGTATAGCAATCAGACTAGAGTCAGTGTCAGTAACAGTGGTTACATGTAATAGAAGTTCAGGGATATTCATCATGAATGCAGGGCAATGGTATAGCAGTCAGACTAGAGTCAGTGACAGTAACAGTGCTTACATGTAATGGAAGTTCAAGGATATTCATCAAGAATGCAAGGCAATGGTATAGCAATCAGTCTAGAGTCAGTGACAGTAACAGTGGTTACATGTAATGGAAGTTCAGGGATATTCATCATGAATGCAAGGAAATGGTATAGCAATCAGTCTAGAGTCAGTGACAGTAACAGTGGTTACATGTAATGGAAGTTCAGGGATATTCATCATGAATGCAAGGCAATGGTATAGCAATCAGACTAGAGTCAGTGACAGTAACAGTGGTTACATGTAATAGAAGTTCAGGGTTATTCATCATGAATGCAGGGCAATGGTATAGCAATCAGACTAGAGTCAGTGTCAGTAACAGTGGTTACATGTAATGGAAGTTCAGGGATATTCATCATGAATGCAGGGCAATGGTATAGTAATCAGACTAGAGTCAGTGTCAGTAACAGTGGTTACATGTAATAGAAGTTCAGGGATATTCATCATGAATGCAAGGCAATGGTATAGCAATCAGACTAGAGTCAGTGTCAGTAACAGTGGTCACATGTAATAGAAGTTCAGGGATATTCATCATGAATGCAGGGCAATGGTATAGCAGTCAGACTAGAGTCAGTATCAGTAACAGTGGTTACATGTAATAGAAGTTCAGGGATATTCATCATGAATGCAGGGCAATGGTATAGCAATCAGACTAGAGTCAGTGTCAGTAACAGTGGTTACATGTAATGGAAGTTCAGGGATATTTGTTATGAATGCAGGGCAATGGTATAGCAATCAGACTAGAGTCAGTGTCAGTAACAGTGGTTACATGTAATGGAAGTTCAGGGATATTCATCATGAATGCAAGGCAATGGTATAGCAATCAGACTAGAGTCAGTGTCAGTAACAGTGGTTACATGTAATGGAAGTTCAGGGATATTCATCATGAATGCAAGGCAATGGTATAGCAATCAGACTAGAGTCAGTGACAGTAACAGTGGTTACATGTAATAGAAGTTCAGGGTTATTCATCATGAATGCAGGGCAATGGTATAGCAATCAGACTAGAGTCAGTGTCAGTAACAGTGGTTACATGTAATGGAAGTTCAGGGATATTCATCATGAATGCAGGGCAATGGTATAGTAATCAGACTAGAGTCAGTGTCAGTAACAGTGGTTACATGTAATAGAAGTTCAGGGATATTCATCATGAATGCAAGGCAATGGTATAGCAATCAGACTAGAGTCAGTGTCAGTAACAGTGGTCACATGTAATAGAAGTTCAGGGATATTCATCATGAATGCAGGGCAATGGTATAGCAGTCAGACTAGAGTCAGTATCAGTAACAGTGGTTACATGTAATAGAAGTTCAGGGATATTCATCATGAATGCAGGGCAATGGTATAGCAATCAGACTAGAGTCAGTGTCAGTAACAGTGGTTACATGTAATGGAAGTTCAGGGATATTTGTTAAGAATGCAGGGCAATGGTATAGCAATCAGACTAGAGTCAGTGTCAGTAACAGTGGTTACATGTAATGGAAGTTCAGGGATATTCATCATGAATGCAAGGCAATGGTATAGCAATCAGACTAGAGTCAGTGTCAGTAACAGTGGTTACATGTAATGGAAGTTCAGGGATATTCATCATGAATGCAAGGCAATGGTATAGCAATCAGACTAGAGTCAGTGTCAGTAACAGTGGTTACATGTAATGGAAGTTCAGGGATATTCATCATGAATGCAAGGCAATGGTATAGCAATCAGACTAGAGTCAGTGACAGTAACAGTGGTGACATGTAATGGAAGTTCAGGGATATTCATCATGAATGCAAGGCAATGGTATAGCAATCAGACTAGAGTCGGTGTCAGTAACAGTGGTTACATGTAATGGAAGTTCAGGGATATTCATCATGAATGCAAGGCAATGGTATAGCAATCAGACTAGAGTCAGTATCAGTAACAGTGGTTACATGTAATGGAAGTTCAGGGATATTCATCATGAATGCAAGGCAATGGTATAGCAATCAGACTAGAGTCAGTCACAGTAACAGTGGTTACATGTAATGGAAGTTCAGTGATATTCATCATGAATGCAAGGCAATGGTATAGCAATCAGACTAGAGTCAGTATCAGTAACAGTGGTTACATGTAATGGAAGTTCGGAGATATTTATTATGAATGCAAGGCAATGGTATAGCAATCAGACTGAAGTTAGTATCAGTAACAGTGGTTACATGTAATGGAAGTTCAGAGATATTTATTATGAATGCAAGGCAATGGTATAGCAATCAGACTGGAATCAGTATCAGTAACAGTGGTTACATGTAATGGGAGTTCAGAGATATTTATTATGAATGCAAGGCAATGGTATAACAATCAGACGAGAGTCAGTGCCAGTAACAGTGGTTGCATGTAATGGAAGTTCAGGGATATTCATCATGAATCCGAGGCAATGGTATAACACTCAGACTAGAGTCAGTGACAGTAACAGTGGTTACATGTAATGGAAGTTCAGGGATATTCATCATGAATGCAAGGCAATGGTATAGCAATCAGACTAGAGTCGGTGTCAGTAACAGTGGTTACATGTAATGGAAGTTCAGGGATATTCGTCATGAATGCAAGGCAATGGTATAGCAATCAGACTAGAGTCAGTGTCAGTAACAGTGGTTACATGTAATAGAAGTTCAGGGATATTCATCATGAATGCAGGGCAATGGTGTAGCAATCAGACTAGAGTCAGTGTCAGTAACAGTGGTTACATGTAATAGAAGTTCAGGGATATTCATCATGAATGCAGGGCAATGGTATAGCAATCAGACTAGAGTCAGTGTCAGTAACAGTGGTTACATGTAATAGAAGTTCAGGGATATTCATCATGAATGCAGGGCAATGGTATAGCAGTCAGACTAGAGTCAGTGACAGTAACAGTGGTTACATGTAATGGAAGTTCAAGGATATTCATCAAGAATGCAAGGCAATGGTATAGCAATCAGTCTAGAGTCAGTGACAGTAACAGTGGTTACATGTAATGGAAGTTCAGGGATATTCATCATGAATGCAAGGAAATGGTATAGCAATCAGTCTAGAGTCAGTGACAGTAACAGTGGTTACATGTAATGGAAGTTCAGGGATATTCATCATGAATGCAAGGCAATGGTATAGCAATCAGACTAGAGTCAGTGACAGTAACAGTGGTTACATGTAATGGAAGTTCAGGGATATTCATCATGAATGCAGGGCAATGGTATAGCAGTCAGACTAGAGTCAGTATCAGTAACAGTGGTTACATGTAATAGAAGTTCAGGGATATTCATCATGAATGCAGGGCAATGGTATAGCAATCAGACTAGAGTCAGTGTCAGTAACAGTGGTTACATGTAATGGAAGTTCAGGGATATTTGTTATGAATGCAGGGCAATGGTATAGCAATCAGACTAGAGTCAGTGTCAGTAACAGTGGTTACATGTAATGGAAGTTCAGGGATATTCATCATGAATGCAATGCAATGGTATAGCAATCAGACTAGAGTCAGTGTCAGTAACAGTGGTTACATGTAATGGAAGTTCAGGGATATTCATCATGAATGCAAGGCAATGGTATAGCAATCAGACTAGAGTCAGTGTCAGTAACAGTGGTTACATGTAATGGAAGTTCAGGGATATTCATCATGAATGCAAGGCAATGGTATAGCAATCAGACTAGAGTCAGTGACAGTAACAGTGGTGACATGTAATGGAAGTTCAGGGATATTCATCATGAATGCAAGGCAATGGTATAGCAATCAGACTAGAGTCGGTGTCAGTAACAGTGGTTACATGTAATGGAAGTTCAGGGATATTCATCATGAATGCAAGGCAATGGTATAGCAATCAGACTAGAGTCAGTATCAGTAACAGTGGTTACATGTAATGGAAGTTCAGGGATATTCATCATGAATGCAAGGCAATGGTATAGCAATCAGACTAGAGTCAGTGACAGTAACAGTGGTTACATGTAATGGAAGTTCAGTGATATTCATCATGAATGCAAGGCAATGGTATAGCAATCAGACTAGAGTCAGTATCAGTAACAGTGGTTACATGTAATGGAAGTTCGGAGATATTTATTATGAATGCAAGGCAATGGTATAGCAATCAGACTGAAGTTAGTATCAGTAACAGTGGTTACATGTAATGGAAGTTCAGAGATATTTATTATGAATGCAAGGCAATGGTATAGCAATCAGACTGGAATCAGTATCAGTAACAGTGGTTACATGTAATGGAAGTTCAGAGATATTTATTATGAATGCAAGGCAATGGTATAACAATCAGACGAGAGTCAGTGCCAGTAACAGTGGTTGCATGTAATGGAAGTTCAGGGATATTCATCATGAATCCGAGGCAATGGTATAACACTCAGACTAGAGTCAGTGACAGTAACAGTGGTTACATGTAATGGAAGTTCAGGGATATTCATCATGAATGCAAGGCAATGGTATAGCAATCAGACTAGAGTCAGTGTCAGTAACAGTGGTTACATGTAATAGAAGTTCAGGGATATTCATCATGAATGCAGGGCAATGGTATAGCAGTCAGACTAGAGTCAGTGACAGTAACAGTGCTTACATGTAATGGAAGTTCAAGGATATTCATCAAGAATGCAAGGCAATGGTATAGCAATCAGTCTAGAGTCAGTGACAGTAACAGTGGTTACATGTAATGGAAGTTCAGGGATATTCATCATGAATGCAAGGAAATGGTATAGCAATCAGTCTAGAGTCAGTGACAGTAACAGTGGTTACATGTAATGGAAGTTCAGGGATATTCATCATGAATGCAAGGCAATGGTATAGCAATCAGACTAGAGTCAGTGACAGTAACAGTGGTTACATGTAATAGAAGTTCAGGGTTATTCATCATGAATGCAGGGCAATGGTATAGCAATCAGACTAGAGTCAGTGTCAGTAACAGTGGTTACATGTAATGGAAGTTCAGGGATATTCATCATGAATGCAGGGCAATGGTATAGTAATCAGACTAGAGTCAGTGTCAGTAACAGTGGTTACATGTAATAGAAGTTCAGGGATATTCATCATGAATGCAAGGCAATGGTATAGCAATCAGACTAGAGTCAGTGTCAGTAACAGTGGTCACATGTAATAGAAGTTCAGGGATATTCATCATGAATGCAGGGCAATGGTATAGCAGTCAGACTAGAGTCAGTATCAGTAACAGTGGTTACATGTAATAGAAGTTCAGGGATATTCATCATGAATGCAGGGCAATGGTATAGCAATCAGACTAGAGTCAGTGTCAGTAACAGTGGTTACATGTAATGGAAGTTCAGGGATATTTGTTATGAATGCAGGGCAATGGTATAGCAATCAGACTAGAGTCAGTGTCAGTAACAGTGGTTACATGTAATGGAAGTTCAGGGATATTCATCATGAATGCAAGGCAATGGTATAGCAATCAGACTAGAGTCAGTGTCAGTAACAGTGGTTACATGTAATGGAAGTTCAGGGATATTCATCATGAATGCAAGGCAATGGTATAGCAATCAGACTAGAGTCAGTGACAGTAACAGTGGTTACATGTAATAGAAGTTCAGGGTTATTCATCATGAATGCAGGGCAATGGTATAGCAATCAGACTAGAGTCAGTGTCAGTAACAGTGGTTACATGTAATAGAAGTTCAGGGATATTCATCATGAATGCAGGGCAATGGTATAGCAGTCAGACTAGAGTCAGTGACAGTAACAGTGCTTACATGTAATGGAAGTTCAAGGATATTCATCAAGAATGCAAGGCAATGGTATAGCAATCAGTCTAGAGTCAGTGACAGTAACAGTGGTTACATGTAATGGAAGTTCAGGGATATTCATCATGAATGCAAGGAAATGGTATAGCAATCAGTCTAGAGTCAGTGACAGTAACAGTGGTTACATGTAATGGAAGTTCAGGGATATTCATCATGAATGCAAGGCAATGGTATAGCAATCAGACTAGAGTCAGTGACAGTAACAGTGGTTACATGTAATAGAAGTTCAGGGTTATTCATCATGAATGCAGGGCAATGGTATAGCAATCAGACTAGAGTCAGTGTCAGTAACAGTGGTTACATGTAATGGAAGTTCAGGGATATTCATCATGAATGCAGGGCAATGGTATAGTAATCAGACTAGAGTCAGTGTCAGTAACAGTGGTTACATGTAATAGAAGTTCAGGGATATTCATCATGAATGCAAGGCAATGGTATAGCAATCAGACTAGAGTCAGTGTCAGTAACAGTGGTCACATGTAATAGAAGTTCATGGATATTCATCATGAATGCAGGGCAATGGTATAGCAGTCAGACTAGAGTCAGTATCAGTAACAGTGGTTACATGTAATAGAAGTTCAGGGATATTCATCATGAATGCAGGGCAATGGTATAGCAATCAGACTAGAGTCAGTGTCAGTAACAGTGGTTACATGTAATGGAAGTTCAGGGATATTTGTTATGAATGCAGGGCAATGGTATAGCAATCAGACTAGAGTCAGTGTCAGTAACAGTGGTTACATGTAATGGAAGTTCAGGGATATTCATCATGAATGCAAGGCAATGGTATAGCAATCAGACTAGAGTCAGTGTCAGTAACAGTGGTTACATGTAATGGAAGTTCAGGGATATTCATCATGAATGCAAGGCAATGGTATAGCAATCAGACTAGAGTCAGTGACAGTAACAGTGGTTACATGTAATAGAAGTTCAGGGTTATTCATCATGAATGCAGGGCAATGGTATAGCAATCAGACTAGAGTCAGTGTCAGTAACAGTGGTTACATGTAATGGAAGTTCAGGGATATTCATCATGAATGCAGGGCAATGGTATAGTAATCAGACTAGAGTCAGTGTCAGTAACAGTGGTTACATGTAATAGAAGTTCAGGGATATTCATCATGAATGCAAGGCAATGGTATAGCAATCAGACTAGAGTCAGTGTCAGTAACAGTGGTCACATGTAATAGAAGTTCAGGGATATTCATCATGAATGCAGGGCAATGGTATAGCAGTCAGACTAGAGTCAGTATCAGTAACAGTGGTTACATGTAATAGAAGTTCAGGGATATTCATCATGAATGCAGGGCAATGGTATAGCAATCAGACTAGAGTCAGTGTCAGTAACAGTGGTTACATGTAATGGAAGTTCAGGGATATTTGTTAAGAATGCAGGGCAATGGTATAGCAATCAGACTAGAGTCAGTGTCAGTAACAGTGGTTACATGTAATGGAAGTTCAGGGATATTCATCATGAATGCAAGGCAATGGTATAGCAATCAGACTAGAGTCAGTGTCAGTAACAGTGGTTACATGTAATGGAAGTTCAGGGATATTCATCATGAATGCAAGGCAATGGTATAGCAATCAGACTAGAGTCAGTGTCAGTAACAGTGGTTACATGTAATGGAAGTTCAGGGATATTCATCATGAATGCAAGGCAATGGTATAGCAATCAGACTAGAGTCAGTGACAGTAACAGTGGTGACATGTAATGGAAGTTCAGGGATATTCATCATGAATGCAAGGCAATGGTATAGCAATCAGACTAGAGTCGGTGTCAGTAACAGTGGTTACATGTAATGGAAGTTCAGGGATATTCATCATGAATGCAAGGCAATGGTATAGCAATCAGACTAGAGTCAGTATCAGTAACAGTGGTTACATGTAATGGAAGTTCAGGGATATTCATCATGAATGCAAGGCAATGGTATAGCAATCAGACTAGAGTCAGTCACAGTAACAGTGGTTACATGTAATGGAAGTTCAGTGATATTCATCATGAATGCAAGGCAATGGTATAGCAATCAGACTAGAGTCAGTATCAGTAACAGTGGTTACATGTAATGGAAGTTCGGAGATATTTATTATGAATGCAAGGCAATGGTATAGCAATCAGACTGAAGTTAGTATCAGTAACAGTGGTTACATGTAATGGAAGTTCAGAGATATTTATTATGAATGCAAGGCAATGGTATAGCAATCAGACTGGAATCAGTATCAGTAACAGTGGTTACATGTAATGGGAGTTCAGAGATATTTATTATGAATGCAAGGCAATGGTATAACAATCAGACGAGAGTCAGTGCCAGTAACAGTGGTTGCATGTAATGGAAGTTCAGGGATATTCATCATGAATCCGAGGCAATGGTATAACACTCAGACTAGAGTCAGTGACAGTAACAGTGGTTACATGTAATGGAAGTTCAGGGATATTCATCATGAATGCAAGGCAATGGTATAGCAATCAGACTAGAGTCGGTGTCAGTAACAGTGGTTACATGTAATGGAAGTTCAGGGATATTCGTCATGAATGCAAGGCAATGGTATAGCAATCAGACTAGAGTCAGTGTCAGTAACAGTGGTTACATGTAATGGAAGTTCAGAGATATTCATCATGAATGCAAGGCAATGGTATAGCAATCAGACTAGAGTCAGTGTCAGTACCAATGGTTACATGTAATGGAAGTTCAGGGATATTCATCATGAATGCAAGGCAATGGTATAGCAATCAGACTAGAGTCAGTGACAGTAACAGTGGTTACATGTAATGGAAGTTCAGGGATATTCATCATGAATGCAGGGCAATGGTATTGCAATCAGACTGGAGTCAGTGTCAGTAACAGTGGTTACATGTAATAGAAGTTCAGGGATATTCATCATGAATGCAGGGCAATGGTATAGCAATCAGACTAGAGTCAGTGTCAGTAACAGTGGTTACATGTAATAGAAGTTCAGGGATATTCATCATGAATGCAGGGCAATGGTGTAGCAATCAGACTAGAGTCAGTGTCAGTAACAGTGGTTACATGTAATAGAAGTTCAGGGATATTCATCATGAATGCAGGGCAATGGTATAGCAATCAGACTAGAGTCAGTGTCAGTAACAGTGGTTACATGTAATAGAAGTTCAGGGATATTCATCATGAATGCAGGGCAATGGTATAGCAGTCAGACTAGAGTCAGTGACAGTAACAGTGGTTACATGTAATGGAAGTTCAAGGATATTCATCAAGAATGCAAGGCAATGGTATAGCAATCAGTCTAGAGTCAGTGACAGTAACAGTGGTTACATGTAATGGAAGTTCAGGGATATTCATCATGAATGCAAGGAAATGGTATAGCAATCAGTCTAGAGTCAGTGACAGTAACAGTGGTTACATGTAATGGAAGTTCAGGGATATTCATCATGAATGCAAGGCAATGGTATAGCAATCAGACTAGAGTCAGTGACAGTAACAGTGGTTACATGTAATAGAAGTTCAGGGATATTCATCATGAATGCAGGGCAATGGTATAGCAATCAGACTAGAGTCAGTGTCAGTAACAGTGGTTACATGTAATGGAAGTTCAGGGATATTCATCATGAATGCAGGGCAATGGTATAGTAATCAGACTAGAGTCAGTGTCAGTAACAGTGGTTACATGTAATAGAAGTTCAGGGATATTCATCATGAATGCAAGGCAATGGTATAGCAATCAGACTAGAGTCAGTGTCAGTAACAGTGGTCACATGTAATAGAAGTTCAGGGATATTCATCATGAATGCAGGGCAATGGTATAGCAGTCAGACTAGAGTCAGTATCAGTAACAGTGGTTACATGTAATAGAAGTTCAGGGATATTCATCATGAATGCAGGGCAATGGTATAGCAATCAGACTAGAGTCAGTGTCAGTAACAGTGGTTACATGTAATGGAAGTTCAGGGATATTTGTTATGAATGCAGGGCAATGGTATAGCAATCAGACTAGAGTCAGTGTCAGTAACAGTGGTTACATGTAATGGAAGTTCAGGGATATTCATCATGAATGCAAGGCAATGGTATAGCAATCAGACTAGAGTCAGTGTCAGTAACAGTGGTTACATGTAATGGAAGTTCAGGGATATTCATCATGAATGCAAGGCAATGGTATAGCAATCAGACTAGAGTCAGTGTCAGTAACAGTGGTTACATGTAATGGAAGTTCAGGGATATTCATCATGAATGCAAGGCAATGGTATAGCAATCAGACTAGAGTCAGTGACAGTAACAGTGGTTACATGTAATGGAAGTTCAGGGATATTCATCATGAATGCAAGGCAATGGTATAGCAATCAGACTAGAGTCGGTGTCAGTAACAGTGGTTACATGTAATGGAAGTTCAGGGATATTCATCATGAATGCAAGGCAATGGTATAGCAATCAGACTAGAGTCAGTATCAGTAACAGTGGTTACATGTAATGGAAGTTCAGGGATATTCATCATGAATGCAAGGCAATGGTATAGCAATCAGACTAGAGTCAGTGACAGTAACAGTGGTTACATGTAATGGAAGTTCAGTGATATTCATCATGAATGCAAGGCAATGGTATAGCAATCAGACTAGAGTCAGTATCAGTAACAGTGGTTACATGTAATGGAAGTTCGGAGATATTTATTATGAATGCAAGGCAATGGTATAGCAATCAGACTGAAGTTAGTATCAGTAACAGTGGTTACATGTAATGGAAGTTCAGAGATATTTATTATGAATGCAAGGCAATGGTATAGCAATCAGACTGGAGTCAGTATCAGTAACAGTGGTTACATGTAATGGAAGTTCAGAGATATTTATTATGAATGCAAGGCAATGGTATAACAATCAGACGAGAGTCAGTGTCAGTAACAGTGGTTGCATGTAATGGAAGTTCAGGGATATTCATCATGAATCCGAGGCAATGGTATAACACTCAGACTAGAGTCAGTGACAGTAACAGTGGTTACATGTAATGGAAGTTCAGGGATATTCATCATGAATGCAAGGCAATGGTATAGCAATCAGACTAGAGTCGGTGTCAGTAACAGTGGTTACATGTAATGGAAGTTCAGGGATATTCATCATGAATGCAAGGCAATGGTATAGCAATCAGACTAGAGTCAGTGACAGTAACAGTGGTTACATGTAATGGAAGTTCAGGGATATTCATCATGAATGCAGGGCAATGGTATTGCAATCAGACTGGAGTCAGTGTCAGTAACAGTGGTTACATGTAATGGAAGTTCAGGGATATTTAATATGAAAAGTAGACAATGGTATAACACTCAGACTAGAGTCAGTGTCAGTAACAGTGGTTACATGTAATGGAAGTTCAGGGATATTCATCATGAATGCAGGGCAATGGTATAGCAATCAGACTAGAATCAGTGTCAGTAACAGTGGTTACATGTAATGGAAGTTGAGGGATATTCATCATGAATGCAAGGCAATGGTATATCAGTCAGACTAGAGTCAGTGACAGTAACAGTGGTTACATGTAATGGAAGTTCAGGGATATTCATCATGAATGCAGGGCAATGGTATAGCAGTGTAATGGAAGTTCAGGGATATTCATCATGAATGCAAGGCAATGGTATATCAGTCAGACTAGAGTCAGTGACAGTAACAGTGGTTACATGTAATGGAAGTTCAGGGATATTCATCATGAATGCAAGGCAATGGTATATCAGTCAGACTAGAGTCAGTGACAGTAACAGTGGTTACATGTAATGGAAGTTCAGGGATATTCATCATGAATGCAGGGCAATGGTATAGCAATCAGACTAGAGTCAGTGTCAGTAACAGTGGTTACATGTAATGGAAGTTCAGGGATATTCATCATGAATGCAAGGCAATGGTATATCAGTCAGACTAGAGTCAGTGTCAGTAACAGTGGTTACATGTAATGGAAGTTCAGGGATATTCATCATGAATGCAGGGCAATGGTATAGCAATCAGACTAGAGTCAGTGTCAGTAACAGTGGTTACATGTAATGGAAGTTCAGGGATATTCATCATGAATGCAAGGCAATGGTATATCAGTCAGACTAGAGTCAGTGACAGTAACAGTGGTTACATGTAATGGAAGTTCAGGGATATTCATCATGAATGCAGGGCAATGGTATAGCAGTGTAATGGAAGTTCAGGGATATTCATCATGAATGCAGGGCAATGGTATATCAGTCAGACTAGAGTCAGTGACAGTAACAGTGGTTACATGTAATGGAAGTTCAGGGATATTCATCATGAATGCAAGGCAATGGTATATCAGTCAGACTAGAGTCAGTGACAGTAACAGTGGTTACATGTAATGGAAGTTCAGGGATATTCATCATAAATGCAGGGCAATGGTAAAGCAGTCAGACTAGAGTCAGTGTCAGTAACAGTGGTTACATGTAATGGAAGTTCAAGGATATTCATCATGAATGCAAGGCAATGGTATAGCAATCAGACTAGAGTCGGTGTCAGTAACAGTGGTTACATGTAATGGAAGTTCAGGGATATTCATCATGAATGCAAGGCAATGGTATAGCAATCAGACTACAGTCAGTATCAGTAACAGTGGTTACATGTAATGGAAGTTCAGGGATAATCATCATGAATGCAAGGCAATGGTATAGCAATCAGACTAGAATCGGTGTCAGTAACAGTGGTTACATGTAATGGAAGTTCAGGGATATTCATCATGAATGCAAGGCAATGGTATAGCAATCAGACTAGAGTTAGTGACAGTAACAGTGGTTACATGTAATGGAAGTTTAGGGATATTCATCATGAATGCAGGGCAATGGTATAGCAGTCAGACTAGAGTCAGTGACAGAAACAGTGGTTACATGTAATAGAAGTTCAGGGATATTCATCATGAATGCAAGGCAATGGTATAGCAATCAGACTAGAGTCAGTGACAGTAACAGTGGTTATATGTAATGGAAGTTCAGGGATATTCATCATGAATGCAAGGCAATGGTATAGCAATCAGACTAGAGTCAGTGTCAGTAACAGTGGTTACATGTAATGGAAGTTCAGGGATATTCATCATGAATGCAAGGCAATGGTATAGCAATCAGACTAGAGTCAGTGTCAGTAACAGTGGTTACATGTAATAGAAGTTCAGGGATATTCGTCATGAATGCAGGGCAATGGTATAGCAGTCAGACTAGAGTCAGTGACAGAAACAGTGGTTACATGTAATAGAAGTTCAGGGATATTCATCATGAATGCAAGGCAATGTTATAGCAATCAGTCTAGAGTCAGTGACAGTAACAGTGGTTACATGTAATGGAAGTTCAAGGATATTCATCATGAATGCAAGGCAATGGTATAGCAATCAGACTAGAGTCAGTGTCAGTAACAGTGGTTACATGTAATGGAAGTTCAGGGATATTTATTATGAAAAGTAGACAATGGTATAACACTCAGACTGGAGTCAGTGTCAGTAACAGTGGTTACATGTAATGGAAGTTCAGGGATATTCATCATGAATGCAGGGCAATGGTATAGCAATCAGACTAGAGTCAGTGTCAGTAACAGTGGTTACATGTAATGGAAGTTCAGGGATATTCATCATGAATGCAAGGCAATGGTATAACACTCAGACTAGAGTCAGTGACAGTAACAGTGGTTACATGTAATGGAAGTTCAGGGATATTCATCATGAATGCAGGGCAATGGTATAGCAGTCAGACTAGAGTCAGTGTCAGTAACAGTGGTTACATGTAATGGAAGTTCAGGGATATTCATCATGAATGCAAGGCAATGGTATAGCAATCAGACTAGAGTCAGTGTCAGTAACAGTGGTTACATGTAATGGAAGTTCAGGGATATTTATTATGAAAAGTAGACAATGGTATAACACTCAGACTGGAGTCAGTGTCAGTAACAGTGGTTACATGTAATGGAAGTTCAGGGATATTCATCATGAATGCAGGGCAATGGTATAGTAATCAGACTAGAGTCAGTGTCAGTAACAGTGGTTACATGTAATGGAAGTTCAGGGATATTCATCATGAATGCAAGGCAATGGTATATCAGTCAGACTAGAGTCAGTGACAGTAACAGTGGTTACATGTAATGGAAGTTCAGGGATATTCATCATGAATGCAGGGCAATGGTATAGTAGTCAGACTAGAGTCAGTGTCAGTAACAGTGGTTACATGTAATGGAAGTTCAGGGATATTCATCATGAATGCAAGGCAATGGTATATCAGTCAGACTAGAGTCAGTGACAGTAACAGTGGTTACATGTAATGGAAGTTCAGGGATATTCATCATGAATGCAAGGCAATGGTATATCAGTCAGACTAGAGTCAGTGACAGTAACAGTGGTTACATGTAATGGAAGTTCAGGGATATTCATCATGAATGCAGGGCAATGGTATAGCAGTCAGACTAGAGTCAGTGTCAGTAACAGTGGTTACATGTAATGGAAGTTCAGGGATATTCATCATGAATGCAAGGCAATGGTATATCAGTCAGACTAGAGTCAGTGACAGTAACAGTGGTTACATGTAATGGAAGTTCAGGGATATTCATCATGAATGCAAGGCAATGGTATATCAGTCAGACTAGAGTCAGTGACAGTAACAGTGGTTACATGTAATGGAAGTTCAGGGATATTCATCATGAATGCAGGGCAATGGTATAGCAGTCAGACTAGAGTCAGTGTCAGTAACAGTGGTTACATGTAATGGAAGTTCAAGGATATTCATCATGAATGCAAGGCAATGGTATAGCAATCAGACTAGAGTCGGTGTCAGTAACAGTGGTTACATGTAATGGAAGTTCAGGGATATTCATCATGAATGCAAGGCAATGGTATAGCAATCAGACTAGAGTCAGTGACAGTAACAGTGGTTACATGTAATGGAAGTTCAGGGATATTCATCATGAATGCAAGGCAATGGTATAGCAATCAGACTAGAGTCAGTGACAGTAACAGTGGTTACATGTAATGGAAGTTCAGGGATATTCATCATGAATGCAAGGCAATGGTATAGCAATCAGAATAGAGTTAGTAACAGTAACAGTGGTTACATGTAATGGAAGTTCAGGGATATTCATCATGAATGCAAGGCAATGGTATAGCAATCAGAATTGAGTTAGTGACAGTAACAGTGGTTACATGTAATGGAAGTTCAGGGATATTCATCATGAATGCAAGGCAATGGTATAGCAATCAGACTAGAGTCAGTATCAGTAACAGTGGTTACATGTAATGGAAGTTCGGAGATATTTATTATGAATGCAAGGCAATGGTATAGCAATCAGACTGAAGTTAGTATCAGTAACAGTGGTTACATGTAATGGAAGTTCAGAGATATTTATTATGAATGCAAGGCAATGGTATAGCAATCAGACTGGAGTCAGTATCAGTAACAGTGGTTACATGTAATGGAAGTTCAGAGATATTTATTATGAATGCAAGGCAATGGTATAACAATCAGACGAGAGTCAGTGTCAGTAACAGTGGTTGCATGTAATGGAAGTTCAGGGATATTCATCATGAATGCAAGGCAATGGTATAGCAATCAGACTAGAGTCAGTGACAGTAACAGTGGTTACATGTAATGGAAGTTCAGGGATATTCATCATGAATGCAGGGCAATGGTATTGCAATCAGACTGGAGTCAGTGTCAGTAACAGTGGTTACATGTAATGGAAGTTCAGGGATATTTAATATGAAAAGTAGACAATGGTATAACACTCAGACTGGAGTCAGTGTCAGTAACAGTGGTTACATGTAATGGAAGTTCAGGGATATTCATCATGAATGCAGGGCAATGGTATAGCAGTGTAATGGAAGTTCAGGGATATTCATCATGAATGCAAGGCAATGGTATATCAGTCAGACTAGAGTCAGTGACAGTAACAGTGGTTACATGTAATGGAAGTTCAGGGATATTCATCATGAATGCAAGGCAATGGTATATCAGTCAGAGTAGAGTCAGTGACAGTAACAGTGGTTACATGTAATGGAAGTTCAGGGATATTCATCATGAATGCAGGGCAATGGTAAAGCAGTCAGACTAGAGTCAGTGTCAGTAACAGTGGTTACATGTAATGGAAGTTCAAGGATATTCATCATGAATGCAAGGCAATGGTATAGCAATCAGACTAGAGTGGGTGTCAGTAACAGTGGTTACATGTAATGGAAGTTCAGTGATATTCATCATGAATGCAGGGCAATGGTATAGCAATCAGACTAGAGTCAGTGTCAGTAACAGTGGTTACATGTAATGGAAGTTCAGGGATATTCATCATGAATGCAAGGCAATGGTATATCAGTCAGACTAGAGTCAGTGACAGTAACAGTGGTTACATGTAATGGAAGTTCAGGGATATTCATCATGAATGCAGGGCAATGGTATAGCAATCAGACTAGAGTCAGTGTCAGTAACAGTGGTTACATGTAATGGAAGTTCAGGGATATTCATCATGAATGCAAGGCAATGGTATATCAGTCAGACTAGAGTCAGTGACAGTAACAGTGGTTACATGTAATGGAAGTTCAGGGATATTCATCATGAATGCAGGGCAATGGTATAGCAGTGTAATGGAAGTTCAGGGATATTCATCATGAATGCAAGGCAATGGTATATCAGTCAGACTAGAGTCAGTGACAGTAACAGTGGTTACATGTAATGGAAGTTCAGGGATATTCATCATGAATGCAGGGCAATGGTAAAGCAGTCAGACTAGAGTCAGTGTCAGTAACAGTGGTTACATGTAATGGAAGTTCAGGGATATTCATCATGAATGCAAGGCAATGGTATAGCAATCAGACTAGAGTCAGTATCAGTAACAGTGGTTACATGTAATGGAAGTTCAGGGATAATCATCATAAATGCAAGGCAATGGTATAGCAATCAGACTAGAATCGGTGTCAGTAACAGTGGTTACATGTAATGGAAGTTCAGTGATATTCATCATGAATGCAAGGCAATGGTATAGCAATCAGACTAGAGTCAGTGACAGTAACAGTGGTTACATGTAATGGAAGTTTAGGGATATTCATCATGAATGCAAGGCAATGATATAGCAATCAGACTAGAGTCAGTGACAGTAACAGTGGTTATATGTAATGGAAGTTCAGGGATATTCATCATGAATGCAAGGCAATGGTATAGCAATCAGACTAGAGTCAGTGTCAGTAACAGTGGTTACATGTAATGGAAGTTCAGGGATATTCATCATGAATGCAAGGCAATGGTATAGCAATCAGACTAGAGTCAGTGACAGTAACAGTGGTTACATGTAATGGAAGTTCAGGGATATTCATCATGAATGCAAGGCAATGGTATAGCAATCAGACTAGAGTCAGTGACAGTAACAGTGGTTACATGTAATGGAAGTTCAGAGATATTTATTATGAATGCAAGGCAATGGTATAACAATCAGACGAGAGTCAGTGTCAGTAACAGTGGTTGCATGTAATGGAAGTTCAGGGATATTCATCATGAATCCGAGGCAATGGTATAACACTCAGACTAGAGTCAGTGACAGTAACAGTGGTTACATGTAATGGAAGTTCAGGGATATTCATCATGAATGCAAGGCAATGGTATAGCAATCAGACTAGAGTCGGTGTCAGTAACAGTGGTTACATGTAATGGAAGTTCAGGGATATTCATCATGAATGCAAGGCAATGGTATAGCAATCAGACTAGAGTCAGTGACAGTAACAGTGGTTACATGTAATGGAAGTTCAGGGATATTCATCATGAATGCAGGGCAATGGTATTGCAATCAGACTGGAGTCAGTGTCAGTAACAGTGGTTACATGTAATGGAAGTTCAGGGATATTTAATATGAAAAGTAGACAATGGTATAACACTCAGACTGGAGTCAGTGTCAGTAACAGTGGTTACATGTAATGGAAGTTCAGGGATATTCATCATGAATGCAGGGCAATGGTATAGCAGTGTAATGGAAGTTCAGGGATATTCATCATGAATGCAAGGCAATGGTATATCAGTCAGACTAGAGTCAGTGACAGTAACAGTGGTTACATGTAATGGAAGTTCAGGGATATTCATCATGAATGCAAGGCAATGGTATATCAGTCAGAGTAGAGTCAGTGACAGTAACAGTGGTTACATGTAATGGAAGTTCAGGGATATTCATCATGAATGCAGGGCAATGGTAAAGCAGTCAGACTAGAGTCAGTGTCAGTAACAGTGGTTACATGTAATGGAAGTTCAAGGATATTCATCATGAATGCAAGGCAATGGTATAGCAATCAGACTAGAGTGGGTGTCAGTAACAGTGGTTACATGTAATGGAAGTTCAGTGATATTCATCATGAATGCAGGGCAATGGTATAGCAATCAGACTAGAGTCAGTGTCAGTAACAGTGGTTACATGTAATGGAAGTTCAGGGATATTCATCATGAATGCAAGGCAATGGTATATCAGTCAGACTAGAGTCAGTGACAGTAACAGTGGTTACATGTAATGGAAGTTCAGGGATATTCATCATGAATGCAAGGCAATGGTATATCAGTCAGAGTAGAGTCAGTGACAGTAACAGTGGTTACATGTAATGGAAGTTCAGGGATATTCATCATGAATGCAGGGCAATGGTAAAGCAGTCAGACTAGAGTCAGTGTCAGTAACAGTGGTTACATGTAATGGAAGTTCAAGGATATTCATCATGAATGCAAGGCAATGGTATAGCAATCAGACTAGAGTGGGTGTCAGTAACAGTGGTTACATGTAATGGAAGTTCAGTGATATTCATCATGAATGCAGGGCAATGGTATAGCAATCAGACTAGAGTCAGTGTCAGTAACAGTGGTTACATGTAATGGAAGTTCAGGGATATTCATCATGAATGCAAGGCAATGGTATATCAGTCAGACTAGAGTCAGTGACAGTAACAGTGGTTACATGTAATGGAAGTTCAGGGATATTCATCATGAATGCAGGGCAATGGTATAGCAATCAGACTAGAGTCAGTGTCAGTAACAGTGGTTACATGTAATGGAAGTTCAGGGATATTCATCATGAATGCAAGGCAATGGTATATCAGTCAGACTAGAGTCAGTGACAGTAACAGTGGTTACATGTAATGGAAGTTCAGGGATATTCATCATGAATGCAGGGCAATGGTATAGCAGTGTAATGGAAGTTCAGGGGTATTCATCATGAATGCAAGGCAATGGTATATCAGTCAGACTAGAGTCAGTGACAGTAACAGTGGTTACATGTAATGGAAGTTCAGGGATATTCATCATGAATGCAAGGCAATGGTATATCAGTCAGACTAGAGTCAGTGACAGTAACAGTGGTTACATGTAATGGAAGTTCAGGGATATTCATCATGAATGCAGGGCAATGGTAAAGCAGTCAGACTAGAGTCAGTGTCAGTAACAGTGGTTACATGTAATGGAAGTTCAGGGATATTCATCATGAATGCAAGGCAATGGTATAGCAATCAGACTAGAGTCAGTGACAGTAACAGTGGTTACATGTAATGGAAGTTCAGGGATATTCATCATGAATGCAAGGCAATGGTATAGCAATCAGAATAGAGTTAGTAACAGTAACAGTGGTTACATGTAATGGAAGTTCAGGGATATTCATCATGAATGCAAGGCAATGGTATAGCAATCAGAATTGAGTTAGTGACAGTAACAGTGGTTACATGTAATGGAAGTTCAGGGATATTCATCATGAATGCAAGGCAATGGTATAGCAATCAGACTAGAGTCAGTATCAGTAACAGTGGTTACATGTAATGGAAGTTCGGAGATATTTATTATGAATGCAAGGCAATGGTATAGCAATCAGACTGAAGTTAGTATCAGTAACAGTGGTTACATGTAATGGAAGTTCAGAGATATTTATTATGAATGCAAGGCAATGGTATAGCAATCAGACTGGAGTCAGTATCAGTAACAGTGGTTACATGTAATGGAAGTTCAGAGATATTTATTATGAATGCAAGGCAATGGTATAACAATCAGACGAGAGTCAGTGTCAGTAACAGTGGTTGCATGTAATGGAAGTTCAGGGATATTCATCATGAATCCGAGGCAATGGTATAACACTCAGACTAGAGTCAGTGACAGTAACAGTGGTTACATGTAATGGAAGTTCAGGGATATTCATCATGAATGCAAGGCAATGGTATAGCAATCAGACTAGAGTCGTTGTCAGTAACAGTGGTTACATGTAATGGAAGTTCAGGGATATTCATCATGAATGCAAGGCAATGGTATAGCAATCAGACTAGAGTCAGTGACAGTAACAGTGGTTACATGTAATGGAAGTTCAGGGATATTCATCATGAATGCAGGGCAATGGTATTGCAATCAGACTGGAGTCAGTGTCAGTAACAGTGGTTACATGTAATGGAAGTTCAGGGATATTTAATATGAAAAGTAGACAATGGTATAACACTCAGACTGGAGTCAGTGTCAGTAACAGTGGTTACATGTAATGGAAGTTCAGGGATATTCATCATGAATGCAGGGCAATGGTATAGCAGTGTAATGGAAGTTCAGGGATATTCATCATGAATGCAAGGCAATGGTATATCAGTCAGACTAGAGTCAGTGACAGTAACAGTGGTTACATGTAATGGAAGTTCAGGGATATTCATCATGAATGCAAGGCAATGGTATATCAGTCAGAGTAGAGTCAGTGACAGTAACAGTGGTTACATGTAATGGAAGTTCAGGGATATTCATCATGAATGCAGGGCAATGGTAAAGCAGTCAGACTAGAGTCAGTGTCAGTAACAGTGGTTACATGTAATGGAAGTTCAAGGATATTCATCATGAATGCAAGGCAATGGTATAGCAATCAGACTAGAGTGGGTGTCAGTAACAGTGGTTACATGTAATGGAAGTTCAGTGATATTCATCATGAATGCAGGGCAATGGTATAGCAATCAGACTAGAGTCAGTGTCAGTAACAGTGGTTACATGTAATGGAAGTTCAGGGATATTCATCATGAATGCAAGGCAATGGTATATCAGTCAGACTAGAGTCAGTGACAGTAACAGTGGTTACATGTAATGGAAGTTCAGGGATATTCATCATGAATGCAGGGCAATGGTATAGCAATCAGACTAGAGTCAGTGTCAGTAACAGTGGTTACATGTAATGGAAGTTCAGGGATATTCATCATGAATGCAAGGCAATGGTATATCAGTCAGACTAGAGTCAGTGACAGTAACAGTGGTTACATGTAATGGAAGTTCAGGGATATTCATCATGAATGCAGGGCAATGGTATAGCAGTGTAATGGAAGTTCAGGGGTATTCATCATGAATGCAAGGCAATGGTATATCAGTCAGACTAGAGTCAGTGACAGTAACAGTGGTTACATGTAATGGAAGTTCAGGGATATTCATCATGAATGCAAGGCAATGGTATATCAGTCAGACTAGAGTCAGTGACAGTAACAGTGGTTACATGTAATGGAAGTTCAGGGATATTCATCATGAATGCAGGGCAATGGTAAAGCAGTCAGACTAGAGTCAGTGTCAGTAACAGTGGTTACATGTAATGGAAGTTCAGGGATATTCATCATGAATGCAAGGCAATGGTATAGCAATCAGACTAGAGTCAGTATCAGTAACAGTGGTTACATGTAATGGAAGTTCAGGGATAATCATCATAAATGCAAGGCAATGGTAGAGCAATCAGACTAGAATCGGTGTCAGTAACAGTGGTTACATGTAATGGAAGTTCAGTGATATTCATCATGAATGCAAGGCAATGGTATAGCAATCAGACTAGAGTCAGTGACAGTAACAGTGGTTACATGTAATGGAAGTTTAGGGATATTCATCATGAATGCAAGGCAATGATATAGCAATCAGACTAGAGTCAGTGACAGTAACAGTGGTTATATGTAATGGAAGTTCAGGGATATTCATCATGAATGCAAGGCAATGGTATAGCAATCAGACTAGAGTCAGTGTCAGTAACAGTGGTTACATGTAATGGAAGTTCAGGGATATTCATCATGAATGCAAGGCAATGGTATAGCAATCAGACTAGAGTCAGTGACAGTAACAGTGGTTACATGTAATGGAAGTTCAGGGATATTCATCATGAATGCAAGGCAATGGTATAGCAATCAGACTAGAGTCAGTGACAGTAACAGTGGTTACATGTAATGGAAGTTCAGGGATATTCATCATGAATGCAAGGCAATGGTATAGTAATCAGACTAGAGTCAGTGTCAGTAACAGTGGTTACATGTAATGGAAGTTCAGGGATATTCATCATGAATGCAAGGCAATGGTATATCAGTCAGACTAGAGTCAGTGACAGTAACAGTGGTTACATGTAATGGAAGTTCAGGGATATTCATCATGAATGCAGGGCAATGGTATAGTAGTCAGACTAGAGTCAGTGTCAGTAACAGTGGTTACATGTAATGGAAGTTCAGGGATATTCATCATGAATGCAAGGCAATGGTATATCAGTCAGACTAGAGTCAGTGACAGTAACAGTGGTTACATGTAATGGAAGTTCAGGGATATTCATCATGAATGCAAGGCAATGGTATATCAGTCAGACTAGAGTCAGTGACAGTAACAGTGGTTACATGTAATGGAAGTTCAGGGATATTCATCATGAATGCAGGGCAATGGTATAGCAGTCAGACTAGAGTCAGTGTCAGTAACAGTGGTTACATGTAATGGAAGTTCAGGGATATTCATCATGAATGCAAGGCAATGGTATATCAGTCAGACTAGAGTCAGTGACAGTAACAGTGGTTACATGTAATGGAAGTTCAGGGATATTCATCATGAATGCAAGGCAATGGTATAGTAATCAGACTAGAGTCAGTGTCAGTAACAGTGGTTACATGTAATGGAAGTTCAGGGATATTCATCATGAATGCAAGGCAATGGTATATCAGTCAGACTAGAGTCAGTGACAGTAACAGTGGTTACATGTAATGGAAGTTCAGGGATATTCATCATGAATGCAAGGCAATGGTATAGCAATCAGACTAGAGTCAGTGTCAGTAACAGTGGTTACATGTAATGGAAGTTCAGGGATATTCATCATGAATGCAAGGCAATGGTATATCAGTCAGACTAGAGTCAGTGACAGTAACAGTGGTTACTTGTAATGGAAGTTCAGGGATATTCATCATGAATGCAAGGCAATGGTATATCAGTCAGACTAGAGTCAGTGACAGTAACAGTGGTTACATGTAATGGAAGTTCAGGGATATTCATCATGAATGCAGGGCAATGGTATAGCAGTCAGACTAGAGTCAGTGTCAGTAACAGTGGTTACATGTAATGGAAGTTCAGGGATATTCATCATGAATGCAAGGCAATGGTATATCAGTCAGACTAGAGTCAGTGACAGTAACAGTGGTTACATGTAATGGAAGTTCATGGATATTCATCATGAATGCAAGGCAATGGTATATCAGTCAGACTAGAGTCAGTGACAGTAACAGTGGTTACATGTAATGGAAGTTCAGGGATATTCATCATGAATACAGGGCAATGGTATAGCAGTCAGACTAGAGTCAGTGTCAGTAACAGTGGTTACATGTAATGGAAGTTCAAGGATATTCATCATGAATGCAAGGCAATGGTATAGCAATCAGACTAGAGTCGGTGTCAGTAACAGTGGTTACATGTAATGGAAGTTCAGGGATATTCATCATGAATGCAAGGCAATGGTATAGCAATCAGACTAGAGTCAGTGACAGTAACAGTGGTTACATGTAATGGAAGTTCAGGGATATTCATCATGAATGCAAGGCAATGGTATAGCAATCAGACTAGAGTCAGTGACAGTAACAGTGGTTACATGTAATGGAAGTTCAGGGATATTCATCATGAATGCAAGGCAATGGTATAGCAATCAGAATAGAGTTAGTAACAGTAACAGTGGTTACATGTAATGGAAGTTCAGGGATATTCATCATGAATGCAAGGCAATGGTATAGCAATCAGAATTGAGTTAGTGACAGTAACAGTGGTTACATGTAATGGAAGTTCAGGGATATTCATCATGAATGCAAGGCAATGGTATAGCAATCAGACGAGAGTCAGTGTCAGTAACAGTGGTTGCATGTAATGGAAGTTCAGGGATATTCATCATGAATCCGAGGCAATGGTATAACACTCAGACTAGAGTCAGTGACAGTAACAGTGGTTACATGTAATGGAAGTTCAGGGATATTCATCATGAATGCAGGGCAATGGTATAGCAATCAGACTAGAGTCAGTGTCAGTAACAGTGGTTACATGTAATGGAAGTTCAGGGATATTCATCATGAATGCAAGGCAATGGTATATCAGTCAGACTAGAGTCAGTGACAGTAACAGTGGTTACATGTAATGGAAGTTCATGGATATTCATCATGAATGCAAGGCAATGGTATATCAGTCAGACTAGAGTCAGTGACAGTAACAGTGGTTACATGTAATGGAAGTTCAGGGATATTCATCATGAATACAGGGCAATGGTATAGCAGTCAGACTAGAGTCAGTGTCAGTAACAGTGGTTACATGTAATGGAAGTTCAAGGATATTCATCATGAATGCAAGGCAATGGTATAGCAATCAGACTAGAGTCGGTGTCAGTAACAGTGGTTACATGTAATGGAAGTTCAGGGATATTCATCATGAATGCAAGGCAATGGTATAGCAATCAGACTAGAGTCAGTGACAGTAACAGTGGTTACATGTAATGGAAGTTCAGGGATATTCATCATGAATGCAAGGCAATGGTATAGCAATCAGACTAGAGTCAGTGACAGTAACAGTGGTTACATGTAATGGAAGTTCAGGGATATTCATCATGAATGCAAGGCAATGGTATAGCAATCAGAATAGAGTTAGTAACAGTAACAGTGGTTACATGTAATGGAAGTTCAGGGATATTCATCATGAATGCAAGGCAATGGTATAGCAATCAGAATTGAGTTAGTGACAGTAACAGTGGTTACATGTAATGGAAGTTCAGGGATATTCATCATGAATGCAAGGCAATGGTATAGCAATCAGACGAGAGTCAGTGTCAGTAACAGTGGTTGCATGTAATGGAAGTTCAGGGATATTCATCATGAATCCGAGGCAATGGTATAACACTCAGACTAGAGTCAGTGACAGTAACAGTGGTTACATGTAATGGAAGTTCAGGGATATTCATCATGAATGCAAGGCAATGGTATAGCAATCAGACTAGAGTCGTTGTCAGTAACAGTGGTTACATGTAATGGAAGTTCAGGGATATTCATCATGAATGCAAGGCAATGGTATAGCAATCAGACTAGAGTCAGTGACAGTAACAGTGGTTACATGTAATGGAAGTTCAGGGATATTCATCATGAATGCAGGGCAATGGTATTGCAATCAGACTGGAGTCAGTGTCAGTAACAGTGGTTACATGTAATGGAAGTTCAGGGATATTTAATATGAAAAGTAGACAATGGTATAACACTCAGACTGGAGTCAGTGTCAGTAACAGTGGTTACATGTAATGGAAGTTCAGGGATATTCATCATGAATGCAGGGCAATGGTATAGCAGTGTAATGGAAGTTCAGGGATATTCATCATGAATGCAAGGCAATGGTATATCAGTCAGACTAGAGTCAGTGACAGTAACAGTGGTTACATGTAATGGAAGTTCAGGGATATTCATCATGAATGCAAGGCAATGGTATATCAGTCAGAGTAGAGTCAGTGACAGTAACAGTGGTTACATGTAATGGAAGTTCAGGGATATTCATCATGAATGCAGGGCAATGGTAAAGCAGTCAGACTAGAGTCAGTGTCAGTAACAGTGGTTACATGTAATGGAAGTTCAGGGATATTCATCATGAATGCAAGGCAATGGTATATCAGTCAGACTAGAGTCAGTGACAGTAACAGTGGTTACATGTAATGGAAGTTCAGGGATATTCATCATGAATGCAGGGCAATGGTATAGCAGTGTAATGGAAGTTCAGGGGTATTCATCATGAATGCAAGGCAATGGTATATCAGTCAGACTAGAGTCAGTGACAGTAACAGTGGTTACATGTAATGGAAGTTCAGGGATATTCATCATGAATGCAAGGCAATGGTATATCAGTCAGACTAGAGTCAGTGACAGTAACAGTGGTTACATGTAATGGAAGTTCAGGGATATTCATCATGAATGCAGGGCAATGGTAAAGCAGTCAGACTAGAGTCAGTGTCAGTAACAGTGGTTACATGTAATGGAAGTTCAGGGATATTCATCATGAATGCAAGGCAATGGTATAGCAATCAGACTAGAGTCAGTATCAGTAACAGTGGTTACATGTAATGGAAGTTCAGGGATAATCATCATAAATGCAAGGCAATGGTATAGCAATCAGACTAGAATCGGTGTCAGTAACAGTGGTTACATGTAATGGAAGTTCAGTGATATTCATCATGAATGCAAGGCAATGGTATAGCAATCAGACTAGAGTCAGTGACAGTAACAGTGGTTACATGTAATGGAAGTTTAGGGATATTCATCATGAATGCAAGGCAATGATATAGCAATCAGACTAGAGTCAGTGACAGTAACAGTGGTTATATGTAATGGAAGTTCAGGGATATTCATCATGAATGCAAGGCAATGGTATAGCAATCAGACTAGAGTCAGTGTCAGTAACAGTGGTTACATGTAATGGAAGTTCAGGGATATTCATCATGAATGCAAGGCAATGGTATAGCAATCAGACTAGAGTCAGTGACAGTAACAGTGGTTACATGTAATGGAAGTTCAGGGATATTCATCATGAATGCAAGGCAATGGTATAGCAATCAGACTAGAGTCAGTGACAGTAACAGTGGTTACATGTAATGGAAGTTCAGGGATATTCATCATGAATGCAAGGCAATGGTATAGTAATCAGACTAGAGTCAGTGTCAGTAACAGTGGTTACATGTAATGGAAGTTCAGGGATATTCATCATGAATGCAAGGCAATGGTATATCAGTCAGACTAGAGTCAGTGACAGTAACAGTGGTTACATGTAATGGAAGTTCAGGGATATTCATCATGAATGCAGGGCAATGGTATAGTAGTCAGACTAGAGTCAGTGTCAGTAACAGTGGTTACATGTAATGGAAGTTCAGGGATATTCATCATGAATGCAAGGCAATGGTATATCAGTCAGACTAGAGTCAGTGACAGTAACAGTGGTTACATGTAATGGAAGTTCAGGGATATTCATCATGAATGCAAGGCAATGGTATATCAGTCAGACTAGAGTCAGTGACAGTAACAGTGGTTACATGTAATGGAAGTTCAGGGATATTCATCATGAATGCAGGGCAATGGTATAGCAGTCAGACTAGAGTCAGTGTCAGTAACAGTGGTTACATGTAATGGAAGTTCAGGGATATTCATCATGAATGCAAGGCAATGGTATATCAGTCAGACTAGAGTCAGTGACAGTAACAGTGGTTACATGTAATGGAAGTTCAGGGATATTCATCATGAATGCAAGGCAATGGTATAGTAATCAGACTAGAGTCAGTGTCAGTAACAGTGGTTACATGTAATGGAAGTTCAGGGATATTCATCATGAATGCAAGGCAATGGTATATCAGTCAGACTAGAGTCAGTGACAGTAACAGTGGTTACATGTAATGGAAGTTCAGGGATATTCATCATGAATGCAGGGCAATGGTATAGTAGTCAGACTAGAGTCAGTGTCAGTAACAGTGGTTACATGTAATGGAAGTTCAGGGATATTCATCATGAATGCAAGGCAATGGTATATCAGTCAGACTAGAGTCAGTGACAGTAACAGTGGTTACTTGTAATGGAAGTTCAGGGATATTCATCATGAATGCAAGGCAATGGTATATCAGTCAGACTAGAGTCAGTGACAGTAACAGTGGTTACATGTAATGGAAGTTCAGGGATATTCATCATGAATGCAGGGCAATGGTATAGCAGTCAGACTAGAGTCAGTGTCAGTAACAGTGGTTACATGTAATGGAAGTTCAGGGATATTCATCATGAATGCAAGGCAATGGTATATCAGTCAGACTAGAGTCAGTGACAGTAACAGTGGTTACATGTAATGGAAGTTCATGGATATTCATCATGAATGCAAGGCAATGGTATATCAGTCAGACTAGAGTCAGTGACAGTAACAGTGGTTACATGTAATGGAAGTTCAGGGATATTCATCATGAATACAGGGCAATGGTATAGCAGTCAGACTAGAGTCAGTGTCAGTAACAGTGGTTACATGTAATGGAAGTTCAAGGATATTCATCATGAATGCAAGGCAATGGTATAGCAATCAGACTAGAGTCGGTGTCAGTAACAGTGGTTACATGTAATGGAAGTTCAGGGATATTCATCATGAATGCAAGGCAATGGTATAGCAATCAGACTAGAGTCAGTGACAGTAACAGTGGTTACATGTAATGGAAGTTCAGGGATATTCATCATGAATGCAAGGCAATGGTATAGCAATCAGACTAGAGTCAGTGACAGTAACAGTGGTTACATGTAATGGAAGTTCAGGGATATTCATCATGAATGCAAGGCAATGGTATAGCAATCAGAATAGAGTTAGTAACAGTAACAGTGGTTACATGTAATGGAAGTTCAGGGATATTCATCATGAATGCAAGGCAATGGTATAGCAATCAGAATTGAGTTAGTGACAGTAACAGTGGTTACATGTAATGGAAGTT
Organism: Saccoglossus kowalevskii; assembly: GCF_978046115.1. Taxonomy (NCBI): domain Eukaryota; kingdom Metazoa; phylum Hemichordata; class Enteropneusta; family Harrimaniidae; genus Saccoglossus; species Saccoglossus kowalevskii. The sequence goes on along the minus strand of NC_140643.1, from coordinate 27,968,491 downwards.
CAGGGATATTCATCATGAATGCAAGGCAATGGTATAGCAATCAGACTAGAGTCAGTATCAGTAACAGTGGTTACATGTAATGGAAGTTCGGAGATATTTATTATGAATGCAAGGCAATGGTATAGCAATCAGACTGAAGTTAGTATCAGTAACAGTGGTTACATGTAATGGAAGTTCAGAGATATTTATTATGAATGCAAGGCAATGGTATAGCAATCAGACTGGAGTCAGTATCAGTAACAGTGGTTACATGTAATGGAAGTTCAGAGATATTTATTATGAATGCAAGGCAATGGTATAACAATCAGACGAGAGTCAGTGTCAGTAACAGTGGTTGCATGTAATGGAAGTTCAGGGATATTCATCATGAATCCGAGGCAATGGTATAACACTCAGACTAGAGTCAGTGACAGTAACAGTGGTTACATGTAATGGAAGTTCAGGGATATTCATCATGAATGCAAGGCAATGGTATAGCAATCAGACTAGAGTCGGTGTCAGTAACAGTGGTTACATGTAATGGAAGTTCAGGGATATTCATCATGAATGCAAGGCAATGGTATAGCAATCAGACTAGAGTCAGTGACAGTAACAGTGGTTACATGTAATGGAAGTTCAGGGATATTCATCATGAATGCAGGGCAATGGTATTGCAATCAGACTGGAGTCAGTGTCAGTAACAGTGGTTACATGTAATGGAAGTTCAGGGATATTTAATATGAAAAGTAGACAATGGTATAACACTCAGACTGGAGTCAGTGTCAGTAACAGTGGTTACATGTAATGGAAGTTCAGGGATATTCATCATGAATGCAGGGCAATGGTATAGCAGTGTAATGGAAGTTCAGGGATATTCATCATGAATGCAAGGCAATGGTATATCAGTCAGACTAGAGTCAGTGACAGTAACAGTGGTTACATGTAATGGAAGTTCAGGGATATTCATCATGAATGCAAGGCAATGGTATAGCAATCAGACTAGAGTCAGTATCAGTAACAGTGGTTACATGTAATGGAAGTTCGGAGATATTTATTATGAATGCAAGGCAATGGTATAGCAATCAGACTGAAGTTAGTATCAGTAACAGTGGTTACATGTAATGGAAGTTCAGAGATATTTATTATGAATGCAAGGCAATGGTATAGCAATCAGACTGGAGTCAGTATCAGTAACAGTGGTTACATGTAATGGAAGTTCAGAGATATTTATTATGAATGCAAGGCAATGGTATAACAATCAGACGAGAGTCAGTGTCAGTAACAGTGGTTGCATGTAATGGAAGTTCAGGGATATTCATCATGAATCCGAGGCAATGGTATAACACTCAGACTAGAGTCAGTGACAGTAACAGTGGTTACATGTAATGGAAGTTCAGGGATATTCATCATGAATGCAAGGCAATGGTATAGCAATCAGACTAGAGTCGGTGTCAGTAACAGTGGTTACATGTAATGGAAGTTCAGGGATATTCATCATGAATGCAAGGCAATGGTATAACAATCAGACGAGAGTCAGTGTCAGTAACAGTGGTTGCATGTAATGGAAGTTCAGGGATATTCATCATGAATCCGAGGCAATGGTATAACACTCAGACTAGAGTCAGTGACAGTAACAGTGGTTACATGTAATGGAAGTTCAGGGATATTCATCATGAATGCAGGGCAATGGTATTGCAATCAGACTGGAGTCAGTGTCAGTAACAGTGGTTACATGTAATGGAAGTTCAGGGATATTTAATATGAAAAGTAGACAATGGTATAACACTCAGACTGGAGTCAGTGTCAGTAACAGTGGTTACATGTAATGGAAGTTCAGGGATATTCATCATGAATGCAGGGCAATGGTATAGCAGTGTAATGGAAGTTCAGGGATATTCATCATGAATGCAAGGCAATGGTATATCAGTCAGACTAGAGTCAGTGACAGTAACAGTGGTTACATGTAATGGAAGTTCAGGGATATTCATCATGAATGCAAGGCAATGGTATATCAGTCAGAGTAGAGTCAGTGACAGTAACAGTGGTTACATGTAATGGAAGTTCAGGGATATTCATCATGAATGCAGGGCAATGGTAAAGCAGTCAGACTAGAGTCAGTGTCAGTAACAGTGGTTACATGTAATGGAAGTTCAAGGATATTCATCATGAATGCAAGGCAATGGTATAGCAATCAGACTAGAGTGGGTGTCAGTAACAGTGGTTACATGTAATGGAAGTTCAGTGATATTCATCATGAATGCAGGGCAATGGTATAGCAATCAGACTAGAGTCAGTGTCAGTAACAGTGGTTACATGTAATGGAAGTTCAGGGATATTCATCATGAATGCAAGGCAATGGTATATCAGTCAGACTAGAGTCAGTGACAGTAACAGTGGTTACATGTAATGGAAGTTCAGGGATATTCATCATGAATGCAGGGCAATGGTATAGCAATCAGACTAGAGTCAGTGTCAGTAACAGTGGTTACATGTAATGGAAGTTCAGGGATATTCATCATGAATGCAAGGCAATGGTATATCAGTCAGACTAGAGTCAGTGACAGTAACAGTGGTTACATGTAATGGAAGTTCAGGGATATTCATCATGAATGCAGGGCAATGGTATAGCAGTGTAATGGAAGTTCAGGGGTATTCATCATGAATGCAAGGCAATGGTATATCAGTCAGACTAGAGTCAGTGACAGTAACAGTGGTTACATGTAATGGAAGTTCAGGGATATTCATCATGAATGCAAGGCAATGGTATATCAGTCAGACTAGAGTCAGTGACAGTAACAGTGGTTACATGTAATGGAAGTTCAGGGATATTCATCATGAATGCAGGGCAATGGTAAAGCAGTCAGACTAGAGTCAGTGTCAGTAACAGTGGTTACATGTAATGGAAGTTCAAGGATATTCATCATGAATGCAAGGCAATGGTATAGCAATCAGACTAGAGTCGGTGTCAGTAACAGTGGTTACATGTAATGGAAGTTCAGGGATATTCATCATGAATGCAAGGCAATGGTATAGCAATCAGACTAGAGTCAGTATCAGTAACAGTGGTTACATGTAATGGAAGTTCAGGGATAATCATCATGAATGCAAGGCAATGGTATAGCAATCAGACTAGAATCGGTGTCAGTAACAGTGGTTACATGTAATGGAAGTTCAGTGATATTCATCATGAATGCAAGGCAATGGTATAGCAATCAGACTAGAGTCAGTGACAGTAACAGTGGTTACATGTAATGGAAGTTTAGGGATATTCATCATGAATGCAAGGCAATGATATAGCAATCAGACTAGAGTCAGTGACAGTAACAGTGGTTATATGTAATGGAAGTTCAGGGATATTCATCATGAATGCAAGGCAATGGTATAGCAATCAGACTAGAGTCAGTGTCAGTAACAGTGGTTACATGTAATGGAAGTTCAGGGATATTCATCATGAATGCAAGGCAATGGTATAGCAATCAGACTAGAGTCAGTGACAGTAACAGTGGTTACATGTAATGGAAGTTCAGGGATATTCATCATGAATGCAAGGCAATGGTATAGCAATCAGACTAGAGTCAGTGACAGTAACAGTGGTTACATGTAATGGAAGTTCAGGGATATTCATCATGAATGCAAGGCAATGGTATAGCAATCAGACTAGAGTCAGTGTCAGTAACAGTGGTTACATGTAATGGAAGTTCAGGGATATTCATCATGAATGCAAGGCAATGGTATAGCAATCAGACTAGAGACGGTGTCAGTAACAGTGGTTACATGTAATGGAAGTTCAGGGATATTCATCATGAATGCAAGGCAATGGTATAGCAATCAGACTAGAGTCAGTGACAGTAACAGTGGTTACATGTAATGGAAGTTCAGGGATATTCATCATGAATGCAAGGCAATGGTATAGCAATCAGACTAGAGTCGGTGTCAGTAACAGTGGTTACATGTAATGGAAGTTCAGGGATATTCATCATGAATGCAAGGCAATGGTATAGCAATCAGACTAGAGTCAGTGACAGTAACAGTGGTTACATGTAATGGAAGTTCAGGGATATTCATCATTAATGCAGGGCAATGGTATTGCAATCAGACTGGAGTCAGTGTCAGTAACAGTGGTTACATGTAATAGAAGTTCAGGGATATTCATCATGAATGCAGGGCAATGGTATAGCAATCAGACTAGAGTCAGTGTCAGTAACAGTGGTTACATGTAATAGAAGTTCAGGGATATTCATCATGAATGCAGGGCAATGGTATAGCAATCAGACTAGAGTCGGTGTCAGTAACAGTGGTTACATGTAATGGAAGTTCAGGGATATTCATCATGAATGCAAGGCAATGGTATAGCAATCAGACTAGAGTCAGTATCAGTAACAGTGGTTACATGTAATGGAAGTTCAGGGATATTCATCATGAATGCAAGGCAATGGTATAGCAATCAGACTAGAGTCAGTGACAGTAACAGTGGTTACATGTAATGGAAGTTCAGTGATATTCATCATGAATGCAAGGCAATGGTATAGCAATCAGACTAGAGTCAGTGACAGTAACAGTGGTTACATGTAATGGAAGTTCAGGGATATTCATCATGAATGCAAGGCAATGGTATAGCAATCAGACTAGAGTCGGTGTCAGTAACAGTGGTTACATGTAATGGAAGTTCAGGGATATTCGTCATGAATGCAAGGCAATGGTATAGCAATCAGACTAGAGTCAGTGTCAGTAACAGTGGTTACATGTAATGGAAGTTCAGGGATATTCATCATGAATGCAAGGCAATGGTATAGCAATCAGACTAGAGTCAGTGTCAGTAACAATGGTTACATGTAATGGAAGTTCAGGGATATTCATCATGAATGCAAGGCAATGGTATAGCAATCAGACTAGAGTCAGTGACAGTAACAGTGGTTACATGTAATGGAAGTTCAGGGATATTCATCATGAATGCAGGGCAATGGTATTGCAATCAGACTGGAGTCAGTGTCAGTAACAGTGGTTACATGTAATAGAAGTTCAGGGATATTCATCATGAATGCAGGGCAATGGTATAGTAATCAGACTAGAGTCAGTGTCAGTAACAGTGGTTACATGTAATAGAAGTTCAGGGATATTCATCATGAATGCAGGGCAATGGTGTAGCAATCAGACTAGAGTCAGTGTCAGTAACAGTGGTTACATGTAATAGAAGTTCAGGGATATTCATCATGAATGCAGGGCAATGGTATAGCAATCAGACTAGAGTCAGTGTCAGTAACAGTGGTTACATGTAATAGAAGTTCAGGGATATTCATCATGAATGCAGGGCAATGGTATAGCAGTCAGACTAGAGTCAGTGACAGTAACAGTGGTTACATGTAATGGAAGTTCAAGGATATTCATCAAGAATGCAAGGCAATGGTATAGCAATCAGTCTAGAGTCAGTGACAGTAACAGTGGTTACATGTAATGGAAGTTCAGGGATATTCATCATGAATGCAAGGAAATGGTATAGCAATCAGTCTAGAGTCAGTGACAGTAACAGTGGTTACATGTAATGGAAGTTCAGGGATATTCATCATGAATGCAAGGCAATGGTATAGCAATCAGACTAGAGTCAGTGACAGTAACAGTGGTTACATGTAATAGAAGTTCAGGGATATTCATCATGAATGCAGGGCAATGGTATAGCAATCAGACTAGAGTCAGTGTCAGTAACAGTGGTTACATGTAATGGAAGTTCAGGGATATTCATCATGAATGCAGGGCAATGGTATAGTAATCAGACTAGAGTCAGTGTCAGTAACAGTGGTTACATGTAATAGAAGTTCAGGGATATTCATCATGAATGCAAGGCAATGGTATAGCAATCAGACTAGAGTCAGTGTCAGTAACAGTGGTTACATGTAATGGAAGTTCAGGGATATTCATCATGAATGCAAGGCAATGGTATAGCAATCAGACTAGAGTCAGTGTCAGTAACAGTGGTTACATGTAATGGAAGTTCAGGGATATTCATCATGAATGCAAGGCAATGGTATAGCAATCAGACTGGAGTCAGTGTCAGTAACAGTGGTTACATGTAATAGAAGTTCAGGGATATTCATCATGAATGCAGGGCAATGGTATAGCAATCAGACTAGAGTCAGTGTCAGTAACAGTGGTTACATGTAATAGAAGTTCAGGGATATTCATCATGAATGCAGGGCAATGGTGTAGCAATCAGACTAGAGTCAGTGTCAGTAACAGTGGTTACATGTAATAGAAGTTCAGGGATATTCATCATGAATGCAGGGCAATGGTATAGCAATCAGACTAGAGTCAGTGTCAGTAACAGTGGTTACATGTAATAGAAGTTCAGGGATATTCATCATGAATGCAGGGCAATGGTATAGCAGTCAGACTAGAGTCAGTGACAGTAACAGTGGTTACATGTAATGGAAGTTCAAGGATATTCATCAAGAATGCAAGGCAATGGTATAGCAATCAGTCTAGAGTCAGTGACAGTAACAGTGGTTACATGTAATGGAAGTTCAGGGATATTCATCATGAATGCAAGGAAATGGTATAGCAATCAGTCTAGAGTCAGTGACAGTAACAGTGGTTACATGTAATGGAAGTTCAGGGATATTCATCATGAATGCAAGGCAATGGTATAGCAATCAGACTAGAGTCAGTGACAGTAACAGTGGTTACATGTAATAGAAGTTCAGGGATATTCATCATGAATGCAGGGCAATGGTATAGCAATCAGACTAGAGTCAGTGTCAGTAACAGTGGTTACATGTAATGGAAGTTCAGGGATATTCATCATGAATGCAGGGCAATGGTATAGTAATCAGACTAGAGTCAGTGTCAGTAACAGTGGTTACATGTAATAGAAGTTCAGGGATATTCATCATGAATGCAAGGCAATGGTATAGCAATCAGACTAGAGTCAGTGTCAGTAACAGTGGTCACATGTAATAGAAGTTCAGGGATATTCATCATGAATGCAGGGCAATGGTATAGCAGTCAGACTAGAGTCAGTATCAGTAACAGTGGTTACATGTAATAGAAGTTCAGGGATATTCATCATGAATGCAGGGCAATGGTATAGCAATCAGACTAGAGTCAGTGTCAGTAACAGTGGTTACATGTAATGGAAGTTCAGGGATATTCATCATGAATGCAAGGCAATGGTATAGCAATCAGACTAGAGTCAGTGACAGTAACAGTGGTTACATGTAATGGAAGTTCAGGGATATTCATCATGAATGCAAGGCAATGGTATAGCAATCAGACTAGAGTCAGTGACAGTAACAGTGGTTACATGTAATGGAAGTTCAGGGATATTCATCATGAATGCAAGGCAATGGTATAGCAATCAGACTAGAGTCGGTGTCAGTAACAGTGGTTACATATAATGGAAGTTCAAGGATATTCATCATGAATGCAAGGCAATGGTATAGCAATCAGACTAGAGTCAGTGACAGTAACAGTGGTTACATGTAATGCAAGTTCAGGGATATTCATCATGAATGCAAGGCAATGATATAGCAATCAGACTAGAGTCAGTGACAGTAACAGTGGTTACATGTAATGGAAGTTCAGGGATATTCATCATGAATGCAAGGCAATGGTATAGCAATCAGACTAGAGTCAGTGTCAGTAACAGTGGTTACATGTAATGGAAGTTCAGGGATATTCATCATGAATGCAAGGCAATGGTATAGCAATCAGACTAGAGTCAGTGTCAGTAACAATGGTTACATGTAATGGAAGTTCAGGGATATTCATCATGAATGCAAGGCAATGGTATAGCAATCAGACTAGAGTCAGTGTCAGTAACAGTGGTTACATGTAATGGAAGTTCAGGGATATTCATCATGAATGCAAGGCAATGGTATAGCAATCATACTAGAGTCGGTGTCAGTAACAGTGGTAATGGAAGTTCAGGGATATTCATCATGAATGCAAGGCAATGGTATAGCAATCAGACTAGAGTCAGTGACAGTAACAGTGGTTACATGTAATGGAAGTTCAAGGATATTCATGAATGCATGGCAATGGTATAGCAATCAGACTAGAGTCAGCGTCAGTAACAGTGGTTACATGTAATGGAAGTTCAGGGATATTTATTAAGAATGCAGGGCAATGGTATAGCAATCAGACTAGAGTCAGTGTCAGTAACAGTGGTTACATGTAATGGAAGTTCAGGGATATTCATCATGAATGCAAGGCAATGGTATAGCAATCAGACTAGAGTCAGTGACAGTAACAGTGGTTACATGTAATGGAAGTTCAGGGATATTCATCATGAATGCAAGGCAATGGTATAGCAATCAGACTAGAGTCGGTGTCAGTAACAGTGGTTACATGTAATGGAAGTTCAGGGATATTCATCATGAATGCAAGGCAATGGTATAGCAATCAGACTAGAGTCAGTATCAGTAACAGTGGTTACATGTAATGGAAGTTCAGGGATATTCATCATGAATGCAAGGCAATGGTATAGCAATCAGACTAGAGTCAGTGACAGTAACAGTGGTTACATGTAATGGAAGTTCAGTGATATTCATCATGAATGCAAGGCAATGGTATAGCAATCAGACTAGAGTCAGTGACAGTAACAGTGGTTACATGTAATGGAAGTTCAGGGATATTCATCATGAATGCAAGGCAATGGTATAGCAATCAGACTAGAGTCGGTGTCAGTAACAGTGGTTACATGTAATGGAAGTTCAGGGATATTCGTCATGAATGCAAGGCAATGGTATAGCAATCAGACTAGAGTCAGTGTCAGTAACAGTGGTTACATGTAATGGAAGTTCAGGGATATTCATCATGAATGCAAGGCAATGGTATAGCAATCAGACTAGAGTCAGTGTCAGTAACAATGGTTACATGTAATGGAAGTTCAGGGATATTCATCATGAATGCAAGGCAATGGTATAGCAATCAGACTAGAGTCAGTGACAGTAACAGTGGTTACATGTAATGGAAGTTCAAGGATATTCATGAATGCATGGCAATGGTATAGCAATCAGACTAGAGTCAGCGTCAGTAACAGTGGTTACATGTAATGGAAGTTCAGGGATATTTATTAAGAATGCAGGGCAATGGTATAGCAATCAGACTAGAGTCAGTGTCAGTAACAGTGGTTACATGTAATGGAAGTTCAGGGATATTCATCATGAATGCAAGGCAATGGTATAGCAATCAGACTAGAGTCAGTGACAGTAACAGTGGTTACATGTAATGGAAGTTCAGGGATATTCATCATGAATGCAAGGCAATGGTATAGCAATCAGACTAGAGTCGGTGTCAGTAACAGTGGTTACATGTAATGGAAGTTCAGGGATATTCATCATGAATGCAAGGCAATGGTATAGCAATCAGACTAGAGTCAGTATCAGTAACAGTGGTTACATGTAATGGAAGTTCAGGGATATTCATCATGAATGCAAGGCAATGGTATAGCAATCAGACTAGAGTCAGTGACAGTAACAGTGGTTACATGTAATGGAAGTTCAGTGATATTCATCATGAATGCAAGGCAATGGTATAGCAATCAGACTAGAGTCAGTGACAGTAACAGTGGTTACATGTAATGGAAGTTCAGGGATATTCATCATGAATGCAAGGCAATGGTATAGCAATCAGACTAGAGTCGGTGTCAGTAACAGTGGTTACATGTAATGGAAGTTCAGGGATATTCGTCATGAATGCAAGGCAATGGTATAGCAATCAGACTAGAGTCAGTGTCAGTAACAGTGGTTACATGTAATGGAAGTTCAGGGATATTCATCATGAATGCAAGGCAATGGTATAGCAATCAGACTAGAGTCAGTGTCAGTAACAATGGTTACATGTAATGGAAGTTCAGGGATATTCATCATGAATGCAAGGCAATGGTATAGCAATCAGACTAGAGTCAGTGACAGTAACAGTGGTTACATGTAATGGAAGTTCAGGGATATTCATCATGAATGCAGGGCAATGGTATTGCAATCAGACTGGAGTCAGTGTCAGTAACAGTGGTTACATGTAATAGAAGTTCAGGGATATTCATCATGAATGCAGGGCAATGGTATAGCAATCAGACTAGAGTCAGTGTCAGTAACAGTGGTTACATGTAATAGAAGTTCAGGGATATTCATCATGAATGCAGGGCAATGGTGTAGCAATCAGACTAGAGTCAGTGTCAGTAACAGTGGTTACATGTAATAGAAGTTCAGGGATATTCATCATGAATGCAGGGCAATGGTATAGCAATCAGACTAGAGTCAGTGTCAGTAACAGTGGTTACATGTAATAGAAGTTCAGGGATATTCATCATGAATGCAGGGCAATGGTATAGCAGTCAGACTAGAGTCAGTGACAGTAACAGTGGTTACATGTAATGGAAGTTCAAGGATATTCATCAAGAATGCAAGGCAATGGTATAGCAATCAGTCTAGAGTCAGTGACAGTAACAGTGGTTACATGTAATGGAAGTTCAGGGATATTCATCATGAATGCAAGGAAATGGTATAGCAATCAGTCTAGAGTCAGTGACAGTAACAGTGGTTACATGTAATGGAAGTTCAGGGATATTCATCATGAATGCAAGGCAATGGTATAGCAATCAGACTAGAGTCAGTGACAGTAACAGTGGTTACATGTAATAGAAGTGCAGGGATATTCATCATGAATGCAGGGCAATGGTATAGCAATCAGACTAGAGTCAGTGTCAGTAACAGTGGTTACATGTAATGGAAGTTCAGGGATATTCATCATGAATGCAGGGCAATGGTATAGTAATCAGACTAGAGTCAGTGTCAGTAACAATGGTTACATGTAATGGAAGTTCAGGGATATTCATCATGAATGCAAGGCAATGGTATAGCAATCAGACTAGAGTCAGTGTCAGTAACAGTGGTTACATGTAATGGAAGTTCAGGGATATTCATCATGAATGCAAGGCAATGGTATAGCAATCATACTAGAGTCGGTGTCAGTAACAGTGGTAATGGAAGTTCAGGGATATTCATCATGAATGCAAGGCAATGGTATAGCAATCAGACTAGAGTCAGTGACAGTAACAGTGGTTACATGTAATGGAAGTTCAAGGATATTCATGAATGCATGGCAATGGTATAGCAATCAGACTAGAGTCAGCGTCAGTAACAGTGGTTACATGTAATGGAAGTTCAGGGATATTTATTAAGAATGCAGGGCAATGGTATAGCAATCAGACTAGAGTCAGTGTCAGTAACAGTGGTTACATGTAATGGAAGTTCAGGGATATTCATCATGAATGCAAGGCAATGGTATAGCAATCAGACTAGAGTCAGTGACAGTAACAGTGGTTACATGTAATGGAAGTTCAGGGATATTCATCATGAATGCAAGGCAATGGTATAGCAATCAGACTAGAGTCGGTGTCAGTAACAGTGGTTACATGTAATGGAAGTTCAGGGATATTCATCATGAATGCAAGGCAATGGTATAGCAATCAGACTAGAGTCAGTATCAGTAACAGTGGTTACATGTAATGGAAGTTCAGGGATATTCATCATGAATGCAAGGCAATGGTATAGCAATCAGACTAGAGTCAGTGACAGTAACAGTGGTTACATGTAATGGAAGTTCAGTGATATTCATCATGAATGCAAGGCAATGGTATAGCAATCAGACTAGAGTCAGTGACAGTAACAGTGGTTACATGTAATGGAAGTTCAGGGATATTCATCATGAATGCAAGGCAATGGTATAGCAATCAGACTAGAGTCGGTGTCAGTAACAGTGGTTACATGTAATGGAAGTTCAGGGATATTCGTCATGAATGCAAGGCAATGGTATAGCAATCAGACTAGAGTCAGTGTCAGTAACAGTGGTTACATGTAATGGAAGTTCAGGGATATTCATCATGAATGCAAGGCAATGGTATAGCAATCAGACTAGAGTCAGTGTCAGTAACAATGGTTACATGTAATGGAAGTTCAGGGATATTCATCATGAATGCAAGGCAATGGTATAGCAATCAGACTAGAGTCAGTGACAGTAACAGTGGTTACATGTAATGGAAGTTCAGGGATATTCATCATGAATGCAGGGCAATGGTATTGCAATCAGACTGGAGTCAGTGTCAGTAACAGTGGTTACATGTAATAGAAGTTCAGGGATATTCATCATGAATGCAGGGCAATGGTATAGCAATCAGACTAGAGTCAGTGTCAGTAACAGTGGTTACATGTAATAGAAGTTCAGGGATATTCATCATGAATGCAGGGCAATGGTGTAGCAATCAGACTAGAGTCAGTGTCAGTAACAGTGGTTACATGTAATAGAAGTTCAGGGATATTCATCATGAATGCAGGGCAATGGTATAGCAATCAGACTAGAGTCAGTGTCAGTAACAGTGGTTACATGTAATAGAAGTTCAGGGATATTCATCATGAATGCAGGGCAATGGTATAGCAGTCAGACTAGAGTCAGTGACAGTAACAGTGGTTACATGTAATGGAAGTTCAAGGATATTCATCAAGAATGCAAGGCAATGGTATAGCAATCAGTCTAGAGTCAGTGACAGTAACAGTGGTTACATGTAATGGAAGTTCAGGGATATTCATCATGAATGCAAGGAAATGGTATAGCAATCAGTCTAGAGTCAGTGACAGTAACAGTGGTTACATGTAATGGAAGTTCAGGGATATTCATCATGAATGCAAGGCAATGGTATAGCAATCAGACTAGAGTCAGTGACAGTAACAGTGGTTACATGTAATAGAAGTTCAGGGATATTCATCATGAATGCAGGGCAATGGTATAGCAATCAGACTAGAGTCAGTGTCAGTAACAGTGGTTACATGTAATGGAAGTTCAGGGATATTCATCATGAATGCAGGGCAATGGTATAGTAATCAGACTAGAGTCAGTGTCAGTAACAGTGGTTACATGTAATAGAAGTTCAGGGATATTCATCATGAATGCAAGGCAATGTTATAGCAATCAGACTAGAGTCAGTGTCAGTAACAGTGGTCACATGTAATAGAAGTTCAGGGATATTCATCATGAATGCAGGGCAATGGTATAGCAGTCAGACTAGAGTCAGTATCAGTAACAGTGGTTACATGTAATAGAAGTTCAGGGATATTCATCATGAATGCAGGGCAATGGTATAGCAATCAGACTAGAGTCAGTGTCAGTGACAGTGGTTACATGTAATGGAAGTTCAGGGATATTTGTTATGAATGCAGGGCAATGGTATAGCAATCAGACTAGAGTCAGTGTCAGTAACAGTGGTTACATGTAATGGAAGTTCAGGGATATTCATCATGAATGCAAGGCAATGGTATAGCAATCAGACTAGAGTCAGTGTCAGTAACAGTGGTTACATGTAATGGAAGTTCAGGGATATTCATCATGAATGCAAGGCAATGGTATAGCAATCAGACTAGAGTCAGTGTCAGTAACAGTGGTTACATGTAATGGAAGTTCAGGGATATTCATCATGAATGCAAGGCAATGGTATAGCAATCAGACTGGAGTCAGTGTCAGTAACAGTGGTTACATGTAATAGAAGTTCAGGGATATTCATCATGAATGCAGGGCAATGGTATAGCAATCAGACTAGAGTCAGTGTCAGTAACAGTGGTTACATGTAATAGAAGTTCAGGGATATTCATCATGAATGCAGGGCAATGGTGTAGCAATCAGACTAGAGTCAGTGTCAGTAACAGTGGTTACATGTAATAGAAGTTCAGGGATATTCATCATGAATGCAGGGCAATGGTATAGCAATCAGACTAGAGTCAGTGTCAGTAACAGTGGTTACATGTAATAGAAGTTCAGGGATATTCATCATGAATGCAGGGCAATGGTATAGCAGTCAGACTAGAGTCAGTGACAGTAACAGTGGTTACATGTAATGGAAGTTCAAGGATATTCATCAAGAATGCAAGGCAATGGTATAGCAATCAGTCTAGAGTCAGTGACAGTAACAGTGGTTACATGTAATGGAAGTTCAGGGATATTCATCATGAATGCAAGGAAATGGTATAGCAATCAGTCTAGAGTCAGTGACAGTAACAGTGGTTACATGTAATGGAAGTTCAGGGATATTCATCATGAATGCAAGGCAATGGTATAGCAATCAGACTAGAGTCAGTGACAGTAACAGTGGTTACATGTAATAGAAGTTCAGGGATATTCATCATGAATGCAGGGCAATGGTATAGCAATCAGACTAGAGTCAGTGTCAGTAACAGTGGTTACATGTAATGGAAGTTCAGGGATATTCATCATGAATGCAGGGCAATGGTATAGTAATCAGACTAGAGTCAGTGTCAGTAACAGTGGTTACATGTAATAGAAGTTCAGGGATATTCATCATGAATGCAAGGCAATGGTATAGCAATCAGACTAGAGTCAGTGTCAGTAACAGTGGTCACATGTAATAGAAGTTCAGGGATATTCATCATGAATGCAGGGCAATGGTATAGCAGTCAGACTAGAGTCAGTATCAGTAACAGTGGTTACATGTAATAGAAGTTCAGGGATATTCATCATGAATGCAGGGCAATGGTATAGCAATCAGACTAGAGTCAGTGTCAGTAACAGTGGTTACATGTAATGGAAGTTCAGGGATATTTGTTATGAATGCAGGGCAATGGTATAGCAATCAGACTAGAGTCAGTGTCAGTAACAGTGGTTACATGTAATGGAAGTTCAGGGATATTCATCATGAATGCAAGGCAATGGTATAGCAATCAGACTAGAGTCAGTGTCAGTAACAGTGGTTACATGTAATGGAAGTTCAGGGATATTCATCATGAATGCAAGGCAATGGTATAGCAATCAGACTAGAGTCAGTGTCAGTAACAGTGGTTACATGTAATGGAAGTTCAGGGATATTCATCATGAATGCAAGGCAATGGTATAGCAATCAGACTAGTGTCAGTGACAGTAACAGTGGTTACATTTAATGGAAGTTCAGGGATATTCATCATGAATGCAAGGCAATGGTATAGCAATCAGACTAGAGTCGGTGTCAGTAACAGTGGTTACATGTAATGGAAGTTCAGGGATATTCATCATGAATGCAAGGCAATGGTATAGCAATCAGACTAGAGTCAGTGACAGTAACAGTGGTTACATGTAATGGAAGTTCAGGGATATTCATCATGAATGCAAGGCAATGGTATAGCAATCAGACTAGAGTCGGTGTCAGTAACAGTGGTTACATGTAATGGAAGTTCAGGGATATTCATCATGAATGCAAGGCAATGGTATAGCAATCAGACTAGAGTCAGTGTCAGTAACAGTGGTTACATGTAATGGAAGTTCAGGGATATTCATCATGAATGCAAGGCAATGGTATAGCAATCAGACTAGAGTCAGTGACAGTAACAGTGGTTACATGTAATGGAAGTTCAGGGATATTCATCATGAATGCAAGGCAATGGTATAGCAATCAGACTAGAGTCAGTGACAGTAACAGTGGTTACATGTAATGGAAGTTCAGGGATATTCATCATGAATGCAAGGCAATGGTATAGCAATCAGACTAGAGTCGGTGTCAGTAACAGTGGTTACATATAATGGAAGTTCAAGGATATTCATCATGAATGCAAGGCAATGGTATAGCAATCAGACTAGAGTCAGTGACAGTAACAGTGGTTACATGTAATGCAAGTTCAGGGATATTCATCATGAATGCAAGGCAATGATATAGCAATCAGACTAGAGTCAGTGACAGTAACAGTGGTTACATGTAATGGAAGTTCAGGGATATTCATCATGAATGCAAGGCAATGGTATAGCAATCAGACTAGAGTCAGTGTCAGTAACAGTGGTTACATGTAATGGAAGTTCAGGGATATTCATCATGAATGCAAGGCAATGGTATAGCAATCAGACTAGAGTCAGTGTCAGTAACAATGGTTACATGTAATGGAAGTTCAGGGATATTCATCATGAATGCAAGGCAATGGTATAGCAATCAGACTAGAGTCAGTGTCAGTAACAGTGGTTACATGTAATGGAAGTTCAGGGATATTCATCATGAATGCAAGTCAATGGTATAGCAATCATACTAGAGTCGGTGTCAGTAACAGTGGTTACATGTAATGGAAGTTCAGGGATATTCATCATGAATGCAAGGCAATGGTATAGCAATCAGACTAGAGTCAGTGACAGTAACAGTGGTTACATGTAATGGAAGTTCAAGGATATTCATGAATGCATGGCAATGGTATAGCAATCAGACTAGAGTCAGCGTCAGTAACAGTGGTTACATGTAATGGAAGTTCAGGGATATTTATTAAGAATGCAGGGCAATGGTATAGCAATCAGACTAGAGTCAGTGTCAGTAACAGTGGTTACATGTAATGGAAGTTCAGGGATATTCATCATGAATGCAAGGCAATGGTATAGCAATCAGACTAGAGTCAGTGACAGTAACAGTGGTTACATGTAATGGAAGTTCAGGGATATTCATCATGAATGCAAGGCAATGGTATAGCAATCAGACTAGAGTCGGTGTCAGTAACAGTGGTTACATGTAATGGAAGTTCAGGGATATTCATCATGAATGCAAGGCAATGGTATAGCAATCAGACTAGAGTCAGTATCAGTAACAGTGGTTACATGTAATGGAAGTTCAGGGATATTCATCATGAATGCAAGGCAATGGTATAGCAATCAGACTAGAGTCAGTGACAGTAACAGTGGTTACATGTAATGGAAGTTCAGTGATATTCATCATGAATGCAAGGCAATGGTATAGCAATCAGACTAGAGTCAGTGACAGTAACAGTGGTTACATGTAATGGAAGTTCAGGGATATTCATCATGAATGCAAGGCAATGGTATAGCAATCAGACTAGAGTCGGTGTCAGTAACAGTGGTTACATGTAATGGAAGTTCAGGGATATTCGTCATGAATGCAAGGCAATGGTATAGCAATCAGACTAGAGTCAGTGTCAGTAACAGTGGTTACATGTAATGGAAGTTCAGGGATATTCATCATGAATGCAAGGCAATGGTATAGCAATCAGACTAGAGTCAGTGTCAGTAACAATGGTTACATGTAATGGAAGTTCAGGGATATTCATCATGAATGCAAGGCAATGGTATAGCAATCAGACTAGAGTCAGTGACAGTAACAGTGGTTACATGTAATGGAAGTTCAGGGATATTCATCATGAATGCAGGGCAATGGTATTGCAATCAGACTGGAGTCAGTGTCAGTAACAGTGGTTACATGTAATAGAAGTTCAGGGATATTCATCATGAATGCAGGGCAATGGTATAGCAATCAGACTAGAGTCAGTGTCAGTAACAGTGGTTACATGTAATAGAAGTTCAGGGATATTCATCATGAATGCAGGGCAATGGTGTAGCAATCAGACTAGAGTCAGTGTCAGTAACAGTGGTTACATGTAATAGAAGTTCAGGGATATTCATCATGAATGCAGGGCAATGGTATAGCAATCAGACTAGAGTCAGTGTCAGTAACAGTGGTTACATGTAATAGAAGTTCAGGGATATTCATCATGAATGCAGGGCAATGGTATAGCAGTCAGACTAGAGTCAGTGACAGTAACAGTGGTTACATGTAATGGAAGTTCAAGGATATTCATCAAGAATGCAAGGCAATGGTATAGCAATCAGTCTAGAGTCAGTGACAGTAACAGTGGTTACATGTAATGGAAGTTCAGGGATATTCATCATGAATGCAAGGAAATGGTATAGCAATCAGTCTAGAGTCAGTGACAGTAACAGTGGTTACATGTAATGGAAGTTCAGGGATATTCATCATGAATGCAAGGCAATGGTATAGCAATCAGACTAGAGTCAGTGACAGTAACAGTGGTTACATGTAATAGAAGTTCAGGGATATTCATCATGAATGCAGGGCAATGGTATAGCAATCAGACTAGAGTCAGTGTCAGTAACAGTGGTTACATGTAATGGAAGTTCAGGGATATTCATCATGAATGCAGGGCAATGGTATAGTAATCAGACTAGAGTCAGTGTCAGTAACAGTGGTTACATGTAATAGAAGTTCAGGGATATTCATCATGAATGCAGGGCAATGGTATAGCAGTCAGACTAGAGTCAGTATCAGTAACAGTGGTTACATGTAATAGAAGTTCAGGGATATTCATCATGAATGCAGGGCAATGGTATAGCAATCAGACTAGAGTCGGTGTCAGTAACAGTGGTTACATGTAATGGAAGTTCAGGGATATTCATCATGAATGCAAGGCAATGGTATAGCAATCAGACTAGAGTCAGTATCAGTAACAGTGGTTACATGTAATGGAAGTTCAGGGATATTCATCATGAATGCAAGGCAATGGTATAGCAATCAGACTAGAGTCAGTGACAGTAACAGTGGTTACATGTAATGGAAGTTCAGTGATATTCATCATGAATGCAAGGCAATGGTATAGCAATCAGACTAGAGTCAGTGACAGTAACAGTGGTTACATGTAATGGAAGTTCAGGGATATTCATCATGAATGCAGGGCAATGGTATAGCAGTGTAATGGAAGTTCAGGGGTATTCATCATGAATGCAAGGCAATGGAATATCAGTCAGACTAGAGTCAGTGACAGTAACAGTGGTTACATGTAATGGAAGTTCAGGGATATTCATCATGAATGCAAGGCAATGGTATATCAGTCAGACTAGAGTCAGTGACAGTAACAGTGGTTACATGTAATGGAAGTTCAGGGATATTCATCATGAATGCAGGGCAATGGTAAAGCAGTCAGACTAGAGTCAGTGTCAGTAACAGTGGTTACATGTAATGGAAGTTCAAGGATATTCATCATGAATGCAAGGCAATGGTATAGCAATCAGACTAGAGTCGGTGTCAGTAACAGTGGTTACATGTAATGGAAGTTCAGGGATATTCATCATGAATGCAAGGCAATGGTATAGCAATCAGACTAGAGTCAGTATCAGTAACAGTGGTTACATGTAATGGAAGTTCAGGGATAATCATCATGAATGCAAGGCAATGGTATAGCAATCAGACTAGAGTCAGTGACAGTAACAGTGGTTACATATAATGGAAGTTCAAGGATATTCATCATGAATGCAAGGCAATGGTATAGCAATCAGACTAGAGTCAGT
Source organism: Saccoglossus kowalevskii (assembly GCF_978046115.1). NCBI lineage: Eukaryota > Metazoa > Hemichordata > Enteropneusta > Harrimaniidae > Saccoglossus > Saccoglossus kowalevskii. The sequence goes on along the minus strand of NC_140643.1, from coordinate 27,949,417 downwards.
GACAGTAACAGTGGTTACATGTAATGGAAGTTCAGGGATATTCATCATGAATGCAAGGCAATGATATAGCAATCAGACTAGAGTCAGTGACAGTAACAGTGGTTACATGTAATGGAAGTTCAGGGATATTCATCATGAATGCAAGGCAATGGTATAGCAATCAGACTAGAGTCAGTGTCAGTAACAGTGGTTACATGTAATGGAAGTTCAGGGATATTCATCATGAATGCAAGGCAATGGTATAGCAATCAGACTAGAGTCAGTGTCAGTAACAATGGTTACATGTAATGGAAGTTCAGGGATATTCATCATGAATGCAAGGCAATGGTATAGCAATCAGACTAGAGTCAGTGTCAGTAACAGTGGTTACATGTAATGGAAGTTCAGGGATAGTCATCATGAATGCAAGGCAATGGTATAGCAATCATACTAGAGTCGGTGTCAGTAACAGTGGTTACATGTAATGGAAGTTCAGGGATATTCATCATGAATGCAAGGCAATGGTATAGCAATCAGACTAGAGTCGGTGTCAGTAACAGTGGTTACATGTAATGGAAGTTCAGGGATTTTCGTCATGAATGCAAGGCAATGGTATAGCAATCAGACTAGAGTCAGTGTCAGTAACAGTGGTTACATGTAATGGAAGTTCAGGGATATTCATCATGAATGCAAGGCAATGGTATAGCAATCAGACTAGAGTCAGTGTCAGTAACAATGGTTACATGTAATGGAAGTTCAGGGATATTCATCATGAATGCAAGGCAATGGTATAGCAATCAGACTAGAGTCAGTGACAGTAACAGTGGTTACATGTAATGGAAGTTCAGGGATATTCATCATGAATGCAGGGCAATGGTATTGCAATCAGACTGGAGTCAGTGTCAGTAACAGTGGTTACATGTAATAGAAGTTCAGGGATATTCATCATGAATGCAGGGCAATGGTATAGCAATCAGACTAGAGTCAGTGTCAGTAACAGTGGTTACATGTAATAGAAGTTCAGGGATATTCATCATGAATGCAGGGCAATGGTGTAGCAATCAGACTAGAGTCAGTGTCAGTAACAGTGGTTACATGTAATAGAAGTTCAGGGATATTCATCATGAATGCAGGGCAATGGTATAGCAATCAGACTAGAGTCAGTGTCAGTAACAGTGGTTACATGTAATAGAAGTTCAGGGATATTCATCATGAATGCAGGGCAATGGTATAGCAGTCAGACTAGAGTCAGTGACAGTAACAGTGGTTACATGTAATGGAAGTTCAAGGATATTCATCAAGAATGCAAGGCAATGGTATAGCAATCAGTCTAGAGTCAGTGACAGTAACAGTGGTTACATGTAATGGAAGTTCAGGGATATTCATCATGAATGCAAGGAAATGGTATAGCAATCAGTCTAGAGTCAGTGACAGTAACAGTGGTTACATGTAATGGAAGTTCAGGGATATTCATCATGAATGCAAGGCAATGGTATAGCAATCAGACTAGAGTCAGTGACAGTAACAGTGGTTACATGTAATAGAAGTTCAGGGATATTCATCATGAATGCAGGGCAATGGTATAGCAATCAGACTAGAGTCAGTGTCAGTAACAGTGGTTACATGTAATGGAAGTTCAGGGATATTCATCATGAATGCAGGGCAATGGTATAGTAATCAGACTAGAGTCAGTGTCAGTAACAGTGGTTACATGTAATAGAAGTTCAGGGATATTCATCATGAATGCAAGGCAATGGTATAGCAATCAGACTAGAGTCAGTGTCAGTAACAGTGGTCACATGTAATAGAAGTTCAGGGATATTCATCATGAATGCAGGGCAATGGTATAGCAGTCAGACTAGAGTCAGTATCAGTAACAGTGGTTACATGTAATAGAATTTCAGGGATATTCATCATGAATGCAGGGCAATGGTATAGCAATCAGACTAGAGTCAGTGTCAGTAACAGTGGTTACATGTAATGGAAGTTCAGGGATATTTGTTATGAATGCAGGGCAATGGTATAGCAATCAGACTAGAGTCAGTGTCAGTAACAGTGGTTACATGTAATGGAAGTTCAGGGATATTCATCATGAATGCAAGGCAATGGTATAGCAATCAGACTAGAGTCAGTGTCAGTAACAGTGGTTACATGTAATGGAAGTTCAGGGATATTCATCATGAATGCAAGGCAATGGTATAGCAATCAGACTAGAGTCAGTGTCAGTAACAGTGGTTACATGTAATGGAAGTTCAGGGATATTCATCATGAATGCAAGGCAATGGTATAGCAATCAGACTAGTGTCAGTGACAGTAACAGTGGTTACATGTAATGGAAGTTCAGGGATATTCATCATGAATGCAAGGCAATGGTATAGCAATCAGACTAGAGTCGGTGTCTGTAACAGTGGTTACATGTAATGGAAGTTCAGGGATATTCATCATGAATGCAAGGCAATGGTATAGCAATCAGACTAGAGTCAGTATCAGTAACAGTGGTTACATGTAATGGAAGTTCAGGGATATTCATCATGAATGCAAGGCAATGGTATAGCAATCAGACTAGAGTCAGTGACAGTAACAGTGGTTACATGTAATGGAAGTTCAGTGATATTCATCATGAATGCAAGGCAATGGTATAGCAATCAGACTAGAGTCAGTGACAGTAACATTGGTTACATGTAATGGAAGTTCAGGGATATTCATCATGAATGCAGGGCAATGGTATAGCAGTGTAATGGAAGTTCAGGGGTATTCATCATGAATGCAAGGCAATGGTATATCAGTCAGACTAGAGTCAGTGACAGTAACAGTGGTTACATGTAATGGAAGTTCAGGGATATTCATCATGAATGCAAGGCAATGGTATATCAGTCAGACTAGAGTCAGTGACAGTAACAGTGGTTACATGTAATGGAAGTTCAGGGATATTCATCATGAATGCAGGGCAATGGTAAAGCAATCAGACTAGAGTCGGTGTCAGTAACAGTGGTTACATGTAATGGAAGTTCAGGGATATTCATCATGAATGCAAGGCAATGGTATAGCAATCAGACTAGAGTCAGTATCAGTAACAGTGGTTACATGTAATGGAAGTTCAGGGATATTCATCATGAATGCAAGGCAATGATATAGCAATCAGACTAGAGTCAGTGACAGTAACAGTGGTTACATGTAATGGAAGTTCAGGGATATTCATCATGAATGCAGGGCAATGGTATTGCAATCAGACTGGAGTCAGTGTCAGTAACAGTGGTTACATGTAATAGAAGTTCAGGGATATTCATCATGAATGCAGGGCAATGGTATAGCAATCAGACTAGAGTCAGTGTCAGTAACAGTGGTTACATGTAATGGAAGTTCAGGGATATTCATCATGAATGCAAGGCAATGGTATAGCAATCAGACTAGAGTCAGTGTCAGTAACAGTGGTTACATGTAATGGAAGTTCAGGGATATTCATCATGAATGCAAGGCAATGGTACAGCAATCAGACTAGAGTCAGTGTCAGTAACAATGGTTACATGTAATGGAAGTTCAGGGATATTCATCATGAATGCAAGGCAATGGTATAGCAATCAGACTAGAGTCAGTGTCAGTAACAGTGGTTACATGTAATGGAAGTTCAGGGATATTCATCATGAATGCCAGGCAATGGTATAGCAATCATACTAGAGTCGGTGTCAGTAACAGTGGTTACATGTAATGGAAGTTCAGGGATATTCATCATGAATGCAAGGCAATGGTATAGCAATCAGACTAGAGTCGGTGTCAGTAACAGTGGTTACATGTAATGGAAGTTCAGGGATATTCGTCATGAATGCAAGGCAATGGTATAGCAATCAGACTAGAGTCAGTGTCAGTAACAGTGGTTACATGTAATGGAAGTTCAGGAATATTCATCATGAATGCAAGGCAATGGTATAGCAATCAGACTAGAGTCAGTGTCAGTAACAATGGTTACATGTAATGGAAGTTCAGGGATATTCATCATGAATGCAAGGCAATGGTATAGCAATCAGACTAGAGTCAGTGACAGTAACAGTGGTTACATGTAATGGAAGTTCAGGGATATTCATCATGAATGCAGGGCAATGGTATTGCAATCAGACTGGAGTCAGTGTCAGTAACAGTGGTTACATGTAATAGAAGTTCAGGGATATTCATCATGAATGCAGGGCAATGGTATAGCAATCAGACTAGAGTCAGTGTCAGTAACAGTGGTTACATGTAATAGAAGTTCAGGGATATTCATCATGAATGCAGGGCAATGGTGTAGCAATCAGACTAGAGTCAGTGTCAGTAACAGTGGTTACATGTAATAGAAGTTCAGGAATATTCATCATGAATGCAGGGCAATGGTATAGCAATCAGACTAGAGTCAGTGTCAGTAACAGTGGTTACATGTAATAGAAGTTCAGGGATATTCATCATGAATGCAGGGCAATGGTATAGCAGTCAGACTAGAGTCAGTGACAGTAACAGTGGTTACATGTAATGGAAGTTCAAGGATATTCATCAAGAATGCAAGGCAATGGTATAGCAATCAGTCTAGAGTCAGTGACAGTAACAGTGGTTACATGTAATGGAAGTTCAGGGATATTCATCATGAATGCAAGGAAATGGTATAGCAATCAGTCTAGAGTCAGTGACAGTAACAGTGGTTACATGTAATGGAAGTTCAGGGATATTCATCATGAATGCAAGGCAATGGTATAGCAATCAGACTAGAGTCAGTGACAGTAACAGTGGTTACATGTAATAGAAGTTCAGGGATATTCATCATGAATGCAGGGCAATGGTATAGCAATCAGACTAGAGTCAGTGTCAGTAACAGTGGTTACATGTAATGGAAGTTCAGGGATATTCATCATGAATGCAGGGCAATGGTATAGTAATCAGACTAGAGTCAGTGTCAGTAACAGTGGTTACATGTAATAGAAGTTCAGGGATATTCATCATGAATGCAAGGCAATGGTATAGCAATCAGACTAGAGTCAGTGTCAGTAACAGTGGTCACATGTAATAGAAGTTCAGGGATATTCATCATGAATGCAGGGCAATGGTATAGCAGTCAGACTAGAGTCAGTATCAGTAACAGTGGTTACATGTAATAGAATTTCAGGGATATTCATCATGAATGCAGGGCAATGGTATAGCAATCAGACTAGAGTCAGTGTCAGTAACAGTGGTTACATGTAATGGAAGTTCAGGGATATTTGTTATGAATGCAGGGCAATGGTATAGCAATCAGACTAGAGTCAGTGTCAGTAACAGTGGTTACATGTAATGGAAGTTCAGGGATATTCATCATGAATGCAAGGCAATGGTATAGCAATCAGACTAGAGTCAGTGTCAGTAACAGTGGTTACATGTAATGGAAGTTCAGGGATATTCATCATGAATGCAAGGCAATGGTATAGCAATCAGACTAGAGTCAGTGTCAGTAACAGTGGTTACATGTAATGGAAGTTCAGGGATATTCATCATGAATGCAAGGCAATGGTATAGCAATCAGACTAGTGTCAGTGACAGTAACAGTGGTTACATGTAATGGAAGTTCAGGGATATTCATCATGAATGCAAGGCAATGGTATAGCAATCAGACTAGAGTCGGTGTCTGTAACAGTGGTTACATGTAATGGAAGTTCAGGGATATTCATCATGAATGCAAGGCAATGGTATAGCAATCAGACTAGAGTCAGTATCAGTAACAGTGGTTACATGTAATGGAAGTTCAGGGATATTCATCATGAATGCAAGGCAATGGTATAGCAATCAGACTAGAGTCAGTGACAGTAACAGTGGTTACATGTAATGGAAGTTCAGTGATATTCATCATGAATGCAAGGCAATGGTATAGCAATCAGACTAGAGTCAGTGACAGTAACATTGGTTACATGTAATGGAAGTTCAGGGATATTCATCATGAATGCAGGGCAATGGTATAGCAGTGTAATGGAAGTTCAGGGGTATTCATCATGAATGCAAGGCAATGGTATATCAGTCAGACTAGAGTCAGTGACAGTAACAGTGGTTACATGTAATGGAAGTTCAGGGATATTCATCATGAATGCAAGGCAATGGTATATCAGTCAGACTAGAGTCAGTGACAGTAACAGTGGTTACATGTAATGGAAGTTCAGGGATATTCATCATGAATGCAGGGCAATGGTAAAGCAATCAGACTAGAGTCGGTGTCAGTAACAGTGGTTACATGTAATGGAAGTTCAGGGATATTCATCATGAATGCAAGGCAATGGTATAGCAATCAGACTAGAGTCAGTATCAGTAACAGTGGTTACATGTAATGGAAGTTCAGGGATAATCATCATGAATGCAAGGCAATGGTATAGCAATCAGACTAGAGTCAGTGACAGTAACAGTGGTTACATATAATGGAAGTTCAAGGATATTCATCATGAATGCAAGGCAATGGTATAGCAATCAGACTAGAGTCAGTGACAGTAACAGTGGTTACATGTAATGGAAGTTCAGGGATATTCATCATGAATGCAAGGCAATGATATAGCAATCAGACTAGAGTCAGTGACAGTAACAGTGGTTACATGTAATGGAAGTTCAGGGATATTCATCATGAATGCAAGGCAATGGTATAGCAATCAGACTAGAGTCAGTGTCAGTAACAGTGGTTACATGTAATGGAAGTTCAGGGATATTCATCATGAATGCAAGGCAATGGTATAGCAATCAGACTAGAGTCAGTGTCAGTAACAATGGTTACATGTAATGGAAGTTCAGGGATATTCATCATGAATGCAAGGCAATGGTATAGCAATCAGACTAGAGTCAGTGTCAGTAACAGTGGTTACATGTAATGGAAGTTCAGGGATATTCATCATGAATGCAAGGCAATGGTATAGCAATCATACTAGAGTCGGTGTCAGTAACAGTGGTTACATGTAATGGAAGTTCAGGGATATTCATCATGAATGCAAGGCAATGGTATAGCAATCAGACTAGAGTCAGTGACAGTAACAGTGGTTACATGTAATGGAAGTTCAAGGATATTCATGAATGCATGGCAATGGTATAGCAATCAGACTAGAGTCAGCGTCAGTAACAGTGGTTACATGTAATGGAAGTTCAGGGATATTTATTAAGAATGCAGGGCAATGGTATAGCAATCAGACTAGAGTCAGTGACAGTAACAGTGGTTACATGTAATGGAAGTTCAGGGATATTCATCATGAATGCAGGGCAATGGTATTGCAATCAGACTGGAGTCAGTGTCAGTAACAGTGGTTACATGTAATAGAAGTTCAGGGATATTCATCATGAATGCAGGGCAATGGTATAGCAATCAGACTAGAGTCAGTGTCAGTAACAGTGGTTACATGTAATAGAAGTTCAGGGATATTCATCATGAATGCAGGGCAATGGTGTAGCAATCAGACTAGAGTCAGTGTCAGTAACAGTGGTTACATGTAATAGAAGTTCAGGGATATTCATCATGAATGCAGGGCAATGGTATAGCAATCAGACTAGAGTCAGTGTCAGTAACAGTGGTTACATGTAATAGAAGTTCAGGGATATTCATCATGAATGCAGGGCAATGGTATAGCAGTCAGACTAGAGTCAGTGACAGTAACAGTGGTTACATGTAATGGAAGTTCAAGGATATTCATCAAGAATGCAAGGCAATGGTATAGCAATCAGTCTAGAGTCAGTGACAGTAACAGTGGTTACATGTAATGGAAGTTCAGGGATATTCATCATGAATGCAAGGAAATGGTATAGCAATCAGTCTAGAGTCAGTGACAGTAACAGTGGTTACATGTAATGGAAGTTCAGGGATATTCATCATGAATGCAAGGCAATGGTATAGCAATCAGACTAGAGTCAGTGACAGTAACAGTGGTTACATGTAATAGAAGTTCAGGGATATTCATCATGAATGCAGGGCAATGGTATAGCAATCAGACTAGAGTCAGTGTCAGTAACAGTGGTTACATGTAATGGAAGTTCAGGGATATTCATCATGAATGCAGGGCAATGGTATAGTAATCAGACTAGAGTCAGTGTCAGTAACAGTGGTTACATGTAATAGAAGTTCAGGGATATTCATCATGAATGCAAGGCAATGGTATAGCAATCAGACTAGAGTCAGTGTCAGTAACAGTGGTCACATGTAATAGAAGTTCAGGGATATTCATCATGAATGCAGGGCAATGGTATAGCAGTCAGACTAGAGTCAGTATCAGTAACAGTGGTTACATGTAATAGAATTTCAGGGATATTCATCATGAATGCAGGGCAATGGTATAGCAATCAGACTAGAGTCAGTGTCAGTAACAGTGGTTACATGTAATGGAAGTTCAGGGATATTTGTTATGAATGCAGGGCAATGGTATAGCAATCAGACTAGAGTCAGTGTCAGTAACAGTGGTTACATGTAATGGAAGTTCAGGGATATTCATCATGAATGCAAGGCAATGGTATAGCAATCAGACTAGAGTCAGTGTCAGTAACAGTGGTTACATGTAATGGAAGTTCAGGGATATTCATCATGAATGCAAGGCAATGGTATAGCAATCAGACTAGAGTCAGTGTCAGTAACAGTGGTTACATGTAATGGAAGTTCAGGGATATTCATCATGAATGCAAGGCAATGGTATAGCAATCAGACTAGTGTCAGTGACAGTAACAGTGGTTACATGTAATGGAAGTTCAGGGATATTCATCATGAATGCAAGGCAATGGTATAGCAATCAGACTAGAGTCGGTGTCTGTAACAGTGGTTACATGTAATGGAAGTTCAGGGATATTCATCATGAATGCAAGGCAATGGTATAGCAATCAGACTAGAGTCAGTATCAGTAACAGTGGTTACATGTAATGGAAGTTCAGGGATATTCATCATGAATGCAAGGCAATGGTATAGCAATCAGACTAGAGTCAGTGACAGTAACAGTGGTTACATGTAATGGAAGTTCAGTGATATTCATCATGAATGCAAGGCAATGGTATAGCAATCAGACTAGAGTCAGTGACAGTAACATTGGTTACATGTAATGGAAGTTCAGGGATATTCATCATGAATGCAGGGCAATGGTATAGCAGTGTAATGGAAGTTCAGGGGTATTCATCATGAATGCAAGGCAATGGTATATCAGTCAGACTAGAGTCAGTGACAGTAACAGTGGTTACATGTAATGGAAGTTCAGGGATATTCATCATGAATGCAAGGCAATGGTATATCAGTCAGACTAGAGTCAGTGACAGTAACAGTGGTTACATGTAATGGAAGTTCAGGGATATTCATCATGAATGCAGGGCAATGGTAAAGCAATCAGACTAGAGTCGGTGTCAGTAACAGTGGTTACATGTAATGGAAGTTCAGGGATATTCATCATGAATGCAAGGCAATGGTATAGCAATCAGACTAGAGTCAGTATCAGTAACAGTGGTTACATGTAATGGAAGTTCAGGGATATTCATCATGAATGCAAGGCAATGATATAGCAATCAGACTAGAGTCAGTGACAGTAACAGTGGTTACATGTAATGGAAGTTCAGGGATATTCATCATGAATGCAGGGCAATGGTATTGCAATCAGACTGGAGTCAGTGTCAGTAACAGTGGTTACATGTAATAGAAGTTCAGGGATATTCATCATGAATGCAGGGCAATGGTATAGCAATCAGACTAGAGTCAGTGTCTGTAACAGTGGTTACATGTAATGGAAGTTCAGGGATATTCATCATGAATGCAGGGCAATGGTGTAGCAATCAGACTAGAGTCAGTGTCAGTAACAGTGGTTACATGTAATAGAAGTTCAGGGATATTCATCATGAATGCAGGGCAATGGTATAGCAATCAGACTAGAGTCAGTGTCAGTAACAGTGGTTACATGTAATAGAAGTTCAGGGATATTCATCATGAATGCAGGGCAATGGTATAGCAGTCAGACTAGAGTCAGTGACAGTAACAGTGGTTACATGTAATGGAAGTTCAAGGATATTCATCAAGAATGCAAGGCAATGGTATAGCAATCAGTCTAGAGTCAGTGACAGTAACAGTGGTTACATGTAATGGAAGTTCAGGGATATTCATCATGAATGCAAGGAAATGGTATAGCAATCAGTCTAGAGTCAGTGACAGTAACAGTGGTTACATGTAATGGAAGTTCAGGGATATTCATCATGAATGCAAGGCAATGGTATAGCAATCAGACTAGAGTCAGTGACAGTAACAGTGGTTACATGTAATAGAAGTTCAGGGATATTCATCATGAATGCAGGGCAATGGTATAGCAATCAGACTAGAGTCAGTGTCAGTAACAGTGGTTACATGTAATGGAAGTTCAGGGATATTCATCATGAATGCAGGGCAATGGTATAGTAATCAGACTAGAGTCAGTGTCAGTAACAGTGGTTACATGTAATAGAAGTTCAGGGATATTCATCATGAATGCAAGGCAATGGTATAGCAATCAGACTAGAGTCAGTGTCAGTAACAGTGGTCACATGTAATAGAAGTTCAGGGATATTCATCATGAATGCAGGGCAATGGTATAGCAGTCAGACTAGAGTCAGTATCAGTAACAGTGGTTACATGTAATAGAATTTCAGGGATATTCATCATGAATGCAGGGCAATGGTATAGCAATCAGACTAGAGTCAGTGTCAGTAACAGTGGTTACATGTAATGGAAGTTCAGGGATATTTGTTATGAATGCAGGGCAATGGTATAGCAATCAGACTAGAGTCAGTGTCAGTAACAGTGGTTACATGTAATGGAAGTTCAGGGATATTCATCATGAATGCAAGGCAATGGTATAGCAATCAGACTAGAGTCAGTGTCAGTAACAGTGGTTACATGTAATGGAAGTTCAGGGATATTCATCATGAATGCAAGGCAATGGTATAGCAATCAGACTAGAGTCAGTGTCAGTAACAGTGGTTACATGTAATGGAAGTTCAGGGATATTCATCATGAATGCAAGGCAATGGTATAGCAATCAGACTAGTGTCAGTGACAGTAACAGTGGTTACATGTAATGGAAGTTCAGGGATATTCATCATGAATGCAAGGCAATGGTATAGCAATCAGACTAGAGTCGGTGTCTGTAACAGTGGTTACATGTAATGGAAGTTCAGGGATATTCATCATGAATGCAAGGCAATGGTATAGCAATCAGACTAGAGTCAGTATCAGTAACAGTGGTTACATGTAATGGAAGTTCAGGGATATTCATCATGAATGCAAGGCAATGGTATAGCAATCAGACTAGAGTCAGTGACAGTAACAGTGGTTACATGTAATGGAAGTTCAGTGATATTCATCATGAATGCAAGGCAATGGTATAGCAATCAGACTAGAGTCAGTGACAGTAACATTGGTTACATGTAATGGAAGTTCAGGGATATTCATCATGAATGCAGGGCAATGGTATAGCAGTGTAATGGAAGTTCAGGGGTATTCATCATGAATGCAAGGCAATGGTATATCAGTCAGACTAGAGTCAGTGACAGTAACAGTGGTTACATGTAATGGAAGTTCAGGGATATTCATCATGAATGCAAGGCAATGGTATATCAGTCAGACTAGAGTCAGTGACAGTAACAGTGGTTACATGTAATGGAAGTTCAGGGATATTCATCATGAATGCAGGGCAATGGTAAAGCAATCAGACTAGAGTCGGTGTCAGTAACAGTGGTTACATGTAATGGAAGTTCAGGGATATTCATCATGAATGCAAGGCAATGGTATAGCAATCAGACTAGAGTCAGTATCAGTAACAGTGGTTACATGTAATGGAAGTTCAGGGATAATCATCATGAATGCAAGGCAATGGTATAGCAATCAGACTAGAGTCAGTGACAGTAACAGTGGTTACATATAATGGAAGTTCAAGGATATTCATCATGAATGCAAGGCAATGGTATAGCAATCAGACTAGAGTCAGTGACAGTAACAGTGGTTACATGTAATGGAAGTTCAGGGATATTCATCATGAATGCAAGGCAATGATATAGCAATCAGACTAGAGTCAGTGACAGTAACAGTGGTTACATGTAATGGAAGTTCAGGGATATTCATCATGAATGCAAGGCAATGGTATAGCAATCAGACTAGAGTCAGTGTCAGTAACAGTGGTTACATGTAATGGAAGTTCAGGGATATTCATCATGAATGCAAGGCAATGGTATAGCAATCAGACTAGAGTCAGTGTCAGTAACAATGGTTACATGTAATGGAAGTTCAGGGATATTCATCATGAATGCAAGGCAATGGTATAGCAATCAGACTAGAGTCAGTGTCAGTAACAGTGGTTACATGTAATGGAAGTTCAGGGATATTCATCATGAATGCAAGGCAATGGTATAGCAATCATACTAGAGTCGGTGTCAGTAACAGTGGTTACATGTAATGGAAGTTCAGGGATATTCATCATGAATGCAAGGCAATGGTATAGCAATCAGACTAGAGTCAGTGACAGTAACAGTGGTTACATGTAATGGAAGTTCAAGGATATTCATGAATGCATGGCAATGGTATAGCAATCAGACTAGAGTCAGCGTCAGTAACAGTGGTTACATGTAATGGAAGTTCAGGGATATTTATTAAGAATGCAGGGCAATGGTATAGCAATCAGACTAGAGTCAGTGACAGTAACAGTGGTTACATGTAATGGAAGTTCAGGGATATTCATCATGAATGCAGGGCAATGGTATTGCAATCAGACTGGAGTCAGTGTCAGTAACAGTGGTTACATGTAATAGAAGTTCAGGGATATTCATCATGAATGCAGGGCAATGGTATAGCAATCAGACTAGAGTCAGTGTCAGTAACAGTGGTTACATGTAATAGAAGTTCAGGGATATTCATCATGAATGCAGGGCAATGGTGTAGCAATCAGACTAGAGTCAGTGTCAGTAACAGTGGTTACATGTAATAGAAGTTCAGGGATATTCATCATGAATGCAGGGCAATGGTATAGCAATCAGACTAGAGTCAGTGTCAGTAACAGTGGTTACATGTAATAGAAGTTCAGGGATATTCATCATGAATGCAGGGCAATGGTATAGCAGTCAGACTAGAGTCAGTGACAGTAACAGTGGTTACATGTAATGGAAGTTCAAGGATATTCATCAAGAATGCAAGGCAATGGTATAGCAATCAGTCTAGAGTCAGTGACAGTAACAGTGGTTACATGTAATGGAAGTTCAGGGATATTCATCATGAATGCAAGGAAATGGTATAGCAATCAGTCTAGAGTCAGTGACAGTAACAGTGGTTACATGTAATGGAAGTTCAGGGATATTCATCATGAATGCAAGGCAATGGTATAGCAATCAGACTAGAGTCAGTGACAGTAACAGTGGTTACATGTAATAGAAGTTCAGGGATATTCATCATGAATGCAGGGCAATGGTATAGCAATCAGACTAGAGTCAGTGTCAGTAACAGTGGTTACATGTAATGGAAGTTCAGGGATATTCATCATGAATGCAGGGCAATGGTATAGTAATCAGACTAGAGTCAGTGTCAGTAACAGTGGTTACATGTAATAGAAGTTCAGGGATATTCATCATGAATGCAAGGCAATGGTATAGCAATCAGACTAGAGTCAGTGTCAGTAACAGTGGTCACATGTAATAGAAGTTCAGGGATATTCATCATGAATGCAGGGCAATGGTATAGCAGTCAGACTAGAGTCAGTATCAGTAACAGTGGTTACATGTAATAGAATTTCAGGGATATTCATCATGAATGCAGGGCAATGGTATAGCAATCAGACTAGAGTCAGTGTCAGTAACAGTGGTTACATGTAATGGAAGTTCAGGGATATTTGTTATGAATGCAGGGCAATGGTATAGCAATCAGACTAGAGTCAGTGTCAGTAACAGTGGTTACATGTAATGGAAGTTCAGGGATATTCATCATGAATGCAAGGCAATGGTATAGCAATCAGACTAGAGTCAGTGTCAGTAACAGTGGTTACATGTAATGGAAGTTCAGGGATATTCATCATGAATGCAAGGCAATGGTATAGCAATCAGACTAGAGTCAGTGTCAGTAACAGTGGTTACATGTAATGGAAGTTCAGGGATATTCATCATGAATGCAAGGCAATGGTATAGCAATCAGACTAGTGTCAGTGACAGTAACAGTGGTTACATGTAATGGAAGTTCAGGGATATTCATCATGAATGCAAGGCAATGGTATAGCAATCAGACTAGAGTCGGTGTCTGTAACAGTGGTTACATGTAATGGAAGTTCAGGGATATTCATCATGAATGCAAGGCAATGGTATAGCAATCAGACTAGAGTCAGTATCAGTAACAGTGGTTACATGTAATGGAAGTTCAGGGATATTCATCATGAATGCAAGGCAATGGTATAGCAATCAGACTAGAGTCAGTGACAGTAACAGTGGTTACATGTAATGGAAGTTCAGTGATATTCATCATGAATGCAAGGCAATGGTATAGCAATCAGACTAGAGTCAGTGACAGTAACATTGGTTACATGTAATGGAAGTTCAGGGATATTCATCATGAATGCAGGGCAATGGTATAGCAGTGTAATGGAAGTTCAGGGGTATTCATCATGAATGCAAGGCAATGGTATATCAGTCAGACTAGAGTCAGTGACAGTAACAGTGGTTACATGTAATGGAAGTTCAGGGATATTCATCATGAATGCAAGGCAATGGTATATCAGTCAGACTAGAGTCAGTGACAGTAACAGTGGTTACATGTAATGGAAGTTCAGGGATATTCATCATGAATGCAGGGCAATGGTATTGCAATCAGACTGGAGTCAGTGTCAGTAACAGTGGTTACATGTAATAGAAGTTCAGGGATATTCATCATGAATGCAGGGCAATGGTATAGCAATCAGACTAGAGTCAGTGTCAGTAACAGTGGTTACATGTAATGGAAGTTCAGGGATATTCATCATGAATGCAAGGCAATGGTATAGCAATCAGACTAGAGTCAGTGTCAGTAACAGTGGTTACATGTAATGGAAGTTCAGGGATATTCATCATGAATGCAAGGCAATGGTATAGCAATCAGACTAGAGTCAGTGTCAGTAACAATGGTTACATGTAATGGAAGTTCAGGGATATTCATCATGAATGCAAGGCAATGGTATAGCAATCAGACTAGAGTCAGTGTCAGTAACAGTGGTTACATGTAATGGAAGTTCAGGGATATTCATCATGAATGCCAGGCAATGGTATAGCAATCATACTAGAGTCGGTGTCAGTAACAGTGGTTACATGTAATGGAAGTTCAGGGATATTCATCATGAATGCAAGGCAATGGTATAGCAATCAGACTAGAGTCGGTGTCAGTAACAGTGGTTACATGTAATGGAAGTTCAGGGATATTCGTCATGAATGCAAGGCAATGGTATAGCAATCAGACTAGAGTCAGTGTCAGTAACAGTGGTTACATGTAATGGAAGTTCAGGAATATTCATCATGAATGCAAGGCAATGGTATAGCAATCAGACTAGAGTCAGTGTCAGTAACAATGGTTACATGTAATGGAAGTTCAGGGATATTCATCATGAATGCAAGGCAATGGTATAGCAATCAGACTAGAGTCAGTGACAGTAACAGTGGTTACATGTAATGGAAGTTCAGGGATATTCATCATGAATGCAGGGCAATGGTATTGCAATCAGACTGGAGTCAGTGTCAGTAACAGTGGTTACATGTAATAGAAGTTCAGGGATATTCATCATGAATGCAGGGCAATGGTATAGCAATCAGACTAGAGTCAGTGTCAGTAACAGTGGTTACATGTAATAGAAGTTCAGGGATATTCATCATGAATGCAGGGCAATGGTGTAGCAATCAGACTAGAGTCAGTGTCAGTAACAGTGGTTACATGTAATAGAAGTTCAGGGATATTCATCATGAATGCAGGGCAATGGTATAGCAATCAGACTAGAGTCAGTGTCAGTAACAGTGGTTACATGTAATAGAAGTTCAGGGATATTCATCATGAATGCAGGGCAATGGTATAGCAGTCAGACTAGAGTCAGTGACAGTAACAGTGGTTACATGTAATGGAAGTTCAAGGATATTCATCAAGAATGCAAGGCAATGGTATAGCAATCAGTCTAGAGTCAGTGACAGTAACAGTGGTTACATGTAATGGAAGTTCAGGGATATTCATCATGAATGCAAGGAAATGGTATAGCAATCAGTCTAGAGTCAGTGACAGTAACAGTGGTTACATGTAATGGAAGTTCAGGGATATTCATCATGAATGCAAGGCAATGGTATAGCAATCAGACTAGAGTCAGTGACAGTAACAGTGGTTACATGTAATAGAAGTTCAGGGATATTCATCATGAATGCAGGGCAATGGTATAGCAATCAGACTAGAGTCAGTGTCAGTAACAGTGGTTACATGTAATGGAAGTTCAGGGATATTCATCATGAATGCAGGGCAATGGTATAGTAATCAGACTAGAGTCAGTGTCAGTAACAGTGGTTACATGTAATAGAAGTTCAGGGATATTCATCATGAATGCAAGGCAATGGTATAGCAATCAGACTAGAGTCAGTGTCAGTAACAGTGGTCACATGTAATAGAAGTTCAGGGATATTCATCATGAATGCAGGGCAATGGTATAGCAGTCAGACTAGAGTCAGTATCAGTAACAGTGGTTACATGTAATAGAATTTCAGGGATATTCATCATGAATGCAGGGCAATGGTATAGCAATCAGACTAGAGTCAGTGTCAGTAACAGTGGTTACATGTAATGGAAGTTCAGGGATATTTGTTATGAATGCAGGGCAATGGTATAGCAATCAGACTAGAGTCAGTGTCAGTAACAGTGGTTACATGTAATGGAAGTTCAGGGATATTCATCATGAATGCAAGGCAATGGTATAGCAATCAGACTAGAGTCAGTGTCAGTAACAGTGGTTACATGTAATGGAAGTTCAGGGATATTCATCATGAATGCAAGGCAATGGTATAGCAATCAGACTAGAGTCAGTGTCAGTAACAGTGGTTACATGTAATGGAAGTTCAGGGATATTCATCATGAATGCAAGGCAATGGTATAGCAATCAGACTAGTGTCAGTGACAGTAACAGTGGTTACATGTAATGGAAGTTCAGGGATATTCATCATGAATGCAAGGCAATGGTATAGCAATCAGACTAGAGTCGGTGTCTGTAACAGTGGTTACATGTAATGGAAGTTCAGGGATATTCATCATGAATGCAAGGCAATGGTATAGCAATCAGACTAGAGTCAGTATCAGTAACAGTGGTTACATGTAATGGAAGTTCAGGGATATTCATCATGAATGCAAGGCAATGGTATAGCAATCAGACTAGAGTCAGTGACAGTAACAGTGGTTACATGTAATGGAAGTTCAGTGATATTCATCATGAATGCAAGGCAATGGTATAGCAATCAGACTAGAGTCAGTGACAGTAACATTGGTTACATGTAATGGAAGTTCAGGGATATTCATCATGAATGCAGGGCAATGGTATAGCAGTGTAATGGAAGTTCAGGGGTATTCATCATGAATGCAAGGCAATGGTATATCAGTCAGACTAGAGTCAGTGACAGTAACAGTGGTTACATGTAATGGAAGTTCAGGGATATTCATCATGAATGCAAGGCAATGGTATATCAGTCAGACTAGAGTCAGTGACAGTAACAGTGGTTACATGTAATGGAAGTTCAGGGATATTCATCATGAATGCAGGGCAATGGTAAAGCAATCAGACTAGAGTCGGTGTCAGTAACAGTGGTTACATGTAATGGAAGTTCAGGGATATTCATCATGAATGCAAGGCAATGGTATAGCAATCAGACTAGAGTCAGTATCAGTAACAGTGGTTACATGTAATGGAAGTTCAGGGATAATCATCATGAATGCAAGGCAATGGTATAGCAATCAGACTAGAGTCAGTGACAGTAACAGTGGTTACATATAATGGAAGTTCAAGGATATTCATCATGAATGCAAGGCAATGGTATAGCAATCAGACTAGAGTCAGTGACAGTAACAGTGGTTACATGTAATGGAAGTTCAGGGATATTCATCATGAATGCAAGGCAATGATATAGCAATCAGACTAGAGTCAGTGACAGTAACAGTGGTTACATGTAATGGAAGTTCAGGGATATTCATCATGAATGCAAGGCAATGGTATAGCAATCAGACTAGAGTCAGTGTCAGTAACAGTGGTTACATGTAATGGAAGTTCAGGGATATTCATCATGAATGCAAGGCAATGGTATAGCAATCAGACTAGAGTCAGTGTCAGTAACAATGGTTACATGTAATGGAAGTTCAGGGATATTCATCATGAATGCAAGGCAATGGTATAGCAATCAGACTAGAGTCAGTGTCAGTAACAGTGGTTACATGTAATGGAAGTTCAGGGATATTCATCATGAATGCAAGGCAATGGTATAGCAATCATACTAGAGTCGGTGTCAGTAACAGTGGTTACATGTAATGGAAGTTCAGGGATATTCATCATGAATGCAAGGCAATGGTATAGCAATCAGACTAGAGTCAGTGACAGTAACAGTGGTTACATGTAATGGAAGTTCAAGGATATTCATGAATGCATGGCAATGGTATAGCAATCAGACTAGAGTCAGCGTCAGTAACAGTGGTTACATGTAATGGAAGTTCAGGGATATTTATTAAGAATGCAGGGCAATGGTATAGCAATCAGACTAGAGTCAGTGACAGTAACAGTGGTTACATGTAATGGAAGTTCAGGGATATTCATCATGAATGCAAGGCAATGGTATAGCAATCAGACTAGAGTCGGTGTCAGTAACAGTGGTTACATGTAATGGAAGTTCAGGGATATTCATCATGAATGCAAGGCAATGGTATAGCAATCAGACTAGAGTCAGTATCAGTAACAGTGGTTACATGTAATGGAAGTTCAGGGATATTCATCATGAATGCAAGGCAATGGTATAGCAATCAGACTAGAGTCAGTGACAGTAACAGTGGTTACATGTAATGGAAGTTCAGTGATATTCATCATGAATGCAAGGCAATGGTATAGCAATCAGACTAGAGTCAGTGACAGTAACAGTGGTTACATGTAATGGAAGTTCAGGGATATTCATCATGAATGCAAGGCAATGGTATAGCAATCAGACTAGAGTCGGTGTCAGTAACAGTGGTTACATGTAATGGAAGTTCAGGGATATTCGTCATGAATGCAAGGCAATGGTATAGCAATCAGACTAGAGTCAGTGTCAGTAACAGTGGTTACATGTAATGGAAGTTCAGGGATATTCATCATGAATGCAAGGCAATGGTATAGCAATCAGACTAGAGTCAGTGTCAGTAACAATGGTTACATGTAATGGAAGTTCAGGGATATTCATCATGAATGCAAGGCAATGGTATAGCAATCAGACTAGAGTCAGTGACAGTAACAGTGGTTACATGTAATGGAAGTTCAGGGATATTCATCATGAATGCAGGGCAATGGTATTGCAATCAGACTGGAGTCAGTGTCAGTAACAGTGGTTACATGTAATAGAAGTTCAGGGATATTCATCATGAATGCAGGGCAATGGTATAGCAATCAGACTAGAGTCAGTGTCAGTAACAGTGGTTACATGTAATAGAAGTTCAGGGATATTCATCATGAATGCAGGGCAGTGGTGTAGCAATCAGACTAGAGTCAGTGTCAGTAACAGTGGTTACATGTAATAGAAGTTCAGGGATATTCATCATGAATGCAGGGCAATGGTATAGCAATCAGACTAGAGTCAGTGTCAGTAACAGTGGTTACATGTAATAGAAGCTCAGGGATATTCATCATGAATGCAGGGCAATGGTATAGCAGTCAGACTAGAGTCAGTGACAGTAACAGTGGTTACATGTAATGGAAGTTCAAGGATATTCATCAAGAATGCAAGGCAATGGTATAGCAATCAGTCTAGAGTCAGTGACAGTAACAGTGGTTACATGTAATGGAAGTTCAGGGATATTCATCATGAATGCAAGGAAATGGTATAGCAATCAGTCTAGAGTCAGTGACAGTAACAGTGGTTACATGTAATGGAAGTTCAGGGATATTCATCATGAATGCAAGGCAATGGTATAGCAATCAGACTAGAGTCAGTGACAGTAACAGTGGTTACATGTAATAGAAGTTCAGGGATATTCATCATGAATGCAGGGCAATGGTATAGCAATCAGACTAGAGTCAGTGTCAGTAACAGTGGTTACATGTAATGGAAGTTCAGGGATATTCATCATGAATGCAGGGCAATGGTATAGTAATCAGACTAGAGTCAGTGTCAGTAACAGTGGTTACATGTAATAGAAGTTCAGGGATATTCATCATGAATGCAAGGCAATGGTATAGCAATCAGACTAGAGTCAGTGTCAGTAACAGTGGTCACATGTAATAGAAGTTCAGGGATATTCATCATGAATGCAGGGCAATGGTATAGCAGTCAGACTAGAGTCAGTATCAGTAACAGTGGTTACATGTAATAGAAGTTCAGGGATATTCATCATGAATGCAGGGCAATGGTATAGCAATCAGACTAGAGTCAGTGTCAGTAACAGTGGTTACATGTAATGGAAGTTCAGGGATATTTGTTATGAATGCAGGGCAATGGTATAGCAATCAGACTAGAGTCAGTGTCAGTAACAGTGGTTACATGTAATGGAAGTTCAGGGATATTCATCATGAATGCAAGGCAATGGTATAGCAATCAGACTAGAGTCAGTGTCAGTAACAGTGGTTACATGTAATGGAAGTTCAGGGATATTCATCATGAATGCAAGGCAATGGTATAGCAATCAGACTAGAGTCAGTGTCAGTAACAGTGGTTACATGTAATGGAAGTTCAGGGATATTCATCATGAATGCAAGGCAATGGTATAGCAATCAGACTAGTGTCAGTGACAGTAACAGTGGTTACATGTAATGGAAGTTCAGGGATATTCATCATGAATGCAAGGCAATGGTATAGCAATCAGACTAGAGTCGGTGTCAGTAACAGTGGTTACATGTAATGGAAGTTCAGGGATATTCATCATGAATGCAAGGCAATGGTATAGCAATCAGACTAGAGTCAGTATCAGTAACAGTGGTTACATGTAATGGAAGTTCAGGGATATTCATCATGAATGCAAGGCAATGGTATAGCAATCAGACTAGAGTCAGTGACAGTAACAGTGGTTACATGTAATGGAAGTTCAGTGATATTCATCATGAATGCAAGGCAATGGTATAGCAATCAGACTAGAGTCAGTGACAGTAACAGTGGTTACATGTAATGGAAGTTCAGGGATATTCATCATGAATGCAAGGCAATGGTATAGCAATCAGACTAGAGTCAGTGTCAGTAACAGTGGTTACATGTAATGGAAGTTCAGGGATATTCGTCATGAATGCAAGGCAATGGTATAGCAATCAGACTAGAGTCAGTGTCAGTAACAGTGGTTACATGTAATGGAAGTTCAGGGATATTCATCATGAATGCAAGGCAATGGTATATCAGTCAGACTAGAGTCAGTGACAGTAACAGTGGTTACATGTAATGGAAGTTCAGGGATATTCATCATGAATGCAAGGCAATGGTATAGCAATCAGACTAGAGTCAGTGACAGTAACAGTGGTTATATGTAATGGAAGTTCAGGGATATTCATCATGAATGCAAGGCAATGGTATAGCAATCAGACTAGAGTCAGTGTCAGTAACAGTGGTTACATGTAATGGAAGTTCAGGGATATTCATCATGAATGCAAGGCAATGGTATAGCAATCAGACTAGAGTCAGTGACAGTAACAGTGGTTACATGTAATGGAAATTCAGGGATATTCATCATGAATGCAAGGCAATGGTATAGCAATCAGACTAGAGTCAGTGACAGTAACAGTGGTTACATGTAATGGAAGTTCAGGGATATTCATCATGAATGCAGGGCAATGGTATAGCAATCAGACTAGAGTCAGTGTCAGTAACAGTGGTTACATGTAATGGAAGTTCAGGGATATTCATCATGAATGCAAGGCAATGGTATATCAGTCAGACTAGAGTCAGTGACAGTAACAGTGGTTACATGTAATGGAAGTTCAGGGATATTCATCATGAATGCAGGGCAATGGTATAGCAGTGTAATGGAAGTTCAGGGGTATTCATCATGAATGCAAGGCAATGGTATATCAGTCAGACTAGAGTCAGTGACAGTAACAGTGGTTACATGTAATGGAAGTTCAGGGATATTCATCATGAATGCAAGGCAATGGTATATCAGTCAGACTAGAGTCAGTGACAGTAACAGTGGTTACATGTAATGGAAGTTCAGGGATATTCATCATGAATGCAGGGCAATGGTAAAGCAGTCAGACTAGAGTCAGTGTCAGTAACAGTGGTTACATGTAATGGAAGTTCAAGGATATTCATCATGAATGCAAGGCAATGGTATAGCAATCAGACTAGAGTCGGTGTCAGTAACAGTGGTTACATGTAATGGAAGTTCAGGGATATTCATCATGAATGCAAGGCAATGGTATAGCAATCAGACTAGAGTCAGTATCAGTAACAGTGGTTACATGTAATGGAAGTTCAGGGATAATCATCATGAATGCAAGGCAATGGTATAGCAATCAGACTAGAGTCAGTGACAGTAACAGTGGTTACATGTAATGGAAGTTCAGGGATATTCATCATGAATGCAAGGCAATGGTATAGCAATCAGACTAGAGTCGGTGTCAGTAACAGTGGTTACATGTAATGGAAGTTCAGGGATATTCATCATGAATGCAAGGCAATGGTATAGCAATCAGACTAGAGTCAGTGTCAGTAACAGTGGTTACATGTAATGGAAGTTCAGGGATATTCATCATGAATGCAAGGCAATGGTATAGCAATCAGACTAGAGTCAGTGACAGTAACAGTGGTTACATGTAATGGAAGTTCAGGGATATTCATCATGAATGCAAGGCAATGGTATAGCAATCAGACTAGAGTCAGTGACAGTAACAGTGGTTACATGTAATGGAAGTTCAGGGATATTCATCATGAATGCAAGGCAATGGTATAGCAATCAGACTAGAGTCGGTGTCAGTAACAGTGGTTACATATAATGGAAGTTCAAGGATATTCATCATGAATGCAAGGCAATGGTATAGCAATCAGACTAGAGTCAGTGTCAGTAACAGTGGTTACATGTAATGGAAGTTCAGGGATATTCATCATGAATGCAAGGCAATGGTATAGCAATCAGACTAGAGTCAGTGTCAGTAACAGTGGTTACATGTAATGGAAGTTCAGGGATATTCATCATGAATGCAAGGCAATGGTATAGCAATCAGACTAGTGTCAGTGACAGTAACAGTGGTTACATGTAATGGAAGTTCAGGGATATTCATCATGAATGCAAGGCAATGGTATAGCAATCAGACTAGAGTCGGTGTCAGTAACAGTGGTTACATGTAATGGAAGTTCAGGGATATTCATCATGAATGCAAGGCAATGGTATAGCAATCAGACTAGAGTCAGTATCAGTAACAGTGGTTACATGTAATGGAAGTTCAGGGATATTCATCATGAATGCAAGGCAATGGTATAGCAATCAGACTAGAGTCAGTGACAGTAACAGTGGTTACATGTAATGGAAGTTCAGTGATATTCATCATGAATGCAAGGCAATGGTATAGCAATCAGACTAGAGTCAGTGACAGTAACAGTGGTTACATGTAATGGAAGTTCAGGGATATTCATCATGAATGCAAGGCAATGGTATAGCAATCAGACTAGAGTCAGTGTCAGTAACAGTGGTTACATGTAATGGAAGTTCAGGGATATTCGTCATGAATGCAAGGCAATGGTATAGCAATCAGACTAGAGTCAGTGTCAGTAACAGTGGTTACATGTAATGGAAGTTCAGGGATATTCATCATGAATGCAAGGCAATGGTATATCAGTCAGACTAGAGTCAGTGACAGTAACAGTGGTTACATGTAATGGAAGTTCAGGGATATTCATCATGAATGCAAGGCAATGGTATAGCAATCAGACTAGAGTCAGTGACAGTAACAGTGGTTATATGTAATGGAAGTTCAGGGATATTCATCATGAATGCAAGGTAATGGTATAGCAATCAGACTAGAGTCAGTGTCAGTAACAGTGGTTACATGTAATGGAAGTTCAGGGATATTCATCATGAATGCAAGGCAATGGTATAGCAATCAGACTAGAGTCAGTGACAGTAACAGTGGTTACATGTAATGGAAGTTCAGGGATATTCATCATGAATGCAAGGCAATGGTATAGCAATCAGACTAGAGTCAGTGACAGTAACAGTGGTTACATGTAATGGAAGTTCAGGGATATTCATCATGAATGCAGGGCAATGGTATAGCAATCAGACTAGAGTCAGTGTCAGTAACAGTGGTTACATGTAATGGAAGTTCAGGGATATTCATCATGAATGCAAGGCAATGGTATATCAGTCAGACTAGAGTCAGTGACAGTAACAGTGGTTACATGTAATGGAAGTTCAGGGATATTCATCATGAATGCAGGGCAATGGTATAGCAGTGTAATGGAAGTTCAGGGGTATTCATCATGAATGCAAGGCAATGGTATATCAGTCAGACTAGAGTCAGTGACAGTAACAGTGGTTACATGTAATGGAAGTTCAGGGATATTCATCATGAATGCAAGGCAATGGTATATCAGTCAGACTAGAGTCAGTGACAGTAACAGTGGTTACATGTAATGGAAGTTCAGGGATATTCATCATGAATGCAGGGCAATGGTAAAGCAGTCAGACTAGAGTCAGTGTCAGTAACAGTGGTTACATGTAATGGAAGTTCAAGGATATTCATCATGAATGCAAGGCAATGGTATAGCAATCAGACTAGAGTCGGTGTCAGTAACAGTGGTTACATGTAATGGAAGTTCAGGGATATTCATCATGAATGCAAGGCAATGGTATAGCAATCAGACTAGAGTCAGTATCAGTAACAGTGGTTACATGTAATGGAAGTTCAGGGATAATCATCATGAATGCAAGGCAATGGTATAGCAATCAGACTAGAGTCAGTGACAGTAACAGTGGTTACATGTAATGGAAGTTCAAGGATATTCATCATGAATGCAAGGCAATGGTATAGCAATCAGACTAGAGTCGGTGTCAGTAACAGTGGTTACATGTAATGGAAGTTCAGGGATATTCATCATGAATGCAAGGCAATGGTATAGCAATCAGACTAGAGTCAGTGTCAGTAACAGTGGTTACATGTAATGGAAGTTCAGGGATATTCATCATGAATGCAAGGCAATGGTATAGCAATCAGACTAGAGTCAGTGACAGTAACAGTGGTTACATGTAATGGAAGTTCAGGGATATTCATCATGAATGCAAGGCAATGGTATAGCAATCAGACTAGAGTCAGTGACAGTAACAGTGGTTACATGTAATGGAAGTTCAGGGATATTCATCATGAATGCAAGGCAATGGTATAGCAATCAGACTAGAGTCGGTGTCAGTAACAGTGGTTACATATAATGGAAGTTCAAGGATATTCATCATGAATGCAAGGCAATGGTATAGCAATCAGACTAGAGTCAGTGACAGTAACAGTGGTTACATGTAATGGAAGTTCAGGGATATTCATCATGAATGCAAGGCAATGATATAGCAATCAGACTAGAGTCAGTGACAGTAACAGTGGTTACATGTAATGGAAGTTCAGGGATATTCATCATGAATGCAAGGCAATGGTATAGCAATCAGACTAGAGTCAGTGTCAGTAACAGTGGTTACATGTAATGGAAGTTCAGGGATATTCATCATGAATGCAAGGCAATGGTATAGCAATCAGACTAGAGTCAGTGTCAGTAACAATGGTTACATGTAATGGAAGTTCAGGGATATTCATCATGAATGCAAGGCAATGGTATAGCAATCAGACTAGAGTCAGTATCAGTAACAGTGGTTACATGTAATGGAAGTTCAGGGATATTCATCATGAATGCAAGGCAATGGTATAGCAATCAGACTAGAGTCAGTGACAGTAACAGTGGTTACATGTAATGGAAGTTCAGTGATATTCATCATGAATGCAAGGCAATGGTATAGCAATCAGACTAGAGTCAGTGACAGTAACAGTGGTTACATGTAATGGAAGTTCAGGGATATTCATCATGAATGCAAGGCAATGGTATAGCAATCAGACTAGAGTCGGTGTCAGTAACAGTGGTTACATGTAATGGAAGTTCAGGGATATTCATCATGAATGCAAGGCAATGGTATAGCAATCAGACTAGAGTCAGTGTCAGTAACAGTGGTTACATGTAATGGAAGTTCAGGGATATTCATCATGAATGCAAGGCAATGGTATAGCAATCAGACTAGAGTCAGTGTCAGTAACAGTGGTTACATGTAATGGAAGTTCAGGGATATTCATCATGAATGCAAGGCAATGGTATAGCAATCAGACTAGAGTCAGTGTCAGTAACAGTGGTTACATGTAATGGAAGTTCAGGGATATTCATCATGAATGCAAGGCAATGGTATAGCAATCAGACTAGAGTCGGTGTCACTAACAGTGGTTACATGTAATGGAAGTTCAGGGATATTCATCATGAATGCAAGGCAATGGTATAGCAATCAGACTAGAGTCAGTGTCAGTAACAGTGGTTACATGTAATGGAAGTTCAGGGATATTCATCATGAATGCAAGGCAATGGTATAGCAATCAGACTAGAGTCAGTGACAGTAACAGTGGTTACATGTAATGGAAGTTCAGGGATATTCATCATGAATGCAAGGCAATGGTATAGCAATCAGACTAGAGTCAGTGACAGTAACAGTGGTTACATGTAATGGAAGTTCAGGGATATTCATCATGAATGCAGGGCAATGGTATAGCAATCAGACTAGAGTCGGTGTCAGTAACAGTGGTTACATGTAATGGAAGTTTAGGGATATTCATCATGAATGCAAGGCAATGGTATAGCAGTCAGACTGGAGTCTGTGTAGCTAACATTTGTACTCAACTTTTCAATAAATCTACTTTCATGTGTCAGTATATTACAAAATAAATGTACACCTTTGAATGTACCTTAATGTCATTACAATTTGTTTTAGTAGGAGAAAATCAAAGAAATCTTAGAAAGAACTCCCATGTGGTGAAGGTATTGGAGGCATTAAGTACACATAGGGAATACAGTATTTACTAGTTTCATTAAAATTTGATGAGTGATAAGTGGTACTTAAGTTATCTGTGGGGCACCTTAATATTGGTCGATATATGCAAATTAGACAATTATTATGCACGGATTTCAATCAAAAACTAATCATGTCTGAGCATTATCCCAGAAAATCTATGTACCTGGTTTCATTAAAATCTGATAATTAGTTGGCAAGATATCAGTAGAACAGACACACAGAAGCACTTCGCACACGGAAGTCAAAAATAGTACACCCTCACCCCACACATTTTCAATGGCTCATGACATTACAGCAACCCCCCCTCCCTTCAAAACAGTTTCTATAACTGTCATTAGTAACAGGATAGTAAACCACAGAATTATTCCACGTCTTCAACTGAAATTCTGATTAGATATGAGAACCACTACCACAGCCAAGTTTAATACATAATATGTCGGCATGGCAATGGGTTAATTGAGTTATTGTCGATTCATATTTTGTACAGCATAATTTATTTGACTTTAATACTGTTTAAGTATATACTTTTTGCATATCAAATGTCTACTCTACAAGATTAAAAAAAAATTGATGTTATGATTCAGAGACTTCTATTGTAACATCTTGGGTAATTCCAGAAGTCTTTTCACAACATGTAACGTGTAAGGAACCTTCCCTGTAAAAATGACAATAGAGAAGAAGATGTTATTCATGCATATCGTGATGGTTTATTTCAAAAAACCCGCTTGCTGAGAAAAATGAAGATTTCAGCAAGTAAATGCAGTTTTCAACCATCATTACATGTAAATGACATGCAAAATGTATGCTGCAAACTTTTCTTGACTGACCAACCAGTTAATGCCATAACCTTTAACCTTTGCACCACAAGATTTTGTTCCTAAATTTTTCAGCCCTTTATCCTTCCTTATATTTTTCATTATTTCTGGAAATGAATCCCAATTTTGAAGCCAACAGAAAAATTTTCAGTTTTTACTCACTAAGTTTAGCTATTTTTTGTCCCAATCTTCTGAAGGAAAGTGCAGACTAAAAATAATACTATTTTGTGAATTTGTGATGAACTGATGGTTAAGACGTGAAGTACACTCTAAAAATGAAAATTAATTGGGAAGCCAACAAAATTTATTGTCATCTTTTTGACAAGTTGAAAATGTTTGCAATTTTTTTTGTTAAATTCAAGCCATCAAATATATTACATATATCCACAAAACATAAAAGTATTCTCTCAGAACATAACCTCAGACATCCACATGGAACATTCAAATGTGCAGCAACACATTGAGATATCCAATAACTCGTGCACAGCCAACATACAGCAATACATAGATTCATATCTTAGACTTTGATATTCAGGGTTAGGGGCCCTGAGGTGTGTGTGTGTGTGTTATGTCATACCTCCTAAAATGTAAAATAGTTGTAACTGATTTGCCATCTTCTGAATCCACTGGTAAATTGTGTAGTACTACCTGCAATGCAAACAGATGTAAACATTTACTATACGACGAGTTACATGCTTAGATAGGCACTACTGGGGGGGGGGGTGCCTCTCATAATGATGAGATGAATAGTGACTGCCAACTGAAATAATCCACTGCCGGAGGCGGGTATACCACAAGATATTGATATCGGTATACCCGACTCCGGCGGTGGTTTATTGCTATTATATTATACCAACTTCATTTCTGTAGCATTTTCGACACTCTCTGCCTTTTTACAAAATAAGAAAGAGTCGTTTTCGAACGACGTGTAATGAACATCGGCTGGTCGACACGGTGATCAGATGAAATGGGCCCTGGAACCAGTATTTAATCTCTTATCACACAATCGCGCTCAGTACACAGAAGTGCACAGAATAGCAAGTTTAGATATCATCACGATCAAAGGAAGTTTATTTCTACAATGCAAGAAACTAGCAAATAATTAGAAATGGAATAAACTGAACAAGCTGAACGCTAAATTTACATATGAATAGCTGTGAATAAATTATCATCAGCAGAAATTACCGGCAGCGAGCACTGTGCGTCATTTTTGAAAATATGTGCTGTGGACTTAATATCGTTGTCGGATTTTCTATTTTGTGTTTGTTATGCTGACATTAATTGGTCCACTAAAAGTGCAGTTATGGAACAAAGCAGATGCTGCATGTGTATTTTGATTGTGGGTTTTAGAAGCGGTGCCAGATTCTGCGGGAGTTGGTCCAGACGCTACTATGCCGATGTTTTCTGGGGTAAGGATGACGTGGTCGGAAACACCCGCTTCGATCGCTACGGTCACTTCTCTATCAGAGGATTTGTTTTTATACCAAAAACTGCAAGACAGGATACTGGATATTCATTGACTCTGATTATTGGTGACTTTGTTTTTAAGTGCCGTAAAATACATAAATGCGTCTGGTTTCAACTCCTGCCGAACACAGTGCACGCAGTTGATGTGTATGAATTGTCAACCAATTTGCTGCTGTCAAAATCTCTTTCATCATAGATTCCAATTTATTTTCACGAATACTAGACTGTCAGTATCTGTTACATTTACACAGGGCCACTGAAACAACGCATTTTGCAATTTGGACAAATACATTTTGAAATGCTTCAACGGGACAATTTTCGCCGCCGGTAGCATACATTTTAGCCTGTTTCCAGCTCCTGAACCTGATACTCGGCCATGTCTATGTTGCAGAAAACGAAAACATGTCGCAAACAATAGCCTGCAAAAATTGTAGGTTGTACAATTTTTTTTATTTAACCACTGCCAAAATAAAATATGTATATAATATCTTCATGCTATCAATATTACACCAAACTTTCCCTAAAATTTAAATGCCCTTCCCTTTATTTGTTTACGAATTGAACTTGTATTCATATTCTGGGGCTTTATTTGGAGCACCATAACTGTGCATTATGCTCTATTTAACCATGGCTTGCATAAATTAAAACAGTCTCCCAAACATACATGTTCACTAAATAAAAGTAGGGAGATTTTTCGATTGCGGATTTGTGACTTTGTACTGAGGCCAACTACATACCAACTGCAATGTCAATTGTATGCCCACTATAATGTTGACTGAGGCCTACTGTACACCAACTTTAATGTCAGTTGTATGCCAACTGCAATGTTGACTGTAATGTCAACTGAAATATTGACGGTAATGCTAACTCTGATGTCAACTATAATGTTTACTAATGTCAACTGTAATATTGACAATCAAAATAATCTGTGATCAAGTTTTCAAGTTACCAACTGTGGGGGGAGTACACATTCTGTAGATACGGTGAATGAATACATATAAAGCATATAGAAAAGAAATGAACTCATAGTTGGTAAATTTTATACTCACTTTAGCCAGTAATTTAGCATCTTCTACGCTGACACCCTCATATATTTGTATACAGGCTGAACACTGGTCTTTACCAACTTGTAATACATGTTGACGTCTGACTGGAATTGGTGTATTTACTGGTATAACTGTTAGTAGTTTTTCAACTCTATCGTCATCTAATATCTAAAGAATATAAAATAGAAGAACTACTGTTTTAAAGGCCCAGTAGCTGTAATGAAAACGTCTCTAACGGCGTTCTAAATAACTATTTTGGGTTGAAAACTTGTTGCATTTATCTTTGAAATTGCTTATCTCCTGTTATAATAAAATTTACATCGATCTCTGTGCGGATACGAATGCGGAGAAAATGCTCACGATCGAACTCAACGCCATATTTCTAGGTGGTCTGACTGCATTGACGCTGCAGTTCGGCGTCTTCTACACCGATCTGACGCATATCGCGCTAGATGTGCTGGGAGTTTGTTCGAAATTTCGAACGTTTCGAAGTCAATTGTCGATTGCCACGTATTTTACGGATATATTAAATCGTTTCAGAGACCTGTTTACTAAATAATGATAAATGAAACTTAGAAAGCTTGTAAGAACAAACTGGGCCCAAATCGCACAAATTGCAATAAGTTTACGCTGGTTCAGATGGAGTTCTACGCGTCATTTTATCGCGCTCAAGGACGTTCTATTTTCGAACTAGTTGAAACCGGAAATAACGCAACTACTTTCGAACAATATTTCACTAAAATATGTGATTCAAAGGCAACCCAAATTGTAAAAAGCAATATCAAGTTCCGCGTATAAACACTGTTGTAAAGAGGCGGCGGAGCGGAATTTTAGCCAAAATCGTTTAGTAAGGCGTCATATGACACAGGTTTGTGCTGGGACAGCGCTTCCGGTGACGACACAACGAAGTACTCGGAATTGCGCATGCGCAAACAATCAGTAATGACGTATGATGGTTTAACAAACGGAGGTTAGGGTACGTACAATAAACACTTCACGATGTTGATTCAGTGCTTTTAGCGAGCTTATAAAGCATACAGAAGGGCCCGGTACCAAATAATTGAACTAGTTTCAGCTAATAGAACAGAAATAATTGCTATTCATGTAGAACACGTTTGCAATACAAACAACTAGGTCGTTACAGCTAGTGTATCTTTAATATGGTTATAATAGCTAACCCATTATGCTCCAAGTTGAGGCATTTTATGATTCAAAAAAAAAAAAAATTAAACAAAATCAATCAAAAGTATCAGAGAAATTGTAAAATGTCATTGATTCAAAAACTAAACGTACATGCACATCAAGAAAAAAAAACCTATTTTCAGATCAGAACATCAATTTTTGGTGCCAAAATGCGAGTGTACCGGTATATTGTTGTCAATTAGGGGCCTCAGAACACAGCGTTTAAATATAGGACAAGCATGACCATATATACACATATACCTCAGTTT
Source organism: Saccoglossus kowalevskii (assembly GCF_978046115.1). NCBI lineage: Eukaryota > Metazoa > Hemichordata > Enteropneusta > Harrimaniidae > Saccoglossus > Saccoglossus kowalevskii. The sequence continues at coordinate 27,917,454 of NC_140643.1, read as the reverse complement.
GTAAGCAATTCATACCTTGATCATAATATTTTTAGAGCAGCATTCAACCATACCATTCTCTTCTATATCATCTTCATCCACAGTGCATAACAAACCAGCCTGTCAGCAAAGTAACATATAATCAAATATATCAAGTTACTGGTTTCAATGGCAGACCATCAACAACACTAGTATACATGCATAATTGTTTTGAATACCATTGTTGAATAATCTAATTCTATATAATATAAGTTTATGTTCATAAATCACAGCATGCTATAATTTTCCAGTATGACCCAGGATATTGGCAACTTATGTAAATTCCAAATAAGAAATGATGATGTGACACATTTCCAAGATGGTAGACAGTTGCATCCTACCTTATTTGGAAATGTGAATTCCAAATAAGGAATGATGATGTGACACATTTCCAAGATGGTAGACAGTTGCATCCTACCTTATTTGGAAATGTAAATTCCAAATAAGAAATGATGATGTGACACATTTCCAAGATGGTAGACAGTTGCATCCTACCTTATTTGGAAATGTGAATTCCAAAAAAGGAATGATGAGTTAAAAAAAAAGATTGTCGAATTTTACTGATAAACTTGTTCTCCTCTCTTCTCTAAATTTTGTGAAAAAAAGTCTTAGAAGAAAAATGTGTTATTCTCACTGTACTGTCTTAGCACAAAAAAAATGTTCAGGGCATGCAATTATCAATACGAAGTTAGAAAGTGATGAGACTGACCTGCACGGCTGCTCCCATGGCAACCACCTCATCTGGGGCTATAGTGTTCAATAGTTCAGCATCTGGGAAGTAATCTCGTACAAGCTTTTGTAACTTGGGAATTCTTGTGGACCCACCTGACACTATGACCTGTGAAATATTTTATTAAACTATCTCATTGCACTGTCCACACACTAATAGGTACTTGGTATATTAACTTTTAACAAAATGTATAGTGACATGTTGAGACGGTCACATACATGCATATACAAACATAAACCCATATCCCAAGTTCCTGTTTCATGTCAGACAGAGAAAAAAAACACAGATTAAAATGTAATCTGAACTAGTCTGCACTCAGCTGAAATACTCAGTGTGTTGAGGTACAAGGATATAGACAAATATCAGTTAATATTCATAACCAAAATCATGATTGTTCTATGTGTGATATATACATTCTAGAGTTCAAGTCAGTTTGCCACTGCACAACTGCGGAAATATGTTTCAGCTTTATTTTTTTTTTATGATCATTCACCTCATGAAAACACAAAAACAATCATTTTTTTGAAATAAAAATTGTACACAATGCAGGGTACAAATAAAATCACAATTTAATCCATACTGGAGGTAAATCTACAATGATTGGGAAGTCATCTTGGTTACCAAGGAAAATCAATGAACACAAGTCACTCTGACAAGAAAGGAATATTACTAGTACCTTATCGATATCAGCTTTATCAAGACGTGCATCATCAAGAACTTTTTGTAATGGCTGTAAACATGCTGGTAATATACTAGAAAACAGAGACTCTAGTCTGGCTCTGAAGAAGAAAAACAAATTTTAGCTGGGTCACCGTAAAATAAAATCTAAGGATCATAGTAAATGTTATTCACACTGTGGGTATGTACATATTATATACATGTGATAAGACGTCATGGTAACCAAGGTATTATTGATGCTTACCTAGACACATTACAATTCAAATCAAGCCCATCATAAAGTGATTCTACAAATACTGTGGAACTGTTCATTGTTGACAATACATGTTTACAAGATTCACATGCGCTGTGTAACTTAGCCATTGATCTCTTGTTTTCACGCATATCACACTTCCAATTCCTGTAACCAATAACAAAATATATTGGTGTGAAATAAAAAATTTCGAAACGTAACGTTTTTCGCAAAATTTCACAACAGTTCATGATATTACACAAGTCATTGGAAAAGACATCCTCAGCAAGAAGTTTAATGAAATATTTAAATTGCATAAAGTCATCAAGCTTTAAAGTGAAGGTTTGAGTCAGTAACTTTGATCCATTGAAACAAAAAAACATTTGGCTGTCAGATGGTCATTTTGAATCAGATCTCAAATACATAACAATGTGCACCTGCAGCCTAATATGTATTGTCAGCATATCGAATTTGATTAAAATCAAACCAGAGAAAACCAGTTGTGGACACTTCCAAGAATTAGAATTTTGGCCTAATTCATATTCCAAAATGACTGCCAGTTGGACATATTTGATCAAAACAAAAACAAAATTGTCATGTATATTAATTGTTTTTGAACCAGAGATAAAGAAAATTTTCAAACATTTGTATGCAATCCAAAAATATCAGATATAAATACTTTAAATGCCATCACTTTTCCAGCTAAAATTTAGGTGTAGTATTTTGCAATTTTTCTGTAACTTTTTTTTTTGAATTTTAGACACTCGTTTTCACTGGCTATAGACAGGCTAAATATTGCGAAAAAATACAGAACAACCTATTGACAATCTCTGACCACTTATAAGCTAAATACCTGACATCTTGTAAAAAGTGCATGTAATATTTTGTTTTATAACATGATCTGTTACGCTGCAGGCTTGTTCAAAGTTTAGGAAGTTTTACATGATGTGCAACATCAACAGTTGTCATTTGCACAATTTTGCGTAAAGCGACATCACATTTCCAGGAGTTCGATGTACTATAAGTCGAACATTTACTCGCAAACATTCAATGCTATATCAAATGTATATCTGGAGAATTATTTTAGTTTTTTTTATAACAATGAACTCGGAACAAAGACGACAAAATAACTGATAATTATTACATATTCTGACAAAAATACCACAAATGGTCTATTGCGAATGAAACGAAATCTGTCAATGTATGGACAAGAAATGATTAAGGACAAATGAAAATAAAAACAACAAGCCAGTCGGTTATTTTTGAATTAAATCACAAAAAAAAAAACTGACCTGCATCAGTAAACTAAAAGGACCAAAATGTTGATACAGACAAGTGATTTTACAAGAGTGAAATTATAAGTATGAAATCCCTGCTCATTACTTACCTTTGAAAATCAGCAGCACAGTATTCTACAAGCTGATCAGTAAGTTGTTCACCACCGAGTGATGTGTCTGTGGTATTTGCTAGTACTCTGTATATCCCACTATTGACAGATATAATAGATATATCCAGACACGTTCCGCCGAGACGAAACACCAACACAGTACTGTAATGAAATTAATACAGCTACAATGCTCATGTCAAATACAATATGAGAAGTCTGACATAATATGTCTTTCATGATTCATATACGACTCCTTTCATACATGTATGTTATAAGGTAACACTACAACTGTTGGTTCACTGATCTGTTGCTAGTCTTACCTGTTATCAGTGGGCATCTCCTGTCCAATTTTATAAGCTAACACAGCAGCTGTTGGTTCACTGATCTATTGCTAGTCTTACCTGTTATCAGTGGGCGTCTCCTGTCCAATGTTATAAGCTAACACAGCAGCTGTTGGTTCACTGATCAGTTGCAACACAGTAAAACCAGCTTCTTTGGCAGCATTACTGGAATACAAAAACAAAACTGTATGAGAAATACTGATGACATATTTTCACCATGACAGTGATAAGACTGGTGATCTCAGATTGTTCGATCTCAGTTACTGCAATTGATTGTTTTGATTGGTCAATTACTGCAATGGACTATTTTGATTGGTCAGTTACTGCAATGGATGCTTTTGATTGGTTAGTTACTGCAATTGACTGTTTTGATTGGTCAGTTACTGCAATGGATTGTTTTGATTAGTTAGTTAGTTACTGCAATGGATGCTTTTGATTTGTCAGTTACGGCAATGGATTCATTTGAGTTGCTCATTTCAATTTATTTTGATATATATCACATCCTCTCTAGTTGGTTTTGCTATATTCTGTTTACATTATTTTATTTGACTAATATCTACTCATCAAAAGAGTAATAACACTTTGGCATAAACTTTAGAAAGTGTCATATTTTACTTCATCCAAAGTATTACTGTTTCTGCTAAACAATGTTTATATTTCATTTTGTACAAGTTAAGCTATGTACAACTGAGTAAAATTTGGGATTTGGTTTTTGCGCTAAAATCAATCAATTTAGTGTTCCAAATGTGCACCAAAAACATTCAGGATTATTTCTATGCATTTTAATAATTTCAAAATTGAAATTTAATTTAGATATCAAGACTCAATACCTGAGTTGTTTACACTGGTCAGGAGAGAAATCTAATGGTACAGAAATAACAGCATCATGAGCAGCACTTCCACCATGTACTTTAGCAATATCTGAAATAAACAAGCCATGCATGGCACAGTTCCCATTAGTTATTGAATTTAAGATATATAGTTTTTTTATAGTAATACAGCTGGAACATAAACATGTCAGAAATATGATTATGATGATTGAGATATATTGCTCTGGGACAGCATTAATTAAAACAAAATCAGTCATTTGGAATACATGTATAATGAATATACAAAATTTGAAAATAATTAATCAGTCAAAGCATGTCAGAGATATGGCACTAGAGCTGCATTCATTAATACAAAATGGCCACCAGTCGGCCATTTTAAATCCGATCTGAAAAATAAAATGACCTGCATCAGGAACCCATAATGTCTAATGTATGTACCAAGTTTGAACAAAATCCATTCATAAATGCTTGATATTTGATAATTGTTTTAGCACAAAAATGGCCATTTTGAATAGGATCGTCAAACCAATATATCTGTATATCTATGACAAGATTTATAATGAATATTTAAAATTTGAACATAATCAGTCTAAGCAAGTCAGAGATATGGCACTAGAACCACATTCATTAAAACAAAATGGCCGCCAGTCAGCCATTTTTAATCTTATCTGAAAAACAAAATGATGTGCATCAAGGTCCTATAATGTCTAACGTATATACCAATTTTGAACATAATTCATCTGTAAACAGACGAAAAATGCTTGATTTTGATGATTTTTAGCCATTCGGCCATCTTGAATCAGATTGTGAAACAAATTTACATGCATATGTATAATATCATGTAGGATGTATGTGTGAAGTTTGATTGTGATTGGTCCAGGCATTTCTAAGATACAGGTCCGGACGCACGCACGCACGAACGAACACACAGATGCACAGACACACAAACGCACAGAGGTCAAAACACAAGTCCCCATTTTCGGACTGCGTCCAAACGAGGACTAACAATAAAAGACTTCACTTGTCAGTAAATTACCTGTAATTAATATGCATAGTTTTATACTAAGATGTAAATAGTGTCAAAGTACAAAGAAATGGGTGGACAAATGGCCAGGGAGAAATGTGTGGACAAATGCCCAGGGAGAAATGGGTGGACACATGGCCAGGGAAAAATGGGTGGACAAATGGCCAGGGAGAAATGGGTGGACAAATGCCCAGGGAGAAATGGGTGGACAAATGGCCAGGGAGAAATGGGTGGACAAAATGGCCAGGGAGAAATGGGTTGCCAAATGGCCAGGGAGAAATGGGTGGACAAATGGCCAGGGAGAAATGAGTGGACAAATGGCCAGGGAAAAATGGGTGGACAAATGGCCAGGGAGAAATGGGAGGACAAATGGCCAGGAAGAAATGGGTGGACAAATGACCAGGGAGAAATGGGTGGACAAATGGCCAGGGAGAAATGGGTGGACAAATGGCCAGGGAGAAATGGGTGGACAAATGGCCAGGGAGAAATGGGGGGACAAATGGCCAGGGAGAAATGGGGGGGGGGGGGCAAATGGCTAGGGAGAAATGGGTGAACAAATGGCCAGGGAGAAATGGGTGGACAAATGGCCAGCGAGAAATGGGTGGAAAAATGGCCAGGGAGAATTGGGTGGACAAATGGCCCGGGAGAAATGGGTGGACAAATGGCTAAGGAGAAATGGGTGGACAAATGCCAAGGAAGAAATGGGTGGACAAATGGCCAGGGAGAAATGGGTGGACAAATGGCCAGGGAAAAATGGGAGGACAAATGGCCAGAAAGAAATGGGTGGACAAATGGCCAAGAAGAAATAGGTAGATAAATGGCCAGGGAGAAATGGGTGGACAAATGGCCAGGGAGAAATGGATGGACAAATGGCCAGGGAGAAATAGATGGATAAATGGCCAGGGAGAAATGGGTGGACAAATGGCCAGGGAGAAATGGGTTGCCAAATGGCCAGGGAGAAATAGGTGGACAAATGGCCAGGGAGAAATGGGTGGACAAATGGCTAAGGAGAAATGGGTGGACAAATGCCAAGGAAGAAATGGGTGGACAAATGGCCAGGGAGAAATGGGTGGACAAATGGCCAGGGAAAAATGGGAGGACAAATGGCCAGAAAGAAATGGGTGGACAAATGGCCAGGAAGAAATAGGTAGATAAATGGCCAGGGAGAAATGGGTGGACAAATGGCCAGGGAGAAATGGATGGACAAATGGCCAGGGAGAAATGGGGGGGGGCAAATGGCTAGGGAGAAATGGGTGAACAAATGGCCAGGGAGAAATGGGTGGACAAATGGCCAGGGAGAAATGGGTTGCCAAATGGCCAGGGAGAAATAGGTGGACAAATGGCCAGGGAGAAATGGGTGGACAAATGGCCAGGAAGAAATGGGTGGACAAATGGCCAGGGAGAAATGGGTGGACAAATGGCCAGGGAGAAATGGGTGGAAAAATAGATGGACAGACAGATGAATAGAGAGAAAAATAGATTGACAATAGACACAGGGATGGACAATGTGTAGGACAGAGAAGAATAAAAAATAAAACTGCAAAAGTGAATGGTCCCCAGCTTTTGGAGAGCTTCTATCTCTACGAAACACCACCAGTGAGTGGTCAAACATTAGTCTATTGTTATTTTACCTAAACCGCAAGTCCAATTGCTTTGATATTACATATATAGGTACTACATGTGCACCTCTTTCAGATTTGTTAATTTTGTGGTGATATCTTCAATTATCTAATTTTGATGATTATTTTTGTCATTTTTAGTGAAAAGTGATATTTTTGAATTCTTGTTGAAAACAGAAAGTCCCGTTGCTTTGATACTATACATATTGTTCATTTTCTAATGATATCTTCTGTTCTTTAATTGAAATGTGCATTGCTAACAGCAGAGCTATCTCAGCCGACAGGCTGCTTGTTTTTAACAATCCTATAAATAACACCAATTGTGACTTTTGAAATACATTGTACCATAATTATTAGCTGGACCCAATAATTAAGTTGAAAACCCAAAATTATTAGCATAAGAATAACTTTCATTGTTTTCATGAAAGTTGGAAGACAGCCATGCTCAAAAAAGTCAAAACTGGTTGTCCTTACCCATCATTTTCTTTAATATTAAAGTGGTGACTTCCCTGGGATTAATAAGTAATCTTTTCTCTTGATATTCCACATCAAAAACTGGAAAACAGGCTTTCTCAATGACTTTACAAGAACTCTTCTTGACATAACTTTTGACATGAGGGTCTTCATAACTGTTAAAGTAAAAAAATAATTTCAATTAAAGTTGTTTGTACTGTGATGTTTCATTTACAAATGCTTTGCATTTTGATGATCAACATATATGGTATATACTGTTAAATTTAATTAACATCAAATATCAGTGGGGTATGTCACTAACAAAATGAAATTTGAGAGGTTTAATACAAGTGCCATAAAAATGACATGTATTTATTTGCGAAATTTGATATAATGGTATAATCGTGATAACATGCATGACAGTGGACACGATGGAGTGTCTCCACAATAACATCACCTGTGATATTTGACACGAGCATGTCATCTTAATAAACTAAATTATGAAATGATGTTCCGTGCCGTGACGTATAACTAGACGCAGGTGCTGTATATGAGAGTCATGCACATGTTTACTATAATTTGATATACCGGTACTCCCCCTGGTAGTATTTACCATGCCATTTATTTGGTGTTATTTACTTTGCTTTGCTATACTTTCTATGTCAGCAGCTACTATTAGTTTACAATTATGTTGTCGTTTTTTTCAAGCAAAAACAGTGCTAATACATGATATTTTAAGATCGCAGTAATTCACTTCCTTATTGTGCCCATGCCCATGCCCATGTCAATTTCCGGAGAATGCGTATGTACAACTCAACCTGTTAGGTGAGGAGATGTTGTTTCATGTCAAATCATGCAGAAACAATGAATCATGCTTCGCATCTAGAGTTTGCGTTTCCCCTGTAATCCAGCGTAGTGAACGAAAATTGTCAATGTTAAACAACGTTACAATTTTTTCTGAGGTTGCCCTGAGGTATATGCCCATCACTTACTTTCCCAGATTTTACATGATGAGGTCCCTGGGCCTATGACCAGCGAAGTATGGTAATTATAATCGACTACCGGGTACATACCGTTTAGCTAGTAATCGCTTGACATTGGTTATAGTGTTGGACGCATTCCTTATCTTGCCTTGCTTAGCAGCTAAACCAACACTCTGGAGAAAAGAATTCATCAAAACAACACTGTATACATGTACTTCAACCATTCCAATTGCATCATGATAAATTTAAAGTTTAAATCTATACCACTGTTATTTGGCAAAAAGTACCAGAATAATTTATACAGCTACAGAGTTATTTTTTTCAAATGAGACCAAAACGAAAATATTCATACAATTTCATTTAAACTGAAAGTGGTTTGAACTTTCCGGAAACTTTCCACCCCAGCCTCTACTACTCCATCTCGCCTATGGTAACGCATATAATCTCTTCATTATCACGGCAACATACTTACTTTTTCTCTTTCTGTAAATGCAACTACAGCAGGTGTAACTCTGTCTCCTAAATCATTTGCTACAACGACCGTCTTGCCATCCTGAAATAAAAAGACATGTTGGGTTCTCCCCAGAAAAAATGCATAGCGCCAGGCTAATTTGCATAATAATTTGCATATCATTTACATATCTTTCCTTCATTGATTAACAGAACTTATTTACAATTATGAATATTAGTGAGCTCAGTCACAGGGCAAATATTTTTTTAATGGAATCAACACATTATGTTTCACAATTTAGAAGAGTTTGAAACATTCTCGAAATACAAATGCTACAGACTAAAAACAAACTTTTTTGAAGGAGAATGTTTTTGGAGTGAATAAAATTATGAGATTCGTGAACATAAATCTGGCTGTTATGATGTTCTGTTACATGTAGAGAAATAATAGATTATATTCACGAATGGCCGCTGTGATTAAAAGATCTTGTTTAAGCAAAAAAATAATTTCATTCTCATCCATCATCCTATTTACAGATCACATGTAACTATGGTATTTGGAGAGGGAATTGTTTGATATTTGTGTTTTATTCGGAACAAAAATTACACATAGCCTGATAGTCAGTTGTCAATGAGGTTATATTCTTTTTTTTTTTAAAGATAGATGCTTGGTTGGCAGTAATTTGACTACAACATTTGAATCACAAAATTTATAATCAATGAATTACACATTTAAAGTGAAAATCACAACACTTTTACAGATCATCTACTCAACCTTGACGTTTGATGGTGAGATTGTATGCTATGTTTCCATTAGTATACAGAGGTTCCAGTTGACGAATATCGAAGAGGTCACTTCGTCTTGACTAGGGTCATACTACACAGGAGGGGGGACAGTTATTCAGTCGCCCTAAATAAAGACGATCTCAGACTATGACACCTTCATCAAAGTTGACAGTTGAGCCACAGCCTGGGAATTTCGCCACTTTCTTGGTAACTTAATCCATAACATAATGCACCCCATACATCACACTCCACTATACCCTGACATGTAGATCGAACCACCGTCCCTCAACAGGGACGGTGATCGAACCCATACCCATGTCTGTAAAATTGTACATTCCGTCTACAGAATGTGAGAACTCGATGAGTTCGTATTTCACATGTGCTCCTCTAATTGAGACAATATTTTCAGCAGTACAACGAAATTTTCACAATTTATTACACCACGGCTAAGATTTCTTGTCCAAATGGAACCATGTACATCTTAATCTACTATCCTACCTTGTGAACAGCAACACAACAAGAAATCGACCCAAAATTGATTCCGATGGAGGCCGCCATGTTGAGAATGTAGAATGACGTTTACTGCCCGATGAGGGCGCAATTGGGAATGGTGGCGCTTGTCTGATGTCTAATCAAATAGGGTATTTTAGGGACCGTGATAGAAAGTAGTATCCGTACATCTTTTAGTGGACGCAATCAGAATACGAGTTTCATTGTCACCTGCATGTTTACACAACGGTCACATTCTGTTTTCTAGAAGAACACAATATACGTGATCGTTACATACCTCAATCATCTTTCCATCTTCTAGTTGTATTATATCTTTGTCCCTCTGCGTCAATTCACTCAAAATCTCGCCAGAAATCAGAAATGTCAACATGTGACCTGTTATCGCAAAAGGCGTAAACTATATAGTAAACATTTGACATATATTTTATTATAAGCGGATATAGCTCCCGTGTAACCATGGTAAATATCAAGGGTTGTGTTTTGTCCAACATACATGTAGCTTGTGTGAAATTTACAATCGGTATTATTCCAGTGTCATATTTGTTTCCAATTAAGTAATTCCGTGTACATTGTAAAGTACTTGGAATTTACTTTCGCTGAAGGAATGAATCAGTAGATACAATAGGTGAGATCTCGCGAGATGCATGAAAGACGCGCGTCGAACGTCTGTCGCAAAAATCGAACGATTTGATTTTGAACTCGAATTTCTTTATTTCGTAGCGCACATCGACCGGCCGATCTTCGACAGAGGAATATTGCATTCGAATATCCTCACTTTATCGAAATTTCCCATCATCAAATGTGTACAGCACATTATTGACATGGAAATGTTCCCCAAAATACTTTCGCGTTTGTCGAATCCCACGCGATGTTTGACGCCACTACGACGCTATGACCTTTGTTTGTCCTGTTTTTACGTTCGATTTCACGCATAACGCGTGATTCTCGCAGTGAACGGGAAATGGTCTATTCAGTGGAAATATCCTTTTCCTTATTTTTTACATTCAAGCCATTTTCATACGAAACAGATATAAAGCGTTTTCGGCGAAAATTAATTCCATAAATAAAGGATTTTACAATAATTCATTCTTTGATCCTTTCTTAGCAAAATTACACTTGAAGATTCCCCCATTAAAACCATACGCGTGCGTGAAAATATTTCGCCGGAGACAAAGTCGAACTCCGAACAGTTCGATACGCGTTACCTAAAGCGCAAAGACCTATAGGAAGGAGATTGAGTCAAAGTATTTACTATTGTTTGGGTTGGAATCTTTTAAACGTTACAGGACATATGAGCATTATAAGAATCTGCAAGGACATGTTCATGTCACTTTTGTAAAACAAATTGTAAAACTGAAAGTGCCAGCATATTATTTTGTTCATGCGAAAATAGCATTGCCAAAATATTGTAATGAAGGAAATTGGTGTCTTATCAGGGGGGAAATCTCTCCTCTGGGGTCTCCACACTTGCCAGGGGGAAATCTAGTCTCGTCTCTCTATCGCGTCCCCTTGAGGTACGGGACCGGGAAAGTCTTAAACTTTATAGTCAAATAGACACACACAACGAAATACGTTTCAACTCTCGTCTTTAGTCGGTCAGTCGTGTACTCTATAAGACACAGCGCCCTGGGGGAAACATCCCAAAGACTATCGCAAGGCTGTCCCAAGACTCTCCAGGACTGGACTCTCTTCTGGTGTACTCGCCAAGACCAACTAAAACTCTCTTTATTCATTTTCAACACCTTAACCAATTACAAAGCAGTAAAAAGACTCTAGGGCGTAACCTTCAATCATAAAGCCAATCAGACTAAGTACTGAATACGTCATATCTTTTGATTAATCGTTCACTACATTAATAACTACAAATACTAAACTGTCAGAAATAGTAGTCCGAATAGCGACGGTTATCTCGTAATTAGTTCCAAATCACTGAGTCGAGTTCCGTCCAGAACATCACATGGCCTAAACGATGACAGACATAACACAGCCATTCATTCGTAATCAGCTAATTAAGTCGATTAACAGATACGCAAAACAAATTCATCACAGTCTCATCAAACGATTTTCCAAAATGGGTTTCGTTTTCTTTATATGAATACGTCATGCACATGTATATTTTACTCTATATGGATAACATTTCATAAAAGATACATGGAAAGAAAATTAAATACTAGTACGAGTACATCTGTCAGCATTTATTGGTGTTAAAAATGTAAAAATAATAAACATTATCTTGAAATGTACATATAGCATGACAGTATGTATATACACCGACGACGTATTTCAATAATACACTGGTGGCTCGTTTTCGCCTCGGATCGAATACTTTATGTCTTGAAGCTCTTTTGGAATGTACTCGTACGAGTGTGTTTTTTCCATCTCTGACATCCTCATTTGCATATTCCCTGCCTGTTTTCGCCCACGTTCTAGTTCGTCGTTCATTTTCAGGAGCAGATCTTCTTGGTAGACAACAATATCAGACAGTTCACGGAGACTTTTTCGTCGGAAAATTCGAGGAACGTGGCCCGAACTCTTTGCTTTTTTGAATGTCCTAATCATCGGGTTGCCCTCCGTTACGTCATTCGTTTGCCGTTCTTTATATCTGTCGAACAGAATAAAACAAATTAGAAAATTATTTTTTTTTTTTTTTGCTGCCGGGAATCGTTAATGATTACATCACTGTATAATAGTACTCATTTATAATAATCGGAGGCGTTACACATAGTTCTAGCCCGATAAATACTTCATCATTCTTTACAAGCCGTCGGCCGAATTGAGACTTGAAATTTCTGAAGAGAGCAAAGCACGAATTGGCTTGATACAAAGTATGCTTGTATTTTCAATTCATAATAAATAACAGCAGCAAGATTATTCAGAATACATAGTAGAACTGAAAAAATCAAATTTCTCATGATACCGATACTAGGTGAAATACTAACAATAACTTGGTATATACAACTCGAGAAAGAGTTCAAATTTAATTTATTTTTTGGTTTTTTTTTCTTCAATAAAATAAAATATGAAAGTGTATAAATTGCGAAAGCCGGGTTTCCGCGAATTTCATTTTCGACTTTCGCGGTGACCCGGCTTTCGACCTTTACACACTCCTGTGATATATTATTTTACTGAAAAAAAAAAAAAAAACACTAAAAAATAAACAAAAGACTGTATGTATGCAAGTTTCAAGTTTACTGTGCATTGAACGTAGTATACGCAAATAATCATATTTGAAGTATCGAAGGCTGTCTAGTAATGAGAAGTCGATAACAATACAAAAGAAGCGCCCTCCCTGACGCTTACCTGTAAGATACTTCGTGATCACGGCCGAGAATGGGAATATGTCATTATACGTGCGGTAGCCACGACGGAAACCTACCCGGCCTTCAGTAATAATACTAACCAACTCACCTGACAACATGCTTGTTTACAAGCCTAACCATCCATGGACATAAGAAATACGTATAATATAATATATTCATCATTTCGTTGCTGTTGTTGTTCAACCAGGGATAATTCTCTTCAGCAGAGGAGTTGCCAATGTCACCACACAGCACATCAGGCCCAGGTAAAGTCTGTGCCTGGCCGGTGACTGTGGCCCTGGTATGTGTTCAAAATGAAACAATAAATGCATTCCCCATCGACCACATGCGCTTGCCTTGTTCCAGCACGTCATAAACGCGTCAAAGCGTCACAAACGCGTCAAAAAAGAACTTTGTTGAGAGAGCGCCGCCATGCGATATAATCGGGAGTGGTGATTAGAACAAGTGCAGGTAGCCACCAAAGAAGATCCATTGCTAGAAACGTCTCGCTATGTTGAATAGTTACTTAGTACAACGAACCAAATATTGTCGACTTTATATTAGGTATCATGGTTAGTTTAAGTGGAATCCTAAGAAAAAAACACGGAATTTATCCATTTTGAATTATATATATTAGGATATTCACTTTAGAAAAGTTTTGGGTCACCCGTCAGGCCTATTTCTTGAGAAAATATTGGTTGTATAGTAGTTAATGGCAGCCATTCTGTCAATATTAAAACGCTTTATCTGTTGTTTCTATGGTGGAGAAATTATGCCATATCTCAAATTGTAGACTGATGGCACAAATGAAAAAAATAATAGATCGTGAATGATATATTACTTTTTGTTATTCTGGATAAATTAAAAAAAAATCCGAGTTTTAAAAAGTGACAACAAATGACGTATTTTATGGAACTATTCTAAAAACAGTAATTTTTGAATAATAAATGGCAACTTTTTTGAAAATACGGTAGCGTAAACACAAACTAATGCTGGTGTATCGTGGACGCCTGCGCATTAGAATTTTTTAATATGTAAAGTTTATCGAATGAATGTTTGTTGATAACACTGGTTTTATTTTATGATAAATCATGCTCTAATATAATGTAATGTAATGTAATGTAATGTAATGTAATGTAATGTGATTTTTGATTTACGGGTATGTAAAACGAAATTACATTAACGGATGTAACTGATAACTTTTCCAATGAAATCCTTAGCACCCCGTTGGCAGGCCAGTCACACTGGTTCTCACCACAAGAGGTTACGATCCCCCCTGCCAAATGCTAAGTACAACTGAAACTAATATCTACATATTTACATGAAAAATTGTCCACCTGTGCGGATCTATTTGTGCAGGAGTTTTACGACCGTATGCCCTTACTGACGTCAACCGAACTTGTTATGTGGGAAGTTGGCACCCAAGGCTCACAGGTGCTACACCTTGCCCAAGGGTGACCTGGAGGTAGTTGCGGCAAAGGGTAACCTCATTCTCCCGAGTACAAAAACTCCGCAACCGGATGCAATTTTAACGTCGTACCCAGGACATGTAATGTAATGTAATGTAATGTAATGTAATGTAATGTAATGTAATGTAATGAAACAAGATGCAATATTATTATTAAGATAATAAAAAACCTCAAAGTTGAAGCGCCACCACGTGTCCGTGGCGAGTCCAATAATTTGCATTTTAACTATCAACATATGAACTGCCAGGTTCCAAGCTTTACATAAACATATATATCACTGTTCTCTTTTTGTAACTGTGCGTATGCGTACAATCGCTAGCTCCAATAACTGGGTCAATAGAACAAAAACAGCTGTGTTTTTTTTTTCAAAAATGACGATAATAACAAGTAAAGGCGATGGAGAATACCCACAGAAAGGTAAGTAGGACAAATTGCAAATATGTTTGCCGCTATGCGTTGATGAAGATCAACAACGAGCCGTTGGGAAAGTTTCCGAAATTGTCCCTGGTTCTGACTCCTT
This sequence comes from Saccoglossus kowalevskii, assembly GCF_978046115.1. Classification (NCBI taxonomy): domain Eukaryota; kingdom Metazoa; phylum Hemichordata; class Enteropneusta; family Harrimaniidae; genus Saccoglossus; species Saccoglossus kowalevskii. Next base: position 27,902,125 of record NC_140643.1, on the reverse strand, counting down.
TTGTGTCTGGTCGCTAACTTGCTATTTATGGGTGCATTTAAAATGCAGCACAGTTCGGTGCATGTTTATTTCCATTTCGACTGTGTTTTGAGCGATTATATGCCGATGTTTTACCACTTGTTTTCATAGTTGAAGCCCGATACTGTTACATTGACAGACGCCATCCGTTCCCCTTGGCGTGATGCTGCTGATCATCTGCACAACAAGATAAAGGTCAAATGAAAGGTCAACTTGTGTTAACAATGTTCATTCAAACGAAATTGGCCGTTTGTCAATCATTGACAGATGTCTACACATTCAGCATTGAATTCAAAAAGTATATACAGTGGTCATACTGCAGTATATCATGTTGTTTTCGAACTAGAATGTAGATCAATTCCATAATGCAAAATGATACTGCAAAACATGTCCTTTCAGCTAGCTTTAGGCAATTAAACTAATCTTTCATGCATCTCGCGAGATCTCGCAATTGTTCGGAAAATCACCTATTAAACTAATCTGTAATTTCACTAATACAAGACGAATATTCTCACTATATAGAACTTTAACTAAATTGAGATTGTGATGATTTGAGGCTATGACGTTTAGTTTAATTATTTGCATAATGATATTGATACACTGTATGGAACATCCCGTGAGTATTTAGACTCAGTTCCAGGCCTAGCAGTTGAGCAATAAACATCTTAGTTACAAATGCTCCTCTTCAGTTAGTTATTCACCTCCTGGATTTGGTGACCAATACTGACTTGGTTCACTCTACCTTGAAAAAGTCTGTTCTCAGTTTACAGAGATGCCATGAGCCAAGTTTGCTAAAACGGAATGTAGCTATTTCAATATGTTTTCAATTATATGAAGACCCCATTCTAATAAATTATATTGTCTCTTACAACTCCAGTATTTCAGTGAATGTACAGCTACATAATGGAAACTATTTTTTTTAACTTTACATTCAAAAAGGAACAAAAAGCAGCCAGCTATATATATGGATTATTCTCAGTCCATATTTTCATCCATTGTAGCATCAAACAGTTTCAATATTTTCTATAGAAAAAAGATATCTGTAAAACAAATTAGTTGATAACATCAGGTAAATTACATACAGATGCTTGTCGATCTCCTGGAGCAGTGAAAAATGATTGACATCATTATTAGTGGGGTTGATTAATCACCCAATGTGGTCAACATGTTAAATTATTTATAGTGAACAAATTAATCAATATTAAATATTGAGTATTGTTAATCTCAGCATTATTTTAATTTCTATTGTTTTCAGACTTTTTTACTCCATTTTCTTTCTGGAGAATTTACTGCTATTGTCACCATTGAGTGTCAACCAGTTCATCACAATTGTCAACTATGACCTTCACCCCATTATCATATTTGACCAATCAACTTTGTTTCTTTGCCCAATTATCAACATTGGCTCTTAACCTGTTCGCTACAATGGTAAATTTTGACCCTTTAAGTTTCAACTTTGGCATCAACATATTTGCCATAATTTTCAACATTGACCTTCAACCCTTTAACTACCGTGACCAATTCTGACCTTCAACCCTAACACCACCTTTGTCAACCTTGGCCCTTAACCCCTTCACTGACATTTTTAACGTTGACCCTTAACCCTTTCACTGACATTTTCAACTTTGATTCTTAACCCGTTCACTACCATTGTAAACTCTGACCCTTGAACCTTTCACTACAATTGTCAACTTTGAACCTTAACCTTTTCACCAGCATGGTAAATTTAGACCCAATCATCCTTTCCAGTGTCACCCTTTCACTACCAGCATCAACTTTGACCCTTTTACTACCATGGTTAATTTTGACACAACCATTCCACAACCATTGTAAATTTTGACCCTTAACTCCTTTACCACCATGTCAACTTTGACCTAACTTCTCACCACCAGTGTTAAATTTAGCCCTTAACCCTTTCACTACCAGTGTCAACCTTGACCCTTAACCCTTTCACCACCAGTGTCAACCTTGACCCTCAACTTGGCCCTTAACCCTTTCACTGCCATTGTCAACCTTGACCCTTAACTCTTTCACTGCCATTGTCAACCTTGACCCTTTAACCCTTTCACTACATTTGTCAACTTTGATCCTTAAATCTTTCACTATTGACCCCTAACCCTTTCACTGCCATTACCAACTTTTGACCCTTAACCCTTTCACCTGCAGTGTCAACTTTGACCCTTAACCCTTTCACTGCCATTGTCAAGTTTGGCCCTTAACCCTTTCACTGACATTGTCAAATTTGGCCCTTAACCCTTTCACTGCCATTTTCAACTTTGACCCTTAACCCTTTCACTGCCATTGTCAACTTTGACCTTTAGCCTTTTTTACCACCAGTGTCAAATTTGACCTAACTCCTCGTCACCAGTGTCATCTTTGACCCTTAACCCTTTTACCACCATAGTAAATTATTACCCAACCATTCCACAACCATTTTCAACTTTGACCCTTAACCCTTTCACTGCCATTTTCAACTTTGACCTTTAGCCCTTTTACCACCAGTGTCAAATTTGACCTAACTCCTCGTCACCAGTGTCATCTTTGACCCTTAACCCTTTTACCACCATAGTAAATTATTACCCAACCATTCCACAACCATTGTCAACTTTAACCCTTAACCCTTTCACCACCGGTGTCAACTTTGAACTTTAACCCTTTTCCCAAAATGGTAAATTTTGACTTTAAACCCTCTAAGCACCATGGTAAACTTTGACACAATCATTTCACACTATTGTCAAGTTTGACCTAACTTCTCACCATCTTCAACCCGTTCACTGCCATTGTCAACTTTAACCCTTAATCCTTTCACAACCATGGTTCACCTCTTACTTATTTTGTCTTTTCTTCATTACAAGTTCCATTCTGGACATCAGCTCGACTCAGTCTGGCGGTACTAGCGTTTTTTGGGTTCCTGTTTCTTTATGCCTTACGCATCAACCTCAGCGTGGGCATGGTTTGTATGGTAAACAACACCGCAGTTAAAGAAATCTCACAAAATGAAGTTTACCAATATTCAAACGCTACAAGCTCTGGCAATGTCACCAATCTTGAAATAGACAACATTGACGAGTGTCAAGTAATGCAACATTCCAACTCATCTCGTGACAAAAATGTGAGTTTACAGGAAGTTAAATACATGATAAAAATATGTAAATTGAGTGAGTTTCTATGAGAAATTGATTACACTACAGTTCATCTGTAGTGACAATGGACTTCAGTGGTAGATCAAAAATGTTATTTTAGCCAATTATCACCATATGCACATCAGTTTGTTTCACGATCTGATTCAAGATGGCCGAATGGCGGCCATTTTTGTGCTAAAAAATCATCAAAATCAGGCATTTATGAATGGATTTTTTTCAAACTTCGTACATACATTGGACATTATGGGACCTTGATGCACATCATTTTATTTTTCAGGTCCAATTTAAAATGGCCGATTGGCAGCTATTTTGTTTTAATGATTACAGATTTTATTAATCTGTGGTTGATTTGAGTACATCTGTGTTGTCATTAACTTTCAAACAAGAAATTTCACATACATAAATAATTGTAAAATGTGAATGTATGTCTGTCTCTTGTCTCAGGAAGGACATTTTTTGTGGGAGAAGAAGACACAAGGACTGCTTCTTTCGTCTTTTTTCTATGGTTACATATTGACGCAAATACCCGGAGGATGGTTGGCAGAGAGATATGGTGGTAAATGGGTCTTTGGATTCAGTATGTTTTTGACTGCTGTTTGCACATTATTAACTCCAGTGTGTGCTAACTTTCATTGGGGCTTGTTGTTTGTGCTGAGGTTTGTTGAAGGATTGGGAGAGGTAGGTTGCTATGACGATCAATCATATTTATTATTATTATTATAATTATAATTATGAATATTGTTCCTTATCTGTGTTTTTGTTTTTTGACTCCCATATGCAGTTAGTGTGTATATGATCGTTTTTGATGAAACTTGATACATAGATGCTCTGGTCTAATGCACAGATATGATTAAGTTTTGGTTTAAACCCATACATATTAATTACCTAATTTACATGATAATTAGCTATTTTCTAGCTGTTTCATGACTGTTCCACTGATATCTACAGAACCAATTATTGAATTTTGATGAAACTTGGTTCATAGATACTCTGGGACAATGCACATACCTGGCTAGTTTTGCGTAAAATCCATGCATATTAATTATCTAATTTGCATAATGATTAGTATTTTTTTTACTTTTTTACATTACAACAAAACTTCGTGCATTGTTAAGTTTTGGATTAATATACGTGCATAACAATTACTTAGTACCTACATGTACTTTGCATAATTAGTAAATTTTGAACTTTTCTGCAGATATTTTAAGTACTAATCATTACATTTTACTGAAACTTGGTACGTGATGCTCTTAGGATTATGTACAGACCTAATTAGTTTTGATTTAAATCTGTTCATATTGATTACCTAATTTGTGTAATAATTCATAATTTTTTGGCTTTTCCATCGATATTTCGAGTACTAATCATCACATTTCAGTAAAACTTGGTACATTGGTGATCTGTGACATTGTGTAGACCTTATTAATTTCCTATTGAAATCTGTGCCTATTAATTACTAGATTCGCATAATAATCATTCATTTTCAACTATTCCATCAATATCTCAAGTACTTATCATCTTATTTCAATGAATCTCAGTACTTATATACTCTAAGATAATGCAAAGGTCTAATTAGTTATTAACAATTTCGTTTTTCAGCTTTCAGCTTTCAGCTTTCCATATTTTGAAAATTAATCACATTATATTGAAATATTGATAGGGGACATATGGAAATCATTTTACAACAAAGACATTGACAAATTAGATATTTAACCAATTTGAGATTGAACTTGACCTACAGAAAGATATTTTATTTAATGTTAACTCCTTGAATTCAAAAGTTAACTTTTGTCATTGAATTTTCACAAGATGAACACTTTTATTTCATTTTTTTTTTAAATATTGGTCGAAACTAAAGCCAACTTTGACCTAATTTTTTTTTTCAAATGTTGATTATGAACTATAGTTAGTGGGAACTTATGTTCATTTGGTCCAAAATTAACAAAGGAATTACATTATGATGTACCAAAGTATTGGCAGAAATAATTGTTTTATTCAAAGAGTTAATGTTAATGGTACATGTAACTTATGTAATTAATTGGTAACTTATGTCATGTCATGTTTCGTAGGAGCTTGATGTAGGAATTTTGTGAATATTTAGTATTAATGAAATCTGGTCAAATGTCATGCATCTCTCATGAACTCCATTTGAACTTCATGACAATTCAGTACATTTTGTGACAACTCTAATTTTAATCAGAATGGCTAAATTGGGAGAAGAATTGTTTTCTAAAAGAAAATGCTCCTTTTTAAAATTTGTTATCCTTCTATCAAGTGATATCAATTTCCAAATATTATAACTACAAATATCTGATGTTTTTAAAGTTTTAAATTCTGTATACAATTTTAATTTAATTTTCTGACACATAAAATGTCAGTATTTAACCTTTAAGCTACAAAGTAAACATTTGTCATGTTTCACATAATAAATCCACGTAAATTATTTAATTTATTCCAGTTGACTTGGATGCAACTTTATAAATAATTTTCCGCCAGACAGAATTAAATTCATGTTGTTTTTTTTTTTGTTTTTTTTTGAAATTGTCTTGAATCACCAATAAACATAATTTCACATTAAAAGGACAGATAAACAAATTGGTGATAGATATCCATTATCAAGTGTGTTTTAAGTATTTTGTTGTGCTAATATAAATTATATTTTTTTATAATTTATGATGGGAATTATTATATTTTATTTGAAAATTATTATTTCATTTTACATCATAACTGCTAGCATTTCTAATAATTAACCAAATACTGAGATGTGGCTTTTTACTGACTTTGAAATTGTAATTATATTTTGTTTTCTCGTTGTTGTCAAGGGAACCATTTTCCCAGCTATGCATGCTATGTGGGCAGTGTGGTTACCGCCATTGGAAAGAAGTAAACTCGCAGCCTTGGCATGGGCAGGTCAGTATGTCATAGTCACTTATAAACGAATTTACACAATTTTATTACAAAAATTTAGACTACTTTTCAAGAGTGTGTCTTTTATTTGACTTATTTTGTTTCTTTATAACGAAAAAAAAATATATAAACAAAATTTATATGGACCCCTTATTTTTGCTTTTGTGAATATTGACATACAGTAAAGTTTGTTTCTCCCCTATAACTGCTTTCTCAGATCTCTTGACCTCATTACATATGCACACAGTTCATTTAAAATGACGTATGTCCATTTATCCAGTGTGCAGTGTTGGTGGTTAATTCTAGTTTCCTAACAATGTGTATTCAATGACTACATTCAACAAGTGCCAACACATTTAGAGCTAAATATGAATAAAAAATATAAACTCACAATGGTGATTTTGAGCATGTTTAATTAATTATGTTTTATTTTTAAATAAAAAACATGCAGTGCAGTATTCTTATTAAAAGATGTAAATTACAAATGCTCATGCACCCGCATTTACTCTAAGTTTTATTTTGTGATAAAACATCCCATATCGTTTTTATCAAGGTGTATTTTCAAACCAAATTATACATGCTCCAAGTTATACACAATTTGATTCATGCATGTAATTTTAACCAATCATAACTACGATATTAAAAAAAAAAAAATTGATAGGTCAATTGCTTCTCACTGTGTACCTGGCTTGGAAATACATAGGTAGACACTGCACGGTGAATGTTGTTTTTTCAGCCAGTAAATGTTGACCTTTTTCCAGTGTACATGCTGTGCTTGTAAAAAACTTTAAAAAAACATTTAAGCCAATATAAATGCTATATATGTATAGATTTCATGATTTAAAAAAAACTTAAAAACTCATGTCAAATTATGTTTCCCATGCATCAGTTGCCAATCCATGTCATGACTGATCTAACAAAGTTCTGATAATAAATATCATCATTTCAACGTGTATGTTTTGACACATTACAATCTACGTACTTTAACCAGATTTCCTCTGTCAAATTTTAACTTGAGAACAACACCAGAGGTCACTCACTCTAAAGTCATAAACCACTGCTCCTGTTTATCTACTACAAGAAGTGAAAATTTATTGAATCATTTTAAGTTTATTAACATAATGATTTTTTTTTTCACAAATTTTAACATTGAATATCTATATTTTGTACACATTCAATAAAGATAGTATCATTTTCTGCACTGTTACCCTTTCTTGACCAAGTTGTTTTCTAATTTTTTAATTTAAATGTTTGTCAAGTTTAAAAATATCTCTGTTTCTCGTTTCGCGCATCATTTTGAACTGTGCGCCTCAGACGTTTTTTTTTCCTTCTAAAGCATTCCAAAATGCCCTTGTACTCACACTTGTTTCAAATTTCCCCCATTTTAGCTCAGTATTATTTTCTTTTCACTTTTAAAATATTAAAATTTACCAAAATACATGTATAGGGTTATGTATTTTCTTGATTAGTAGCACATGCACTTTAATTCATATATGGCAACAACATGTATGTGAATAAAATAAAATAAATCTAATTTTCGATTTATGTGTGATTCCATTAGAAATGTGCTTTTAATAGAATAAATACAGTATATGTAGGGATGTTTTGGCTTTGAAGTAGCCTGCATCACATGGGTAAATGAACCAAAGTTGGATCAATAAATTCATATGCCATGGTTAAAAATTCAGAACATGAAGTGTTCATAGTTTCATATGTAAAAATGTAAATACATTGTAAGCTCTGATTATGTGATGGTGGTAATGTTTTTTTGTTTCTTAATATGCAGGCACTCAAATTGGTAATGTGATCACTCTGCCAGCATCAGGTCTACTCTGTGTATATGGGTTTTCAGGAGGATGGCCTTCAATATTTTATATCTTTGGTGAGTAAGTGAATGGTAAAAATAATATTAAAACTAATATGTGTTTACAATTCAGAGTGTGATTGTGCCCTCTTGTGACAAGTTTGTGAAGATCTTTTTTTTTTTAACAACATATGATTTATGTCAACAGGTGTTTTAAAAGCAGAGAAATTACTGGGTTTTTAACTTTAGAAGATTTCATGTTACATGGGTATTCACTGAGTTTGAAATTCATGGTTTTGTGAAAGAAACATTTCATAACTTGGTTAGCTTCACATATTTAGGTGATTTAAATTAGTACATTTATGAGTGAAATTATCAAAAGCTCAGCTGTTAATCAAGCTCTTTAGAGTCTGCACACCAGGAATTCAAATAGCTTGAAGTTTGATTGCGCCCTCTTGAGACAACTTTGTAATGACCCTTTGTTTTTAACAATTTATTTTTAGGTACAGCCACTCTAGTGTGGTTCTTGTTCTGGGCGTTCCTGGTAGCAGATTCCCCGGCCAAGCATAAACGCATATCAAATGTAGAGAGAATGTACATTGAACGGACATTAGCCGAGGAAAAAAGTGCACACAAGGAAGAGAAGGTAAAATATCAGCATCACCATAATTTGCTCAACATATACATATCTATTTATGAAAGATTGTCTTATACAATTTTTTTTTGGTACCCTTTTCTTGACAGCAACACCACGTACCCTGGTTTACAATCTTCAAGTCTATGCCATTCTGGGCTATATTGGTGACTCACGTGTGTTGTAACTGGGGAACATATTCATTGTTAACATTCCTACCGACTTACATGCGAGAAGTCTTAAAATTTGACATCAAACAAGTGAGTTTTCTTTCAATTTTTTATTATTTATTGTCAAACTTATAATAATTTCATTATGTCAAGAACACATTATGATCGCAGCTATTTATGTGTCTACGATAATGTTGATACTAGTAGGCAAAGCAAGAATTTGGGAATGTCCAAGGGAAAGGGGTGAATTTGTTGCTGAAAAATGCACGAAAGTTACAAAATTAATAAATTTTTCGCGACTAGAAATGTTTTGATATTTGATTATTTAATAGAAGGACAATACTTAGTGATAATCATTCCACTCATTGTTATTTGATTTTTTATTTGATGTTGTCTTTTAGAATGGTCTATATTCTGCTTTGCCTTACATTGGTTTTTGGTTGTTCATTAATATTGGTGGGCATATTGCTGATTTCTTAAGATCTCGGAAGATACTCAGTACTGGGAATACAAGAAAACTTATGAACACAATGGGTAAATATTAATGCTTGTTGTCATTACAATTATTAATGCCTAAAATGTTATGATTGTTTCATCGATAAGCAAATTATTCAAAATTAAACCCCAAATCAGAGAATAAATACACATAAATCTTTTGAATAACCAAATAAAATTTTCAAATTTGTTAATTTTTTTTTTTTATTATTAATCAAGACAGTTTTGATCCAGACCTGTTACCTATTAGAAATTATGCCCATTTAGTCCAAAACAAAAAATCTACCGGGTATACATAAAAATGTATAAAATGGTTTATAAAAATTCAGGCAGAAAAAATTTATTTTTTATTTATTCTAGTCATACCTATATAGTGATCCATCGTTTATTATTGTCTTTTTAGGTTCTGTAATACCTGGAATATTCCTAGTTATCACTGGTTATATGGATTGTACCCAAGCAACCACTGCTGTCATACTCCTTACCATAGGTGTATCATTCTCGGGATTCCAATATGGTGGTGGATTTCTCGTCAACCATGTTGATATCGCACCTAAATACGCTGGTGTCTTATTAGGTATAACTAATACTACCGCAACTATTTCTGGAATCTTGGCTCCATACGTCATTGGTACTATTACCGTTAACGTAAGTGAAACTTTATTTGTGACTGCGCATATGTTTAGTGTTGACACATTCATATAAGGTAATTTTTTTCGCTGCAAGATCTTGCGTATTGGATGAAATAATTTTGAACTTGACTTCCTTGTTTTTCATAGCTCATGTTGAAATGTTGATCTTTCATGGGAGAACTATGGTGTTGAGATACCCTACTTGATTAAAATGAACTACCCCTGGTATAATCAAATAGCATATTGTTAAGCATTGGATTAGGTACCCATAAAATACTTACATGTTTTTTACTCCCATGTGCGAAGCACAAAATGGGAGTCTTTGCGGTTAGTGTGTCTGTATGTGTGTATGTGTGTATGTGTGTATGTGTGTCCGACTGTTCCACTGCTATCTCAAGAACCATACATCGATTTTTGATGAAACTTGGTGCATAGATGCTCTGGGCCAATGCGCAGATTTGATTAGGTTTTGGTAAAAATCCATGCTCGTTAATTACCTAATTTGCATGATAATTAGCTAATTTTTAGCTGTTCTATGACTGTTCCACTGATATCTAAAGAACCACTCATTGGATTTTGATGAAACTTGGTATGTAGATGCTCTGAACATATGCGCAGATTTGATTAGTTTTTGGTAAAAATCCGTGCATATTAATTACCTAATTTGCATGATAATTAGCTATTTTTTAGTGGTTCCATGACTATTCCACTGATATCTAAACAACCACTCATTGGATTTTGATGAAACTTGGTACATAGATGCTCTGAACTAATGCTAGGTTTTGATTAGGTTTTGGTAAAAATCCATGCTCGTTAATTACCTAATTTGCATGATAATTAGCTAATTTTTAGCTGTTCTATGACTGTTCCACTGATATCTAAAGAACTATTGCTAGGTTTTGATTAATTTTTGGTAATAATCCGTGGATACTAATTACCTAATTTGCATAATGATTAGTCAATTTTCGGTTTTTCCACTGATATCTCAAGTACTAATCATCACATTTCAATGAAACTTGGTACATAGATGTCATATGACACTGCACAGACCTGATAGTTTTTATGGTAATATCAGTACATATAATTACCTAATTTGCATAATTAATTAATTTTCAGCATTTGATACAAGTAGTGAGCATTACATTTCAATGAAACTTGGTACTTACATACTCAAGGACTATGCAGAGATTGATTGTTTCGGATAAATATTTGTGCATATTAATCACCTAATTTGCATAATTAGTTAATTTTCAGCTTCTCCACGGGTATCTCAAGTACTAATCATCGCATTTCAATGAAACTTGGTACATAGATCCTTTAGGACTATGCAGAGACCTGATTAGTTTCAGGGTAAATAATTGTGCATATTAATTACCTAATTTGCATAATTAATTTTCAGCTTTTTCTACTGATATCTAAAGTACTAATCATCACATTTCAATGAATCTAGAATTATGCAGAGACCCAATTAGTTTTTGGTAAATATTTGTGCATATTAATCACCTAATTTGCATAATTAACCAATTTCCAACTTTCACACTGATATCTCAGGTACTAATCATTACATATCAATGAATGTTTATACATGGATGCTGTAGGACAATAGACAGACCTGGATAATTGTGGGTTAAAATCTGTACATATTAATTACCCAATTTGCATAATTAACCAATTTTAAGCTTTCACACTGATATCTAAAGTATTAATTTCCATTTTAGGGTAAAACTCTGTTCATATTATTTCCCTAATTAGCATAATAATTCATAATTTTTTGGTTCTAATCACATTTCAATTAAACTTGGTACATAGAGTTTTTGTTACATTGCGAAGACCTCATTAGTTTTACAATCAAATCTGTTCATGTTAATTTTTTGATTTGCATAATTAGTTTTCAGCTAAGTAATTTCGAATTATATTTAATGTGTCTCCAATACTCTCAGCACATGGGAGTTCTTTCTAAGCTTTCTTTGATTTTTGTATCTCATGCAATGTTTTAATGATGCTATGACTGTTGTTTTTCTAGTTTTTACACTTGCAGTTTACAGTACCAGTAAATCAAATACCAATAGTGAGTTGAATGCCCTTGAAAAGTATCAACCCTTGAATATCGTAATTCTGAATTCATCTTTTCAAACTAATAATTTTGCAGCAAACTCAAGAGGAGTGGCAGATAGTTTTCTACATTGCCGCTTGTATCTATACATTTGGGGCCGTCTTCTTCATTATCTTTGGTAAAGGCGAGGTCCAGGATTGGGCAAAAGAGGAGCCAGACCAAGAAGATCCAGACCTGGCCAGGAAATTGATGTCTATCAACGGTTCCGATAAAACAGAACAAAAAGAATTTGAAACTCACATTTAGTAGATTTTAGAATTGTTAAGAAATTTTGTTTTTCTTACTTTAGTTATAAAAACAAGTAAGTTCATTATGATCATCATTGCAAATTACTTTGCATATTTTAAGTGAAAGAAAAATACTGCCATAACAATATTTTCTTTTATAATTTTGTTTTCAATATCAGCAGGTAATTTTTTTTCAATAGTGATACCAAATTATGGTAATGTTAATCTATAATTTCAAGAAAATATATCATCTTTACTAAAGATGCATTTTCATTGGTTGATCAATGTCACATGATGTCACGTTATCAGATGATAACCTGGTTGAACACCTGATTGAACACATTTGTGTGTTAATCAGCAATATTCAATGTTTTCCATCATTTTGACATATCATCTGAACACCAAACTCATGAAATTCGGGAAAATTTTCTATGCATGTAAAACCGTTTAGCATACCATTGCCTGTATATTCAATTTCTCAAATTATTACAATTATTATAAATACTCAAACACTGCCCATTACTGAATAACAAGGGAGAGATGGTCACTAAAACTTGAATCATTCAAGTTTTTGCCCATGCTGTGCTTCACACAATAATGTTCATGAGAGATCCTTATTTCTGAATTAATAACGAAAATGAATTATCGTAATGACATTGTTTGACCGAGTTCTGATACAGTGCTGAAATATATTATAATTATTATAGCTGCAGAATATTATGGATTTGCTGTGCAGTGGCATCATGGTTGGCATGAAAAGGTTTATCGTATTACTAATACCGAAGGCTATATTCCACTGTCATAAGGACCAGAAAAATAAGTCTTCTTTATTGTGGGCACTAAATTTTAGAAAAAAATGAAAGAAAAATTAAAAATTTTGTTAAAAATCACAAACGACAGTCTCAGTATAAAAATAAAAAGCTGCCTGTGCACATCGATTTTCAATAAGAAATTGACTAGAAATATTATTTTTCATCTTATACAACATGAAAAAATGTAACATTTAACAAGAATACAAATATTATTCTCTCCAGAGATTCACAAATGTTTATATAATAAAAAAAACTGCCATTCTTGTTCTTGAATAATTGTTGTCATAAATAATTATTGCATTATTACTGCCTGAGTAAAATAGATGGAATTCTATAGCTTTGTGGAGAATTTACTTTTTAAAAATATCACTGCCAAATTCTTTTTATTATGTAGATTATATTTTTCTTTATTTTTAAAATGATTTTAACCTGATTAAAATGTAATAAACTAATATTCTTATTGAATGTTTTCAATATTTACCTTACTTAATACTTATTTTATTAAATCTATAAGGTCAATCCGTTTATTGTCATTTTTACCTTGCCCATAATAATATTGATTTCCAAACACCTCATAAAAACGAGAGCATCCATAGCGGTGTCAACGTTTGTCTACAAAATAAAAGGTATTAATTTATAATTTTTGGCTAATATTACATTTTTGACTAAATTCACTATCAGCTATTACAAAAACTTATGAATATGTCCTGGCTGGTAATTAAGTTGATGCTGAGGAGGCTGTATATGTAAACTGTTTTTGGAGGGTTGTTTGTAGTTGGCTGGTATGAAAGGTAATCAGAGAAAAGTAAACAATAGCATAATTTTCAACAATCTTCATTGGAAAATATCACGATTTTCCCGTTTAAGGGTTAACTATTTAAATCATGGTGGAGATTGGAGAATCTTTGTTTTAAAAGCTAGACAACGAGAGAAAAACAAAATGTCATACAAGGTGTTGCAGAGAAACACTGTTCAGCCATCGAACCACAGCCCGGCTCACAACTATCGAGAGTTTTGTTCTTCATACTCTCTCGAATTGATAAAACGCCATCTGTGTTGAAATGTTGTAAGGGTATCATGTGACTTATGTTTGTCCAATCAGCGTAAGCCAGCTGGACTTCGTCTGCCTTTACAGGAACTTCATTGATTTCGTCCACGTTGACTAAAAACGCCGGTACAGATTGACTTGTATCTTGTGTAGTAAGCAGGAGCAGTTGCTGCGGACAAAGTAGCTGCTGGACGACCAACAACTTGTTTCTTACCTCAGGACAATTATATATATATATAATCAAAATGTATACTTGGACGTTAATTTCTTTGGTTGTTTTCGTCTTTCTCAGTTGTGCGTTACAATTTCACCAAACAGACGCCAAACTAAAAGAAGGCGATTGCGAAGGTAAGTTTTGGTTTTGCTGATTTGTGATAATCAAGCTCCGAAATCATTGTTTTTTAGTCGGTATCTCGCGTAACGGTAGCTTCCGTATATTTCCCTGTATCGCCGGCGATGACTTCGGACTTTATGATGACTCGTCACTTCCTGGTTTCAGCGCAGACGTCAGGTCCTAGGGCGAGCTACTGATTTGACCGACGATTCGTACATTGTACGTGTACAATCTCAACATGGAAATGAATGAATGAGCAAATGACAAGTACATGTAGTTGAAAAGTAGCCATGTAGTTATCATAAAGTGAATATATTATTGATATCGAATAAGCATATAGTATACCATGGAGGTAGAAAGATATTGTATCTCCATGAGTATACCTACATAAAGTTACCAGATACTATGAACACAAGAATAGTAGGTTGGTATACATAGTTGTAATCTCGAGACGAAACATATGAAAGAATGATGAATACCCAGGAATATAGATATGCATATGCATGTGTTCGTTAAATCTTTACTATACATTGTATGCCATGATTTGGATATTGTTATGTTAGACCATGGATGTACATCCATGGTTAGACAATAAAAAGTAATTTATGAACAAGCGCAATAAACAAGTCCTGAACAACATCTGCCAATGTAGTCCTTTTATGACGAAATAAAACACTAAAACTCACTTCATCAAATTTATTAGTGACATTCTATACGCATTAATAGTAATACCTGTAAAACAAACTCAGATTATCTTCATACAGATCATTTTCATGTAGTACCAGGGTATATCGGTATAATCTGTGAAGGTACAATGTGTACATCTGGTGATGTGCTTGCGGCTAATCTGTGGTTGCAAAATAGTTGGTCTTTGTTGTAAAATCCAGATCAAATTAAGTTTTACAGGGTTAGGTATCATATGGTGTCCTGTTAATTGACCCCATCATCTTTCTTTCTCATTCAAAGAACATGCTCGCACATTCACAGTAACAAAGGATTTTCGTTTCAGTTCTTAACTTTGTCAATTTTGCACCATGAATTATTTTGAATCTAAATGCTAGCTTTTGAAATTTCACTCTAGTTTGGTGTTTTTGTTTTTGTCCATATATGCTATACAAAGAAGCTCACACATTAAAAAAACCCTCTGATAGCCTGTTTTTGATAGCAGTAAGCCAATGCTGTGCCAATAGCAACTGTGTTGTAATTTGCAGTTTCCATTGGGGCTCTGTTTTGCTTGTTTACAGTGCCCTACAATACCAGTCTCAATAAAGTACGGTAACATAGCATTTGTTTGTTGCAAGAACTATATTAATTATGCCAATTGTCACAATTAAACTCTCCAGCAATCAATATGTCACTAAATAAAAGCATATAAAAACGTTTCGACCAGAATAGTTTCGCCAGACTTCTACAAAAGCCACAGCAGTTTTTTTTTTTTTTCCTGGCTATGGTTATTTTGTACGTTACGAGCACTGCATGTTTATATTTGTATATACGTGGCATATTTATATTCATTTACTGGTGTCTTCTATGTTTTCAGCAAATATTAATATGCCGCGAGTTAAATGATCCATTTATTAGTGTTTTAAAATGAATGCATAATATCATTGTTTAATATTGATTTTTCTTTCAGTGTGTATTAAGGTACTTACTGACTTTGAAAAAAAGCTAACAGATGAAGACAGAAAAGATTCATCATTTATCGACACAAAGTTAAGGGAACACTGCAAAAATTTGAAGAACCAAGATAACAGATTTGTAAGTGCATGTATATGTATTCAGTTGATAATATGTCAAAAATGGGAGATTTTGTATTGGTGAAAATTTCCTAAAAGGTCTTAAAGACATAGAGTATAAATGTTAATTGAGAAATGTTGTCACTATTATCATTATCCCATCAACAATCTGTTCTTGAAGCAATTTGTTGTTGCACCCATATTTAATATACAGATTGTGAAAATATTTTAATTTTATAGTTTTGTAATTGGTGGTTTTATTCAAAACTAGTCACGAGGCCCATATTGACCTGTGACTAATAAACTAAGAAACATTTATGTTCACTGACATTGTGTTTTAATTTATATTCTGCTGCTAATAAAATGCAATGTGGCAGTCAGCTGAGACCTTAGTCCAATAAAACACATATTCAACCACTATGGTATTGTAGTACCCATATAAGTACCATATGGTGCATTTGAATAATAATAATTACAAGAAATTGTGCATGTCTGGTTCCATCTGTTCATATCTCGCACATGCTTTGATCAATAAACGTTGTATATACATCAGTACATGTGCTGAACACAGTGGTACCTTGATACACTTCTTTTGCTTTTTAAATCTTGTTTAAAATGGCCGTTTGGCAGCCATTTTGGTTTGAAGAATGTCGTTCTGAATTCATGTATGCGACATGTTCATGTATCAGCATTAAATCAAAACTGGCTGGCTGGCGGTCATCTGGCAATTCCACATCTTATGTCACTTAATATGGATATTGCTTCAGTAGTTGTATAATATCCTGTAATACAAACAAGAACTATGTCGTTACCAGTGACTTGTTTAATTTAGTGTTGCCTTCTTGGTTTTTTTACGCATGAAATTTGTATTATAATTACTAGTAATAGGTTTCAGAATCTACTGTACATATGAATTTCAATGGTAATTTTGCTTTGACAGTAATGGCATATAGCATGAAACTTTCATTATTTTTTATTTTCAGTGTTATTATATAGGTGCTACAGTTGATGCAGCAACTGGTATTCTTGGAGAAATCTCCAAGCCATTCACAATGCATTTGCCACCTGCAAAAGTGTGCGAGAAACTAAAGAAGAAAGATAGTCAGATCTGTGAATTGAAATATGGTGAGTAGTTCTAGCACATGTGCCAATGACTTATGTCTGAAGCTGTTTTTTTTCCACTGGTGCTCAATACTTGTGTAAAAACACTGCATGTCTGGTGTATCAAAAGTACATGTTGTTGTCTAGATATTGGCAGCCATCTTGGTGACTTTTCAACAGTTTCCTATACCTTTAACACGTACCTCTAACGTACATTGTGGGGAGGAGCACTTTGGGATGTCACATGCAGTTTATTTGACCGGTGCATTCATCTGCACTTGACAATGACTGGCTGGTGGATCTACCATGCTTGAAAAACTATTGATAGAGTGAATTATTTCCATTGCACGAGTACCTAATATGAAATCTAGGAAAGTGGTAGATCCCCGAGGTGCTGTACAGTATACATGTCGTCAATAAATATTGAAACTACATCTTGTAAAATACTCTAACATGTTCTTGATAATTCAAGATGAGCTAATTTTACGTGGTCATGGTTCAATTTGAGTGCTGTGTAGTTGTTTATCCTCATTGTATGGAGTACTCCTCACCTGCCAAAATAGTGTTTAGTTAGCAGATTTGCATTAAATTGAAGAGATATAAAATGTTGTTTTATTTTTCCCCCAATCCTCTATATGTAAGAAAACTCATTCTTGGAAAGTGTTGAATTTTGAAATGCTTATCAGTTGCATACAAGAGAAAGCAATAGGTGATTTCCGGTTCATCTGCGAGATCTTGAAAGTTGCGTGAAAGACGTGCGCCGTACATCTGCCGCAAAAATCGAACGATTTGATTCTGAACTCAAATTTCTTTATGTCATAGCTCACATGGAAATGGCCAATCTTTGACAGGGAATATTGCATTTGAATTACCCTTACTTCATTGAAATTGACCATCAAATGTGTACAGCACGTTATTAAGCATGGAAATGTCCCTAAAATACTTTCAGGTTTGTGGAATCCCTCGCCTCTGTTTGTCGCTGCCATGAACGTTGTTTGTCCTGTTTTTACGTTCAATTTCACGCATAATGCGGGATCTCGCAGTGAACAGAAAATCATGGGGATTTTTTTTCAGGGAGTGTATAAATAAAACTGTAAATTGCGATTGTTCTCAAAGAAAATGAATTGCCACATGTATATCTTCTTTTTTCAGAAAAACAAATTGATCTGAACACTGTGGACTTGAATAAATTGAAAGTGAAAGATTTGAAGAAGATATTAAACGACTGGGATGAAACATGCAAGGGATGTGCAGAGAAATCAGATTTTGTGAAAAAAATTCAAGAACTGAAACCTAAGTACTATAAGCAGGAGCTTTAGATGTGTTTATTTCTCACAGTTCTGCATCCCAGTGAGAAATACAAATGAAATTTGTGTATTTTTCACAACAAAGTATTCAACGTCTATCATATTGACCATTTAATTT
This sequence comes from Saccoglossus kowalevskii, assembly GCF_978046115.1. Classification (NCBI taxonomy): domain Eukaryota; kingdom Metazoa; phylum Hemichordata; class Enteropneusta; family Harrimaniidae; genus Saccoglossus; species Saccoglossus kowalevskii. The sequence continues at coordinate 27,883,526 of NC_140643.1, read as the reverse complement.
TGAACACTTGTATATCTGGCTAGTTAACTTGAAATTGATACAAGTCTGGATTTGCCCAGAAGATATTTTCATATGCAGAGAAGCTTTCGTTAGTAGATAACATTTACTGGTTAAAGAAATTCTAATGTCACACATGTATAACAGTAAAAGAAAATGCCCCCCCCCCCCCCTAAAAAATGATATTTATTAATAAACTTTTTTGATGAGATCTTTTATACCAAAAAGTAACTTGTGATAATGTACTGTGGGAGTTCCGATTGTTACTACTGAAATTTCATTGTCTGAAAATAAATTCTTTTCTGCCTTTTTTGAATCTTGTGATTTCTGTTTTATTTGAGATTCTGGTTTGTCGACATCGAAAATATTGTTTTGTAAAATGTTGAATTTTTACTGACACTAACAGAATATAGCTCTCGAAATAAGTATTACCAGTCATCATAGTTGTATCTCGATTTTTACAAGCATTTATTTTGCAGTTTACTTTTCTATATTGTATAACTTATTTGTCTATACAGAAGTTGAGATTAAAGTAATGTAGTATTGCTGTTGAGTACAAATTGTGCATATTCACTAAAACCTTGTTGCTTTCATTCTGCCATGCTGAGTGGTCATCAGAGAATGTCATTGAACATGGTTTGTATGCAATGCAAGAATCATAATTTCTAGTAATCCAGCCATAACAGAGATTATTATACTGATAGAAATAGATCCAAACTAGTCGACCCCAACTAATCAGTTTGCTTGACTTTACGAATCCTTGTATCAGGTCTCTGGTTTAGAAGTATTATACAGGTAAATGACAATGCGTCTACAGTCAAAATGAGTCGTGTTTGAATGATCCAGTATAAAATGAATGCACTTATATCAGAGATACACTTCTAATAAAGCAAGTACATTACATACACAAGCTTGGATTGAACTCTGAACAACGTTTTGTCCAGAGTTGACATAAAGCTTTTGGACCTCATCACATTCAAGTTGATCGGGGTTGTGTCCAACTGTGACAACTTTCATGTGTAAAATGAAAAATTCTGGAATGTGTGTACACATAGACCTTAAAAGATGCATGTACCAACAAAACTTGTGATTGGAGAGTTCCAAATCCAGTGTTGATATTATGTAGGCCAGATAATTTACTTGTGTTGTGCAAATATAAAATATTTAAGTTTACTTGGGACTGCTCCAGAATGTCTCACTGTTTTGATCCCCATTTTAATGGCAGAGCTTATCATATTGACCTCCATTTTTGAGTTTCATCAATTTTAGTTTGTGTCATTTTTTGGCTGAAACCATTTTTGAACCAAAAAGCACCCCCAATGTTAGTCATCTTGGGATCAGTTTTTAGCTGGCTGTGGAGCACTTTAGCAAAAATATCCAGGCAAGTAGCTCCCACCTAAAATTATTTAATAGCGTAAAATGCCAATTTCTGAGCCAAACAACACCCCAAATGTTAATCTTATTGGGTTCAGTTCAACTGGCTGTGAATCACTCCTACCTAAAATATTCAGGCAAGTATCCAAGCCATTTTTTTGAATAAAACACCAATTTTTTAGCCAAAAAGCACCCCTAGATTTGATACCAGTATTTCATGTCATTCGATATTAATTGCATGATACAAGTACATTATCCTTTAATTATTTCTTAAGGACAGACAACAAATCGTGCAATGATCTTACAAACTACCATGTACAATTACCATATTTGCTCTATCAAATGTATCTTTGCACATGATGACAATATTTTTTTTTTAATTTGTTTACATCAATGTAATTTTGTAAACTGGCAAATTAAAGGGTGATACTTGAATGACATGCTGAGCTTTTGTCGAGTAGACAATGCATAGAAGAATTGCACAACCCTTGGATCCTCTTTAACCAGTCATCAATCTCGCGTTGAAATCTGGGAATTAGTTTTGCAGGAACACTAAAAGAATAAATCAGTTGCCCCACTGTATCAGTATTCGTTGTTGGGTTGCAATTGACGTATGCTCGGTATGTGGTCAGTAACACCATACTCAGACAGTTTGAAACATCCCGAACTTCTTCCGTGTTATACCAGTAAATAACTGGGTAACCAAGTAAAATTCCAAAAATTGTAGAAATATTCCATCTATCGCCCGGTTTGAGCTCGAGTGGAGCAGGGGAGGCACTCTCTAATGAGAACGCCCTCTGTAGTTGTAACGTGTGATCCAAAACTTGTCTGTGACATTGACAGGATGCTATCTGGGGTTCGGGCAATGTGTTTGAAACGTCAACAAGAAAATTGCTCGTCCGCTCCACAATTTTACGCAAATGGGCGACAATTGATGCACGGTTGTAAATAAACACATCATCTACCAGTGATAAACATGATAACTGTCCTGTCAATCCAGATTTGAAAGTTCCGTTAATAAACTGCTGCATCTGTTTTACATCAACTGATGCAAAGTCAAAGAGAAAACTTGGCTTGATTCCTCTGTCGACAGAAACAATGTTACTCAGTATATCCATAGTTTTCTTCAGACACGATTTAGGCAGCTTTTGTTTGATATGTTTACGCCACTCAAGAACATTTAAATCACAGGGCGCAGCCATTTTGTGCCCTTCAGGTAATTACTTAGACCCTTTAAGACAGTAAAGATTTTAAACATGCTGACAAGAATAGTACAAATTAAGCTGTCATTTCGTAAATATGTGTCACTTTTTGTACTTTATATTAATTTTTGTTTTTGTATTTTATTGTGTGTGAAATTTATAAAAATAAATATGCAGAACGATGTCAAACAGTACGTCATGCTGCACTATTTGAAGCAGCCATACTAAAATCTTTCATATGTTAGGTAGTCCATAGATACCTTTGACGTCATATACAAGCTTTCAGGAAACCAAGGAGTATTATTGTAAATATAATCTCATGAAAGTTGGATTTGAACTTGTCAGAATCATGTTTTGAGTGTCTTTCGTGGTTACTAGGTATGTATACGTCGTAATCGATACGGCCCGACTTGGTAGAGCTGCAACGACAGATCTTGATTTCAGCACGGTAGCTTGACACGGGATGAGTGTATATTATTTTACCTGTTCACTTGATTGCTTTCTCATGGGCATAATATCGCGTCACGAACACGTATACCGACGTATTGATTATTAATTTAGCAAACAAGTTCAGTGCCATATTGTCAATCAACAGTGATTTGAGAAGTAAATAATAATCAACAAAACATTGACTATCTAGCACTGATTTCTTCTTTCAAGTTCTAATTTCACCGTGCAAAATATTTTCATTTATTTGTACGTTGGAGTCAACATTGAAACCATGTTTATATACTCATAAATATTTATAAACACAATCCATCACAATATTTTTTTTTTAATTTCTTCACACTTGAGTGATATCAAATTCAAAATAAAATACATACTATCTGTACATTCTTTATATTTTTTATAATTGTAGAGTAAAATGTGTAGCTGCTGATTTTAATTAAAATGTAGGTCAATAAATAATTTATAATATTCATGTTTTTGTTGACACCAGTGTATCAACATCTCCTAGTACTGGCTACTCTGAAATCAACAATGCTGTGTACATTATAAACTTTTTTTAAAACCTAAATAATTATGTTCTCAAATGCCTGTTACACATTGTATGAGCGTGTACATTGACCTTGACTGTTCCAATTTCTTCCCGATTGATGCATGAATTCTTAGCTATACATAGGGTAGTTTTGTAAAGAGACTAAATTCAAATGAAAAAGTTTTATACAGCATATTTATGACAAATAAACATGCCTTTATTGACTCCAGGGTGAACTTCAACTACTTAGAAGCATTTATTTATGTGAATTGAACTAATAAAATTGGAGATAATTATAATTCAAGATAAAAATGAACAAATCTATAAAACATGTATCACCTTCTGTAAATATTTATTAAAATATAACATGCCTCCTCGAATAAATAAATAATGCAGGATGATAATGAAGTAAAGTAATTGTATCCCTGTGTGTATATTTGGCCATATTATTTTACCCGGTAGTATATAGTTGGCAATCATATCCTATTGTAGATTTGATGATAGTCTGTTTTACTGAATTGTTAATTATTTTTCAATGAACCCCAATTTTTTTTTAGATGTGCTACTAAGAACCCACAATGGTGTTATTGGATGGAGGTAGCCTGCCTGTAAGCGAAGAAGAGCTTGATGCAGTATTCACCATCTTGGATCCTACTTTTATTGGTTATCTCACTGTACAACAACTGCAGGATTTCCACTATGCACTTTATAGCTCCACCATTGATAATGACCAAGTAGTGGCAGCAGTGGATCAAGTATGTGGGACGAGCTCCAAGGGGAGGTGTGATAAGCAGCACTTCCTTGCGACCCTCTTGGAGCTGAACAGACGTATGAATCTAGAGCAGAAACTATGGTGGGACTTCAAGGTTTTAGATAAATCTGGTACCTGTACTATTTCGACCAAGGATGCCCTTTTTCTTCTCAAAGCAACCCATGGGGAGAAATTCTCCATGCATATGTGGAATGCGTTTATGAAGTCACGAGACTTTTCAAATGATGCGGTGTCTTTCCATGAAATCCTTATGTGGCTGTGTAGTATTCCAGATGGTCCCCCTGCAGATGACGAAGAGCTCAAGGAACAAGCCGAGAATCTGGACACGGAGAAATTACGAGAAGAATATAAAGATCACAAGAAATTAAAATTAATGCAGGTATTGTGGCCACAGTGTCATCAATATCATCTCATTAATATTCATGATACACAGTGTAATCATTATCACCTGTCTGATTATTCATGTCATCATTTTCATTGCATGAATATTCATGATGTGTCATCATTATCACTTGATGAATATTCATGATATTGTGTGAAAAGCCAAATAAGTAACCAGAGAAGAACAACAACAAAAAGAATAACAAAAAACAGAAACCTGTCAAGCGTATTTATTATGATTGCCACATTGAAATACTTCAAGGTTTTTGTAATTTTACCTCGTAACTTTGCAAAACACATAGGTCTACTCGCATAGTGAATAACTTCAGGCAAGTCTGAGTATAATTATTCATTCCTATATTTCAGCGTTTTGAAATCAAATCGAAGAAATGACGTTTTTCATAAATTATTCCACCTTACTAAAATGTTTTTATGTTTTCCCAGGAGGATGACCAGATGCTTTTAACTGACTACAGAGAGAAGGAAGATTATCGTGATCAATTTACAAAAGGATCTAAGAAAAAATACAACAGGTTAGAATTGTGACAGAGACTGAATTAATCAAAATATGAGTTGAATAAATAAGTTTTCTCGATCTAGAGTACTGTAAATACTGTAAACATTTGAATCAGTTTTCAAGATTATGTGACACACGTTGTGTGTGAAAGATTATTGCCGAAATACACATACTAGAAACTACAGTTTACCGGTACTGTAATGCATTGCTGGAAGTACTGTAAAATGACTAATTTTTCACTGGGTTTAAATTTCACTGATTTACCATTTCAGGGTATTCAGTGGGTTTTGAATTCATGGTTTTATCATTTAGATAGTGTGTTCTATGCTAAATTTTACATATTCACTGGGTTTTATTTGTGTGCATTTTCCAGTCTGTGAAATAAGCAAAGCTAAAACCCAGTGAATGATTAACCCCTTTACAGTACTAGTGTGACACGGATTTCCGACAAAAATGGGGAGTGTCAGCAAAAATAATAGATTCTAGATCCAGGTTGTGCTTACGTATAACTTTTATTGACTGAGTTTCACGCCATCGAGCAGGAAGAGGCCCAAGTAGGGGATTTCCCTGACCACGTGACTCAGGTCAAACACCTCCGGCCGCATAGCGTTGCAGGCGGATCGAAAATAGAACAGGGGTGGACTACTCTGTTCTATATGAGTGTACAGGGAATTATTCTGTCCCGTTGCGGTACGCTCATTCCTTGCATTTTGGTATTGTATAAATAATAATAAATAAAATTAAAGGGGTGTCCCAAACAGCTCGTCACATCCTCCCTCTGTTTGTCGAAACGACGTCCTCGGCGTTTAACTAATCCCAAGGCTAAACACTTTGCACTTTAGCTTCTTCCTTTGATTTTGTGAACATTGACATGAGGTAGTCTGCAAATCTCGCAGGTGGTTGTCTAACTCGCTGTGGATAACGTTGAATTGGTTCTGAGGTTGATTCAGAGTTCTGGCATGATGTATTACTTGCTAGTGTACGCGAGAGATCTTGAGTTGAGTTAGTGGAAACTTCCCTTGGAATGTGTAAAGATTCTGTCACATTTATTTGTGTTCCTGTGGGTGAGCATGATGGTTGCTCTGTTAAAGCAGTTGGGCTACCTGTGACAATTGGTGGCTCAGCCTGTATAGTTGGGTTTGGCTGATGTTGAATGACATTGTTCAATGTTGAGGTAGTTTCTATTACAGAGAAGTGTGGGGTTATATCTGTTTGAATGGATGTTAGTGGTGTCTGGCTAACAGAGAATTCAACAACATCTCCATTAGGTTCATCTTCGTTATCACTCAGATCATCTATGTCTGGAGTTGATTCTTGGCAGGTTGTTTCCTTTTGTTGTTTATGTGGAATATCTAGATTACTAGGTAGGAATGTACAAATTTTAAGCATATTGCGATGTAGGGTTCGCTCCTTGCAACTAGTTTCTGACCGTACAACATATACAGGCGAGTCTGGTTCCAGTTGTTTGACTATTAAATATGGTTCAGATTCCCATTTGTCACCAAGCTTATGCTTGCCAGTTTGTTTTAGTTTAGCTAGCACACGGTCTCCTGTATTGAATGGTATAGCCTTAGCTTTCTTGTCGTATCTGGTTTTCTGACGATCCCTAGCCTTATCTGCATGTTCTGTTGCTGTTTTGTAGGCGATTTTTAGTCTTTCTCGCAGAGATTTGACATAATCTGATGGATCTACACCCACACTAGATTGGCTGTTAGCTTTGTCAGTGTGGAAAATCAGGTCTACGGGAAGGTTTGGGTGACGACCATACATTAAATAATGCGGAGAGTAACCTGTTGAATCGTGACGAGTGCAGTTGTATGCATGAGTCATTGCTTCAAGATACTCCTTCCAATCTGCTTTCTGTGATTGATCCAAGGTGCCTAGCATATTCATGAGAGTTTGATTGTATCTTTCGGTCATGCCATTCCCTTCTGGATGATAAGGTGTGGTATGGGTTTTGGACATCCCAGCCATCTCACAAAGCTCCTTGACGACTGCGCTTTCGAAATTTCTACCTTGATCTGAGTGTAGTCTCTTGGGGAATCCATATTGAGAAAAGAAGTATTTCCACAGTATTTTGGCCACTGTTTTAGCTTTCTGATCTGGTGTTGAGTAGGCCTGTGCATATCTCGAAAAATGATCGGTAAGAACCAGTACATTCTCGATGCCGCCTTTAGATGGCTCTAAAGTTAGAAAGTCCATACATACCAGCTCCAAGGGCGCAGAAGTACGAATACTCACAAGTGGTGCTCTGTCTGCCGCTGGTGCAGCCTTGCGCAAACAACATCGTTTACATTCTTCACACCACACTTTCACTTGTGTGTACATCTGTGGCCAATAAAACCTACTACGAATAAGGTCCAGTGTCCTCTCAAAACCAAGGTGTCCCATATGGTCATGGAGAGCTTCAAAGATAGATCTACGCAGTTTAACTGGCAGGACCAATTGGTAGACTGGGTCTAAATTAGACGAATTCACCACACGGTAAAGTACACCTTCTCTCACACAAAGCTTATCCCATTGTCTCACGATCATCTTAGCCCTGCTGTTCAAACTGTCTATCTGTTTCCTATTTGGCTTTCTCTGTAGTTTTCTGTAGGAAAGTGCTGGGGCGACCTCAACATCTTCCAGTTGATTTAATTCTAACTCCACAGGGGTCATGACAGGTAATGTGTTCGTCCCATCATTAGAAGTAATATCATACTCTGCGCTCTTTGTAGGTAGCTCAATATGTTTGTGCATACCACAAACTCCACGAAAAGTGTCTGCGACTTCACTCTGTGGCATTCGCGAGAGTCCATCGGCGTTTGCATTATTTTTTCCAGGTCTGTATTTGATGTCAAAGTCAAATAATGCAAGCTGTGACACCCATCGTTGCCCTGTTGCGTCTAACTTTGCCGTTGTCTGAACATAGACGAGCGGGTTATTGTCCGTTAAAACAGTGAAGGTGTTGCCATATAGATGTTCCCTGAACTTATCTGTGACTGCCCACTTTAGGCATAGAAATTCCAGTTTATGGGCTGGATACCTGGTTTCAGCGGGTGCCAGACCTCTGCTGGCATAAGCTATTACTCTCTCTCTCCCTTCCTGTACTTGTGCTAGTACTGCCCCCAAACCTTCTCCTGAAGCATCGACCTGTAAAATAAAGGGTTTACTAAAGTCGGGGTAACCAAGCACTGGGGCAGTAGTCAACTTCTCCTTGATTTGTCTGAAGCTACTATCACATTCTTCAGACCATACAAAAGCGGTTGGGATACTCTTTGGCTGTTTACTACCCTTCTTCTTCTTCCTTGGGTCTCCTGAAGTCAACCGAAACAAAGGTGCTGCCAACTTTGAATATCCCTTGACAAACCTCCGATAATACCCTGCGAACCCAAGGAACTGAAGCACTTCCTTTCTGTCTGCTGGTGTCTTCCAAGACCTGACTTTGTCAGTCTTCTCTGGGTCAGTTGATACACCATGGCGGGAAACAACATGACCTAAATAATGCACTCTCTCTTGCAGCAGATGGCACTTCTGAGGTTTAAGTTTCAACCCATGTTCACGTAACCGATTGAACACCATTTGCAACCTATCTACATGTTCCTCAAATGTTCTTGAAAAAATGATTATGTCGTCAAGGTAGATCAACAAAGTACTGAAGTTTTGGTCACCAAAGCATGTCATCATAAGGCGCTCAAATGTAGCTGGAGCATTTTGGAGGCCAAAGGGCATTCTATTCGCCTCAAACAAACCCATTGGGGTAGTAAATGCTGTCTTTGCTCTATCTTTCTCCGCTATCTCCACCTGCCAATAGCCAGCAGTAAGGTCAAGTGTTGAAAAATATTGTGCTTGACCAAGAGATTCCAATGCATCGTCAATGCGAGGGAGTGGAAATGCATCTCGTATTGAGCGGAGATTTAGCTGCCTATAATCAATACAAATTCGCGGTGTTCCATCCTTTTTTCGAACAATCACTATCGGAGAGGCATATGGACTCTTACTTGGACGGATAATGCCAGCAGACTGCATGTCTTCCAGGTGTTTCTTCACTTCCTGATATTGAGATGGTGGTATCCGTCTAGGAGGTAGACGGAATGGGTGGTCATCAACTAATGGAATCTCATGTTGGATTGTTGAGGTTTTACCATAATCAAGGGCATGCTGTGCGAACACATCATTGTTCTTTCTCAGTAACTCCTTTAGCTGGTCCAACTCATCCCCATTACTCACTGCTGACTGACTCAAGTCAACGTCAGGTAGATTGGCTTCTGTGTTATTTGAACTACGACAAGCAGCTGACTTAACATGTCTATGTGATCTACCATATTCATGACCTGAACCATGGTGTGCATTTTTCTGTTCCACTGTACTACCCCTTTCGATAAAATCATTCTCAGATTCTTCTGGGGTGCCTGGGAAGTCCTGAACCATACTAACTGCATGTAGATCTGCAACATGGACTCTAGGCCGGATGGTCACTGGTCGCTGATTTAGGTTATTTACTCTAACCTTAATCAAACCACTATCTACATTAACTAACATTCGGCCAACCACTAGTCCATGGGGTAACTGACTATCTATAGGGTTCTCTACCAGCGCAGTATACGACTTCCCCTTTGGGCCTCTTGGTACTGTGCACAATACATGAGCCTCTTGTCCTGGAGGTATTTCCATATGGCCACGTCCAACACTTCTGGCTGGCCCAATACAACCAGTCTTACCTCCAAGCTCAGTTTTCTGTAAAGTCTGATATGTGTTGTACCACACCTTCGACTTCTTACGTACAACACTCTCATAACATTTACCATACACAGCTCTCAATGCATTCTGACTTCTACGAATCACATTTGTTCCTATTAACAAGGGAACATCCTTGCGGTACTCAGTCACAGGGACAACAAAGGTAGGCACATGGAGATATTGTTGCCCAAGAAACATCAAATCAACATAAATAACTCCATAATGAGGCACATCCGATCCACCAGCTCCTTCAATCTCCACGTCAGACGGTTCACATTCCAGGCTTCTAAGCTTTTGGTGTGCTTGACAGAATTCATCTGTCACAGTGGTAACCTGAGAACCAGAATCAATCAATGCACGGCATATTTTGCCATTAATTTTGACCTCTGCCTCATTTAAAGGTCCAACAACTTGTTGCACTGTCTCTGCACTCCAGCTGGAATTTCTGTTAACTTGAACTGGGGGACATTTGACACTGTCACCTGTGGATAGTCCCTTTTCCACAGGCTTTACTCGTTTAAAGGCCTGTTTCCTTTCCTTGCTGCCCCACCATCCTGTGGTGTATTACGACATCCAATAGCAATATGACCGGGTTGTTTACATCGAAAGCAAATTATCTCAGAACTATATGACTGAGTGCTTTGAACTGGTTTGTCTACTTTGTCAGACGCAGACTGACCTTTGGATTCTAACCTATCTAGCCGACTGGATTGCTGCTCCTGAGTCAGGACTATTTTATGTAGTAATGATGTAACCTCTGCAAGATCATGGGTAGTTGAACCTGCAGCAGCACTGCTGTCTGTGTAATGACTATCTTTAGACTTTTGCGGTTGACTCTGTGATTTCTTAACTTTCGATGCAGCAGGTATGGCTCTTTTCTCTCTGGCTATTTGTCTGAGTTCCTGTTGTAATCTATGGAATGTCATTCGCCTCGGCTCCATTGGTGCTAGTCTATTGTAGAGGTCAGTATCATTTATGCCCTTCATGAACTGTTGGGTCAATTTGTAATCCCTGTCAGAGAAGGGGTTTCCACAATTTTGTGTTTCTTCGATGGTTCTCATAATGTCCTCTAACATGATTGCATAAGTTGAAGCAGACTCACCAGACTTCTGTCTTCTCTCATAGAAATCAGCCATTGGGTCAAGTGAAAGTAACCCATCACCATATTCCGCCTTCAGTTCATCCAGTGCATTCTGTGGTCTCTGTTGCTCTTTGGGCAAATTCAGCACCAGTTTGCGGGCTTCCCCACTCAAATGTCGCACTATTGTTGAAAATTTTACCTTTTCATGCATAGCTCCAGCATCCATCAGGTATTGTATATCTCTTATCCAGTCCTCTATGAGTATTTTACCATCAAGCTGACCATTAAAAACAGGGACATTACGAACTTGATGTGATGACGTAATGTTATAATGTGGTTCAACTCGTGGGTTTAACACTACAGGTTGACTAAATTGTGGTACTGGAATTAAAGGTGGTTGCAAATACTGTCCTGTGCTTTGATTGCCCGGGTGGTATGGTGTCGATGTTGCCACTGGTAAACAATCTGACATGTTGTATGGAATGGGTGGCTGGCTCTGATATTGTTGCTGTGCATACCTCTGGTGTGTATTATAGTGCACCGGGGTCGCTGTGGGTATGCTGCCAGTAGGTGGTGGAGTATATTGTTCACCCATTGGTACTGGACCATCCATAGTTAGCAAATCGTGTGGGTTTCCATTTTCCATGATGATACCATACAGTCAGTCACATGTAATGAAGAATACTACAACAGTTTACCACACACTGGCTCCAATAACATTACAGTTGAACTTCATACAAAGTCGAACTGGCTCCGCCTGTCCTGCACAAATAATCCTAGATCCTGGTCTCGGCACCAAAAGATGTGACACGGATTTCCGACAAAAATGGGGAGTGTCAGCAAAAATAATAGATTCTAGATCCAGGTTGTGCTTACGTATAACTTTTATTGACTGAGTTTCACGCCGTCGAGCAGGAAGAGGCCCAAGTAGGGGATTTCCCTGACCACGTGACTCAGGTCAAACACCTCCGGCCGCATAGCGTTGCAGGCGGATCGAAAATAGAACAGGGGTGGACTACTCTGTTCTATATGAGTGTACAGGGAATTATTCTGTCCCGTTGCGGTACGCTCATTCCTTGCATTTTGGTATTGTATAAATAATAATAAATAAAATTAAAGGGGTGTCCCAAACAGCTCGTCACACTAGGAATGGAATTTGTGAACCACTGCAACAAAAAATTATGATGAAAACAAAAACGCATTTTTTTTCAACAGTTATGTTATCAATTTTCGAATTTGAGGAGCATTTTTTGGTGTTTTTCTGCTGATTGGTGGTTAGCACAAAAATAGGGGTGCCTAGTTAGTTTCAGATTAACATTGCCATTGTATTCATATTGAATTCTTTTAGATGGGATAAAGGTGGCGTTGAGGCATTAATATTTGATGATGGTACAGACTATGAGGAAAATACCATCAAGGCACGAGACAGGGTTAGAGCCAATGACATTCTTGATTCGTTGGAGTATAAGTATGAAATGTTGAGACAGAAGCTCTTCCGGGAATGTATACAAAGTCATGTTGGTAAGTAAATTTAGTGTCAAAAGATCGCCATTAAAAACTAATTAAGTTAATAACTGCTGTGCAGTGATTCAGATTAGGTTTTCATCAAAGCATTATGTAGAAAATACCAGATTTATACTGCCACAGTACTCATATTTAATTTTGCTATTATATTGATCATATTCACTAGTTTTTAAATTCACACATTTGTGAACTAGAACCCCAGTGAAAGGGCACTGTGTCTTCCGAGAACCCGAGTGAATGTCACTGCCTCCCTAGGACCCCTTGAAAGTTTCTGTGACTCCCTAGGACCCAAGTGAAAATTACCATGCCTTCCTGGACTCACTAACTCACAAAATTTGTTAAGATTTATCTCTCACTTGGGTCCTAAAGTTGTAAAGTGACAGCAAGCAATATTTGCAAAATGTTGTCCTCACAAATGCCATTTAATCATCAAATTAGCAGTGAAAATTAGGTTTCAGTATGCCAAAATACTTTCCAATGGAATCTCACATACCATATTTGTTTTATTGGAAACGCATCTCTACTAGAAACACACATAAAGTAAAATCACTAAAATCTGACTACTATTTTTTTTTTGCAGGAGAAACTTTTTGGTCCACGATGTCTGAAAGTGAGCAGCAGGAGATGGTGATGCTGTTGGACATCAAAGAGAAGAAGTTTCGTAAAGAATATCAGATGGATAAACTGGGTGCATTGGCGGAGACAGCGCAGACTTACCCACACAGATTAGTTGCTCTAATTGGCGATCTCATACAGATTCATGAGTCTCGAAAGGTTGATGATGAGAATCATCGAACTCAGTTGATTTCTGATGGATGCACTGAAGACGAGGTCAATGAACGGCTACTTAAAAGCCACCAGGAACTCATTGAAGGTAGTTGATTAAATACTTTATGTTAGCTGGAATTAATTTTTTCTGAGTGAAAAGAATTTTTGAGTGTTTTGTATGAAATTTATTTTCACTGATTGTTCATAAGTTGAATGTAAAATGTAGAAAAATTCACTGTATTTTATTTTCACTGAATCATTTCTTCAGGGAAATGATGGAAATAAAATAATTCACAGTGTAATTTATGCTGTATGGCAAGCATACTATGAACTTGTTCTTGCAGTTAAAAATGTGTTATATTTTGCTGTTTTTTTAAATTCAGTGATGTAATGGTATTATGATATAAAAAGGATCTTAGGATAGTAATAATGTTTGAGTTTTTCTGTTGTGTGTGTACTTTATTTAGCAGTACATATGGTCACAATAAAATCTAACCATTCATGTACACACTTATTTACATACACTGCTCAGCAGACAGATTCTCTTTGTTTTGCAACCTCGTTCCTCATTGGCTTACAAATCCTAACACCAAATATTCTAGCCAATTAGGCAGCACCACTTTTGTTTACTTAGTCTGGACTATCAAAGTATATCAACAACTACTGTAAAATACTTTATTTTAGCTAGAATTAATTTTTGCTGAAAAGACATATGGGGTGTTTTGTATGGAACTTATTTTAACAGTTTTTTAGCTCCGCTGTCGACTTTGTCGAGCGGAGCTTATCATATGAGTGATTGTCCGTCGTCCGTGTCAATGTTTTACTTTTTCGACTTCTTCTTGAAAACTACAAGCCTGAATGCTTTGATACTCAGTGTATATGTACCTTGGGTATACCTCTCTTAGGTTTGTTCATTTCATGTTGATATCTTCAATTCTCTAATTTTGGTGAATATTTTTGTCATTTTTGGTAAAAAGTGATATTTTCGACTTCTTGTTAAAAACTGCAAGTGCAATTGCTTTGATATTACATATATAGGTACTACATGTGGACCTCTCTCAGATTTGTTCATTTTGTTATGATATCTTTAATTCTCTAATTTTGGTGAATATTTTTGTCATTTTGGTAAAAAGTGATATTTTCGACTTCTTGTTAAAAACCGCAAGTGCAATTGCTTTGATATTACATATATAGGTACTACATGTGGACCTCTCTCAGATTTGTTCATTTTGTAATGATATCTTTAATTCTCTAATTTTGGTGAATATTTTTGTCATTTTTGGTAAAAAGTGATATTTTCGACTTCTTGTTAAAAACCGCAAGTCCAATTGCTTTGATATTACATATATAGGTACTACATGTGGACCTTTCTCAGATTTGTTCATTTTGTGATGATATCCTCAATTCTCTAATTTTGGTGAATATTTTTGTAATTTTTGGTAAAAAGTGATATTTTCGACTTCTTGTTAAAAACCACAAGTCCGATTGCTTTGATATTACATATATAGGTACTACATGTGGACCTCTCTCAGATTTATTCAATTTGTGATGATGTCTTCAATTCTCTAATTTTCGTGAATATTTTTGTAATTTTTGGTAAAAAGTGATATTTTCGACTTCTTGTTAAAAACCAATAGTTCAATTGCTTTGATATTACATATTTAGATACTACATGTAGACCTTTCTCAGATTTGTTCAGTTCGTGATGATATCTTGGATTCTATAATTTTGGTGAATATTTTTGTCATATTTGGTAAAAAGTGATATTTTCGACTTCTTGTTAAAAACCAAAAGTTCAATTGCTTTGATATTACATATATAGATACTACATGTAGACCTGTCTCAGATTTGTTCATTTCGTGTTGATATCTTCAATTCTCTAATTTTGGTGAATATTTTGGTCATTTTTGGTAGAAAGTGATATTTTTGACTTCTTGTTAAAAACTGTAAGTCCGATTGCTTTGATACTATACATATTGTTCATTTTCTGATGATGTCTTCAGTTCTTTAATTGAAATGTGCATTTCTAACAGCCAAGCTATCTCAGCCGATAGGCTGCTTGTTTGACAAGTAGAATGTAAAATGTAGGACAAAAACGTATATTTGCTGGATTTTATTTTCACTGAATCATTCCTTTAATGAAAATAGCGAAAATTAATTTCAAGCGAAAATAAAGTATTTTACAGTACATCATTATGCTGCATTGTGAATGAGGCATCATGGGAATAAACATAATATGCTTCATTGTTACAGGGTCAACCACAGGTGGTGAGCTACTGTCAGATCTACATAGTCGTCATATGATGGAACGTGAATACCTGCTGTCAAAACTACGAATGGAAAATGATAAGACATTGAATAATGCTGAAATTATAACTGTGTATGTCCAAATTATCCGACAACAAAAGTATGCAGAGAGTGAAGCTTTGTTTGAAAATTCCAGCATTGCTGTCGGAATCGCTGAAAGACCTCAGTTATTCAAAAGTCCAAAGTGAGTTTGAAGCATATACTAATAATCAATGCATATATTATTAGCTGATTGGCGGCCATTTTGTCGCATTTGGTTTTACACTCACAAAACAACAGGCATTTCTCTGTCATATGTGGAGAAGAGTCAAGCTACTGTAAAATTACTAATTTTCACTGAGTTTAAATTTCACTGATTTAGCATTTCAGGCATATTCAGTGGGTTTTAAATTCACGGTTTTATCATTTAGATAATGTGTTCTATGCTAAATTTTACATATTTACTGGGTTTTAATTTAGCGCATGTTCCAGTCAGCGAAATAAGCAAAATTAAAACCCAGTGAATGATTAACCCCTTTACAGTATTCTGGTAATTACATTGATCGTGACAATATTCAATCTATTATTGCCACTTAGGTTCGACAGCGATCGTAACAGGCAAGAGAAGCTAGCAATTGAAAGATTACAGAACTGGAAAAAAAGAAAAGTACAGAGATTTGAAGATGAAAGCATCACAGATAATAAAAATAAAGGAATCGTTGAGTTACAAGTAGATGTCATCAAAATAGCTGTACGAAAACACACTCACGAAAGGGAGGTTAGTAATTGTCCGATTTGTGCACGTTAGAATAACAAATAGTTTATAATTTCTATTATGTTCATTGCTGATTTTTGACTCCAGTATCTCTAAAATCAGTTATTGCATTTCAATAAGCCTTGGTAAATGACGTGTTTGAAAACAATTCTATGGGCCTGATTAGGTTTCGATTGAAATTCAAGTGCATTGTATACTAATTGCTTAATTTGCATAGAGATTCCGGTAATATGCATAATCATCATCACTTTTCATTGAACTTTGGTTCATAGATGCTCTTAGGTAATTCACAGACATGATAGTTTAATGATAAAAAACATGTATACCGGTATTGACTATCTAATTATTATAGGCCAATTTCTGATATCTCAAAAAATCAGATTTAAATTGAACTTGTGGTAGAGGTGCTCTGGAATAAATTAGATTGGAGATGTAAAATCAAATTTTTTAATATCTCTCTGATACTCTCAGCACACACGAGTTCTTTCTAAGCTTTCTTTTTTTCTATTAGATCCTTATCACTATGCTGCAAGGTAAAGAAAGTTCAAGCGCTAAAACCGCTGGAAGACGACTAAACAAAGAACAACGTGAGAAGAGACTTAAAGAACTGTGTGGACAGAGATCTGATTGGCGAGAGTCGTCATCTCAATACATGATATCTAAACGTAACTTACATCGACGCTTACTGCAAGAAGGTGTTGGAATTTACCAAGAAGTCAGGTATGATTGTTTGAACGGTTATTCTACATTTATTTGATGGTGAGGTGTTGATTAAGTTTTTTTAATCTACTTGGCATCCATTTTGTTTTTGACAAATTCTGTAGTTTCTACTCTAGATTCATGTGTTGGTTTAGTTACAAACAGTAGCAAGGAAGTCCTATTGTCCACATCCATAGCTTGGGCATGTATTGTTAGATTACCTACAAACTTGGTGGATGAGTAACCATTACTAGAGGTCAATGCATGTCACTTTGATTTGTACTCAAAATGACTGTCCCTATTCATCTATTATGGAATAGAATAGAATATTGCTTTTTTACAACGTTAAAGAAAATTTGACAATTGTAAAAAAAATTTTGATTTTTACACATGTAGAAGGGAATAAAGCTAAAAACAAAACAAAAAGTGTGACAAACAAACAAGAAAAAGTAATAAGAAACAAGTATTATGGTGACTCAAGTACTGCGACATCAGATACTTTTTGCACATGTTCAAATAATGTTTATCTAGAAAGTGGTGTTACCTGTGGATTCTGGGTTGCACTCTGTGTGCCATATTGTTTTTTTTTACCCCACATTAAAAAAATAACACCAGAATCAAAAAATAAAAATAACACAGGGTTAAAGTTCGCGTTGTGTCGATTAAATACAGCATAGTTTTACCACAGCTAAAACAGTGGGACATTTCGATATCACACTTACTTATAAGATAATGTGTACTATGTAGTTGACATTCTTGCTATAACAAGCATGATACCATATTTACTATATTAGTAGTGCATGCGTTCACGTAAGAAATATTTCTATGGTCAAAATAAATTTTAGTATACAACAAATGTGATTTTTTTATATGTGCTTCTAATAGAGTAAATATGATATCTTTCATTGTCACATACTGTACATATTAAACATGTGTATATCCATAGTAAAAACTCTTTATGGAAAACTTACTGTTAATTCATTTATTTTCACTGGCATTTAATTCCATTAATGATTTGAGTTTCAAATTCACAAACTTGGCTGGGAAACAATGAGTCTATTTTTATTCTACATGTTCATATGTATTTAATTTAGCAGATTTCACTTATCAGCAAAAAATAGGGAAATTAAAACCCAGTGAATAATTAATGTATTTACAGTATGTTACTTTAGCTGGAATTAATTTTTGCTGAACAGACTTTTTGGGTGTTTTATGTGGATTTTATTTGCATTGATTTTTGGTGAGTTGAATGTAAAATATATGAAAAAAGTATATTCGCTGGATTTTATTTTCACTGAATCATTCTTTCAATGAAAATAGCGAAAATTAATTCCAATCGAAATTAAAGTATTTTACATTATGATGATTACCATGTGGTATACAATGAATTTCAACTCTAAATAAAATTTGTATGTTTGCAGACGTGAAGAAATTAAGAATGGTCATAACCTGGATGATTTATTGATTTCTGCCAATGTATTAGCTGATTTACAACAAAAACAAGACCGAGAAATCAACCTCCTTTTGACAAATATGCAGAATAAGGTAAAGGCACTTGCATCACCTGATCTTAAACAAAAGAAAGTTGTTGAATGTGATGTACAATTTTACAAAAATTAATACATATCAAATAAAACTGATCTTCATTGGTCTCCATCCCTAGTCACTAGCTCACCTTCAAATAAAACTGATCTTCATTGGTCTCCATCCCTAGTCACTAGCTCACCTTCAAATAAAACTGATCTTCATTGGTCTCCATCCCTAGTCACTAGCTCACCTTCAAATAAAACTGATCTTCATTGGTCTCCATCCCTAGTCTCTAGCTCACCTTCAAATAAAACTGATCTTCATTGGTCTCCATCCCTAGTCACTAGCTCACCTTCAAATAAAACTGATCTTCATTGGTCTCCATCCCTAGTCACTAGCTAACCTTCAAATAAAACTGATCTTCATTGGTCTCCATCCCTAGTCTCTAGCTCACCTTCAAATAAAACTGATCTTCATTGGTCTCCATCCCTAGTCACTAGCTCACCTTCAAATAAAACTGATCTTCATTGGTCTCCATCCCTAGTCACTAGCTCACCTTCAAATAAAACTGATCTTCATTGGTCTCCATCCCTAGTCACTAGCTCACCTTCAAATAAAACTGATCTTCATTGGTCTCTATCCCTAGTCACTAGCTCACCTTCAAATAAAACTGATCTTCATTGGTCTCCATCCCTAGTCTCTAGCTCACCTTCAAATAAAACTGATCTTCATTGGTCTCCATCCCTAGTCACTAGCTCACCTTCAAATAAAACTGATCTTCATTGGTCTCCATCCCTAGTCACTAGCTCACCTTCAAATAAAACTGATCTTCATTGGTCTCCATCCCTAGTCACTAGCTCACCTTCAAATAAAACTGATCTTCATTGGTCTCCATCCCTAGTCACTAGCTCACCTTCAAATAAAACTGATCTTCATTGGTCTCCATCCCTAGTCACTAGCTCACCTTCAAATAAAACTGATCTTCATTGGTCTCTATCCCTAGTCACTAGCTCACCTTCAAATAAAACTGATCTTCATTGGTCTCCATCCCTAGTCTCTAGCTCACCTTCAAATAAAACTGATCTTCATTGGTCTCCATCCCAAGTCTCTAGCTCACCTTCAAATAAAACTGATCTTCATTGGTCTCCATCCCTAGTCACTAGCTCACCTTCAAATAAAACTGATCTTCATTGTACCTACATGTAGCCCATCTGCAAATAAAACTATTAAATCTTCATTTGCCCTCATCTCTAACATGTAAGCCACCTTCCAATCAAAAAACGTTTTACATTTGATGAAGTATAGAATTGTGGCTTGTATTATTACCGGTAGTTTGTCTCAAACATATTTATTCAACAGAGTGCATCAGAGTTGAGGGATATTAAGCGGTCAGAGGAAAGGGCTGTTGTAGAAGAGTGGTTAGATAATGTATCATCTGTTGTTTTGGGCACATTTGATTTGTCACAAGAAGAAAGGGAACTCATAAAAGCATTGGAAAATAAGTATGATGTCATCAGGTAAGGAATATTGTCAAGTGTATAAAGTATGTATTATTACAGTATGTTTTAATTACCTTATATTATACAATCTGTGTTTTTCTAGTTTGACAACTACAGACACTTGTTGCCAGAAATCATCAGTATGCCTATGGTTTGGATTGATATAGGACTAATAACTTGTGAATCCTAAGAGAACATATCATGAGGTTACATGATTTTACAGCACCCTCTTTGGCCTTTTTCTGCAGTTCTTTTGTTTTTATTATTTATAGCAATCTATTACCAGTTTACATCCTGCAGTAATTCTCTTTATTTATGTGTATGTTGCATAGAGACAAATTGTTAACAGAAACTCTCAAAAGACACTATGGAGCAGATGCATGGAAGGATATGCTAGAAAACGAACAACAAAGACTTCTCTCCAAAAAGAAATTGGAGGAAAGAAGTCTACGACAGGAAGGAAAGTTGGATGAAATGGCAGCCTTGGTTGGAGATTTCGGAAAGGTATAAGAATTCATTGCAACTACTATTACCAGGGTATTGTAATCTTGTTTTTATTGCACTCCATTTCACTATTTTGCGCCAAAGGAAAATTTGAAAGAATTGCCAGTGTCAGCCAAAGTGAAAATATACTCCCATGATGCAATGGTTTCTCTCATTGAGATAAAATAACATTTGAACATTTTTTAATCATATGATCGCGTACTGCACTCATTAACTGGCTTGCCATTGAAATTTATGAATATTCATATACAGGTTTGTTGCGTCACTAGTATCATTATGGAAATGTTCAATTTAAAACTAGAACATTTGAAAAATAATAACCGAGTTGTCGTGTCAATGGTCCAATAGTTTTGTGAAGAACATTCTGCATGAGAATTTTCAGTACCAGCATTTACCAGTTATACATGTTATGTTGAATATAAAATATTGCAGTTTGTAATACAGCTGCTTCTTGCTAAGTCTTGGGTGTCGGGATCCAAGCAAAATCAAGGGTCATGACTTATTGTGAGCTAACAGACTGGATAACTTTCGCTCAAACAGGCTGCTCATTTAAAAAATTGAGATTAGAATAATTGAATGGATTGTTCACATTGTATTGAGTTTTATAGGACCTTATCAAACCAGTAACAAACTAGAAACATGAGACAAGCTACAGACACCTTTTGTTTTCCAGTAAATAGCAGGGCAATGGGTGGTAAATACTGATGACATCTATGCAGTTTGAAAAACACAGGCATCTATTCTTTAATGGCTGATTACCTATGTAAATACATGAAACAACTCTCAAAGTTGCCGCTAAAAAAGATTCCAATTACCCTCAACTTTGCAACTTAGCAGATAACACAACATAGTAAGGGGTCATTGTATCTCTGAAATCTGTATTTGTAGAATGAATTTAATTTAGAAGAATTGATGGGAAGGATTCAAACTGAATATCATCAGAAATATTTAGAAAAACAATCCAGAATACAGAAAGAAGATGAGGATGTTACTGATTATGGTGAGTTTTATAATATTTTAGTCTAGACTACATCTTGTATAGATATTACACAGACCTGGGATTAGAATTAATTCTCAACATTCTAGGGATGCTCATGTCAATAAGATTATTACTAAAGCAAAACAAAAAATTAATCTTCTACACCATTGTATCAAAAATATATCATCAGAAATGATTATGATTCTTTATATTGAAATATATTGTAGTACCTTCCATCTTAAAGTATACCAGTTCTATTTGGAACCCAGTTGAATATGAATGCAATATTCAAATTAACAATATCAAATTTAGTAAGTAGAAATATCATTTATTCCATACAAACATTATATTGACAGTAAATTATAAAAGGTGCGGAAATTTAAAAAGTTGTTTAACTGTGGCATCAATAAATATTTGCCCTCCCATCTTCCGTTAAAGACTCTAAGAATAGCACAGACATCAAACATAAATTACTGAAGATATGAATCAAACTTCGAACTGAGTCTGCTTTAGAAGAACTCCATAAATTCCACTGGTTAAAGATCTTGTACTATCCCCACCACTAAAAGCAAGCCCATTGTTATCCCTGATTTGTTGGCATCAGAGACACATTTTGACGACAGTCAAGTTTTGAAACATGATTTCACAGCCTTGAACTGTTGATCTCTGTTTGATACATGTAAAATAGGAGATGATGTCATCCACATATTCATTATCCCCAGGGGTAATAGCTGTGTAGATTACTTCCTAACTTCATCTCTTTCATATAGTTGTCATCTTTCTAATTTGTAGCAATTCTAACTTTTCTTTTCTGATAAAAATGATATTTTAATTTCCAACAGAAATAGAAGAGCCGTTAGCAGTGAAAAAGATTGGTAATCCACTCGGTGACTTACAGTATAGATTCAGTGAGGATATGGACACATTGATGGGCAAGCTGAAAGGAGAAGAAGGTGTGTTCTTGCGTGAACAGGGAAGGATACAGTTGCTACAGCGATGGAAGAGGCAGAGAAACCGTGCTGAGAAGGAAGAGAAATTCTTAGATACTGTTTTGATGATTGGACTTGCTGAGAGGATTCCCATAAATATAGATATGAGGTGAGACGATGAATTGTTAAAATTTTATGGATTATTATATTACCAATTCTTATCAGATCAGGGCAATTGTGAAATATTGAAATCGGCATCAGCATTTTACTTGTCAGAGTGAAACTTTTATTGTCCTTGTATATTTCAGTATACAGTGAAATGCGATTTTTGATTTTCATTTGCTATTTGTTTTTCAGAGTCAAGAAAGACAAAACTCGTAACTTTCAACTTGCGAGAGAGAGATATTCCAATAGAGAACACCGGAAGAGCCAAGGGTTGTATGATGAGCTAGAATTTGATAACCATGTATTGCCACCTAAAGGTAAAATTTATCTCACTTTTCATCAAAGTTCATTTTCCTGATTTCTGTGGAGAGGTTATATATTTATTTTATAGTGACCTGAATGAATCAGAAATAAAGACTTTTTGTCTCCATGTATGTTACTTACTTTCGAACTACTAGTAATGTAATTACTGCATTTGCTCTGTCAGTATTGCATGGGCTTAATATGTAAATGACATCTATGGTCAATATCAGTAATATTTTAATGATTTAGTAGACAACAAATGTGATTTTGGGTTTATATGTACTTCTATTGGTGATGTGTTTCTAATAGAACAAACATGATACATGTAGTAACCATTACCTTTTTTAAAAATAAATTTATGCTTCATGCTCTTGACTGCATTAAGGATCATAATTGGATTTGTTTTTTGACATTCCGGCTCACAATTCACAATCAGAAGACTGAAATGTTGATAAACTGTTCTCCATAACCTTGTGCGGTAAAAGTAGTCCTCATTTTGCAACACTGTTTCCACTATATTATGTCCATCTGCAGGTGAGCTGGAAACATGGAAGGAATCCATGATGATAGAAGTCGATAAACGACACAGAATGGAGCGTAATTTGATGATGAGTATTTTAACAGACAAAGGCAGCGAAGAGTTGAGAGAAGTGGCCAGGTCTATGCCAGATGATGAGAGACAAAAGCGATTAGCCGAATTGAAGCGCAAGAGAGAAGGGTTAGAGTTGGACAGCAAAGGTGTGTGGATTGTGTGTGCTTGTAACAGATTATAAACTAGTTGCCTGCTTGCTGTAGTCAAAGTATAATTGTTGTAATTAAATCATGCTGTATATTTTACTCAGGGAAACTGTTTAACAATCTCAGTAAAGTAGAGATTAAATCAAAGTTTGAAAGATATTTCACTGCAATGTTGTTATGGAGAGATAACTATCCCCTTTCAGTACATCTTCAGTATCTTCATCAGTTCTACATGTAGCAGCTGAATTATGACTTTTATCTCTTCGTAGTAAATGCATCGTATGATATTCAATATATGTCTCATACGATGCATGGAAATTATAATGTTTGCATTGCCTTTTGTGACTAATTATAATTCACCTCTTTTCTAAAACCACTTGACTGACAATGTTGGTATTATGTCATGAGAGGTTGGACGACAAGCAAAAGAGATTTTAATGTAATCATTCAATTAAAACTTTATGTGTTGTTTTACAGTAAAAAAAAAAAATTATTTCTGAGACAAATTCACCTCAGAACCCTGAAACTTTCAAAGCAAATTATCAATTTTTCTTTATAAATTTGTCTTAGTCTTTGTGGAGTTATAAGTAATAGTGTATATATTTTGATATCTACTGTTTGTTCCCTCTTTTTTGCAGATGATCAAGAGCAGAATTTAGATATCTTGGAGGAGAGTGGTGCCATTAAAAGTGTGGTACGGAGACTAGTGATGGAAGAAGAGGCCCAAGGCAAGATAGTCAGTCACGGTGAGATTGTGGTCTCTCTGCTGGCTGAACTCCAAGAAGAACAGGAAAGAGAAGGCGAGAGAATATTTCTCAGTTTGGATGGAAAGGTAAAGAATACTCTACTGGAAATGTTCGCTTTATGCTATCATTCTCTTTGCCTATGAGTGTATTTGATGTTGGAATATGTTTCAAAACTTAAATTTAAAATAAAGTTTTGTCATAATGATTCTGTTTATTGTAATTTCTAAAATGAAATTACGCAAAATAATCCATCCAAATGGTCATGGTACATCTATGTTATCTCATCTGATGGCAACCTCTTTTTATTTTTAGTCTAAATTTAAATTGGCAGTTCATTCCCCATAAGTGTGAGCTCAACTACTTGGATTGTATACTCTTTCTTCCAAATCAACTTTATAATCAATCATCTGACTTGTGTAGCAGCTAGGGGTTTCCATCATTGCCTTTTATCAACGAAGTGCTTCTGTGATGTTACTGTGTTTAGTTGTCGTTTCATTTAGTAATAAATCTTTCAAAACTAAGATATAGAAGGCTACACAACATCAATGCTGTGGTTGGCCTTTTTTATCACAGAGGTGCTACATCACTTGGCATGATCTATTGAAAAGATTTATCAGAACAACAATTCTGTATTTAATTTGGGTACATACTTATACAAATAAAGTGTCAATTTATTTTAATACTAGGTAGTGGCAATCTGATTTGGTGATTGTTGTTTGTTTGTTTGTAGACAGAGGATGATATTTCCGGGATGCGATATGATCAGATAACAAGACGTAAGATAGACAGAGGTGATAATATCATGGAAATATTCTCAATGTATGAAGGTGCAGGACAAGAAGATGAACTAATCAAGGTTTGTGTACATCTTGTCTGCAGTTCAGATTATGTATATGGTTTTAATATTGTAACTATAACATATCACAACCACTGAAGCCTTGCCCTTCTAAATAACAGTATCAAACATGATACAGTTCTTGGGAACACATTTACTGTAGCCATACTACATCAACAAAATGACATATTAAGGGACAACATCAAAAGTTCAATGTAGGATAAAAAACTTAATTTCTTTAGTTTTTTCCCAAACCCCCCCTACCCCCCACTGAAACTTAATTTATGAATATTGATAATGGTGTCAGACTATATTCACCATTAAATACAAATTGATAATCGAACATTGGTATGGCGTAGCAGTTGGTTCGCGGTCCATGCCCTAAAATTGACCTCATTTAACGCACATATTTACATTCGAACCAAACCATGTGTTTTTTTCAGTTTCTGTTGTTTTTGTCCATGATTGGATAGAAAAAAAAAACGAACTACAAATACTCCATAATTTTTTTGACTTGATTTTTGATTTGACAAAATCGTTTTTGTAGGATGGAAACTTTTTGAGGTCACAACCCCCCACCCCAAACTAAAGCAAATAAGTTTTTTATTCGACATCGATCTTTTGACGTTGTCCCTAATGAGCATAAGGTCATTGATACAAGGTTCAATATTGAGGCTATGATTGTTTTGTGGGGATTATTAGAGCCAGGGCAAAAATATTAATAGCTTACATGCAGGAAAAAACATGATGATGAATACAAGTAGTTTGATAGAGTGATGAAGCATGTTTTTGATCTTTCTCTTTTTACAGGCTTTGGAGGAGAAATATGATGTTTTAAAAGATAGGTTACTATGTGATGCCCTGAGGAGACAAATGAGTGAGGAAGATTGGTTAAATCTGAGTGATGAGGAGAAAAAGAGAAGACTGCTGAAACTAAAATTAGAAGAAAGGAGATTGCAAAGAGATGGTAAGGTTCTACAAATCTGTCACATTTCATATATTTATTTTTTTAACCCAATCCAGTCAATGTTGCTATAACAACACATTGTTTTGATCAGTAGCAACATCACATAATTATTTCTCACACTTGAACAAGACGCATATGGAAATAAACAAAGCTGATGACCTCTGACCCAAGCCAGAGGACACAAATTGTGATTGAGACTAATGAATCACATGCTTCCATACCAACTACTTATGCAGCCATCTCCACTTTCCACCCAAGCAACCATGCTCATTGACTGCCCAATTATCCTCACTTCCCACCCAATCATTCCCACTGACTGTCTAGTCATTGCCACTTTTCATCCAACCATTTCTACTGACTGCCCAGTCATTCCCATTATCTACCCAACCGCCTGCCTAGTCATTGCCACTTTCCACCAACTGTTCCCACTGACTGCCCACCCAGTCATTGCAACTTTCCACCCAAGTGTTCCCACTGACTGTCTAGTCATGGCCACTTTCCAACTTGCCATTCCCACTGACTGGCTAGTCATTGCTACTTTCCATCCAATCCTTTCTATTGACTGCCCAGTCATCACCACTTCCATTTCTAAACATTCCTGATTCCCAAAACTAGTCCCGATTCCAATGCCCACATATCAGATTGTTTGTATTTAATATTCCATGATCTTATTTACAGGAAAGCATGATGCATTAGTTACATTACTGGGGGACAATTTCCACATTCAAGGCAATGTTAGTTCCTTGATGGGAGAACATCAATCCAAATATAAACAAAAACTGATAAAAAGACTTGCAAAGAAGAAACCAGGTATGGTTAGAAATAGTTATGTTCTTTCTTTTTACATCCCAAAAAGTTTACACACATGGGAATAGGGTATCCTCTGTCACAAGATGAATTTTGAACTTTATTATTATATATTATTTAATGATTACCCTAATTGTCAATTATTTTTCATGTCATTACGGAATTATGTATAAATTAGACTTCTCTTCATTTTTGATTTTTTATGAAGATGTTGCTGAAAATGATGGGATACTAGAAGATGAAGGAGAGCGAAAAAAGAAATCTACCAATACTCTGCTGGAACTGCATGATAGATACAGAGATGAACGAGATGTATTGATGACAAACTTACGTGACCCTCAGGCTCTGATGAACAAGAAAGAACGACAAGCATGTTTGATAAAACTCAAACGAGAGAAACAAAAAGCTGAGAGGGAAGAAGGATTTGAAGCAGCCGCTCTGGCGGTCGGTTTAGCCGAACGCAAACAATCACAATTTGCTGAGAGGTATGGTTATATGTGATGAGATGAAAAAATACATCAATTTATAACTGTGACAATAATACAGACTGTTTGTGTGTCTTACATGGTGTCTTTGGTTTCCGTAGATTACAGCATGATAGGGAAAGACAAGAAGACCTAGCTAGAAGAAGAATAACATTTTTGCGCAAGAAAAAAACAGAAATCCAATCAGAGGATGATCAGCTTGTGAATAGTGGCAATCGAGCTGATATGCAGGTATGTTACACTTATGAATGTATAATGTGATGTTTTTGTGACTACTTAATTGCATGCATCAGAATACATACTTTTGTAAAGTTGATATATGTCACTTGCGCACCTGAGTTTATTGATACGTAAAAAGTAGTGCTGTTGCTGTAACTGAAAAATGGAGGAATAAACAAGAAGTTAAATGTGTAAGGTTTCTGGTTTCTTTGATGAGTCAACACATCGAAGTATTGTTAGTCACATTACATTGTTTACTATAAACAAATGTGCTTAAAACAAAATAATACAAGTGATTTTGTAGCTGGGTTCGGTCAGCCACATTCAACTTGAGGTAGGACTTCAACATAACAACTTGAACTTGCAGACTCATGAATCACTTGTTCAACGTAAACACCATTTATTGCTGATCAAAACACTTCAAACGAATTTACAAGTATAAACTTATAGAGACTTGTCATAAAACATAAACGTTGTATAAACAGATGAATTAGTTGACCCACACAGTTGAGCATGAACTCAAACTAAAACAGAACTATCGTTAAACTTTAAAAAGGGGAATGGAACATTAAGGCGTTTTCCAAGCAAGACGGAGGTCAACCAATCAGTGACTGCATGCTGAGTTAATAATGGAATATCAGTGAGAAAGGAAGGATAGAATGTTTTCGTTCGATTTCTATACAAACTGGAGTGTAATAATTATGTACAACATCTATAAACACATATCTCGAAATTACTCATTAAATTGGAACAAATTACATAGATTAGTAATAATATAGAAATTATCAACATCAAAACACTCCTTATTATCATTTCAATGATAGATTTTCAAACGCATGATTGGTGCATTACATAAAAATTACAAATTGTCTACTTCAAAGGATGCTGTTCTACGAGCACTTGAAAACAAGCATGCAGTGGAGCGACAAGTGTTACTGGAGATATTACAGCAAGATGGATACCAGCAATTTAGAGAATTTGCAAGGATCATGACAGAAGTACAAAGGCAGGACAAGCTGGATGAGTTGGTACTGAACAAACAAGAATTAGACTCTGGTAAGAACGGTTTATCTTGTATTTATTAAATTTACACTGTGAAATCATTCCAAAAATCTGTGAACTTGGGACTATTTGTCTTTTTGCAATCAATCGTTTTTAGTTCATGTAGGTGACTGTCTGTTGTCACTTGTCCTGTGCCTGTGTCCCCATCTGCATTAACTTTTGTTATAAATGACTTGTTGAAAGCCATCGACCAGATTGCTTTGATCATTTGATAGACAATGTCAAATTTGTTCAAAATTATTCAAATATGAGAAAATTAATAACAATTTAAAAGATGTTTTTGACTATAAGATCAATAAATATATCAGCATAAAATTGTGATCAGACTTCAAGATTACCTGTATGAAAAGCTATTTGTTGATTTTAGGTGATGTGAATGGTATGATGGAAATATTGAAACAAGCAGCCATAATTAAGATGTGCAGTAGACATAGTCAACTCGAAAGACTAAAGGAAGGCATTGTGGAGAAAGATGATGTGATTGTCAGCATATCAGCTGATCTACAGGAACAACAAGATAAAGAAAGTGAACAATTGATAGAACGTCTACCAGAACAGGTGAATATGATATACTTTTGTTTTGGCTGACACAATCCTGTGATATTGTATTTATGGGCATATTGGGGACCAAACCGAGTCAGGTTGACACTGTTAGGTCGGGGCGTATTGGGTCTTGAACCCAGGCAATTAAAATTAGAAACAACAGTTGACACTGGGCTCATCTTGGCTAAATGGTACTAAACCCTCAGGTTGACACTGGGATGGTCTGGGCTTAATAGGTACTAAACCCATTCAAGTTGACACTGGGCTGGTCTGGGCTTAATGGGGAAACAGACACTGTCAGGTCTGAGCTAAATAACTGGACTAAAAGCATTCGGCCTGATGCTGTCACATCTTGGCTTAATAGGTAATATGCCCATTCAGGTTGACACTCTTAAGATTTGGCTTTAATATGCACTCTCTCACTGTTGTTTCTAAGCTTAATTGGTTCCAAACCCAGACCTGGGTTTAATGGGTACTAGACTCATCCAGGTCGAGTCTGGTTGATACTTTTTTAATAATGAAATGTTGTTTATTTGGTATCTGAGTAGGACTTATCAACACTTATCAGATGGCAGGAAGAACAAATCAAAGAAAGGAAAGAAAAGAAAAATGATAATATTGTCATTATTCTACTAAGAAGAGATGAATGCAATAAAACTGGGGAAGATGAACTTGTTGAAGCCCTGAAAGACAAGTATGATGTACTCAGAGATAAACTTATTGCTGAAGCATTGATGAAACAGGTTTGTTTCTATTTCTAATCTCTGGATGCAGAGAAGTGCAGTAAAGTCACTACTGAACTGAGTTTGTCGGGTCAAAGGTCAGATATTTACTTTCTCATTTTAGATGAGTGAGGCTGAATGGAATAGACTTTCAGAAAAAGAACGACAAGAAAGAATACTCAAGATGAAGTTGGAGTTGAGACGATTGCTTGAAGAAGGAAAACAAGATGAAGTGGCTAGGTTGCTAGGCGATGTGATTGAAACCCAGAATGCATTGGAAAGTTTGATGGGAGAAAATAGAGCTGAGTATGAGAGGAAGTTGAAAGAGAGGTTGGCCAGAAGAAAAGCAAGGTTGGCGAAAGGTGAGATAAATTTTGACGTCTTAACATTTGACGTCTTACCATGTAAGATATGAGTTACAGTTTATGTCTTATTTGTTTGTCACATTAGAGTATTCAACATGGTGACACAACAAGATTCCTGACCAGTGGAAAAGCAATATTTCTTGCATCTTTTTTTTTACACCATATTAAAACAAAAACAAAATAAAACGATTACACAAGAGCTAAATAGATGAATAAATAAATTACTACAAATCTATAATGAGCTGCTTATATTAAAGATCTTGGAAATAGTTTTCTGGAACTAGTCTACTTTGTGACCCTTTAAATAATAATAATAATAATAATACTGATTAATAACAATAATAATGATGATAATACATACTAAAAATAAACAATGTGTTCTTAATGTTAGGTATGTCAGAATCAGAGGTCATTAAACTTGAAAGCATAGAAGAATTAGCAGAAGAAGAAGAACTGAAGAAAAAACCCAAACCTAAGAATATCTTAAAAGATCTGGATAGGAGATATGATGAGGTAATAATTTGTTTGTGTCAGGCAACAGTTTTTTACATTGAATGTCACTGTTGTCTCTCCTGATTTGTTTTCGGTGTGCAAATTGTGATATGCAGGAGCTGATAATACATATAGTAAACTTGTTGCCACGGAAACCATGTTTCATATTTTAAACCTTCCTGTCATATTGAATGGTAAGATAATGTGTTATCCAGGCATTAACCAGGTCTGGACAAATATAAGTGGATGCAGACCATGTGTCATGAAGTCATATACATTGGTGAAGAAATCTCTGCCACTGGTTTTTGTCTCTCATTGAGTGTGATATACTCACCCAGGGTAAGGGTCAACACCTTTTTAGTGTTCAACCCCAGGTAGGATTTCAAATTGAAACCTTCCAAGCACGGACCCAGGCAGCAACCACTTCACTGTTTATTTTATATTTCAGTATAGGTTGGTGACTCTTAGAAAGACTTTCTTACAACAATTTGTGTTTATTTCTATCATTGCCAAGTTTTGTTGATGATTATGAGAATTATGTATTTGTGTAGGAAAAGGCAGCATTACTCGCCAGTTTGAAAGGTCAAGATGATAGACTATTGAGCGAAAGACTACGACAGGCAGAGTTATCAAGACTTAAGAGAGAACAGAGAATAACAAGAGAGGAAGATAAGTTTGAAGCAGCCGCCATTTTGCTGGGGTTAGCAGAACACTATGGTGACGTGTAAGAATGTTATTTAATTAAAAACATTCTTTAAAATATAGTAATATTAATACATGTATGTGTTTTCCCATCCCAAGTATCTGAGTTGTCAAGGTGTGTAAATATTGACAAGTTTAACCCTATGAATGCCATATTGTTTTTTGCAGTTTTTTTTCCCATAAATTGTTAATTTTAGACCAAATCAGACTTAGTTTTTCATTTAAAGTACTGGTACTTGAAGTTTACAATTTGCAAACTACTTGGGTAGTCCTTTGGAAATAACTTGGAAAAATTTTAGAAAATTGTTACGTTATTCGTCCTTAACATAAGTATTTGTGCAGGAAATGTAAACTCATTTGCTTAAACTATGAAATTTGCATATGTATGAGATTGAAGTTATATTTTTTTATGACATTGCACAGTGAAGCAAGGAAGCGGTTAAGACAAGAAGAGCTGGCAAAACAAAGATTAGCCGAAAGGAAAAACAGACGAGCTGATGCAAAGAAAAGATTAGCAACGATAGAGGAGGAAGTTGTAACCATGCCTGAAAATGAAGATGATGTCATTGCTTTGCAAGATGCTGTGTTGAATGAAGTAAATAAGAAACATCGTGCAGAACGAGAACTCCTGATTGCGGTAAGAAAACCTCTCAATAACAAAAAGTTATGTTTCTGGTCGGATTGCTGTTCTTTCACTTATTTAGCCCCTGCAAAGCGCCCTCTGTTGATGAATCAATGAAACCTGAAAAATGTAGGCCCTTTCAAACATTTTGACAAAAATGAAAAAAATCACCTTTTCACCCCATTTTTGAAAAGCAATATGACCAGAAACAGTCTTTTTTTTTTTTCGAGGCCTAAAAGACACTGTTTGCGATGAATTCAAATTTCGTACTACTGAGCATTTTACTGGGCATATCCACAATGCATTATGGGATATAACCTTGCACTTGTCAGTGGATAACTATAAACACCGAGAAAAAATATTTTCATTATATTTGGATTTATGTCAGTACCAATATATGACTTTTTCATTGCATGTCACCAAACAAAGTTTTGAAATATGAAGAAATAATCTTACCATAGAAACTGGCATAAAAAGCCAGTTTCAAACATTTTGGATTCTTGTATTTCAAAAAATTATCCGGTAATTTTTAGCATTCTGATGGCATAAATGATGGTGAACATGACATATAATCTTCATATTTTTATTATTACAGCTTTTACAAGAACAAGAGAACAGCAAACATAAGAAAACTGCCAAAGATATGAATGAGGACGAACTCTACAATAAACTGAATGAACTGAAATCATACCGAGCTCAGTGGAGAGAGTCTTCCTCTGATCCCTCACAGCAGATACAGATATTTGAGGTATGGTAAACTTAGTTTATAGTATATATTGTATCAAGGATTTATAAGATGAGGTATACAACTTTCATAACCATGTACAGTGATATCCAATGAAGAAAAATCTCTCATTCTCTGTGAGCATTGAAAGCAATTTTATTCCGTGCATGTCTATCGAACACAGTTCTAACCAATTACATCACAGAACTCAGTGGACGCTTGAAAATGTTCCATTGAATAAACAGAAATGAGCGGTATTATCAGCACTTTTAAAAACGTAAAACACATGTATCACATTGCTTTGCTTTACATATATTAAAGCAAGGCCCTACCAAAAATGGTCTGAGATAAACACAAACCAGTTATTCCACAGACTCACTCTAATTTGCATTTGAATTTCTTTTATAACTGTAGGTTTCTCTTGTGATTTTGTGATCATCTCGCAATTCGCAAGACTTCTTCAATTCATGTGGGATCTTCATCTCATATCACACTTTTGCATATCCTAATCTCACGAATTCGTCTTTATATAAAATTAAAAAAAAATGTTATACTGTTGTTGTGCATTTAATTTGGTATTCTATCATCTACTGGATTGACTGCATTGTAATTTGGTGCACAGATACAATGTGATAAACACCAGATCTGATTTGGTTGAATCTGTTCATATTATGCATATTAATTAACTATTTTGCATACTATATAACTAGTTTGTTTGTATCAAAACAATTGTTTACTCAAATAGATTATTGAACTTGCCATACAAATATACAGTATGTAGTTGAATATTAATTTAGAAGTAATTTGCATACCAGTAATAACTAATTAATAGCAGGAAGGACTTTCAGTTTATGTCTTGTTGTTTGTTATATATATTCACAGGAAGCCATTGCTATGGCCATTGAAGTTCGGATTGCTGAGCTCGCCAAGCTATCTGCTGAAGGAACATCAAGTGAAAGTGATGCTGAGATTAGCTTATTGGCTGACTTACAACAAGAACAAGATAAAGAAAGTAGACATTTGATGGCTGATCTGCATAGTCAGGTGAAATAATAATATTTTTATATTTCTCAAAGTAATCAAAAAATAGAGTACATACATGTGGTGGTCATGGTGGTACTATTGCATGGTCTAACTTCTATGGTAGTCATGGTGATAAGATCATTTGTCTTGCAACTATGGTAGCCATAGTTATAATATCTTGTATTGTCTAATAATGTGTGTTAGTCATGGTGATACGATATTGTGTGTTTGCATTATTCTATGGTAGTCATGGTGATATTATTTTATGTTCTACCAACTCTGGTAGTCATGATGATATATAATATATTGTGTGGTTCCACGTTTCTATGATAGACATGGTGATAGCATTGCATGTTCTTACAACAATATGGTAGTCATGGTGATAATATGTGATCTCATGATTCTATGGTAGTCATGGTGATAACATTGTATGTTCTAACAATGTGGTAGTCATGGTGATAATATGTGATCTCATGATTCTACGGCAGTCATGGTGATAACATTGTAAAAATAAGCTGTTCAAATTACATTGATATGTGATACGCAAGTAGTTGTGTCTGTAGAATTAATATTTGGTGTTTTGGATTTAATTCAATTGTCTGTTTTTCTTCATTTATCTAGAAGATCGCTATCGTACCTGATTTTTATTTTGTTGAGATTATTCAAAGGAGTTATCATCAGTGTTTGATGTCACACTGTTTTACTTAAATCATTTTGTTATTACCTTGCTGTCTTGTCTGTTCTACACAGAGTGCAGCAACGCTGAGACAACTAAAGCAAGCAGAAATGATAGCAAGATCACAGAAATGGTATGACAATGTTGCCAGTATCATGTTTGGCATTGCACATCAACAACTGACTTCAGAAGATGAATTAGTGGAAGCCTTAGAAGAGAAGTATGATGCATTGCGAGATAAACTATTGGCAGAGGTGAGGGCGGCAAACAGAGTGGCTAATTCTGGAAACAAACTAAATATTATAAAATCACATATGAGTGATTGTCTGTCGTCATCTGGTATCGTTCGTGTCAACTTTTTACATTTTCGACTTCTTCTTGAAAACTACAATTCTTATTGCTTTGATAATTGGTATATATGTATGTACCTTGGGCAGACCTCTCTTAGATTTGTTCATTTCGTGATGATATCTTTAATTCTCTAATTTTAATGAATATTTTTGTCATTTTTGGTAAAAAGTGATATTTTCGACTTCTTGTTAAAAACTGCAAATCTGATTCTTTGATACTATACATATAGGTACCTCAGGTAGACCTCTCTCAGATTTGTTCATTTTCTAATTATATCTTCAGTTCTTTAATTGAAATGTGCATTGCTAACAGTGGAGCTATTTCAGCCGACAGGCTGCTTGTTAGTCCTCGTTCGGACGAAGTCCGAAAACGGGGACTTATAATTTGGTCTCCGTCCATCTGTGTGTCCGTGTGTCCGTGCGTCTGTGCGTCCGTGCGTCCGTCCGGAGTCATATCTCAGAATCCCTTGGACCGATTCCGTTCATTCTTTGCATGTCCCTAGTACTTTATGTTGGACATATGCACATGCAGTGGTTTAGCGATTCGATTCAAAATGGCCGACTGGCAGCCATCTTGTTTTTTGAAAATGTTGTATTTTGGACATGCTTTGTCACTTTTCATTCAAATTTAATACATAGATCATACATGTTAGGATACATGTCCCCGACCGTCCGTGAGTTCCTGAGGAAGTCCGTCCGTGTGTCCGTCTGTCCGTGCGTCAGTCTATCCAACGTCATATTTCAGAATCCTGTGGACCGATTCCGTTCATTCTTTGCATGTGCCTAGTACCTTATGTGGGACATATGCACATGCAGTGATTTAGCGATTCGATTCAAAATGGCCGACTGGCAGCCATCTTGTTTTTTGAAAATGTTGTATTTTGGACATGCTTTGTCAGTTGTCATTCAAACTTGGTACATAGATTATACATGTTAGGATACATGTCCATGACGATTTATTTCGCAATTGGATCAAAGATGGTCGACTGGCAGGCATCTTGTTTTTGTTTTTTTATGCGGTATCTTGGATGTGCTCTGTCAGTTTTCATTCAAATTTGGCACATACATGTACTTTATACATGTTAGGATGCATGTCCATGACAATTTGTTTCAAAATCTGGTCAAGGATGGCCGTTTGACAGCCATCTGACTTTTTGGCCTTACTACTATATTTCCACAATTTATGTACCATTTTCATTCGTATTTGGCACATTCATTATACATATCTCTGTGTTTCATAATCAGATCAAAGATGGCTGAATAACGGCTGTTTTTATTTTGGCCATATTACTATGACACGAAACACGTGTTTTCATGTAAATAAACAATCTGTTGTATACGCCACTTGGAACTCAAGTTTCAAGGACACGCTTGCGACAACCCCTCCGCTTTAATATGACAAGCACAAAGAGAACTTAATGGGGACTGTGTCATTTTCAATGACTTGTTTGACAGATAATATAGCTAATGTTGGGTATCACTTGAAACAAGACTCAGTGGAGAATAAATATGGAGTGCCTGATAGAAAGTACATGTTAGCCACAGTATACATGTAGTGTAAACAATACTTATAACCAGCAAATCTCATTCCATGTCTGCAGTCATGTAATGATTCAACATTTATTCGATCTGTACAGGCACTGATGAGACAGTTCAGTGAGACGCAGTGGGCCAAGATGTCAGAGAAAGAACGACAGGCAAAGCTGATGAAATTGAAATTAGAAGAAAAAAGATTAAGGAGAGAAGGAAAATTTGATGAAGCTGCTGCCTTGTTGGGAGACAGTTTTAAAAATGATGAAGGTGAGAAATAAAAACAACTTGTGTGATTTTATCAAAGCAATTTTACATGTGTGAGGGCATGTACATGCATGAAATTTTGAAATTGAATCTTAGTCATGCAATTCAGACGACATCCATGTATAATGCCCCAAGATATGCCTCATCTTTTGCAATTTGAATTCAAAATGGTTGACTGGTGACTGGCACTACACACACACACATCATGCAGCATATTGGCACATGCATTCATTTCACCATGATCCAATTCAAGATAGCAGCATGATGGCCATTTTAGTGCTAAAAATGTAATTCAAAGTTTGCCAGAACCTTTAATCTGCCACACGTTTTTCAGTTTTGAAAGATATCATTCACTTCTGTTCTTCTTTATCATGGGACATGTGTACATGTGCACTATTAAATAAAATGGATAGCAACTGTGTCATGTTTCTTAAAGTTTAATATACAATTTCAACAAATACTGAAATTCTGATTGTTTTCAAATATTTTGTCAGTATAAAATCTTTTCCAAGTAAAGTCCAGTGGGCTTTATTATAAGCATAAGAATATGCTCAAATTGAATAGAAGGCTCAAGTTTGATTAACCACATATGAAGTGGTCACTAAATTTCATTTCTTTGTCAGAATATCAAACAAATAATTGTTTTATCTTTTCAGAACTGGCTCGAATACTTGGCGAGTCTGAGAAGACTCAAAAGGAGAGACTGAAAGAACGACTTGAAAGGAGAAGACAGCTAAAAGCAGAGAGAAAAGCTGAAGGTTTACCGGTTGATGATAAATCACTGGATGAAATTCTGGATGCTGAGGAAGAAGAGGAAAAGAAAAGAAGAAGGGTAAGAATCCATAGCTTGATGTATGGATGCATAGAAATAATGCTACGTGGTCATGTGGTATCTTTGTCCAATCAATAGAAATAATGCTATGTGGTCATGTGGTATCTTTGTCCAACCAATAGAAATAATGCTATGTGGTCATGTGGTATCTTTGTCCAACCAATAGAAATAATGCTATGTGGTCATGTGGTATCTTTGTCCAACCAATAGAAATAATGCTATGTGGTCATGTGGTATCTTTGTCCAACCAATAGAAATAATGCTATGTGGTCATGTGGTATCTTTGTCCAACCAATAGAAATAATGCTATGTGGTCATGTGGTATCTTTGTCCAACCAATAGAAATAATGCTATGTGGTCATGTGGTATCTTTGTCCAACCAATAGAAATAATGCTATGTGGTCATGTGGTATCATTGTCCAATCAATAGAAATAATGCTATGTGGTCATGTGGTATCTTTGTCCAACCAATAGAAATAATGCTATGTGGTCATGTGGTATCTTTGTCCAACCAATAGAAATAATGCTATGTGGTCATGTGGTATTATTGTCCAATCAATAGAAATAATGCTATGTGGTCATGTGGTATCTTTGTCCAACCAATAGAAATAATGCTATGTGGTCATGTGGTATCTTTGTCCAACCAATAGAAATAATGCTATGTGGTCATGTGGTATCTTTGTCCAACCAATAGAAATAATGCTATGTGGTCATGTGGTATCTTTGTCCAATCAATAGAAATAATGCTATGTGGTCATGTGGTATCTTTGTCCAACCAATAGAAATAATGCTATGTGGTCATGTGGTATCTTTGTCCAACCAATAGAAATAATGCTATGTGGTCATGTGGTATCTTTGTCCAACCAATAGAAATAATGCTATGTGGTATCTTTGTCCAACCAATAGAAATAATATTATGTGGTCATGTGGTATCTTTGTCCAACCAATAGAAATAATGCTATGTGGTCATGTGGTATCTTTGTCCAACCAATAGAAATAATGCTATATGGTCATGTGGTATCTTTGTCCAACCAATAGAAATAATGCTATGTGGTCATGTGGTATCTTTGTCCAACCAATAGAAATAATGCTATATGGTCATGTGGTATCTTTGTCCAACCAATAGAAATAATGCTATATTGTCATGTGGAAATAATACTGGTTTAAGTATTATACACTTATAGCATTAAACTTTATTCTAAATTCTTTTTTTTTTCTGACAAAGAATATTTTACTGGAACTGAACAACCATTTTGAAGATGAGAAAGATGCTCTTATGGCCGCACTGAGGGCGCAGGATAAACGACTGATGAGTGAAAGAGAACGACAATTAGCCCTGGCGAAATTGAGACGTGATCAACTGAAACTCAAAAAAGAGGATAGCTTTGAGACTGCTGCTGTGTTGTACGGAATCGCACAAGACAATGAAGCCAAACGACAAACAGGGTATGGTATAACATAATACTTGCATATACTACTCAGCTATATGACTTTAATGATGTTGATTTCACTGAGGCTTGGTGTGAGGACAGTACATACAAGTAAGCAAGTACACATATTATTTGTGATCAGATTCAATATGGCCGACTCACGGCCATAATTATTAGATTACAGATGCATGCACATCATATTTTTCATTCCCACTTTATTTATATATTTGATCTTACATCCATTTCCTTGCATAATAGTGAATGATTGTTATTTCTTTTCATCTCGTGACTTCATTGTATGTATGATTTTAAGACAAAGCTGAAGGTAACTCAGATAAATGATTCATTGTGTTTTTAGTTGCCGGAGGGCACATAATGATGGGGCTTGTTCTCAGTTCATTATCCCTTCTTATGCCTTTATGACCATAGCTGTATCACTTACAATTATAATAAAAACACTCTAACTTGTGTAATTTAATACCCATACATATTAATTGAATGGGCTCTAACTTTATTGTGGACATGTGAATGAAAGGAACACCTAATTACCAACATCGACAGCAAACTTGCTAACCAATCGCCTGTGCTGATTCAAACTGGTGTCTGGAGATCTTTATCAAATTAGGCCATCCCATTTTTAATGGGAGGCCAAGATACTTTTAGAGAGGGGCATGATCGATATATGAATTTTCCATAATAATATTTATCGTTGTTGTAATTGTACTTCATAATTTATTACATTTAAAATATCGCAAAGCGAGAAAAATATGAAAATTTAGCATAAAGTAACGACTTAAGAGTGCGTCCCTTTCAGTACATACCATTGCCTCCTTTTGAGAATGAGGTGGCCCAAAGTGTTTCAAATTGATAACACAGGCGATTCTTAGCAAGTTTGCTGACAATGTTGGTAATAAGGTGTTCCTTTCATTCACGCGTTCACAGTGAACATTATTAAAGTCCCCTCAATAATGTTACAGCAAAAGTTACATGCCTGCGCTGGTACTTTGGTATGCTGCCCTCTAGTGGTGTTTTCAGGAAAAACAGGATCTTGAATTATTTTCAAGGACTATAATCTTTACAATGACTTGTTGAATTTTTCTGACACATAATTGATTTTCATTATTGCATTATATCATTTGAGGTCATAACAAAATAATTAAATATTGGAGAAGTTGATTTTATTCTGTGCCAGTGGCTTGCTGAAAAAGCAATGTGGTTTCAAAGGTACTAGTTAAAACATAATAATTTAAAACATTTTTACAACATTCTATCCATGCAACATGATCACATCTACATCGATTATGCCACAAAAGTCAACTTTTGTCATATTTTACAAAATTGTAATCAAGACTCATGGAAATAAGAAATTGTGTTTAGTTGGTTAAAAATTTTCCGAAAAAATTATATAAATGTATATTAAAACAGGATAAAATTTGTCTAAAATAATTCTGCACTTGCAGGTTTAAACAAATACCTCTATTCATCCCTGGTATATTGTCTGTGTGTATAAGGTCATGTTTTAATGATAACAATGCCTTACTAAAGAATAACATTCATTCATTGATTGATTGAAATGTGACATATATTGATTAAAAACATAATTGTTCCTTGATTGCACATGCGTATAATGCTTATACGAGCAAGTGTTACCAAGTACCATAGTGACCATCATTGTACCATTATCAAGTCAACAGAACCACAGTGAAGGACTTTAATATTTGGCATCTCGAAGAACTCCTGGACCAGTTTCTCCGGTTATTCCTGTTGTGTCAAACTTGTGTGTTTCATCGTCAAGTGATGTATTGAACGAGTATGTTACATTACAGTGAAGTCCAGTGATGTATTGAACGTGTACATCACATTATCGTGAAATAGGTTCAAAAGAAGTCACCGTGGAAATTGTTCTTCGGAAAATATAGTAATTCTTGGCTTCAGTGACATCATGTGAGCAAGGTCATTACAGTATTGATTGTGTATGACATGCTTTAAAGCAACAATCTAGTGGAATTTCTTCAGTATTTGTGAACCTGCTTGTCAGGACTGATAGTTAACCCAATTGTAAGGATTAATAGTTAATTTGGTTCTAAGAACTGGTAGTTAACCTGGTTGTGAG
Source organism: Saccoglossus kowalevskii (assembly GCF_978046115.1). Classification (NCBI taxonomy): domain Eukaryota; kingdom Metazoa; phylum Hemichordata; class Enteropneusta; family Harrimaniidae; genus Saccoglossus; species Saccoglossus kowalevskii. The sequence continues at coordinate 27,842,293 of NC_140643.1, read as the reverse complement.
AACTGGTAGTTAACCTGTCTGTGATGACGTCTAGTTAACCAGATTTTGTGGACTGTTATTTAAAATTGATTGCAGGAATTACTAGCAGTAGTTAAGCTAGTTGTGGGGACTGCTAGTTAACCTGGTTGTTGGAATTGCTAGTTAACTTTATTGCAGGGATTACTAGTTAAGCCAGTTGTGAGTACTGCTAGTTAATATGGTTGTGAAGATTGTTAGTTAATCTGGTTATGCAGACTGGTTGTTAGTTGTACTGCCAGAGCAGGTAGAGTATGTTATAAAGGTATCATTCTTCATATTTTTCAGTGTATCACATAAGTTAGAAAATACATTTAAATGGGAATGCAGTTTCCACCATATAATAATAATAATAATAAGTCTGAAATATATAACTTTGCGTTCTGTTCGTATGAGTGTCCGACATGATTTTTCAGATATGGCTTTACTGCTTTTGTTCAGATATGGGAGAGGAGAAGACATAATGATATACATATGCATGTTTTGTCTCAGGATAAACTGGTTGGTTAATAATGCATGTCATTTTGTTTCATAATTTGTTTCAAAATAGCCAAGTGGTGGCCATTTTGTATTTTTCTCCTGCTTCTTAGATTATTTACCGATTTAAATTTGGTACACATGCAAGACATAAATGAATGTTTGCATATTCTCTTCAGGTGTTTTGTTATTTTGATGCAATTTTGTTTTAATACTCAAAATTTGGTATACCTATGCACTTTCATTTCAAGACTTAAACGATTGTGGTTAACAGGTGGCCATGTTGGTTTTATTTTCAAGTGTTTATTATATCCATATCCATTTCTCAGACACTCTTTGACCAATTTTGGTAAAATATGGTAAAAAGCAAAACTTATTGGTTGGCATATTATTATATTCAATTGTTTTCGACTTTCTATAAAAATTTTTCAACTGGTAGTAAGTTTGTTTAATTTTTAATCATTCTTACCCATTTCACTGAAACACTGACCATTTTGTTTTCAAATTTGATTTGAATTTTGGCAAGACATGGGTTTCATGTTCATATATGCATGTTTTTTGTCTGTGATAATATTTCCTTGTCATTTTTTCGCTTTGTGTCCTTAAAAGTCAATTCAGCCAAATACAAATAGGATCAATGATCATCACCAGTGTTATTATAAGCGTCTTACCCAAATTTTATGCTTGTGTGAACACAAACCTAAATGGTTTAGACTGGCCTAAATAAGTCATGCCTGGATGCCAGTGCCAGCCTTATTTTATTCTCCAAATTAGGTCGGTCTAATTACAGTAAAAAAAAAAAGTACCAGTTAATGTAATTCTCATAATTCTTGACTAAATATGCAAATTAGGTTTGCAGTCAGAAATATTTTTATCCGATATCTTCAATACTGCCATGTTAAACACTTCTGAAGTAACAAATCTGCAATCCAAAGCAAAGTGGCTGCCTAAATAATCTTATTTATTCATCAAACAACAAATTTTGGGCAGACCTTAAGTAAATGGTAAATGTAAAAATTAATTATCATCTATTTATATATGCTTATAATTACAGCACTCTATCAATATTTCCTGTTTACTTGTCATTCAAACACTTTGGTATTTGTCTGGGTCAAAGGTCGAATGAACTGCTACTAATTAAGGTTTTATTAAAACTTACTCACAAAAATACATATGATATAAATGTAGTCACTGGAGCAGAACTTGTCGATATAATGAAAAAATGATTAAATGCTTCAATGAATATTCATGATGATCAGTGGGGCTATTGTTTCCATAACAACCAATATTTAATTATGTTCTTATTTGCTGAAAATGTATAGTTTATGCAGCATGATATTTTCATAAAAACATTTTTTTAACTTTGGTTTCCTTGGTGTACTTATTTGCTGTATTGAGATTACGGTAACCTGTTGAAAAACTAACATAGTTTGTGTTGTTGCCTTGAGGAGAAACTGACGTATATATATCAAATGCAATATATATATATTACATGTATTTCATAATATTCTGTCTTTCTGTAGACTCTCTTTTCATACTGTCATAATTCACATAATAGTAGGATATTCTGTTTTGTCAAATGTTGACAAAACAGTTGACTTGAATCATTTTTATAGTACCTCTTGTACAATTTCTAGAAATTTATTTGTTTTGTATCTAGCCTAAACTGGGCAATTGCATTACTCAAATTTGAATTTTTTTATAATTTTTTTAGTGTTGGTAAAGATAGAGAAAGACAGAGACAGTTGGCAAGGCAGAGACTAGCAGCGGCTAAGAAAAAGAGATCGACAAAGAATGCATTGAAGAAAGCAGCACTTGAGAAAAAACTGAAGCAAGACGAAGAAGAGAACGTGAAATCTGATGCAATGCTTGCTCTGAGAAGACAACAAGAAGGTGATGTATAGTCTAATTTAAAGGGTGGCAGTCGGCGCGCCGCGTCCTGTTCGATATGGGACTCATAGCGACGTATACAACGCATGTAATATACAATGATTATTTACATGAAATTCGAACACGCACTGCACGACGACCACCGCCCTTTAACAGTAATTGCATTTATCTTCAGTGATGTTCATTATGGTTATAGAATGGAATGGAATGGAATGGAATGAAATGAAATGAAATAGATAAGAATAGAATAGAATAGAATAGAATAGAATAGAATAGAATAGAATAGAATAGAATAGAATAGAATAGAATAGAATAGAATAGAATAGAATAGAATAGAATAGAATAGAATAGAATAGAATAGAATAATGCTTTATTACATCCTAAATGAAATCTGACATTTCAGTTTTGGTAATAAATAAACTACACATACAATATAATATACAGTGTACATGTATATGTCAATTCTTTTGTAGTTTCATATGTTTACATGATTTTAGGTTGTTTTTTGAGCTTGCAGCAAAAATAGTGAAATGAAAAACCCATGAATCAAGGTTCTAGCAAAAGTCTTAAATGTAGGAACATTCTTAGATATAATTTGCAATGTCTGAGTTTACAGTGTTAGATATGTGCTGTGTTTGTGAAATAATAGAATTACATACAGAAAAAATGGCAACAGAGACAGGTACTATGCAATTAGTGTAACAGTTTATTCAGAATTAACTGGTGGCTGTTGGTGTTGTGAGTGCTATCGTGTTATTATGACTGTTCTTCAAATAATCGTTTTTTTCTTTTGTTTTCAAATTATGACTTCTCAGGGGTGGCTGTTCTGCAAGAGGCTGTACTAACAGAGCTGGAAAAGAAACACAAAACAGAAAGTGATATGTTATTGATATTAATAAACCATGCAGAAGAAAACAAGAAAGAAAAAGAAGCAGCAAAAAAACTTTCTGATGAGGTAAATACTTTAGTTTGTTTATCTTTTTCAAAAAATAAAAAGTTTGAATGGTCTAATGTTATAAGATGACATCAAGCATCGAAAACAATAGAATTTGCAGTTCTGTAAACAAAGCTGTATTATCAATTTTTCCAAACATATCAGCACGCATTTGAATTTACCCTTATATGGGATAAACTACATCATCAACATTGAAATGTTCGAGGTTCTTTTGCGTCACATTCAAACACTGTTCTTTGTTTACATTGAATGCAGAAATTTTATAGTGTGTAACGGAAATAGAATCATTTATGCAATCACTCGCACAGCACAAAACATTTTTCATTGTCATTTTGGGCTATAGTTTCTCAATAAACTATTACCGTTCAAGGGATTATGTGATATTCCTGTCGCACTGGTTGGATATGTTCCAACTTCTGTTAAAATTTGTTGTTATGTATACGTTGTGGGTTTCTAAAAGACGTTTGAAATTGGTACATGGTGACAAAATAAGTGTGAAACTAAAAGTGAAAGATTTTAGAAAAAAATTGACTTGGCTATATGGATTTATATTTTTTTGGCAAAAAAGCAATTTGGAAAACTAAGTGAGTGACACAATGCTATATTATTATTAATATAAGCTCAACAACAACAACAAACATCGACACACTATAAACCAACAGAATGTACACAGTTTTATGTTCAGATCATATTCTAAGTGTTCAAGGAAAGTTTTTTGTATTTACAAAACATGAGAATAGTTCAACAACGCACTCCCTTGTGGTCAACACATCAAAGACGTACAGCTTTCTGTGTTTTGAATAATTTGGCTGAATGTCCTTTGAAAAGTACAAATATTTCTTTACACTAAGCCATTTGATCTATTTACTGAAATCAAATATTTCAAATAATGTTATGGTTTGAAAATTCATAGATTGAAACAGACTAAGTTCCTTGTTTGGCTTTTATAAGCATATAATATATACCAATCTTGACAAAAAAGTCATTGTATGAATAAATGTTCGTTCTCTGCAGGAGTTGAACAAGAAATTGCGTAAATTAGAGAGTAAGAGAGATAGATGGAGGCGACAGTCACAGAAAGATGCAGATATCGCAGATTATCATAACCTTTCACCCAGCGAACTAGGTAAACATCTTACAAAGTTAGCAGCCAATCAAGAAAAACAATATGATATACTGGAAGTAGCCGTATTACTGAAAATGGAAGGTATGTTTGTGTGTTTTTCTTCTTTCAGCATGGCATCAGGAACTACTATGTGGTTTTGAGTTATATATTTCATTTAACTTACTGTAAAATACTTTATTTTTGCTTGGAAATAATTTTCACTAAAGGAATGGTTCAGTGGAAATAAAATCCAGCGAATATACTTTTTTTCCTATATTTTACATTCAAAAATCAATGAAAATAAATTCCATACAAAACACCCAAAGATTCTTTTCAGCGAAAATTAATTCCAGCTAAAATAAAGTATTTTACAGTATCATTAAGCAAGATGACCATCCTACTGCCCATCTGAATTGAAATGAAATGTGTTTTATTTTTTCAAGAACTGCGACGATCAACAGCGGCCGATGGAAGTGTCCCTGAGAAGAATATTGAGAGTGAAGTTCAAGTAAAGTTACTATCGGATGTGCAGGAGAAACAGCAAGCTGAGAGCAATGCTATGAGTAAAATCCTAGGTTCTGATAAGGTATGCCATGGTTTAAAGGGCGACGTAACGACGTATACAACGTGTGTAAAATACATTGTTTATTTACATGAAATTCGAACACGTGCTGCGCCACGACCACCGCGCTTTAACAGTAATTATAACACTCTTGGCCTGTATGATGCTTACTTTCAATAGCAAATAGTTTTGGCTTAGCATTTGTTGTCAGCATTTACTGGGAGAGTACACTACTAGTACTCTTTCTTTGTGCTAAACAGTTTACAAGAAAAGGTCTGGTATGAATTCTCACTGCTGCTCTTTGCGGCCTCTTATCAGATTATAGTGCATATCTGACTTGTGCATGGCATTCTAAATATAACCTTCTCGCAATTATGACTAATTACTCATGGTAAAATAATATAAGTTGAAAATAAATAAAACGTACATGCATGTTAGACTTACATTATGAGTTGGAAATAAAACATCACTCCCAGATATTGTCAAGAGCAAGATATGGAACACTATATGAGTAAGATTCCAAGCATTGTTATGGTGCCATTATGCAATAAATTGATTAGAAGTAATGTTCTATCCAGGCTGAACGAATATTTGAGAAACTGAAAGAAGATCAGAGACGAGCAAGACGTGAAGGATGGTTTGACAACATGGCTTCATCTGTTCTTGATAGCGATCCACTCCAAGTGACACGTTCTGAGAGTATGATTAGTATTCGTAGTGAAGATATCCATGAGCTGGAAGGTGAAATTGAAGATTTGGACATTAAACATGAGAGAAATATACAAGAAGTTAAAGGTTTGTGTATTTTTATGGATTCTTTTGTTTTATCCATAAATAATAAAGAGATTAATGTGGCATCTAGTTGCTGCATTGAATAAACATGTTTTGAACATTGAATATAATTGTTGTCAAATTTAAAAAACATGAATTTTGAAGATCTACCGATACTTCCTAATGATTGAGGTAATTTAATATTTCCCATTTCAGCGTTCCAAAAAATTGATAGTATTATTTTAAACTTTACTTACAATATTTTGTTTTCTCCTTCCCTTTATGAAATGCATTTTAGGAAAGAGTAAGTCATTTCAACTATTGAATTTACATGTCTTGGCATGTGTGATTTGTGGTTGTTATAGTGCATGTTGTTGTTGTTGTTGTTGTTGTTTAGTGAGTGTTGTTTAGTGAGTGATGTAGATAATGAATGCACAGTGCACTGTAGTTTTATTAACCTCTAGTTTGTGCCCTCACCATGTATGTTCCATTAGACACACGATATACATTTGTAGTAGAGTTACTTTGTGTTATCTGGTACATTTGTGTACATTACACTGTTGTATGCACATAGTGCAGTGATGGTATAGACAAACAGGTAGCAGACATCTATGTGATCCTGCATTATTGTCATGTTAAACTTATTATATATTCTTTTCCTGAAATAAAGGCCTGAGATGTCAGCTAAATTATTTTCTGAGATGTATATTCTGAGATCTATGAAGCCATGGTTTTGCTGCATGCACAAAAAAACACTCTTCCATAATAAGTGATCTGTTTGATGACGCGAGTTATGTGTGATGTTTGAAGTGAATCTCAATTACATATGCCTGACAACATTGATAAGGATATTAAAGGTGTCCCTGTTCATGATTTAAAAAAATGCAGTCTGAACTGAATCCTAAATCAAATTGAACTGGATCTAAATCAAATTAATAAAAACTGGGTCCTGAATGAAATTGTACTTTATCCTAAATCAAATTGAACTGCTTCATAAATCAAATTGAACTGGACCTTAAATCAAATTAAACTTTTTTCTAAATCAAATTGAAATTCAACTGGTTCCTATAATGTAAATCAAATTGAATAGGATTATAAATAAAATTATACTTTATCCTATATCAAATTGAACTGCTTCGTAAATCGAATTGAACTGGACCGTAAATCAAATTGAGCTATAAAATCAAATTGAGAATGAACTAAATCGTATAATGTAAATCAAATTGAATTGGATTTTAAATCAAATTGTACTTTATCCTAAATCAAATTGAACTGGATCCTAAATCAAATTGAAATATATTTTAAATCAAATCAAATTGAAATTCAACTGATCCTACAATATAAATTCAAATTGAGCTGAATCCATTTTTATCAAATCTGTTTTGAGCAATGATACATTGAAGCAAACATTTAAAAAGCTGAACGATGATGATGATGAAGAATCTAAAACACCTGTCATTTCATCAGCATCTGAAAAGTGTATCATTTAAACTTTTTGAAATTTTCAACTTTATTTTCTTTTTAAATGTAGAAAGAGCGAGACGAGAAGGGAATAAAATTGATGCAAATGCTATGTTAGCTGAGCTTGAAAGACAGCATGCTGCAAAGAAAAAGGTAAGAACCTTCAAGTAATATTTGTGATTATTATTGTAAAAATCAAAGTGTTTGTGAAACAGTCACTCATCCATTTCACATTCCAGAGTTCCAGTCCATATCCACAAATTTCATTATTTGAATCAAATAAACTATGATGATCAATTCAGCTTTTTCTTGAACAATAAATCCATGTGAATCCCTTTACTTTAGACCAATATTTGAGAATCTATTTACTACCTACATGTAGATATTGATGTTATCGTACTCAATGACCCTCCTATAGTTCTTGGATCCACTAGTCATGTCTGTGTTTATTTTTTCATATTTGTTGTAATTTCCCGTGTGTGTTTTTTTCAGCTTTGACTTGCCACTATTTTGTCCTTGTCTATGTTTGTGTACTTTGTATCTATTATCATCCATTGAAATAGATGTTGAGTGATTATATAAAATAAATAAATTTATTCTATAGCTACTAATCTACTCTTGCTGTTTGAAAACCGAACAGCACTGACACAATGAAATCACTTTACGTATAATCATAGACCCCCTAAAAGAGAATAACAATACTAAAACACAAAGGAGAATTGTTGAAAAACTTTTTGTCTAAAAATAAACTTAAATAAATTGATAATATAATTTTAAATTAATATCAACCTTTCTCTATATCAATTTCAAAATTAATTTTGAGAAAACTTTTTCTTCCTCCACAAGGCAATGAAGGAACAGTTAGAAAAACAGAAGCAGAAGATGAAAGAGAGGCTGGCTGCTAAGAAACATGCAAAGGATGAGAAAGAGTATGAAGAAGTGATAGCGCTAGCGTTGTTGAAAAATGCAGAGAGAACTCTCAAACTTCAAGAACAGAAAGATAGTGAAGAAAAAGACAGACAGGGAATTATGGTAATAATTACTTGTTGGTACTTTATATGACCCCTAAAAGTCACACATCCTGGTACTTTATATATATATCATCCAAAGGTCACACATCCTGGTACTTTATATATATATATATCATCTAAAGGTCACACATCCTGGTACTTTATATATATATATCATCTAAAGGTCACACATCCTGGTACTTTATATATATATATATCATCTAAAGGTCACATAGCCTGGTACTTTCTGAGGGGTATTGCTATAACAACTGTATAAAATATAATGTCTCTAAGAACGCTAGCTATTTTCGTAAACATTATGAATCATTGACCTGGTTTAATATTTTTAAAATAGTCATCAATTCTTTGGAGGATATAACCTCCATCATTATGACCTTGTTGAATATTTCAGATGAAAGAGAAACTGAAATCAAGAAGAGAACAGCGACGAGAGGCACAAAATGCTCGTGATGAAGCCCAGACAATGAAAGAACATGAAGAGCTGGAGAAAAAGAAGAGGGAAATGGATGCTGAGAAGAGACTAGTTGAGGAAGAAGCGGCTAAACACCCGCAGAAACTGACTTCGGCAAAGAAATCAGATGTGTATCCAGATTTGGTAAGATGAATTATGAGTCGATTCTCGTAGAGGGATAAAAACAAAAGAATTTAAACTTTCAGCAAAAGTTAGTTGACTTTAAGACTAGTGTGTTTACTTTCTATCTTCCATATGTATTTATATTAGGGTTCAAGTACAAGAAAAATAAAATAATTTTGATTACTCACATAGTTTGGCCACTTTCTTTTCAACAAAAATTAACACAATTTGGGGCCATCTTGGATTTTCTGAAAAAAGCACAAAAACTCTTGGAAATTATTTACTCAGATGAAGTGAATTATTATTTATAATATCCATTTCCCATGTAGATTCAACTCTAAAATGCTCACTACAATTAGTCTTACAGGTTTGCAGTCGTATTGACAAGTAATGCAGTCTGAAATGTCTATCATACCACTGACATACATTGGCTATCAAGTTCATGAATCAATGCCAAATATTAATCTAGTATCAGCCTTCAAATGTGGACCTTGTTCTGTCGCTTTAACCTTTTCATCACCAGACTTTCTTGAACAAATTTGTCTGCACTTTTTTCTTATATTCTTTCAATATTTCTGGAAATAAACCCTAATTTTGGAGCCAACAGACAAAATTTGAGTAAATTTTCAGTTTTTACTCAAAAAAATGTGCTATATTTGTCCCAATCTTCTGAAGGAATGTGCAGACTATAACTGTAACTATTTTGTGATGAAAGGAGGGAACTGGTGGTGAAAAGGTTAAAATTTGTTTGTTATAATGTTTTTACAGCCTGGTGGTCCAATGAGACGACAAAAGACGGTTGTTGACATCAATGTTTCTGAAGAAAAAAAGAAACAAATATTATCTACCCTGGTTAGTGAACAAACCAAAGCTCAACAAACCATTGAGAAAGAACAGATGAAACAAGCTGAGATGGTAAGTTACCTGTTCTCTCCTTCTTTTCCTTAAAATGTTTGAATTTTAGATGGCAAAATAAGGAAAGTATATGAAGAGAACCCAATTAGGATCTGGTTATAGTCGATATTAAAGATATTTTTAGCATCACCCTTTTCAAACTTTACTTTTAAAATTAAGTATCACTTTTCTGATATCATTTTGCATATCATCACTCCCAAATGTCTTGTGCCATGAGAGATCGTCTCTCTGCATATCATCATTGCCCTCTTTATAGATTGTGCGTGCATGGACACAGTCAATTAACTCATGCTATATTTATTAAGTGATACTTTAATTTAATTCTGTTTTACTATTTCCAGCTTAAAGAGAAATTGGAGAAACATAAATCTCGTCGACAGGATGAAGCAGCTGCTGTTGTTGGTCTGGGTGCAAGACAAAAAACTATCCTGGAAAAAACACAAAAGGTACGTTAAATTCAGTGGATTGTTGTTGTTTTTATGCTCAGTGATACAGTAATAATTTATGTATAGATATTTTTCCAAATTCACTCTATCTCAATATTTGATGGATCCAATCCACTCATCGTTGGTGAACTCCTAGGGGTTTCAGACCTTTTGAACTTTTGAAATTCAAATACTAATGCCTGGCCTTTGAACCCTTTACCAATGCCTGGCCTGTGAACCCTTTTACCAATGCCTGGCCTTTGAACCTTTTTACCAATGCCTGGCCTTTGAACCTTTTTACCAATGCCTGGCCTTTGAACCCTTTACCAATGCCTGGCCTTTGAACCCTTTACCAATGCCTATCCTTTAAACCTTTTACCAATGCCTGGCATTTGAACCCTTTACCAATGCCTGGCCTTTGAACCCTTTTACCAATGCCTATCCTTTGAACCCCTTTACCAATGCCTAGCCTTTGAACACTTTTACCAATGTCTGGCCTGTGAACCCTTTACCAATGCCTGGCCTTTGAACCCTTTATACCAATGCCCAGCCTTTGAACCTTTTTACCAATGCCTGGCCTTTGAACCCTTTACCAATGCCTGGCCTTTGAACCATTCACCAATGCCTGGCATTTGAACCATTCACCAATGCCTGGCATTTGAACCATTTTATCATTGCCCAGCCTTTGAACATCTTTGCCATTGTCTGGCCTTTGAACCCTTTACCAATGTCCAGCCTTTGAACCTTTTTACCAATGCCTGGCCTTTGAACCCTTTACCAATGCCTGGCCTTTGAACCACTCACCAATGCTTGGCATTTGAACCATTCACCAATATTCGGCCTTTGAACCCTTTTACCAATGCCTGGCCTTTGAACCCTTTATACCAATGCCCAGCCTTTGAACCCTTTTACCAATGCCTATCCTTTGAACCCCTTTACCAATGCCTAGCCTTTGAACACTTTTACCAATGTCTGGCCTGTGAACCCTTTACCAATGCCTGGCCTTTGAACCCTTTATACCAATGCCCAGCCTTTGAACCTTTTTACCAATGCCTGGCCTTTGAACCCTTTACCAATGCCTGGCCTTTGAACCCTTTACCAATGCCTGGCCTTTGAACCCTTTATACCAATGCCCAGCCTTTGAACCTTTTTACCAATGCCTGGCCTTTGAACCCTTTACCAATGCCTGGCCTTTGAACCATTCACCAATGCCTGGCATTTGAACCATTCACCAATGCCTGGCATTTGAACCATTTTATCATTGCCTAGCCTTTGAACCTCTTTACCATTGCCTGGCCTTTGAACCCTTTACCAATGTCCAGCCTTTGAACCTTTTTACCAATGCCTGGCCTTTGAACCCTTTACCAATGCCTGGCCTTTGAACCCTTTACCAATGCCTGGCCTTTGAACCACTCACCAATGTTCGGCCTTTGAACCCTTTTACCAATGCCTGGCCTTTGAACCCATTTACCAATGCTTGGCATTTGAACCATTTTAACAATGCCTGGCATTTGAACCATTTTATCAATGCCTGGCCTTTGAACCCTTTTACCAATGCCTGGTCTTTGAACCCTTTTACCAATGCATGGCCTTTGAACCCTTTTACCAATGCATGGCCTTTGAACCCTTTACCAATGCCTGGCCTTTGAACCCTTTATCAATGTTCGGCCTTTGAACCCTTTTACCAATGCCTGGCCTTTGAACCCGTTTACCAATGCCTGGCCTTTGAACCCGTTGACCAATGCCTGGCCTTTGAACTCTTTTACCAATGCCTGGCCTTCGAAATCTTTTACCAATGCCTGGCCTTTGAACCCTTTTACCAATGCCTGACCTTTGAACCATTCACCAATGCCTGGCCTTTGAACCCTTTTACCAATGCCTGGCCTTTGAACCTTTTTACCAATACCTGGCTTTTGAACCCTTTTACCAATGCCTAGCTTTTGAACCCTTTTACCAATGCCTGGCCTTTGAACCATCGATTTACCAATATCTGGCCTTTGAACCATTTACCAATGCCTGGCCTTTGAACCCTTTTACCAATGCCTGGCCTTTGAACCCTTTACCAATGCCTGGCCTTTGAGCCATTCACCAATGCCTGGCATTTGAACCATTTTATCAATGCCTGGCCTTTGAACCATTTACCAATGCCTAGCTTTTGAACCCCTTTACCAATGCCTGGCATTTGAACCCATTTACCAATGCCCAGCCTTTGAACCCTTTTACCAATGCCCAGCCTTTCAACTCTTTACCAATGCCCGGCCTTTGAACCCTTTTACCAATGCCTGGCCTTTGAACCATTTACCAATGCCTGGCCTTTGAACCATTTTACCAATGCCTGGCCTTTGAACCTTTACCAATGCCTGGCCTTTGAACCCTTTACCAATGCCTATCCTTTAAACCTTTTACCAATGCCTGGCATTTGAACCCTTTACCAATGCCTAGCCTTTGAACCCTTTTACCAATGCCTGGCCTTTGAACTCTTTTACCAATGCCTGGCCTTTGAACTCTTTTACCAATGCCTGGTTTTTGAACCCTTTACCAATGCCTGGCCTTTGAACCCATTTACCAATGCCCAGCCTTTGAACCCTTTTACTAATGCCTGGCCTTTGAACTCTTTACCAATGCCTGGCCTTTGAACCCTTTTACCAATGCCTGGCCTTTGAACCCTTTTACCAATGCCCAGCCTTTGAACCCTTTTACCCGATGCCTGGCCTTTGAACCCTTTACCCGATGCCTAGCCTTTGAACCATTCACCAATGCCTAGCTTTTGAACCTTCTACCAATGCCCAGCCTTTGAACCCTTTACAAATGCCCAGCCTTTGAACCCTTTACCCAATTCCTGGCCTTAAAACCTTTTACCAATGCCTGTTTTTTTTTAATGAGATTACATTTTTATTAGCAAAGAAATACCAATACCAAATATGAAGGAATACAGCAAATAATGACCACTCACTATTTTCTTTTCATTTCTTGTTATCAATCACATAATTTTGTTTTTGATTATTTATAGGACGAACGTGAAAGGCAGATCACAATGGTAAAAGAGCGGATTGCTAGAGTTCGATATGAGCGTACCATGACGATGAAAGAGCGTGCCAACAAAAACACTGCTGATTTTGAAAAAATGCTGAGTCCAGATGACCCGAATGGAACGCCTAGTGATGAAAAGATGTCTAAACTTGCTGCTGATTTGAACCAAAGATTTAAAAAGGATGAAATGGATATCAAAAAAGGAGTGAAGAGCGTAAGTCCCATTTCATTTGATTTTAAATGATTTTGATAATGGTATTGTTCATTTCAACTGTGTCATTTTCCTTATTCATAACGCAGTACTACAAAATAACAGAGAAAACAAAAATAGCAAACTCTATAACAATATTAGTCTTAACTAGAAACAAGAAGATAAACAAATAAAAACAAAATTTTCATTTGAGCTGTTAGATTGCTGTTCATTACTCATTGAAAATGTGAATTTATCATACACCAAAATGATTGTAATCGGCTAGTATTTTGTTGAGTCTTGTTAATGTCTTTGAAATTTCATCAATTGTTATATTGTCTGAATATGTTGTGTAGTAGATACTGTTATGTTCATTCGTGGTTGCATGTTGTTGTTAATTTTGTTTTTTGCAGTGATGGTTTACTACCAAAACCATAATACATAACGCATGCAGTTAATGTTTGGCATTAATTACCTGACATAAATTCACCTCCTGGATCTAAAATATGACTTACTGTTTCTTGACGCTTTCCATCAAATTCAGCCACTGTATAACCTTATCCACTCACAAGAGTGCATCAATGTTATGTTCTCTGGACAAAGGCATGAGGATAGCTCTAATATATACCTTGACGAGATGGCATTTAAATGAGTGCTGAGATTCCGCACCCTGATCACAGAAACAGAGCAGTTATCAAGCCACCCAGGAATGACATTGGTGCAACAATCAGAGCAGCAGCAATTTTTGCATGTACCGTATACTCACTGCCCCTCGCTGTACTGATTGCAGCTCCTTGCTGCTCAGATTTTTAAAAGTTTTACAACTTCAATTTGGGGACTAGTACACAACCAATGTCAGTTAATTATTGACAAATGTATACGTATTTAATATGTACATATTTATATGCAAGTTTTGAAACATATTCCACATACACTATTATATTATGTTTATTTTCTTCTTTATTTCTCATCTGTGATGTATAATCTTCTTTTCTCAGTTTACGTCTCTTGCTCCCATGACGGAGTAACGCCGTGTTGAGTGGTATGACTTTTACATTTCCTTTTCTGACTTTCAGCAGCCAATCACTAACCACAGCTTTCACATTGCATGTGTAGTGCTCCAGCAGTGTTCCGTGTTGTTGTTGTTGTTGTTGCTATGGTTTTTTTGCTGCTTGCAATTAAATGTATGATGTGTACGCTATGCTTCTGTTATTGTCTTAAAGCGGAGAGGACGCCATCTGTGCAAATGCGGGAATGTCGCCACCTGTGCAAATGCAAATCCTAATCGATGATAGCACGCTAAAAATACAAAGGCTCATGGGAAGACACTTATTTGTAAATAATGTATGCTATAGCCATGTGCGCTGGTGTCAAATGCTATAAAATTTATACATGGTTGTATCAATATTTGCAATCACTATTCCAAATAAGGATAACAATTAAAAACAGTTTGTGTCTCCATGTGATCATCAAAATAATGGCATTTATAAGAGTATAATCAGAGGATGCAACAGTTTCGAAATTTAACCCTTTCAGTGCCAAAATTTTTGTTGGCAAAAATTTCGTGCAACATTTTGTCTGTTTTCATGTATTTTTGACTCCCATGTGCGAAGCACATAATGGGAGTCTTTGCAGTTAGTGTGTGTGTGTGTGTATGGGTGTGTGTGTACCGGCATGTGTGTGTGTGTACCGGCATGTGTGTGTGTGTATGTCTGTATGTTGGTATGTGTATCCGACTGTTCCACTGCTATCTCAAGAACCATACATCGGTTTTTGATGAAACTTGGTGCATAGATGCTCTGGGCCAATGCGCAGATTTGATTCGGTTTTGGTAAAAATCCATGCTTGTTAATTACCTAATTTGCATGATAATTAGCTAATTTTTAGCTGTTCTATGACTGTTCCACTGATATCTAAAGAACCACTCATTGGATTTTGATGAAACTTGGTACATAGATGCTCTGAACATATGCGCAGATTTGATTAGTTTTTGGTGAAAATCCGTGCATATTAATTACCTAATTTGCATGATAATTAGCTAATTGTTAGCGGTTCCATGACTGTTCCACTGATATCTAAACAACCACTCATTAGATTTTGATGAAACTTTGTACATAGATGCTCTGAACTAATGCTAGGTTTTGATTAGTTTTTGGTAATAATCCGTGGATACTAATTACCTAATTTGCATAATGATTAGTAAATTTTCGGTTTTTCCACTGATATCCCAAGTACTAATCATCACATTTCAATGAAACTTGGTACATAGATGTCATATGACACTGCACAGACCTGATAGTTTTTATGGTAATATCAGCACATATTAATTACCTAATTAGCATAATTAATTAATTTTCAGCATTTGATACAAGTAGTGAGCATTACATTCCAATGAAACTTGGTACTTACATACTCAAGGACTATGCAGAGATTGATTGTTTCCGATAAATATTTGTGCATATTAATCACCTAATTTGCATAATTAGTTAATTTTCAGCTTTTCCACGGGTATCTCAAGTACTAATCATCGCATTTCAATGAAACAATGTACATAGATCTTTTAGGACTATGCAGAGACCTGATTAGTTTTAGGGTAAATAATTTTGCATATTAATTACCTAATTTGCGTAATTAATTTTCAGCTTTTCTACTGATATCTAAAGTACTAATCATCACATTTCAATGAATCTAGAATTATGCAGAGACCCAATTAGTTTTCAGTAAATATTTGTGCATATTAATCACCTAATTTGCATAATTAACCAATTTCCAACTTTCACACTGATATCTCAGGTACTAAAGATCACATATCAATGAATGTTTGTACATGGATTGCTGTAGGACAATAGACAGACCTGGATAATTGTGGGTTAAAATTTGTACATATTGATTACCTAATTTGCATAATTAACCAATTTTAAGCTTTCGCACTGATATCTAAAGTACTAATTATTTCATTTCAATGAAACTTAGTACAAAGATGCTCTAGGACAATGTACAAACCTAATTAGTTTGGGGTAAAAATCTGTTCATATTAATTCCCTAATAAGCATAATAATTCATAATTTTTTGGTTCTAATCACATTTCAATTAAACTTGGAAACATAGATTTTCTGTTACATTGCACAGACCTCATTAGTTTTACACTCAAATCTGTTCATATTAATTTTCTGATTTGCATAATTAGTGTTCAGCTAAGTAATTTCGAATTAAATTTAATGTGTCTCAAATACTCTCAGCACATGATAGTTCTTTCTAAGCTTTCTTTGATTTTCAATATTTTTTGATGATTTTGGACAAAACAAACATAATATCCTATTGGCTATAAGTCTTGATAACAATTTTGGAAAAATTATAAACAACAAAATTATGGAAGTATAAAATTTATGAATGTGACAAGAGTTTAATTAGACAATAAGTTGCCATTACAAATGTATATTATAACAAGGAAAATGTTTCAAAATGTTGCTGGCACTGTCAACAACATTTAAGTTAAAACTCCATTTCTTGTACTTCATTGGTATTTATTATAATACATTTATTTCCAAAATTTCATGCATCCACTTCAGGATCCTTAACAGGTAAATTTAGTTTTTATTTCCCCTTCCTTTCAAATGTGATATTATGAGAACACAGGCAATGTGAAATTGTCTTACTTGGGAATGATGCAACAACTTAGACTAAGATAAAGGAAATAAGCTCAAAGGAAATATAAACTCAAAGTTGTGGTCTGTTTAATGGGTATTGTAACATATCATTGCCCATATTTGGACATTGTGTTACGTCATTATCAGATGACAGAGTATTAATCTACTGTATGTCCTGGATTTTGACGTTACCTAAATTTGGTAACAAAAAATTATACAATATTTCAAATGTTGTGGCATTTGTGAGGTAAAAATAAAACCAGTTCCTATAAAGCATATACCTACTTTGTAAGATTTGTCTATGAGTTGTCTGTGAGTTTAAGTGTAGATACGCATTCTCACATAGAATAACCTCCTCATTCAATATGGGGCAGCAGGTCATTAAGGATTAATTTTTATCATATAATATGGGGTTATTACGAGGATACTGCGAAGTATGCACAAAGACAGTACAGTGGAAGTATCACCGTGCAGAAGAGGTCGATAGGACCACATACTGTCTGAGTGCATACTTTGTGGTATCCTTGTAATAACCTCATTATTATACATCTTTTCATCCCAGAATACATCATGGGAATGCCGAAATCCAAAAAGTTTAGAACAGATTTGATGAACTTTTTTGTGTGTGTACCGGTCAAACCCGGGGGGCTGCCAAGTTTGTTTTTATTATTAGAGGACGCTTACACACTTGATCATTCCATATTTGGAATTAGCATTTCCTAATATGGTAGGATGTGATAGACTTAAAAAAGTAACTTTTGCAGTGTTTTTGACTCAATGACTCATATTTCAATGAGACCTCGTACATAGAGGTTCTGGGACAATTGAATAGATCCAGATTAGTTTTTGATAAAAATCTGAGCATATTAAATTATCCGGTTTTCATAATAATTAGCCAATTTTCAGCTTTTCCACTGATATCTCAAAAAACACTTGACAGATTCAAATGAAACCTTGTGTGTAGATGCTTGTTAATTCTTGGTTGAATTTCGTGGATATCAAATATCTAATTTGCATAATAATTAGCTAATTCTAAACTACTGCACTGATATAAAGACATTTCGCAGATTTCAATAAAATTTGTTACTTTTCAGCAATATGCTATATGTATGACACCTGCTGTGTGTATTCATTTGAATATTGACATCATGTAACTTGTATTATAAAAGTATAAATTCATATCATTGTCTTTTATCTACCTTCATTTGTAGCTTGCTTGCTGGCAGCTTTCAATTCTTGCTGCCTCATCTGCGTTTGTGAATTGAAATAATTTTAATAACATGAAGCATCATGGTGTTTTATGTGGTGTTTAATGGTTGGTGTAGCTTTGAGATTCACTTGGGTTAAATGCCAAATGGTGGCGGTAGATATCATTGCTGCAACCTTTGACCTGCTAATTGTGTGTGTGTGTTGTTTCTTTTCTCAGATGCTAGCTGAAGATAATGTGCCTGAAGGCAAGTCCAAACCCAAGAAAACTGTTACAATTGACGATGGAACCAAATCAAGTAGAAAAATTGATGATAAGGAGAAGGAAAGAATCATGAAAGAAAGACTTGCTCAAAGACGAAAGAAACAATTTGTCAAAAAGGGAAGTCTTGCTGCTGCTCCAGATATGGATACATTGTCAAAAAGAATCCAGGAACAGAATGCTAGTGAGAAAAATGAAGGGGAGTAAACCAGAATTTGGAACTGCCAACATTCTATCAACCCCCCTCCAATTTTATCATTTATACATATCATAATCTAATTTTATAATCAAGGAGAGTAATTTTTAATTTCATAAACAAAATAATTCTAGTGAAGATAATTTTTTCATTTTTTGCTGTTTCTCTTGACCCTACCACAAGTTTGCTTTCAAAAATAAAAATTGGAGTACCAGGTACGTAAAGATTTACACTGATTCATCTGTCTGATTTTTCGTATATTTTTCAAAAAAATCATATTTTTATGCCTTGCTGATAATTTATAGATAAGATATCGACTGACCCATGATTCCGATTTTTTTTCTGGGTTAAAAGGCATAGAATACCCAAGGACTTGGTTATTATAGGGTGTCTGAATATATACATACAAAGGAATGTAGTTTGTTCACTTGTGTGGTATGCAGAAATTTGTTTTTGTTAATGCTTTTTTGGACTAAATTGGAGTGTAATTACTCATCAGGATTGATAGAGGGCGATATTTCAGATTAGGGTCAATCACATTTAAAAAATTGTTTTAATTTATTTTGCTTGTTGGTTGGGTCATTAGAAACACAGAAAAATTGTTCATATTTTGTATTTAATAAACATTAGTTTTGTATATTTGTAATGTTAAGTGAAAATAGTGTTCTTTTCTTTCAAAAGCAATGACATTAGTTTCCCTTTTTATGTTTTTTTTTTTAAATTTGTATATAGATTCTTGTAAAAACAGATCTGCAATAACAATCAATGATTGATTTAAAGCCGATTCATCTACTCTAAATAGAGTCATATACGTATGTCAAAGGTCAAAATAAGTCATATGTGGATGATCTAACGTACAATACATGCAATTTTTGATTATGTATGCTTCTAATAAAGAAAACACTGTATTATTTTCTCGATATATTAAGACAAAGTTTAGTTTTTGTTTTGTTGTTTTCTATACAGCTGGCTTGTATGAAAAACACAAGATAATAAATAATTAACCAATATAAAAAATTTAAATTTGGATTGGTAGGGTGGTTACCTCGTAAAGCCATTTTATATATCTTTATTTATATATTTAGAAGGATTCATTTTATGTTTTATTCCCTCTATATTTTATTCTCAGGATACTAATTCTCATTGGTGTAGTACACGTATCCAAAGTCTCAACATTAAGATTGAAAGAATTAAGCTAACTGGCCATAGAGGGCGCTTTCACAATAACAGTCTTTTTTTTATTCTTGAGTGTATCCTCGGGGGCGGACATCCGGGCATTTTCACCGCCTGGCAACCCGCGGCGGTGAAAACAAAGGCCCAAAACTCGCAGAAAACGGTACTTTGGGATGATTGTTGAGACTCCTCTGAACAGTGCAACAAGATTAGCCCTACGCGTGTAACATATATAAATTTGGTTGTTCGAAATTACTTCAAAGTTGAGTTTGTGTTGTTTTCTCAAATTTTCACCGGCTCGACCGGCGTTCCACAGCAGCGCGCACAGAGCCCATAGAAATGCATGGTACAGTGGTGCGCGTCTTAGCAACGTGGAACGTCTTGTGACGTAGCTCCGCCCCCGAGGATAGTAGTATGCAACTACACTGGATATGCACTCTGTTCATTTATAATAACCATTCTGTATTTTTTCTGTTATACATATAATGTATTAATCAAGTCTAATCTAATTGTGTGGGACCCATATCGAATAACGACACGATGTGACAATTGTGCTGCTTTAATACAATGTGTGTTGATTTCTGCTTGGATTATCCTCTATGCTCGGGGGCGGAGCTACGTCACAAGACGTTCCACGTTGCTAAGACGCGCACCACTGTACCACGTATTTCTATGGGATCTGTGCAAGCTGCTGTGGAACGCCGGTCTAAGAGCCGGTGAAAATAGCTAAATTCGAGAAAACAACATAAACTCAACTTTGAAGTAATCCTGAACAAACAAATTTATATATGCTGCACACGCAAGGGGTAATCTTGTTACACTGTTCAGTGGAGTCTCAACAACATTCTCAAAGTACCGTTTTTCTGTGAGTTTTTGGCCTTTGTTTTCACCGTGATGGTTGTCAGGTGGTGAAAATGCCCGCCCCCAAGAATACACACTTATACCAATGATCCAATATCATTGAACATATTTGCCTATGCTCTGGGGTCTTGAGTAGACACCCACTGCAAGTAAAAGGTTACTAAGTACCGGTACATGTATTGTATATTTCCTCTATTGCAAGTACTTATGTATTGACTGTTTACCCTGGGAAGGCATTATTATTTACTGAATGGATGACACAAATACATGGTATATGACTGTGTTTGAGGTCAAACAGAAAATCTTGTCTCTTAAATAAATTTCATTGAATTCTTACTGTGTTTTATTTTTAATCTTTTTATTTTTACAACGATTTCTGTACATAAAAAGAGGCTGAGAGTATTTTTTACAAAATTACACACGAGATATTATTGGAAGTATGTAGCTGTCTAAAAAAAATTAATAACAATAATGAATAATTAATTGTAAATAATATGAATGCATTGAATTAAATGAACAACCTGACAGAGTGAAAATAAATGCAAGAACGAGAGACATTACTGTATTGGTGGAGTTCATTTGTCAACACAATCAACCATTGATTCTCTGAGACACAAAGATTCTGACTAAAAGATAAACATTTTGTCTGGACAATAGAGGGTTTACTTGATAAGTGCTCAATACATGTCTGATGGTGTTGAATGATTTGCATAATGGGACACCCTAACTCAACACTTTTGAGTTGATTGATGGACCCCTCGAATCAACATTCAATTGGGGTTCAAAACAGACAAAATGTTATTAGATATGACTGTATCTGTTTGTGTAAGAATTAAACTCAGTGTTTTTATTGACCACTTTATATAAACATTTTATGTTGGTGAATGGTTTCCTAGCAACTAATGTGATATAATGTATGAAGTGATTCTGATTGCCAATTGCGGCGGTACTTGACCGAAATGCCAGTCAAATATGACCCGTCAAATCAAAGGTGAATCAAACAAACTGCACACTTTGCGTCATTCTGCGTTTTTTTTTTTATAAAAATAACGAGAATCGTTGAACTAATAATTATTCTTCTTGGCAAATATGTAAATTTAACAAAACTACGCTGGTGTCTTAGAAACTATCCAGTACATGAAGGCACGATATTTACATAATAGTCGTTACAGAAGGTGTTTTACATGGTTTGAGGTTTGGGGCGACTTAATCTGAATATGAAATAAACAGCCGTAGTCGTTGTGCTGCATTCATTTGAATTTTGTACAAGCAATGTATTACATGTATACCAGTGTTGTGTGTATGTGACGTGTGTCGCGACAACTACTGTCCGTTTTAATTCAGTGAAAAACAATAATGTTCATTATCAATAATGTACAAACACGCAGAACAATGAAATAACCTGGCAACAATATTATTTTATATATATATATATATATATATATATATATATATATATATATTCACACCTGCCTAATGTATCCATGCTATGTAAATTAAGTTTATATTGTAATCTCATGCCTGTCTTTTTATCCTGTGTATTATAGTTTGTGTATACATATATTCAGTTTCCGTGGTTACGATTCTATGACAGTTGACAGTTTGTCACAGCAATAATATGAATAAATTTATTGATATGAGTATTTCATTTGTTTTCTGACATCCTTACAGTACATTAGTTGTTAGTATTCTAGTTTGTGTGTGGGTTGCAGTCTTCCATACGTGTGATATCATTCACCTCAGTCAGCATAAATGATTGACTCGGATGTAAGGGATGGACCATTAGATCTTGGGAGGGGGTGATCAGACCAAGGAGAATTTTTTTTTTTTAACTATCCAAATTCCTAATTTAATTTTTTTTTACACAGAATATGTTTACATTATTTCTTTTTTTAAAAATCCCCGAAGTGAAACGTCAATTAATTTTGTTGAAAATAAAGTACATATATAAACTAACAACTTTGGGGTTTTTTTCCAGTAACCTCTCTCAAATTATTTTTTTTTTTAGATTATTTATCCAAAATTTTTTTTTTCTCGAATTGTGACCACCCCCTCCCAAAATCTAATGGTCCATCCCCTAATGCCAAGGCTTGCCAATATTACTAATGCACAACAAATTATCATGTTGCTCGCACAATTTATTTACAGTGTCTGTATGCAAATCATGCTCAGAAAATATCTGTGATTTTGTCGTTATATTGTTTTTGTGATTTTTTTTATTTTTATATTCTTGTTCTTTTGTTTTTATGTTAATGTCCAATACTTGTTATAGTTGTCTACAACTATTAACTATCCATGAGAGCAATAATGTTCAGATGTTGACTGGTCATAAGGATAATAACATGCAACTAATAACTGGCCACTGGGACAAAAATACATACCTGAGCAATAAATTGCATCTATTGACTGGTTAAGTTAATACTACTTATTGCCTGCCCATGAAGGTTATATTTATACACCTATTGACTGGCCATGAAGGTTATATTTATACACCTATTGACTGGCCATGAAGGTTATATCTATACCCCTATTGACTGGCCATGAAGGTTATATCTATACACCTATTGACTGGCCATGAAGGTTATATCTATACACCTATTGACTGGCCATGAAGGTTATATTTATACACCTATTGACTGGCCATGAAGGTTATATTTATACACCTATTGACTGGCCATGAAGGTTATATTTATACACCTATTGACTGGCCATGAAGGTTATATCTATACACCTATTGACTGGCCATGAAGGCAGTAAGTAATATACAACTTGTGTCTAATCCTGAAGGTGATAATACACGCCCATTATCTGGTCGCAAGTGCAATAATTTCCACCTACATGTATTGAATGGCCTTGAGGGCAATAATATGCAACTAATGACTGACAGTGTAGCAATAATGTACTGTAATTTACACCTATTGACTTATAATACCCAATAATATATAATTTACTTATATACACAATTAATTTGCCATGTGAACAATAATGTACACTTACTGATTGGTCACGAGGGCAATAATATGCAACTAATGACTGACAGTGTAGCAATAATGTACTGTAATTTACACCTATTGACTTATAATACCCAATAATATATAATTGACTTATATACACAATTAATTTGCCATGTGAACAATAATGTACACCTACTGATTGGTCACGAGGACAATGTGATACAACTAATGACTGGCCATAGAGCAATAATGTACACCTATAATATGGCCTGGATGGCAATAATATGCAACTAATAACTGACAATAAAGGAAATAAAATACGATTACATACTTATTATCTACTCTTTCCCAGCATTGGGTCATTACAAACCATAAAACTACGTGAGCCACTGTCCCACGGGGGCTGTGAGAGAGTACAAGTTGCCAACGGTCGGCCAGCCGAATCATGCGACAAATTCAACATGATCTGTATACGTGTGCACACATATTGGGTACTATCAGAGGTACATTACTTGGGGTTTGCAACTCGGATAGTACTGTATGGTGACATCATGACAAGATGCCATTCAAGTCTCTTCTCGTAGATAGCGAGACTGAGGCTACGACCTTCTGACATGACACATATCAATGTTCAAGGTTTGTAATGAAAAAATAAAACTTTTCTTGTCACTATCATAGTGAAAATTGTAATACATCGAAAATGTACAGAAAATATAGTTCTCGTAATCCGTCATATCGTGGGCAGCTATTTTGATCCACCTGGACATCCCAGTATCCCAGTTACCTCGGGCATGCGCATTCGCATTTTTCTGAGTTGGAACGCTTATGCGAGAGCGAGATTGTGACGGGATCTTGGTATCATGTCACCGTAGTTACAAACCCCAAGTAATGTACCTCTGGTACTATTCAGTATTGAGTACTTCCATGGCCCCCAAGTTACGTCATTTCTCATTATAATATTGCAGCTTTATTCTGGGCGAAAATTACGTCACTTCCAACGGATCGTCTTCTTACTCTGACAACACATTACCGGGATACTTGATATTATATGTTTCATTCTGGAAGATACCACTCAAGGTTATAACAAAGAAATGTGTTACACCATAGACAAACTTATGAAAGAATTTTTAGTTGATGCCATGGACTTTAGAACAACATTTTTTAAACTAATAAGTAGATTGTAATGTTATTTTTATTGTACTAATATTTATTTTTTTATATGTTATTTTTCTTAACAGTATTTTAAGAAATGTATCTTTAATTTTGCAGCTCCTGTAAAAGTGAGCCCCTGCTTTAAAGGCCCAGGTATACTATAAATACGCCCCTAAACAATAGGCGTTATTTCTTTGCTTGTCACGCTGTAGTAAACAGCTCCAGCTAAGCTCCGGTAAAGACATGTTTTCTCAAACTTACAGGTCGAATATGTTGTGCCAAAGTGGGTGCATGTGACTATGAATACCACAACAGTAACTGTGTGTAGTATTTATGACAATAAATAGTGTACGAGCTGAGATTTTGGCGGATAAAAGTCAAAAACACGAACCGGAGAAAGGGACGTGCCACTAAGGGATTGGTCAGTTACTTCAGCCTAGGTAAAACTTGTCACATCGTGGGTAAGATCAGGAGTGGGTGTTGTTTTGACTTGGGTATTGTATTCAACATTTCAACGCGGAACAGAACATTTTCGCGTGGTTTTAATTTCGCGGTTTTGAACTCCTCGCGAAATTCGCAAAATTAAAACCACGCGAATGATTTCTACTTCTACAGTATACGACCCAATGACTGGTTTATTTAATATTCTGAATTCAAGATGATTTTATTGAATTTGAAGATCTTTACTCCAAGTCATCAGCAGGGTTTTTACATCAATCTTGTAAGCTATGAGAGAACAGGCGGGATTTCGCAAAAAATACTCAACTACAGATAAGCTGTTCATCCTCATCGCTGTAATTAATCGTCACATGTGATTGAATGACAGTAATTTTTATTGCGTATTTGTAAACTTTGAAAAGGCTCTTGACTGTGCAAACCACCAGCTATTAATTTAGTTGTTGGCTAAATTGGTTTAAAGGGTAATATTTTTAAATTACTGAAATCAATGTATCCAAATATTAAGTCATATGTCCACACACCACTAGATATAATGTGTGTAATTGTTATGATAAGGTTCAGGGGTGGATAACAAGGGACGAACTGGTGTACACTATAACAGATGACTTTATTGAAACTCCTGCCGTGATGTGTCAAAGCACCCACTTATATACACAAGTTTATATTCCTTGCATTTTGACGGAAAGTGACTTTGGCCTTGTACATGATTGGGTAATAGGGAGACGAGCTGATAGATAAATAACTATTAATGAGGTCGTTTTATTGGCTAAAATTAACGTACTATGATTGGCTAAATTATTTGTAAGCAGAATCCTAAATCGACATCAAGCTCGGCTAGTTACATTTCCGATATATAACTGAGTTTTCAAAGTTTGTGTGTTGTACAGCAGGGTTCTTGTCTTGTCCATTGTTGTTTTTTATTTGTATTAATGATTTAGGTGCGAGTTTCACGGAACGTCTTTCTGGCGTATACTAGTAGATCGATGCAATGAAAATGTTTTACCTTTTGTATGCGGACTCTATTTAGTAGTAATGTTGGTCGGTCTTGAATCAATTGGCAAAGTATTGTTCTATAAAGTTACCAGTCAACCTCAGTAAGACCAAGGTGATAGTGTTTAGAAAAAGGGCAGATTGCGTACGTAAAAATGGTATAATAAGGCACTGTGAATAAGGGCTGTGTTCTGCCAGTAGTACTACACTGCAATTATTGGGGTGTTGACGAGTAAGTAAGTGTTACAGAGCGCAGAAACATTTAGCTGATCAGGCGCGTGAATCTATCATTGTCAAATTTAAGTGAAGTTTCGGTAAAAACAGCGATGTGTATATTTGAAGGCAAAATACTGCCAATCCCTTTGTGTGTTTATATGACGTCACAGTTGTACTACATTTAACTCCTGTGTAAAATGTACTAATATTACCTGCCAATTCATCATCTCAGCTGTGAACTTGACCAGTGTACAATATTTTGGGCACAAAGTATAATGTTTTCGTTTGGTTTTGGTTAATTCTGAATCAACCAAGGTCCAAGAATAGGTATTGTATTTATATCCCCACTAGTATTTAAAGAGCGTTGCAGAGATGTCGATTTTCAACAAGCAAGAAGAGTTGAACACATTTTTGAAGCTCGGCCAATACAAACGTTTTAAACTGAATTGCACATGTACGACTGTATGGGCTGCGTGTGTCTGAGTATGCGATTATTATTATTATTATTATTATTATTATTATTATTATTATTATTATTATTATTATTATTATTATTATTATTATTATTATTATTATTATTATTATTATTATTATGTCCCATGATTATTTGGTACAATCCCTGGGTTTGGAAGGTTCCATTTTAACTAGAGAAAGAAATGAAACATAAACACAGTTTTCAGAATATATTATTTGATTCTAATCTGCATATTAAATACATGATTCAAAAATAATACTTCTTGAATTTACACATACAAAAATGGTAGCTGGACTTTTCGGGCCCTTTCACGCGTGTCAAATGATAGCGCATAATGGCCTGACATGTGTGTCTAACAATCAAATTGAGTTTATTGCGGAAATGTTTGGAAGTCTAAACGCCGTTTACTTGGTTTTGGGCTTGGTATGTGCGTAATACTGGTTGATATGGACGGACAAAAACAATCTTTTTATGCACTCACTATTCGCGTAACTTCTTTTGTCTCTTGAAGGACGGTTGCAACTAAGGCGGTGTTCATAAACATGTTGTGTGTTGATCCGCAATAAGTTTTTTTTTTTCAAAATAAAAAGCCATAGATTGTCAATGAATTCATAAATCAATGTCTTCTATTTTCAGGTTTAATTGTATGAATTATACAGCGATCTAAAAATTAGATGGCCATATTTTCGTTTTATGACCAATGCAACTTTGACCCTGTAGAAGTACCCCCCTCAACGCCTAATGAATGTTAAAAGTGAAAATATGACGTCAGAGTGTAAATAATCTGTTAAATTAAAGAAGTGTGGCTCCGTTTGTTCTGTAGAATGATTCCTGTATTATATGAGACCTGCCGTGTGTTGGGGGCTTGTACTCGCCGATCTCTTTGTTTATATTCCATCCATACTCCCAGTTACCAGTCAAAGGGAATTTATATTTCTGTTCAGGACCCTTGTTTTTTCTTGCTTCCAGGTAACTGTGTCGCCCTTCTCCGATCTTGCTGAATCCTGTGGGAAATACAAACATGTTATTTACATAAGATGATCTATAAATCGGGGAAACGACAAAGTGTTAAAGCGGGAGAGTCGTCACCTGCGCATGCGGCAGCATCGTCCGCCTGCACGGTGTTGCTCCGTTCGGACATTCCTCCCTCTACAACACCGTGCGGTAATTCTATTCATAACCGTGTATGTCACGTGGTTGCGCGATAGAAAGTTTACCGACCAATAGAAAGCTTTGTTACAATGACTGCCAGTAAGCGCTTGGAGCTTTGCGTTTCCGATGTCTTTGGCGTCATTTCTGCCAATATATGTTGCAGTGACATCATGAGCTTTGAAATATAACACCTAGTCTTCTATAATACTCAGCAGTGGCGACAACACTATTACCACGCTCGATTGTCGAAAGGCCGGTAAAGCATAATAACATAAGGATTTACTATTTCCAGTGCGACAAAAAACGAACACATCAGACTCGGCACTAAGTATAGTTTGAATAGCTTTGGTCTGAATATCTGTGAGTTGCATGATGTATGGACGTCGTCGCTGTATTGCCTCGACATCCAAGCCAAAAAAGCTTCCACTTTGCGCAGCGACATTCATTCTCAGGTCAGGCATTTTCACCGCCTGGCAGAAAACGGTATTTTGGGACGGTTGTTGACACCCCCTGAACAGTGTAACAAGATTATCCCTACATATGCAACATATTTAAATTTGGTTGTTTAGGATTTCTTCAAATTTATGTTTGTGCTGTTTCCTCGATTTTAGCTATTTTCACCGGCTCGCACAGAGCCCATAGAAATACATGGTAGAGTGGTGCGCGTCTCGTGACTTTGCCCGCCTTGAAGATTTTGAGAGCTTTCCAAGCGCGTTGTAGAAAGAAGCAATATGATTGGCTGTTGGTAAACTGATTCTAAACTGTGAGGGCATTGTCACATACACATAGTCCCAATGAAATACTTCAAGGTGATAGTGGAGTGCTTCGCCGGAACATTCACCTTGAAAATTCAAGATGATGCGGCAGACGGCCATAGAGTGTCGTTGTTTACAAATAGGCGTCTACCCATAAACCTCTGCGTTTTTAACGTGCGTCGCTGTCGTCGCTTGGTGACCCAATTATCGCGCGTGTGCAGGTGGCGACCCCTCCGCTTTAAGCGCGGTGGTCGTCGCGCAGCGCGTGTTCGAATTTCTTGTTAAAGGGGAGCAGATGTGTGGCTAATGCCCTAAATGAATGAATTGTGTCGATAAAAACAACTTGTATGTGCTGCGAAATGCCCTAAATATCGGGTATAAAACGGGCTGTGAAGCAGACGACAAACGTCCGCTTTTCCTGGCGTCATTTCGCCTCTAGAGGGCCAGTCAAATGACGTCATCAGTGAACACTGATAATTGAACCCATTCATGCTAGTATGTCAATCCCATAGAAATGTTACTATGAAAGACCTTGTTAACTGACTACTTAAAAGTTGAAACATGCCGAAATGTTGTGCGTATGAATGCCATAACGATTCATGTTAAGTTTCTCGAAATCCCAAATAAATAATCACATTGTTGGTTGCGAGAAATCGGCAGAAGAACTAACCTGAAAATGAAGACACGTACAGCGCTCTAGCTATAGTAAACAGTGAGTAAATAAATATTGTTTGAGTTAAAAACTAGATTAGAAATACGCTAATATCACTTGAACTACAGTAATCATTTCGCCCAACTTCCCACTTTTAATCGACCGCTTATCGCTTAATTTCCGACCGCACTGTATTTTTCGACCGAAAAAACGACCGCATTTTTATCGTAATTTTTCTCTCACCGACCTATTGAAAACACCGACCGGTCGCCCAAACACTGGTCACTTGCACAGGAGTGATCAAAATAGTGGTTTTGAGTGGTACAGTTTGGGGATACAACGGGTACTAACTATTTTTAAATTCCGAACTACTCTTCAAATCTATACCACATTGTATCAATCGCGGACGAAACTTCACCCGTGTTCAATATTAAATAACTGACTTTGCGTAATTATTATGAAAGCGATATATTACAATGTTGAAATTTTTAGAGCCGGTACAACATTGTAAACAAATCGCCGCGCAGTAAGTTACGCAAAGAAGTTCCAGTTCAATTGCATCCCAAAATGATGTCGTTGATCACTCAGTCTTTTGCAAAATATTATAACTAGTTTCCAAGCTTTTGATGCAGCCAGATTTATTTAACTTTGTGGAAATATGATCTTTTTAATTTCCCAGTCATTTCTGTTCATTCATTGTCTTGACAATAAGTGTGAATTGCTGTGCGAGCTTTTCGTACCCGACCGCTGTCAGACGGCGTCATGAAATCTATGCATAAAAGGCGGGCGACCTGCGGCTGTTTGATTTCTTACTCTCTCCTAAGCTAGCGATTGGTGAGAATGGTTATTAATATATTACCCGATGCACTTGTAAATCGGACAGTCATACCGCAATTGTGTTGAAACATTTTTGGGGCAGTAAGTAACGTCAGAATATTGTTTAAAATAAAATATTCCATCCCAATCAAATCTAGGTCAAAGGGTCAAATTGCGTGCATATAATTATAGATAGTTAAAAACTAAATATATTTGAATGTTTGACGGCTATTCAACGTTTGTGTAAACCAGAATAAAAAAGGTAGTGTATACAATAGCGATATAACTGAGATATCATGGCATTTGTTTACAATACTGCACCGGCTCTAGTATTTGACACAGATGAAGTTGTTCACGAACGATACAGAGTGGTATAGATTTGAAGAGCCGTTCAGAATTTTCTTTGTATACCCCCAAACATTTTGACTACTCCTGTGCCGGTGACCAGTGTTTGGGCGAGCGGTCGGTGTTTTCAATAAGCGAACGAGAGAAAAAAAAACGGTAAAAATGTGGTCGTTTTCCGGTCGGAAAATACAGTGCGGTCGGAAATTAAGTGATCGTTTAAAAAGGGAGAAGTTGGGCAAAATGAGTACTGTGGTTCAAGTGATATCAGCATATTTCTCATTTAGTTTTAACTCGTACAATATTTATTCACTCAATGTTTACTATAGCCAAAACGCTGTACTGTCTTAACTTTCAGATTAGTTCTTCCGCAACCAACAACGTGATTTTTTATTTGGGATTTCGAGAAACATAACATGAATCGTTATGGCATTCATAACACAACACCTCGCCATATTTCAACTTTTACATTCTCAGTTAACAAGGTCTTTCATAGTAGCATTTCTATGGGATTGACGTACTAGCATGAATGGGTTCAATTATCAGTGTTCACTGATGACGTCATTTGACTGGCCCTCTAGAGGCGAAATGACGCCAGGAAAAGCGGACGTTTGTCGTCTGCTTCACAGCCCGTTTTATACCCGATATTTATGGCATTTCGCAGCACATATAAGTTATTTTTATCGACAGAATTCGATCATAGATCTCAGATTTCATGTACAGAGTGTCAAAAGCCACACCTCTGCTCCCCTTTAATAAACAATGTATTTTACACCGGTTGTAGACGTCGCTACGAGTCCCATGTCGAACAGGACGCGGCGCGACGACTGCCACCCTTTAAATATCGTTTGTTTATGTGAGATTTCGTAACATCGCATATGAATTCGATAACTACATAGAATGTATCTAGTAAATATGTTTTGGTCGTGCAATTCCGGATATTCAACCTGCGCGGTTTGCGAGTATAAATACTTGTGTATTCCTTCAACGTGATGTATTTACTATAAATAGAACACCTATTTCACACGGCACATGTACATTTGTCACGTGTTTATGTAAACTTACTGGACCTCGTGCAGGTATTCTCAAATTACGCGAGAACACAAAAAGAACTATCCAGTGACATTAATAGACACAATATATCGGACAAATACAGAGGTGGGGGCACCATAAATTTAAAAAACGTATTTTTTGAAATTCGCGTAATAGTCATTTTTGTTCATGGTTTCCGAGTCGGTGGACATATGATGGCGGCACACAGTTATTGAGAAATAACAATATCAGTAAAATGGTCAAAATGCAGTGGGATTAAAACGAAAACATCCAGATGATATATCTAATTTTCATTATCCTGCTGTTCTAATCATAAAGGAAGCCATATCGAAGAAATTGTACATTTATAAAGACGTTAAAGCGGGGAGTTGTCACCTACGCATGCGTCAGATGGCCATAGCAAGTCATTATTTGCAAACAAGCGTCTACCCATGAGCCTTTGCGTTTTCAGCGTGTGTTGTTATCATTGCTTGGGACTCAATTCCCGCGCGTGCGCAGGTGACGACCCTCCCGCCCTTAAGTGCGTATGGCGTAGGGTGAATGAACGAGCGTATATACTTGAAGTTGTCTCGACTTTGTAGTAGGCTTGTTACTGACAGTAATAGATCACAGTGATCATATCATATTGAGTTTTGTCCAGTTGAAACTGTATTCAAACGAAGTTCTCTATATTATATAGAGGAACTGTGATTCAAAGTAACAATTTATGCATAATAGTTCATTCTTCTATCGAAATATGCCTTTGTGCCACCAAACTAATGGTTAATTTCCAAACGAACAGTTATATGCTAATTTGGTATGTGATCAATTAAACCAATTTTCTGAATGGTGTCATCGTCATATGTTTACATTAGTCCAACTGGCACTACAACACAACTGTCCCACAAACATAGCAGTTGTAACCAAACAAATAGCAAGACAACTGAGGCATATAAGGCGGCGAAAGAGTATGAACAATTTATATTAATCAAATACAAAGTTCATTCAGAGCAATCGGTCGTCATAACGACGACATGTGCGTCTTAAAAATTAAGCTATCGCGACCACTTCAATAATATGTATATGGTTGAAAATATGTTGACCTCGCCTTGGCGATAAGAACATGTACTTTGGATATTAATTAAAAAGTCATAGGCAGCACGGCGTACACGTTCGTACATTGTGAACACCTATGACTGACGAAGTATGTGAAAAGCATATGCATTAGAACAGACGTCGACTACATGTCTGTCTTTTAATGAAATGTTAACAAACGTTTTAACTTTTAATGGGTTCTATTTTCGGAAAGTTGAACTGAGACACCGGTTCTTTAGAAACTCAGAGAAGCGAAGAATGTACCTGAATTAAATTTTACCCCATAGGAAAAAGTCGATGCCGTCGTTGTTGTAGTTGTTGTTGTTGTTTAAACGGCGGCGATTATTAACTGGCAAGATTTTTTTTTATTCTTTTAAAATTAAAGCAAGGGTATATACATAAGGTTATAGCACCAGTCATTTCAGACGAAACTTTGCCCAAGCTCTTTGTTATTTTTTACATGTAGGACATTAAATACACAACACCTATTGCTTTAGAAAGGTGTAACTCGATATTACCTTTATATAGCAGAGCCTGTGTTGCTCTACTCGCTGGACGCATATCTTCAAATAATTTGTCGACATCCACTTTTTTCTCTGCTATTGTCGATTCTAAATCTTCTTGTTTCTTTCTGTCTGCCTTAATCTGATCGCTGAGCCGTGTCTTTGGCGGCGTTGGCACAGGCGGAGGCACATTCAGCTGCCGCTTCACATACCGTCTTATTGTCTCGGCCTGTGGATCGCTGATAGTTTGGCCACCATCTTCTGCGAACGCCTTGCTATATTTCTTGTGCCATTTTAGTCTGTCTCTCAGTTCCTTTTCGACTCGTTCTGACCAACTGTTCATGTAGGCGTTGTCCATGGTTTGGCGTGCCATTTTGTCGACTTTTTTCCGGGGAAAAATGCGGGAAAATATCGTAATAGTGTCGCTGCCAATCCAACTTGTCTGTGTTTTGGTGATTCACGGTGGGAGACCGAGTTGCTAGGTAGTAGCAACTACACGTACATGCTAATGCAATATTTGAACAAAGACATCCTTGAAAGACTAACGGGACAATACTATTGTTTGATAACAATGTCCCAAACTTTTGCCTTTAAATGATAGCAACGTAAACTATGGAATGGCAAATTAGATCATTCAGACTACGAGAAGAACCAGACAACCACCCTGCTCAATGTATCTGCGTACCGAGGTATGCATGCGTTTTTAATGTTACCTTGCTCGTTTCAGGTTTCACCGTGACGCAACCCACTTTTTAGAGCACAATACAGTTCGCTTGGTCGGAATCAAGTTATCTGCAGGTTTCCTTCGTATAGTAGTAGTTGGCGAAACAGAATTCCAAACAGTCCCAATAAAAATGGACAAGGCTTTGCCTTGTAAAAAAATATTATACAGTCGTAAGTTTTAAAGAGTTGAATTTATTGCACTCAACAAATACTCGCACCCGTGTGTGAATATTTTTTATTGTGCAACATTGGCAAATTTAAAACTTATACCATGGAATGTATTTGCTTAATACACTTTTGTTATGTGCTCATTGTCTTGTAAGGTCAAGAGCCCCCCCCCCCCCGGTTATATGTAAAGTGTCTCTACTGCCTGGCAACAGTTGATATAGGACCAAATTTCTAGTACGTGCTCTGCATACCTTAAAATATGTTGAAGTTGAGTTGTAAACTGCGCATATCTACGCGCATGTGAAGTCACAATACTTAAATGTTTTAAAACCTTCGTGAAAATGCATCTTTGTCTCGAATTCTAGAAAAAAATACACGCCCGAACCCTCGATTTCACTACCTCGGTCATATATATAATATATTTAAGGTGTTTGGGCTCAGTTTAATTTCATTTGTAGCAATATAATGACAAAAGGGTAAATGGCTCAAGAAATTAAAACTGAGTTGCTTCAGAAACTTTTTTTTTAATTCGCGAAAACAATCCCATGAAGTAAACACTTTTGTTTATGTGCACAAAATAGATATAGCTTGAAATCTTGATATTATTATCCAGAGTGCACATGTTTTCACAGTGCTAATATTCTTACGTTAACATACATCAATATAAAACTAAAATTTTCCACCGAATCGTGACCACATGTCCGCAATATCTTGCTACGTTGTCGGTCAGGAATGCTCAGGCTGCAAATATTAGATAAATGACCGGTATTTTTAGCTCTTCAATAAATGTAATCTTGCTATAATATGGACGGGGTTCGAATTGAACAAGAAATAGTTATAAATGCATAAAAAGACAAAATTAAAATGGACGGATTTAATTATTAAAAGAAAAAAACAGGCTTCATCTAGACGGACGTTAGAGGCGCCAACTCTCGGAGATTGACGCAATTGATGTATGCGCACGCTATATACCTCACGAATAGAACCTCACAGATACGACCTCACGAATAGGACTCAGGAAGTGACGTATTGATTGTTCAATGGCGTTGTGGCACCTTATAATTTAACGTTGCCGGGCCCATTAGTATCAATATATTTGGTATTTCGTAAATAGAAACTGAGCTCGCGACGTGGACTCGGGTCGCACACAGTCGGACAGAGCAAGGGAGCAAGGGAGTGTTTGGTTATTGAATGACCCTTGGTTTGCGGTGCTACTATTCGATGACTCGCGATGTAACGGTCGGTACTGTGACTGATTCAAACGCCGTGTGCCGTTATATTCCTGGGCATAGAATGTGTTTTGAGGCCTTCGAGTTCCAGTTCATAATCTTCAACTTACCGGTAGTGATGTTTTCAACAATTAGATTTTTCGGTACTTTGTAGAAGTTGGTCATGGAGAGCGACACGTTTACTATAGAGTCCTGTAGGTCCTAGCGAAGTACTCTGATGACAACAAACAATGATGCTCGCAAGATAATTCTAAAATAAAACAGCGTTTGCTTATAATTATAAATGTGTGGGTTGAATAGAACTGCGGTGCTATCTAAATTTAGCTTTGAAAAACAGATTTCCAAATAATCTGGGTGACAGGAAACTCTCAATCTATTACATAAAATATACATGATTCGTCTTCATAGACTAAAAAAATATTTGACCCATTATTTGAATTGACCATCAGCACTAAGTTTCATGTTTTAATGCTGTAATGGAATTATTTACGTTCAACAAACTTATATAGAACTCACGGTTTCACGTTTTGTAACAGTCCGTGCTATTACAGAGAATGGCATTTTCCAGTACACTAATAACGCTTTATAAATTCTCTCAGAGTGCAAATTTTATTTCAAATGACAGCAGTGTGATGATACCATTCAAGCGAATGTTTTATTTGCAAAATCAATGTCGAAATATGTAAGATGGTATGTTTTAATAGGTGTTCTAAACTCCACTTCTTATTTATATTAGAAAAGGTCTTAAAACTCAGGCTCCATTTTGGGTAAATTGTACTAAAATGGATATTCAAATTTCGACATTTTGATGAAGATGTGTTGTCATAATAAGACATAGTTCTACATTACACTGAAAAGAGTTTGAAATGAGAACTCCGTAGCGCAGAATGTACCTATAACTCTCCAACACAAGGAGCTTCAACTTAGCAGTGAACCCCTTCCATTCACGGTGAATCGTCATTTAAGGATGTAACCCTGCATATTGTCTGTCTTTCTGTTGTCTAATAAGTATATTAAATGAGATTGGGTAATGCCAAAGAAATATTATTTTCTATTGCTATTTTGACAAATTATTATACTCAGTTTAGGTGATGAATTCCACGTCTTTGTTTCACTCATTTAATGAAATATACATTGCACTTACTACTAAATCAGAAAATACAACAACAGCTACATAAAAATTAAAACAATATAGAGTACTGAGGCCTTTCATAGAAATGTAGATGTTTTAAGAATTATCATATTTCTACCGTTAAATGCGATTTCAACTTGTTCATTAGTACGGCTGCCAGTGAATGCAATTCATATTCACATAACTGACTTGCAGTTGATTGCCGAATGCACTGTGAATCAAAACACATTTAAAAGATGCGTAAACTAACCACTGAGCTTAATGTTTCATTTCGCCACGGTTTCGAGAATATGGGCTACTGGCAATAAGCCCCTGCAAAATTCGCCGATTGGCTTTAATACTAACCTCGGAGTATGCAATGTTATTTTTCTTTTAAGGGGCAGTTACACGTGATTCTTTGTGAACCCTGTGACAGACTCATCAAGGCGTAAAAGACAAAATATCCGGCATGTACATATAATACACATATCCATGTGATACTAGTATATGACCCAACCATCCGACTACACTATACATATCCATGTGATACAAGTATATGACCCAACAATCCGACTACAACTACACATATCCATGTGATACCAGTATATCAACTCAACCATCTGACTATACTACACATATCCATGTGATACTAGTAGATCACCTCAACCATCTGACTATACTACACATATCCATGTGATACTAGTAGATCACCTCAACCATCTGACTATACTACACATATCCATGTGATACTAGTAGATCACCTCAACCATCTGACTATACTACACATATCCATGTGATACTAGTAGATCACCTCAACCATCTGACTATACTACACATATCCATGTGGTACTAGTAGATCACCTCAACCATCTGACTACAACTACACATATACATGTGATACTAGTAGATCACCTCAACCATCTGACTATACTACACATATCCATGTGATACTAGTAGATCACCTCAACCATCTGACTACAACTACACATATCCATGTGATACTAGTAGATCACCTCAACCATCTGACTATACTACACATATCCATGTGATACTAGTAGATCACCTCAACCATCTGACTATACTACACATATCCATGTGATACTAGTAGATCACCTCAACCATCTGACTATACTACACATATCCATGTGATACTAGTAGATCACCTCAACCATCTGACTATACTACACATATCCATGTGATACTAGTAGATCACCTCAACCATCTGACTACAACTACACATATACATGTGATACTAGTAGATCACCTCAACCATCTGACTACACTACACATATCCATGTGATACTAGTAGATCACCTCAACCATCTGACTATACTACACATATCCATGTGATACTAGTAGATCACCTCAACCATCTGACTACAACTACACATATACATGTGATACTAGTAGATCACCTCAACCATCTGACTACACTACACATATCCATGTGATACTAGTAGATCACCTCAACCATCTGACTACAACTACACATATACATGTGATACTAGTAGATCACCTCAACCATCTGACTACAACTACACATATACATGTGATACTAGTAGATCACCTCAACCATCTGACTACACTACACATATCCATGTGATACTAGTAGATCACCTCAACCATCCGACTACAACTACACATATACATGTGATACTAGTAGATCACCTCAACCATCTGACTACAACTACACATATACATGTGATACTAGTATATCACCTCAACCATCCGACTACAACTACACATATACATGTGATACTAGTAGATCACCTCAACCATCTGACTACACTACACATATCCATGTGATACTAGTAGATCACCTCAACCATCTGACTATACTACACATATCCATGTGATACTAGTAGATCACCTCAACCATCCGACTATTTTATAAAGTTTATTCTTTACTCTGGGTTTTAAGCGTTCAGTCAAGTGAGAAAGTAAACATTATTCCGTGCAAAATCCGCTATTCTTATGATGATGCACAGTCCCTCTGATGATACAAGGGTTCTTCAGCTTTTTAAATAAATTTCAAATACGTACACAATTTTTTAAAAACAACAACAACAAAAACATTCAATTAACAAAAACATCAAAAGCATACCCTATTGGCG
Organism: Saccoglossus kowalevskii; assembly: GCF_978046115.1. Lineage (NCBI taxonomy): Eukaryota > Metazoa > Hemichordata > Enteropneusta > Harrimaniidae > Saccoglossus > Saccoglossus kowalevskii. Next base: position 27,803,609 of record NC_140643.1, on the reverse strand, counting down.
TAATTTCAACACATCAATAAAAACGATTGCCCTGTTAGCATTTTGCCCATCTTTATTCTAAACACCGAATATACATGTTCCCGAATGAGGTTTGCACATCCAACATTAGCCGGCCAAAAAATGAAAATATACTTCTATGAAATCCAGAAATATCATTTTGAAAAAAAATATAATTCATCATACCACCATCATGATATAATTCAGTGTTTGGCTGAACTATTCATTACAAATTAACTCACATCAAAATGTATCATACGCCTTAACGATTAGATCAACTAAATTCTGTATTCAGGAAGGAAATTATACATATTTATGCAGTTAACACGCCAGTCTGTTCTTCGCGATTATTCAGGGGCGGGGGAATTCTGAACGTCACGTACTACTAAGTATACCTTACCGGAGATTCGCTGGTAGGTTCGCCGGAGAGATACACAGAAGAAATTACAAAAATGTAAAACTTGAAGATTGATTAGTAACCTCTTTTCCGTTTATCTTATATGTCGGAAAAAATATACCCGTATTTTGTTTTCTCGATTTTAATAACCCTACCTACGTGTAGACATTACTTTCTATTGCATAACCACATTCACGGGCATGCACGCGGGGGGGGGGGGCAGTTGATACATAGCTGGGTAGGTAAGTGCCCCTGAGTGCTCAAAAGTGTGGCCAATTTTATAACTGGATAGTGGCAAAATCTATACCCATATTTATACCAAAGTACCATTTCTGTCCTCACTGTTTATTTCGAATAAAACAGTTACCTAGGGATATGAGGCCGGAATCTGAGGTGGAGATATTCGCTCATATACGGAACCATAAATACACCAAATTGGGAAAATACTACCGATATTCATACCTATCTTGATCAGAAATAAGACCGATACTTATTTCTAATATTCTAAAAACGAGAACCACTTCAGGGGCATGTAAAATATGCCGCCACTCGAAAATCAAGCTGAAACCTTTTGTGTCAGCACAATTTGCCCCTCAAAATGTAGGAAATAGCTTAGGTTGTAGAGGGTCTAGATTTCAAAATTCAAGGAAGTGTATGCCCCTGGGTCCTCCTAGTAAGCGAGGGGTGATGAGCAGATCTTGCCCCTCCATGGGATATTTCGTTCCGCCGCCTCTGTAAATCATAATAGCGACTGATTTGAATATCTCGGCAAAATGTATCCTTGTTTATATTACTGTGACCCCCCCCCCCAATACGAGACCACAAAATCTTTGTGCGCGTGTGTTCTCTAGAAAAGTTTGTTCTAGATGATTGGATATAAATTGTATTATCTGATGAAATGTTGAAACCTGTCTACACAACGGAGCAAATGTAACTTCCAGCCATATTTGCTAATTGTTGTAATCTTTCATTTTCCTTCGCAGTGCTGCAAAACAGCACGAACAAGTAATATTAAAATTTACTGTTTTGTCTATTATGTTTCTTTAAGGTTTATGCACACTACGAATTGTTTCCATAAAATGTTAAGAAAATATTGTCGTAACTAATAAGTTTTTGTTGTGTGATAAGTAACTGCCATTTTCGACGGATCAACATGAAACCTCAACCGCAGCCTTTCAAATAGAGTCTGCGATGAACCTCAGACCAATGGTCTGACATTTACAGATAAATATCACAACTAGGACGAAACGAAACGTTGGCATGGCGACATCGATACACATACTGTAAAATGACTAATTTTCACTTGGTTTAAATTTCGCTGATTTACCATTTCAGGTATATTAAGTGGGTTTTAAATTCACGGTTTTGTCATTTAGATAATGTATTCTATGCTAAATTTTACATATTCACTGGGTTTTAATTTAGCGCATTTTTCATTCAGCGAAATAAGCCAAATTAAAACCCGGTGAACAATTGATCCTTTTACAGTATATGGCACATTACGTGTGAAATGCGAGAAAGTTGTAAATATGCACAATGCTTTCAAAACCTTATGCTTTCACAAAGCTTAGAAGACAGGATGCCCATGCACGATTATTTGTTCAAATACAAATCTGCAATATATGACCCTGATTTAGAGCTTGTGCTGCTGGGTGTAATCAGACCAGACGTTACAAACATGATTTATTGGTTGTCATCGTGGGTGGGAAAGTCCAATAACGTGTCGGCAGATGAACATTTGTAGACGGAGTACAGTTCATATAGCTGACGGCCGTACGTGGCTACATGGGGTCGAAAGTTTTTTTGATAGTGGTTTGTCATCAGCTAGGTCAGTTTACCAGCTACCCGAGTTACAGTTGGTTTTCCAGTTCTCATCATGAATAGCGGCTACTTTTGTTCGAAGTAGATATAAGACGCATAATAATAATAACTGTATTTAAATCTACAAATACAACACTATCAGATATTGACAATAATGAGCTAAAATCGTCACAAATGTCACGGATATACGATAAAATAAAAAATGTATTTATAAAGCATTGGATTAACTCAATTAATGATGATAACAGACAAAACACTAATACAAAAAACAAACTGGGGACTTACAAAAAATTTAAAACAAACTTCATTTTGGAAAACTACTTAATTAAGCTAAAAAATAAAGAACTGAAAAGTACCCTAACTAAATTCAGACTGAGCAATCACAGTTTAGAAATTGAAAAAGAAAGACACAACAGAATCAAAAGTAGCGACAGAATCTGCAAATTGTGTAATAAAAATGATATTGAAGATGAACATCACTTCCTCATAATATGCCCAGTATATAGTAAAGAGAGGGTCGTTTTATACAATGAAGCTGAAAAGATTATTCCTGACTTTACTAATATCACACCTGAAAATAAATTCATAAAAATAATGTCAAATAATAACTTAGCAATTCCTCTGGCACAATATCTGAAATACAGCTTTGCTATTAGACAGCAGCACCTACCCCTGGTACTTAGTCATTGACCTTTTCTTTTATTTTTTTTTACACCTATTCATTGGGTTTTTGTTTTTATATTCAGTTTATAGTTTTTTTTTTGGTGTTTTATTTTACTTTATTATATATTTCTGTTACTAACTTTTATTCTGTTTTTAGTCTGTTTTTGGTTGTCTTTAAACTATTAGCCATTGTAATTTGATTAATTTTTTTTCTGTAATTTTTGTTGTTGTTGTAACCTTTAACCTCCTTCAGTAGGTTGTTATGAGTTAATCAATTGTACTGTATTGCATCTTTAGAAATACGCAATTTTCTATCAGTACCGGTATATAGCAATAACTCCAAATGTATTAGAACAGTGTACAGAACAGTGTTGGGTGCTTCCGCAGTAAGCTATTTTGGGGGTTATGTATTGCATGGAGCTTCATGTGTAGCCAGCTGACAATGAATGTTTGTTAGTTCATGGTATTATCAGCACTTTTAATATGAAAAACATTTAAATATCATCTGAAACAATTTCTTTTCATTGTAATGTTTCAGTGTCACTTTATTTAACCCATCGAGGGAAGGGAATTATTTCCTGGACTCGAGACTCAAGTTAACAAATGAAAATAGCTTATAAGATGATTATCAAAAAAATATTTTCATTATAAACTGAAATAATCTGGCATAATTTGTTTTATAATAATTGTAAATGGTTGCAGTGTTATTCCATACTAAATAAACTTGGTTCTGAATGTCCATATGATTTGTGTGACATTTTAGGCGCAAAACTGACAATTGAGATTTGTGTCCACAAAATATAAATAACTGTACATCCACAATTATGAGCAGCTAATTTAAAGGGCCAGTGAAAATTTGCACCACAAATTTCATCAAGTATCTTAAGTAGGTAAAGATAATTTTCCAAAAAAATTGAAAACTGTAAATGTGCTGCCTTCTAGATGACTAATATGGCAAGTGTCAGTTCTGCAGTAGCAATAATTAGCTATTTAAATTTGAACTGACATCCATGAAAATCAGTTGTCACTAATACCCTCATAATTGTATTAAAGTTGCCTACAGTGCATGTAAGTAATATACTGGAATGTGGTGGATACTTATGTCATCGTCATCTCAACATTTTATTACAAACTATGGAATTATAAACTTGTTAAATAGGTTAATCAAGTCTAGTGTGCAATGTCTTCATTATAACACTGTGTGACTATCTCTATATGCACTAGTGCTCCTGACAGGACTCTGTACGAACTTGTGAAAATAGGGCATCAAGGGACACCAAATACTTTCTGCATTTTCCTATACTAATGTAACATACAAACTAGAAAAGCATGCACTCAGAATGTCAAACACACATGATATATACAAGGATGATTTATCTGTGGTTCCACAGAATTTCTGTTTTCTTAGCCATGTTTTTTAAGATTTATATATAGTTTAAGCTCAACAAAACAAAATAATGTTTCAGATCACCATGCACATCACTCAAAGATTACATGTCAAATGTTTTTTTTTGTAGTTGGCCATGGTAGTAAAGAAATGCATCAATTTTGAAAAAATAATTTGGCCAGAAACATTGTTTTGGGGCAAAGAGTGTACAATGTCACCTTTGACTTATTGTGGTACAATTAAACTGCTATAAATAGATAAAACCCAAGTTTTACTGTATTGCCTGCCCAAAAATACTATTAACAAGTTATACAGTCCTCATTGGTTATGAAGTTTAAGTCATTGCATAAAAAACAAAATCCATCCAAGATGGGGCCTTCTGCAGTCATCTTAATAATATTTATTAGATGCATAAAATCCTCAGGGAAGAATAAAAAGGGTCTTACAAAAAGAAATTTAAAAACTATAATTTAAAAAACAAAACAAAAAAGAAAACACACTATTCTAAAAATAAAAAACAAATCAAAAACAAATATGAATAAAAAATATGCATCCCGAGTTGTGTGCATGTTTAAAGTTTCAGGTTAACTATCCAAGTACTTTCAAGATATGGAACCAGAATTATATTTGTTAAATCAAAAGGAAAGGACGCGCATCAAGGTTCAATATTAGTTCAGAAAGGCCAATTTAAATAAGTTTAATGCATTTTTAGTACTAAATCTTGAATCAAGTAGTAGCACATGTTGTATGGTGTTTGTATAAAGTTTGAACTTGACCATTCCAGTGTTTCCAATATAGAGACCTGGAACTGTATTTGGTAAAACAAAATGGCCACCAGTAAGCCATTTTTAATTATATCTGCATGTCTCGTGCATCAAGGTCCCATTCGTTTTCATTGTACCAAGTTTGAATGTAATCAGTCTATGCATTACCAAGATCTGTTTCTGAAATGGCCAAAACAGGGAATTTTGATGTATTTTTAGCACTAAAATTGCCACTGTTTGTCCATGTTAAATAAGTCTGTATCACAAATGGATGTTCATATGTAAGTCATATGTACAAGCCTATATAACAATTTTGTAAAAGTCTGGAAAACAACCAAATTTGAGGTGAAATCAGTGAATAAATTCATTTGCACAGAAATTAAGGGTGACCAATACATTTTCAAGACTGTATTCAGAAATGGCTAAATAAAATGGTTCATTACTATACACCCTTTTTCAGTTTACATGGTGGTCTATGGGGAAAACTGAAAACATTTAATGCGATGGTCAATTTTGTAAAAAAAAAATACCAGTTTTCTTTATACTCCAAAAAAATTAGAGAAAAGAAATAGAGAACAACAATTTTAATGCACCAATAGAGAAAAACTGTATTGATTGTATATTTTAATATCAGTAACATTTTCCATCAACTGTAAATTCTGCAGTACTGGTAGTAGCATTGGAAATGATGGGAAATGTTCTTAAGAAATATGTTGCTAACATAAACACTGTATTTGCTGTTTAATCTGTTTATGAAAATGATTGGTCAAACTACTACTTGTCCTAATCAATATGGAACTCATGACATACACAATACGTGTAAAATACACATTTGTTTACAGGGAAAGCGCAGCAACGCTTTAATGACCATGAATACATTAAATACAATTATTTAATTGTAAATATGGCACTGCCAAACTGTGGTTATATTTATTCCCACTTTTAAGAAACTTTGTGCATGCAAATTTATGGGATCTTCGTTGATTTTATTATCAGGAACAACATAATATAAATTTTAAGATCAAAAGGTAAAATAATAAAGAAACATAATTCAACGAGCATGCAACACAAGCTATTATATAGTATTCCCTATTTTGAGTGACGTATCACTAGGAGTCCACAAACTTCAGATCTTCTGTGCAAATCAAAGACTCAGATTCCTATATTTCACATGGATGTTACCCTAATATTCAGAACTTGTAATGGTTGTCGTTTATAGATTGCATACATGTATGTGATTTGATAGCATACCATGTACACAGTGATGATTTGTGCTGTGAAATAAATCATTAATCTACTGAAAACCAAGCGACCTGACGGTCGAAATAGGTCCGCTGTCTTCATTATCATGGAACAAGAATCAGTGAAGTGGCATTGTGGTTGTCATTCATAGTCAGTCATTTAGAAAACATTGCAGTTGCAGTTTCTTGCAGTTGCAATTATGAACTTTTATAGTGTTTATAAGGATAGTGCATTTCATTGGACAAACATCATTGAGGCTAAACTTAAGAAATCATGGATGTGCAAAAACCTGAGAAATAGTCGAGAAAAAAAAATGTTTTTGTTTGAAAATTGTGGTCATGTTTTTGAAATGTTATCTTTCCTGATACGTTGTACATATATGTAATTGTTTTGTTACACCCAAGAACAAATGTTCAATAAATCTGTGCAGTAATAATCTTATGATCAGGTATAAAAGAGTCAATTACAAATGTACTCCAGTTTTACATAAGACATTGCTGAATGCAAGATCAATTGTTGTGCCATATATGTGGTGGCTTCTGAAATAAGCTGAGAAGATCTAAAAGTTGTTTCTAATGACTGTATCAATGTTCTATTTATAATGACCGTCCAAATTATTATGTGTGCAATTTAAGGGACCTGATATAAGCAGAATAATCATCGCATTTTTCATCAAAAATACCAGTTACTTAACTCATTTGTGCTATTACATATTCAAAGTATACTTTAAAGCTGTATTATGTTTTATATTTAGTTGAAAGCTCTCTGTAAATAGGGCTTACGGTTTTGAACCAGTTGTCAAAAATAACATTTTTTACCAAAAATGAGAAAAATGTTCACTAAAAATCCAAATTTGCTTATTTTGAAACCCAGTTTAACAAATCTGACCATCCAACGTATCATTGCTGGAAATATGAAAGCATTTGGACTTACGATTTCGAACTAGTTGTCGAAAATAACATTTTTTATCAAAAATGACAAAAATATTCACTTAAAATCTAAATTTCCATATTTTTACACGAATTTAACAAATCTGACAGATATATATATATATAACAATTTTTTTTAGATGGTGCCGAGCATTTTTTAGTGGAACTGTGTTAAATCCAATAGCAATGTAAATCAGCATATATTTTTACTTAACTATAAAATATGCAAATTAGCAATTGTCTCTTATAAACTTTACGCTTTGACCTTTTGTTTTGAAATTTTCACAAATGATTGACAATGTGTTTATCTTCAAAACGCCGTAGGGGCATTGTTTTTGGTTGAACAGTGTTACAACAATCGTACAGACAACTAGCCTGGGTGTTAATTTATGCATAAACTTGAATTAGTGAAATTTGAGCTGCTTCCCAGGTAGACAGTTTTCAAGACAAAACTTTCTTCATAGTAAACAGATGTACCCGTAAACCAATTTTGACAGGAAACAGAGACATGGTTTAGAAGCGAATTTGTTTTAAATCACTTTTGACCAAAAAAAAAACATTTTTGTGCATATTTCAAACTACAATGTCCATAAAAAAAAATACTTACAAAATTTTAAAATTCATACAATAAGCTTTCTAAAAATATATAGTTATGTGGACAAGGGAGGTCATCTTGGTTGCCTAATTAACTAATTAAAATACCTGTCTGATAAACTGCATCTCTACCTTAAATATCAATTGGCCCAAACCTAATAATCCCCTTATATAGCTACAATGGTACGTTAATGATTTGTAAACACAATCACTTTTCTATTTCAAAACAATATTCCTTCCATGAGAAATCTCAACCCAGGCATTTGGGATGTGGGATTCAATTAGTCTCAAAAATTGAATAATGCTGCCTAGCACAAAGGGATGGCTGGACAAATGTGAACAATAAGATACAGTATTGTATTTATATATGCAATATTATGCATTATTCAAATGCTGCACCTTTCACAATATGAATGATTAAAATATTAAATAAATGAATTTTCAGGACAGCTGATTCCAAAAATATGGTGCACACAATATATTAAGGCATGCCTGAAAAATGATATTCTTCACTTCATGATTTTAAATGGTAGAATTTGAACAAGGTGGAACTACATTTACAATTATCAGACATTAATCTTTCTTGAACTTCTATAAAACTAACAATTGCTATGCAATCTTCAATTTCAATTACCGGGGGTAGTTCAAATTATTTTGTATCTTTCTCCAAGCAACCCATAGAGGGCACTGTGTATTTAAAAAACATTCACTGGTTTGAATTCCAGTGGATACTAAATAGAAATATTCATTAGGTTAAAAATTCACTTGTTTGAGAAAGGAAACTATACATTCTACTGTTAAATCATGGACCATTTTATTAGGTTCATACTGTCTATCAGCCATCCAAATCAGCTACTGGTAATAATTTAATCTGATTTATGTACATGCAGCGGTAAATTTGATAAAAAACATTAGCCACATTTTATGTATTATAAGTAATAGAGATGACATCTATTAGTAAAATAATTTGATTTTCAATAAACACAAATTAGAAACATACATTGATCATTATTGAGAAAGAAATTGTAGCACCTGATGGTTACCAAAAGAAAGTTGTTGTAAAATACATTGCAGTAATTAGCCTGTAGTAAGCACACCAATCACTGTCTTTCTTTTATTTTAAGGAACTATTCAACATCATGAAAGATGTTTATTCCAATCACAGTTTTGAAATATAGGTTCTGTCTTGTGTATAGGAATGGGATTGAATGTTTTGATCACTGAAGCAATATAAGACCAAACATGCTAAAACAGAAACATGTTATGTTCTAAGATATCAAATTTATACTGCTCCTTATACCGGGGTATAAACCACTACTATACCAAGATAATAATGTTTAAAAATTACAAAGGTATGAAGTGTTGTTTTAACAACAACAATAATACACAGTCACCTGAGTTAGCCAGTGAAATTTGTTTACGTCTAATGTGGAAAGAATATTACCCAGTTCTTTAATGCTGTGTTCCCCAATCTTAGAAAAAAAATTTACACAAAAACACTCAGGTCTAGAACAAGTAATATCAGGATAACCTTACATTTATTGAAACATGTCAAATTCCTGGAGAGGAATTAAACTGGTTTTATACAATTGTACCAGTTAAATGCTACAAGCTAACATACTAGATGTTAAATAGTACATTGGAACAGTACATGCTTCAATGCCCCCAGACATCACTACCTCAAACAAGGATTAGCTGAATTAAAAAATAAATTAATTTGTCAAATAATTTATTTATTCAACACTAAAACGAACTACAGTGAGTTGTTCTATGATCATATAACAATAAAAATAGATAAGATAAAATAAAATAAACTACACTAAGATACAGTAATGTTAATCAACTACACAGAATGCTAAATAAAGCTAAATAATATTACAAACACGCAAAAGATCATAATAAACTTATACGGTACAATACAATACACTAGCTAATATTATTAAGAGGTAACAAAATCATATTAAAATCACATTAGAGTCATAATTATAGTGGAAAGAATATTTTTAATTTTGGTGGAGCTGCTCACATCTCATTTGCATACATTTTTGTATGTATTGTGCAGTTCTTATTCCTGAACAATATTACATGATTGCATTGAATTTTTCTAGTTCATTTAACTTCCTAAAATTTTGTATAATTTCCTTACAGTACTTGAATAATTCAATTCTGTGTGTATTGTACAGACTGCAGTCCATAAAGAAATGTATCTCATCTTCAATCTGCTTTTTAGCACAGTGTTTACAGACCCTTTCATTCCTTGGAGTTCTGCAATGCCTGCCAGTTTCAATATGAAGTTTGTGATCAGAGATTCTGAACTGGCATAGGGAGTGTCTCAGTTTAATATTACTCATTGTTATTAAACATTTTTCCATTTTAAACTGTGTTTTGAATGTTCTATAATTTTCCAATTTGTTTGTTCCACCATTTGCTCTGTTGTCTGCAAATAGAGCTTCTTTCCATTTTATTTTATAATTTTCTTTCAGTAAAGCAGAGATAGTCTTGGTTTGGTGTGGTTTCTTTTTTTTATTTGTTGTTTTATTGCCTTATCAAGATTGTTGTCACTGATTATTTTGTCAACATTTCTTGTCCACCTAGTTTTTACTGTATTGACCTCATCAAAGGTGCTTTTTATTAACTTTGGCGTCTATGGAAGTTTTGATCTGAGCCAGAATTTAATTATTTGTGTGATAATTTTTATGGCAAGAGGGTATCTTCCCAATTCCCCTAAGATTGCAAGCTTAGTAGCATTCTTTTTAACCCTCAGGAGTAATCAGTAGAAAGAATAGTTAACAGTTTCAATAATATCGCTATTTTTAGTGACTTCCTCTCCCCATACTTCACACCCATAGCTAATGATGGGTGCTATCAATTTATCAAATAGGTTTAGAGCTATGCTTATTTTGAGGTTTGAGACAGAATTGAGTGTTTGTTTTAGTACGAACTTGTACTAGTGTACGTTTGTTTCAGTAATAAGCCTTCTTCCCTATACCCCCTCTAGATAACTATAGGCGTCCTTAGAAGGGACATACGCAATTAAATTGGGCTAGGAGTGGTATGGGGTGGTGGTTTTGGTAAAAGGAGCCCCCCCCCCCCCCCCCGTGTTGGAGCACAGGAACTATGATCAAATTTGAAATTTTAAACAGCAACCAATATTCTTCAAGCTGGTATTTTTTTTTAGATTTTATTTTTTCATTCCGTTTGACTGTTTTTTCGAGTTTAAAAAATATGAGCTGGCTGGAGCCTTCATCCCTTATTTCTTAAACTAGATACCAGCCGTAAACCCCCCCCCCCCCCGCTCATAGGGATTGCGTACAGTTGATCAAAGTTCCTGGGCTCCGACTGGTTGGAGGGTCACAAGTGTTCATAGCAAAAATGTCTGGAGAGCATTTATAGAATAAAAACGATTAAATAATGTTGGGCTTAAGTTACAGCTCTGTTTTACTCCTGAAGAGTATGGAAATCTATTTGTTATTCTTCCGTTTAACAAGCTGTCGAAGATTCGGGTCAACGCAACCAGTCCGATGCCAATAAATATTCCAATAAATGTCAATAAATCCTACGTTCATAAACATGAATAAATATGCAAACTGAATCGCTATCTCGCGAGGCGATATTGGTTCAAATACTGCGTCAGGAAAACGTACGATTACTGGTAAACGCAAAACATCGAGTACACACTGCGAAGAAACCGAAAAAAACTAACAACTAACCTACCAGCCATTTTGTATAATGCAATATGGGTAATATGTAAAGTAGGTCGTATTCGTGAGGTCTTATTTGAGAGCTCCCAGATACGACCCAATGTGGCGTGCGCATAACCCTTCTCGATTGACGCGGCGATGATCTGCCTTTGTTGATAATAAATATCCCATGGTGCACATTGGATGAGCTGTTTACGTGTCCTTGGAGAGCATGGAGTTTTCATAGACATTGCGGTCAACCGCTATAAAGAACGAGGGTCATAAGATCACGTGACGTCAACCACTTCCAACAGGGGTATTCATCCGGGCTGCATTCATCTTCCTTTGTGAAACACAACAAAGCCACGAAGATTCGCGTCAGCGTCGTATCTATTCTGCGTTTGATTGATGTGGAAAATGAAGACTCATTAAAAATAGTCCCTCAGTATGACACAGAACTCCTTCACAAGAATATCCCGTCTTTAAATTATGCTTCGATGTATCCTTCACCTCAGCCTGCCCACGGATGTTATATCGCCGAGATACGAGGTCTTGCTAATTTAAATCATATCGATATACGCTATCCACGTAAATCCCGCGAAGTGCATGATGTTATTATATTAAATTGACGGTTTACGGCTCTATGTTGGAGTATATGTCTAACGACCTGATAATACTATGATCATGAATAATATGCAATATTTAAAGTACTTTGTTTGATATTACAACTTGATAAACACAAACAATAGAACATAATTTATCGTAAAACGTTGTTTAGCAACCAACACAAATATCGTTAACGAAATAATCAAAACTGCAGTGCCTGTACATTACCTGTACGTATAGGTATTTCTAGAGCGCATGCGCATTTGCGTTTTTTATTATTTCATTAAATGAATTCTTATGTGTTTGTTGCTAAAACGAACAGCGTTTTTATTTTACGATAAATCATACTACCGGGGTATATTGTTTCTATCAGTCACAATACTCAAATTTATCCACAAAATTGCCTCTTAGAGCAAACATTTTGAAAATCAAATTTGATAAACGTAAGCGCGTAGTAAATGTTAATGAGTTAGCAGTCTCATTCTTTACAAAAATATAACTTATGGCAAACTGATTAGTAAAAACAATAGTTTACGTATATCCTCTCAAATTTGATGATGCGCGTTTTAGTGTTTTCTGCTTCAAGTATTCAAATGAGAGCAAAAATGTAATACTCGGCGTATTACGTCAGTCAATCAGTTCTAAAATGTACAAAGGAAAATGTTTCTGTTGTGTCACAACGACAGCAATTTGTACAAAACTTTTAATGCCCAGCCGAAGTTCGTCGAATTAAGGTCATTTTGTCTTCTACTCCATTAAAGAAATTCCGATGTCAGCCGAACTCAACGGCGGAATTCCGATGTCAGCCGAACTCAGCGCTGGAATTCCGATTCATCTAACGGTACGCCATTGGGGCGGTAGAAAGTGTCCTGCACCACGTGGGATACTCCATGTTTTGACGGTGTATAGTATTTCATGTAGTCGTCTATTTTCCATCCGTATTCCCAACTATTGGTGACGGGGAATTCGTACCTGTCATACGGTTTCTTTTGTTTACGGGCATGTAAATACGACTGTCTCCCCTCTCCAATTTTGCTGAAGCCTGTTAAATAATTAAATAAAAAATAAATTAATAAAAAAATGGGAACAATATTTATCACGCAGTGGTTGGTTCAAGACACACGGCGTTAATGACTACGTTATGCAAATGAGTATCTGATCATAGCCCGTGACGTCACATGTTTGCTCACAACCCCCTGTCCAATTTTTCGAGCTGTCGTTTTTTTGTAATTTTAACAAAAGATACATTCCAATCACATGTTAATAATATTCTATTATGCTGTGACACATAATCCGTCACTGGTTTCTATTTCATCAATATCTATAAACAACGCCCGTTGCCACTGAGCATGAATTTCCCTGGAAATATTCACGGTGCTACTGCGGCGGTGACCCCGAAACATGATGGATGTATAGCAATAATGATAATTTGTTTATATAATAAGAGCTATTTGTGTCACATGTGATAATGTTTATACAAGCATCTACTTATACACTAAGAGACCAACTCAGAATATTTCTCTGACATGTTCGTGGTGACTATTTTTCTTGATCATAACATAATTTACAAGGCCGCTAATTAGTAATTTTAATAACTTACTAGTATATGTAATTATTTGATCATCCTATAACATAAAACACGTAACTTTCAGCTGGTAAACCTAGACTGTATAGAAGAACACATGGTTTAACATGACTGATTGATTTATTTGGGTTATACTAGTACGCAGATCAGTGGCCTATGTTGACGTAAATTTGGGGTTGGTCTGTCGTATGCTGTCTGATACATATAGGATGGCTGATAGTCACGGTATCTTGTTCCAATACGCAAACGATACTTCAACAGGAATGTTAACCCAGCCATAACGTCACTTTTAACACGCGAGGCCATGTCATTAGTGAAAGCGATGCGTAGATATGTGGTCGCTTGGCTCGTTAAAATATGCGGACTTACAGCGAATTGCCACAGTTATTCCGGCATGTAGCCAGAACACGATACATCGGTGCTCCCATTATACCGTCAATGCGCCGTTCCTGTAGCCGTACGTATATATCGGGCTATTAAAACATATTTTTATGACCTTCTTTTCATTTTATAAATATTTGTCGTGACAAGTGCCCATGAGAAGTAATTATCGTGTACCCCAAAATGTTCTGGACGCCAGATTTCACTTGTATTTTGAAATGAACGAATTAAAAAGTACACTCACGTCCCAGACTTAATAACAAATAGCTGTGTTGACGGAAAGTAAGTACAGCTGGAATAAATATTTAATTTGGTTCTCTCAACCGGGTGGTTGAATTGCGTTTTAAATCAATCACATTTACAACATAAACATACATTTGATAGACATTCGCCGGGGTTCGTCGTGTCGTGTTTTATTGATTTTATCAATCCAACAGAGATGTGTGGGAATGCTATTATTTTTGTATTGAGTATAGGTCATGTTTTAGGTATTTTTGTTGACAGAAAATTTTTTGTTACCGCAAATGTACATACGTTTAGAAAGATGGAACTGCGGCAATATTTACGACGGCTTGCCGGCGTTAATAATATATTATTATTACGAGCCTTTTTCATCGTAAATACGGTACAAGATTACTGCACTGGAAAAGTATAACATCCGATTAGTTGCTTATAATAATAAGAAAATGTGATGGACGAAAAGAAAAGTGTTCAATCGGAGCTCAGTCTTCAAGTAAATTGCGTTGCTAGGTAGTCTATTGATCGACGCCACACGGGGCCATTGTGAGTTTTACATCAATGAATGTAATACGAGGAGTATTAGAAATGTAATTAGAAGTAGTTTATATGTTTGCGTTTCATTCATTGGAGAAATGCGCTGATATATGAAGTATATTAGGAGCAAGCTCAAATGGCAGAAATAAAAAGCGTTGCTTTACGAAAAAAAAGAAACTTCAAACCTTACGTCACAGCAATACTGGATTGAAATTACAAATTAAAAAAAAACAGATTACATATAAAAACAATGTAAATTATACAGTTCGCGAATTCGTGGTACAATTTCATGAATTGATAGTCATATTTTTTAACTTAAAATTAATCCTTGGATCAACACATATCTATTTAATTGACCTCTGTAGGCAACACAATACTGTCTGGCGTAAAGATCGACGATGACCCACATAACTACGTTCATAACTATACCCATGATACCGGTCGTAAACACACACAGACTAACATATGTGTGTGAGTATATGTGTGTGTTTTTTAATAGTGTGTTTTAAAAAGCGTTTATAAATGTAACAACGGCTAGTGGTGTGTTATGTCACTGTCTTTGATATGCGGTTTCGTGTAAATATATATAACTATTTTACCTTGGTATAGCAGGGATTTTGTCTTCATGGAAACAGGTCTCATTTCTGTGGTCAAGGGCGGTGATGACTTTTCTTTCTGCTGTTCCACCTTCTCTTCGTCGAATCTCTTGATTTTACTGACGTATTGGAGATGGTTTCTTTTCGGTTGTTGTAAGTGAAGCAGCTTTGCTCTGGTTGGTCGTTCTTTTGGCGTTTCGACTCGCTTCAGTTCTGAATCACGGTAAAACTGTTTGGCAAATTCTTTACTATATTTAGTTTGCCATCGAAGTCTGTGCATCATCTCTTTCTCGATCGACTCTACTAGAAAATTTTGCTTCTGGGTATCGAGCGACACTCGCGACATTGTGAACGTTTGATACTCAACAAAACAATTATTGGAAAGCAGAAGTCGCGCGAAATGAAAATGTTTCAAAATACAGCTATTTCTCGGACGTAACGATATAACCACGGCGAAGTAAACCGTATGATATAGTAGTAGTCACAAGTGTGGGACTGGTTGCTAAGGGAATCCTTAACTCGGTAAAAATCGGCAGCACCCACGGCATCAGAATAAATATTGGCCAATGGGCGTTCTCTAGAATCCCGCTGATAATGATTCAATAATAATAATGATCACAAGGTGTATTGTCCGCCATTGTTTGAGATTAACAGATAAGCGTCCTTAAATCCCTTGACGCAAAACACTTGAAGAAATAAAGTTCATTCAATCAAATTGACAAAGGGGGGATATTTACTGGCTTGCCATGACAGCACTTGTTGGTATTCGTTTCATCACGGCGCCCTGTAACAAACAATGCGAGTTGCCCAAAGTGAGACATACACATGGAATGAAAGCATCCTTTCAGTTAAGTTTCAGTCAATTTAATAAATAAAGTTTGTCACGCAAGACTTATCCTCGCATTTAAGTTACACATAATGGAATTATACGTTGCTCAATTGAATTCAATGGCCTCTTATTGAGCGATCTCTCAACGGTTCACCAAGTTTAATATCAAGAGCTTTATCTTGTTATTCACGAGTCCGTTAAATTAAGAACATCTTCTGTGGTGGGGTCCAACAAATAGCACGATAATATGATCACATGTCATTAACGGATTTATTATTTCGGTTTGTATGCCTGCTATAGCACATAACCTCACTCATAAGACTTAATAATCAGAGCAATATCTTTATTCTTGTTTTGTTTGCCCAATGATTACATCCATCTAGTGTTCCATAATCAAACAATGTATTTTACACGTGTTGTATAAGTTGTGTGGGCCCCACGTCGAACATGCGGCCCTTTTCAATTGCATTATCAGTAATTATTTCAAGTCCCGTTCTAATAAATAAATGCATATATGTTTGTGAATACAGAAACGAATTCAGAAGACTCATGTGTTATTCGTGCGTTCATCAATATGTAATGCAATTAAATTGAAAAGCAGGTAGCTCGACATCATATCGATTCAAAATCCCGGCTAAGTTCTGAGTTTGATGGTACACACTTGACTAGTATTTCGCCTGTGAGGGCAGTATACATCATCGATATCAACGTCTACGAGTGTACTGTATCCCTTGGGGAAAGTCTCCGTTCTGAATTTCCACCATCTAAGTGCATTGAGTGCAATATTTGTGACTATAATTTTGGAATTCATTATCACGAATTGGTGACGATGACATTCAATGCCAAACTGAAACACACTTTGAGACGAGTTTGTATGTGCTGTGGTAGCTAAGAAGCCATGATAACAACAGAGATACTCCAGTCTCGTAACCAGAGGGAAAAAAAACAGAGAGTACAATGAGGCAAACAAGAAGGTGATGAAATCTATCCGGAAAGCAAAAAAAGGCCGGATAGAGAAGCAATCACAGGATATTGCGAAAGAAAATTAGACACAACAACATAAAGAAGGCTCTTGATACAATAAAACAGTGGCGGCGGTATAGGGGAGAGGGGGCAGAGGGGGCGATCGCCCCTCGAAAACAATGTTGGGGGCGTCGTCCCTCCAAAATCAAACTGAAACCCTGTGTGTCAGCAAAATTTGCCCTCAAAAAGCAGGAAATAGCGTTTCAGATGGTCTAGATTTCCATTTTTTAAGTGGAAGCATGCCACTGTAAGGCCACGCCTTCGGCGCAAGGTTGGTGAGCAGATCTCTCCCTCCATGCAAAATTGACACGTGAAGAGATCAACACAGGTAATTGAGGACAAGAATGGTAATATCTTGATAAACACTAATGAAATTGGCAAACGAAATTATTGCTGCGAACTATACCAGTTTGAGGCAAAAGGAAGGGGTCCACATATTATTGAAGACAAGTCAACCAGAAATACTGCTTTGAGTGAAATACAAGAGATATTGAGAGGCGAAGTTGAAGAAGCAATAAAGACGTTGGAAAATAACATCAACAGGGTCTTACAATTTAACAGTTGAACTAATTCAAGATGATGGAGGCCCGGCAATGATGGACGTTCTTCGGTTTTTATGCAACAGTATTCTACAGTCAGGGTCATCGTTATTGCTATTCCAAATAAGAGGACAAGTAACAAGTGTGAAGAAAATATAGAACTATCTCCTTAAATTGTCAAGTAAGGTTATTTAAAAGATAATATAGAGAAGAATAACTCTAATTGCGCTTTGTTGATGATATTGATAACACGGAGAGAATGAAAGTCTCGGCTGGAAGATATGGAATGGAAATATGTACAGAGAATAAAACATAATGATTAATGAAACTTTAAGAAAAAGAAAGACGAATATTTCAGTTAACGACATAGAAGTTGAGCAAGTAGAGAACTTTAAATATTTGGGTTCAATAGTGAAATGAGTTGTAGGAAGTAAATTAAAGCCAGAATCGGACTAGCATACAGTACAAGTACAAGGATTGATAGAAAGCAAGAACCATGAGAGTGAAAGTAAAACTGAAACTAATAAGATCATTGCTAAATTCGGTCGTACTTTATGAATGTGAGAGCTTGATTCTAGACAAGGCTTCTTCAAAGAGACTGGGAGCCTTGAATTTAAAATGTAGAGAAGAATTATAGCAATAACACGAAAAGTCAAATGAATATGTTTGGAAGAAGATATTAGGTATAAGAAAGGGAACTGAAGCAGAAAGATGGATGAAAAGAAGTTCGTTTTTTTTTTTGGACACCAGATCAGAGCTGATGGATTGACAAAGGTTCTGATTTATAGAAAGGTGAAGAAGAGGAACAGAGGGAAGGGCCGAAAAGGAACTGTACTGTTGGGTGGTAAGGGTTAAAGCTGTATGGCTTATGCAAAAGGGCTAAAGACAGAAATGAGTGGAGACAGAATGTCATGGAGTGCACGTGGGAGCACCTATGGACCTGGCTATGGTTTGATGATTATGAATTTCGGAATGGAATAAGTACTCTTGAGCAGACGCGGAAAAACTATAGTTGTCACTTGCACATGCGTCAGATGGCCATAGCGTGTCATTGTTTACAAACAAGCATCTACCCATGAGCCTTTGCGTTTTAGCATGTGTCGTTATCGTCGCTTGGGACTCAATTTCCGCTCGTGCGCAGGTGACGACCCCTCCGCTTTAAATGCACAAGGCGCTACAGATTTGGTAAATTCCAGGAGAGATGACGTATTTCATTTTACCAACAGTAAACAACGTCCTAAACGTAATTGATCTTCGTAGTATGGCTGGATTCTCATTTATCCATCTTTCTGCCCGAGATTTGTGCGCGCCATCACTATGCTAAAGACAAAATAATATGCAACATATTCTTAGAGGGCGCTTTATAAGAAAATAATGTAGTAGCCTATTATTCTGTATCACGTTTCACGTATCATGAGGGCATTCTTTCTATGTAATGTATTGTTATTGCATTTCTTGCGTCTGTTTGTCTATTTGCCCTGCCCATAATATACATGGAACCAACTATCTTTTGATTAACTCCTGGGAAATGTTCCTTGCTCCCATCATTATAAAATTATATTGTATGAATTACTTTGTTTAAAGTTGTGTTGTTTGAGTATTAATAACATGTATTAGTGAATAGTTTTGTTTTTGCATTTTGTGAAGTACATATCCCTTTTCCCTTTTTTCTTTGACATCCTCGAAATTCCGAATGACTGGAAATCAGCGCGGATTACTGCTGTCTTCGAGAAGGGCTCAATACTAGAAATAAGTAGTTATCGTCCAATTTCAGTTTTGCCCGTACTGTCAAAAGTACTGAAATGACATAAGCAATTGTAATGATTTCATATTTTTAATTGCTAATGACATTATCAACAGTTAACAATCTGGCTTTAGAGCACTACACTCTACCCAATCACGCTATCCCTGACAAACATATTATATTTATATCCCAATTAACTCTGGTAAAATGTTCGGCCATACAATCTTGTTAGATAAACGTCATACAAATGGAATCAGTATAACACTAGTAACTGATAGCGTGTTATCTTCACTGGTCGGGTACAGATATCAAATATTAAATTAGAATATGTGTTCTTTAAGGGTCCACATTGGGGGGGGGGGCTTCTTTTCTTGATGTTCTTCTTGTTCTCCTGTCTACATGTTTATTCCAGTGTTCATCTAACTTATATGTGTATGATACTCTATATCGCTGATAAGCCAGTAGTTGCAATATGTACAAAACTGCAAATTGACCTTATTGGAGCACGGGAGTGGTAGATATGCAAATCAACTCAGCATTCATTCGGTGTTTACTGAAGTGTAATAGACACAAACAAATTTTAAACTTGAACCTGGTTAACCAACCAAATAAAAACAGGTAAACAGTTTAACATATTTAGGTATGCTTATCTATAAAAATCTTAATGCAACATGTTGATAGACTAACTCCACTGGTATAAAATATAGAAAATTGTAGTAGGTGATCGTAGTCCTTGGGGAGTATTCCATATAATCAGACGTTACATATTAATTACCGAGAAAGGATACTTTGTCTGACACATTATATTGAATAAATCACCAAGGACTGCCATTACCTACTACCATTTGCTATATATTATATGTATTTATCGGTCCTATCAGCTTTCATTAATTTTAAAATCT
The DNA here is from genome assembly GCF_978046115.1 of Saccoglossus kowalevskii. Classification (NCBI taxonomy): domain Eukaryota; kingdom Metazoa; phylum Hemichordata; class Enteropneusta; family Harrimaniidae; genus Saccoglossus; species Saccoglossus kowalevskii. Next base: position 27,783,156 of record NC_140643.1, on the reverse strand, counting down.
CCACTAGCATATCTTCAAACTAGAGTATGTTTATGACTATATATTTTGATTGCTGCAATACTGTATGGTGCAGCTGTGATGAATACAATATTGTGTGGTTACATTTTAACACTGTGTGTAATTACAGAACTCATTGTCATGCTGATATATTGGAAAACAAGGTAAAATGGGTGTATTAATATATATTACTGTATTTAACTGTTTAAATTACTCAATAATTTACCACCTAGTTATATAAATGTATTTGCAAAGATTAATTAAACTCGTCTACGCAAAGCCAGGGTTAAGTACAAACGATTTGACTTTTCTTCAAGATTGCCATAAGCAATCATTGAAGTTCACGGTAGATACTTTCTGGAATAATCTTCCATCTTCCGCAGTAAATCATTTTCAATATCAATGAGAGTTCTCGTACGATATTTCAATCATTTCATGTCATTTCAAGCCTTTGAATAAAAAATAATCTTGAAAATAAAGAAAAATAAAGTAGAGTTCAGTTCAGTTAACACTGAGGGCATGATGTTTTGGATCAACACAGGGACTCTATGTCCCTTTATACAGATAAAGGGACTCCAGATCAACACGTTGTGGTGCACCATTCTGTCGTGTGGGGGAGCTGCAGAAATGTTATTCGCAAATATCGTGCTGTTTGGAGATAGTGATTCCACGTTTTACACGTGCGTTTTAACATACAATAATAACAATATATCGTATCAAAATATAATTAATCGTTTTAGTATTAGTCAACAGAGTATTGTAAAGGAAAAAAAACTTGAAGGCAAATAAGATGCATAATGAAATGACAATTTAGCAGCAGTTTTTATGGTCATCAACGAAAAAAATCTTTGGACGATTACCAAATATGTGATCAAGCATGGAGCTAAGAATGCTTAGCTCAATTGATCAAGTAACAAAATGTACAGTAATAAATTGAATTGATTTATATGTATATACAAGGGTTATACTTGTTCCGTCATAGGTATAAGTTATCAACTCTTAGCGGTCCCAATCTTGGTTTAGAGAATATTGTGACTGACACACATACAGGTTACAAAGAGAACCGAACACCAAATGTGATATTACCCAAATACATGTCGATATCAATATCTGAAGACCGTGTATACACTAAATGTACATTCCCTCTGTAATAAAGGGAATGCGGCTCGCGTTACTATTAGAAATTGAACTGTGTCCATGTGGTAAGAAAGATCACTCGGTACCTCGCATGTAACGTACTTTGTGTGAAAGCTGTCTAAATGTCAATCGACTCGTCGGAGAGTAACATTTTACCTTTTATTGTTGTGACAGCATTGTCGCTTGTGGACGTGTTTGTTATTTTCCAGCCGTTGGACAATAGCATAAAAGAATGGGTAACACTGGTCCAGTATTACTGGCACTGTGCACGTAAACACAACTGAAATATAATAGCTATTGTTCAGGGTTTTCTCCTGATCTTTTAAATCTAATACTCGTGACCGTGTACACAACAACTTTCCTCAGTACTGCACCCAAAAAGAGAAATTATTCATTCAGGCGGAAAAAATTAATAAAGAGTTTAAAAATAACAATAATGAATACAAATTCATTGTGATGAGTAACAAACACATGTCCATTCCCCTTTCGCAGTTTCTAACAAATGCATTTGAAATGAGACAACACTACCTCCTGGATAATTAAATATTCATTCTTTTTTCTCATCGACAACTGTACAATGTACTCATTTCTATTGCTATGTACTTATTTGAGATTTTATTAGTACCATTCGTTTTTCTTACTATCTATACTTTTGTGTACTCGTCTTCAATATTTGTAGTTTGTTTTGTTTTTTTCGTATCAGTAATTTTAAAAAGTGTACAAGTATTATATATATTTGTAATTTTGCTGCTGTACATTTTGAAGTCAGTGTTGTGTCAATAAACGTATTGTAGTTGGTTATTTTCATATCATAGCTAGTTCACTCGAAAGTAAGTGAAGAATTTAAATAGTATGTCTTCCACCCCCTCCCCTGTAGAATTTGTAATGATCGACCCCCAATGTAGATTATTCTGATTGTGTATAGCGCCGTGTACTTCACGCTCTGGTTGTTCTGAATCGCTTATCAGTTGTTATTTATACAAGTATATCCTAAGAATAAATACGCCTATGCACTAATCCAAACATTGAAGGCATGGCGGGGGCATTCATCGTTAGTAAAGAGATTAGATTGACAAATCCGCATAGCTCAATAAAAGAATTATATACGCATTAGGGTTGGTCCAAACTACTTGATGGATGTCACGTGACGGCGTGCATGACACACTCATTGCGTCCATAAATACAGAAAAACTAACAAATAGTTATTTTAACATGAACCACCGGCGTCTATAGACCGTTTATTTTTTTTCCCCGAGGTTGAAAACACCCCGCGTTTCTCGCTGGGCGGTGCCGTGTGCATTTCAAACACATGTTACATTTTGTGGACAGTCAACATCGGTGGCATGGTTACAGATTGAATCGATAACCTTGGACTGACCTTTGTCAGCATGGGGTACAATTTCACTATACATGTAAATAATCTCAAACATATATCACATTTACGTAGTTTCTTTATTTAAAAAAAAATCAAATATTCATCGAGGGCGTTCAATGATAATGGGACGGATCGTGATGAGCGGGAGGGGTAGTCCATGGATTTCACACTGCAACTGGCACGTAATCAGCAATATGAGTTCTAACGCGAGATCTCGCAGTGAACGTAAAATGGTATACATGTATTACATAACACTAATTTGCATCCATAAACTTTACATGATGTTACATAACAGTTACAAGAGTCACGTGACAGTAAAATTCTTCCAGGATACAAATTACAGTGGGTAATCGATATCGATGTGTTTATCACATTAGGCGATATCTGAAACACGCACCGACCTCATTGCATCAAAACCAGAGCGTATTCCTTCTTGAGTCAAAGATCATTGGGACCGATATATCTTCATGTTGCATTTCCACTTTGCATATCTGTGAGGTACAATCCCCTGACCAACATATAACCATCAAATGTTGAGATTGTGGATTACCAAGGAGAAAGTAATTGCAGAATAGAATTTCTCAATTAAAAGATACTGCTTATTTAGAGGGATTAGGTTAGTTGCATTGTGTATACTAGTATGTTCGTCTGAAGGATAAACCCCCCCTCCAGTACTCTATAAATGGATGGGGAAAAGTGTTATATCTCAACATGTGGTATTAATTCAGAAATACAACACAGCATAACACAACATAACAGGAAATGAGATATTAGTATCATGGATATAAAGATATTCACTCAGTAAATAATGTTCATTTCAAGTCAATTGCGGGCCTAACTTGAAGGGGTGTGAGTAATTATTACAATAATGCTGTTGGTGGAACGATGACGTTTTTTTGTAATTTGGCAGTTACTTGTAATCGCTTATCAGTTAACACCATTCTAAACAATTCATTAAATTATTTGGCGATGATACACACACGTCTAAATTGCTACTTAATATTTCTTGTCGTTCACGTCTAAATTTCTTATTCTAAGAAAGGATATTGTAAAATATTCTAGGAAAAACAAAAACAAACATATCTTGTAACTAAACGGTTGTAAATCTATTTCCACCATGCCCCTTCTAAGTGACACTTAGGAAACACAGGGGCAGTATAAGTTAAGAACAATTCACTTAATTCAGAAAATTCCATTAGTTCTGTAAAATGAGTCCCTGACGATTCGAGATCTTCCAAACTGTGGTGCTTTCATCTCCGCGCTCGTGATGACGTCTCCTAATCTCCATCCATACTCCCAACTACTCGTGATGGGGAACTCAAATTTGTCTTCGGGTTTTCTTTCTTTCCTCTTCTGTAGATACGCATATCTTCCTTCGCCAAGCTTGCTGAAACCTGTTAAAATGTAGAAACGATTATCATGTTACATGTATTGAGTGAAATCGAGGCCATTGGTTTAATTATCTGAATTAGTCAGCCATGGAACTGCTAATGCACCAGCGTATCTTTTGTTAAATACACGCGACGCTAACACCATTGCACATAACCAGGCTGTAAATAATAATGTATTGCCCACCGCATCGACAATCAGTTACACCCTCCTCACGACTCGCAGAAAGACGGAAACCCGAAAACACCCAGCGTTGGGCCCATGGTGACGTCCCGGGTGACGTACAATATTATTATGGAACGAGTTATTAGTATCATTACAAGTAAAAATCACACCACTAACTCGTTTGGCTCAACTGAAAGAAACACTCATGAGACGTGTGTTCTTTCTAAATATAGCCTTATCAGTAAATCCGATATATACTGGTTTATAGACTACGCATACTACTTGACAAATAATCAACACATAATGGCTTTTCGTAATGGTTTGTTTACGATTGTTTCGCTCACCTTTGAACAAGAGCTTTTTCGTGTTTCGACTGGCTGGTCTCATTTCCACCAGAAGTGCGTTTGGATCTTTTTTCGCAACTAAAGCATAGTTTGCTTTCACCTCCTCTTCGTGTTTGGCCTTGTCACTGGTCTGTTTGCTTTTGTCGATGGACGGCAGTTTGAAGGACATCACCGGCTTCGGTACCAGATCAGGTCGCTTCTTTCGCTGGATACGCTGCGCCGAATCGCGGGCGAACTCTTTGCTGTACTTTTCATGCCAGGCTAGACGAACATAAGCTTCTTTTTCGATTGATTCCTTCCAGAAATTCTGCCGCTGAGTGTCCATTAATTCCCTCACCATTTTAAACAAGATGTATTGGACCTAAATCTAAAGAAAACGACGTCCCTACGTTTAGGGCAGAATAATTTCAGCAATTGACTTCCATACAATGTCCTACCACACGCGTTTTGTGTTCACGCGTCTTCAAACGTTGCCATGGCTTGCCTCCGGTCGGGGTATTCCATTCGAATGTCTGTTGGTGCGTCGATATTTCCTTTGCGTTTGACACTTTATTTATATATTTTTACGAAATTAGTTCATTACATACTGTTCTAAAATGATTTACAAAATAAATTCAAACTATATCTGTAGCAAAGACAGTGAAACTATCCGAAATGAAGATATTGATGAACAACAGGTGTCACCTATAAAAAGTGGTATCGTCCGTGCAAACGTAAAACAATAAAGCTATTTGTCGTATCACCCTAAACCCAATTGTCGTGACAGTTGCCACAGGCAGTGACATAAAAAATAATGACTCGTGAGCACAAGAAGTCGGATGCAAAACTTTTGTTGTATTCAAAACAGAAACATGTTTTTATCGAAACGTTCGACAAAATAAAACCACCTGTTCTGACCCCGGGATTCTGACCTTTAACATTTGTACTCGAACACGATTAATTTTTATTGTTTATACATTTAAGAACATTGTTACTATACTATTTTTCTTATTGTATTTAATATCTTTTATATTTATAAATTATAAAAAATACAATTTGATGAGGAAACACAAGTAAAAAAAAATATTTTAATATTTGTATTATAAATGTCTGTGAACGAGCCACAGGACATATCGCATTATAGTTAGGGGCTTTGAAAAACGTTAAGAATGTCAAAAACAAATTTCGACATAATTGTTACGTTCAACATAGTTTATGGTATATAATTGTTTTAATTCAAAAGGTAATTAATGTCTGTATATTTTTATAACAATAACACTGATGTTAATTATCAATCGCGTTTTTCATGTGAAAGCTGTGCCACCCACACACGAATTAAGTAGTCGACGATTTCCAAAATGGCGCCTGCTCCATCGGAGATCGATGTGTTCTCGATTCCGCACACCAGGATCGTGAAACAACTCGAAGAACTGACAGATACGGTACGGGTGCATATTTTAGATCGCTAACTCCCACCTCTATGACCAGTTTAAATAATAATCAGGGTAATTCTGCACATAGTTTTGATATTGTGGGAAGGTGTTCACGACTGTGGTTCATGATTGTGATCACGACCGATAAACTTCTACATTTCGTTGGAATAACCCACCACAGTATTGAGTACATTTGCCTAAAATATGCCAAATTTGGTTATTTTGACTGAATAACTACCCTTTCGAAAGTGTTATTCTTGATACTTCGTATTATTGACACATAATATAGAGTGCAAATCGAAGAGATTTGGTAGTGGTACTGGTACAGACATTATAAGCATACGTCGTCTGAAATAGTACGGTTGTACCTAGGCGTAGTTTCGCGGCGTTTTGGGTCGATGTGTATATACCGGTAATTGACAGACGGAGCAAAATACCTTCCCGGACCCAAAACGCCGCGAAGCGACAGCTAGGTTGTACCACAGGACTGTTGTTGCACTATGGACGTCCATGTATTTCAGGGATCAGGCCAGGAGTAAATTTTACAATAATGTGATCCATAGACCATGCAGTATTGTAAGGTACTAGTACAGTAAAACCTGTCAAAACCGACCTCTGGATAAACCGACCTACTGTCAGAACCGACCGATTTATGTAGTCCCGAAATTTCTCCATAGACTCCTATGTTAAAACAACCTGTGAAATCCGACCACTGTCTACTCCGAATACCGACCGCATTGATCGGTCCCAAGTCCAATATTCACACTGAATACATCGACCATCCGACCAGTTGCACCACATCCGCTATCTAGTAATCCGGTCTGCTCGACCTAAAAAGTGTGCATTGTGTTGAATTTACCGTGAACGTCACAGAAACAATATCAAATCTCACACTACAAGTAACGTCCCGCGTAAAACAATAGCAACAGATTAAGTTTTTCACACCACACGCCCACGCATCGCGTGGTGTCTGGACAGTATAATGACCCCGGATATAAACAAATGATCGGGGTCATCAACTTCAATTGCGGTGAAGCACACTGCATTATCACTTCTTCAACGATCAAGACATTGAGTTTTGTGCTTTCGAATGTTTCCGTAAAGGGGGCTTCAAGATTGAAATTTATGATGACGAAGAAGCAGACGACAACAAAGAATTCGGAAACCTTATTTAGCAAGTTGCAGAGCCACAAACACAGTGTAGCGTTGATGAATACCTCTACTTTGATGAACGTATACCGACTGAAGCAACGTATGACGGCGAGTGGGAGCAACAGATTGTTAAGAATTTTATTGCAGACAAAGAAAACCATGAATCTACAGACAACGATGACATAAATTGCAACAACAGTCAAATTATCAACCCCCACAACAGCAGTGACTTGACGCGTGGCGATGTGCTAGACATGTTGACGAGATTACAAAACTTCAATTACTTGACAGATATCCAAAATTTCATAATTCAAACGGAAAACAAAATTGTTGAAAAAAGATGTTCTTTAAAGCAGTCAAAACTTGATGATTTTTTTACATCGTAATTTGATTCATTGACTTAACAGCAAAATCGACTGTCTGCATAAATTATGATAATTACTTGTAGCTCTCGTGAACTTACGTTGTGATGTCATTCAAAATAGACGCCTTCAGTTACGATACGCAATACTTACCCGGTCTGTTCCAACAGTTATTTTAATGTTTATTGATTTCATGTACATACCATAATATTCTTGTCTTGTTTGGTAAATTATTTTATTGAAACAATACAATAAATGTAAATACATGTATAATCACCGGAGGCAAACTCCGGTGTCTTTCATTTGTCCCATGTTTACAGCACATGTAATTGTTGTTTCAATCGAAGTCACGCCCCCCCTGAATAAACCGACTCCCTCTGAAAACCGACCATAGATCCCAGTCCCAGTCATGGTCGGTTTTGACAGGTTTTACTGTATATGTGTGATCTAACGCAGATCACATTATTTCTCCGTAGTTTCTTTAAAGTGTGTGATTTATACAACAAACAACTATGAGTGGAGGCTGGTAGTAGTTACTGTGCAACTATTCACTGTGGATTAAAATATTGGAAAATTAAAATTATAAAACCAAATTCATAATTTATATTTATGTACAACATGATTATTTTTATACAGTACATATAACTAGGGTAGTATCATCCGTATGAAATCATGTTCCAGGTTCAGACAATGTCCTGACAGTAATAAACAGTCAATTATCAGTCAAACCACGGTGAAGGGAAAATTGTAGAATTTCAATTAATGCATTTTAACACAGTTGGTTTGATTTAAAACTGTAGATACAATGGCAAAACCATAAAACTTGACGTGTATGCTGTGTGTAAATAGCCATTTTAGAATCTTTTTTTTGGTTATTTGTATGCTGTGTGTGAATATAGTGTAAAACATGTTGTATACCTGTTCTAATGACCTATGACCTAGCAATGATTATCCCAAAGTATCTTAAATTGTAAACTCAAATGTCCCGTTATGAGTGAAAGGTACAGATGAATGTCTGCCACAAAAATCAAATGATTTGATTTTGAATTTCTTTTTTTAATCAAAATACCAAAAGAAACATGGCATTGAGATATCATTATTTCATCCAAATTGACAAATGTGTATAGCAAATTATTAAGCATGAAAATACCCAAATAATACTTTTTAGTCCCACACAATGTTTAATGCCACTGTGACACTATGGCCTTTGTTTGTCTTGTTTTTATGTTAGTTTTCATGCATAGTGCAGAATTTAATGCAGATTACAAATTTATTATTAAACAGCATTGACTCTTCTATATCAAAAAGGGATTGTTTGTCGCTCACCAAATCATGTTAGCGAAAGCTTTTATGGTCGTACAATATCTGTTGGCTCGAATCTGTATTGATCGTATTCAAAATTAATTAATTAACCTAATTAATTTTAACTAATCTAAAACTAAAATCTTTTTCTTTCACCTTTTGCAGCTGTCAGCAACTAACTTCTCCAATCATGTAGATTGGGACAGAATGCTGGACAATCTACGAACAACTTTTACTGACTTCAAGTTCCATGAGAAGATAGAAAATGAGTGCATTATGTGGAAGTTAAAAAGCAGATTGAAAAGACTTAAAATTGAGATAGCTGCTGTTACAAATGTGCACTCGGACAATCATTTGACTGATATGTTAGATTTAGTGGAAGATTGCTTTAAGAGGGGTAAGAATAAGACGGAGGATGACAGAGTGCATTTTGGTCGAATGCTGGTCAAAGCATTGAGGGAATTTACCAAGGACTTTCTACCACATTTGAAAGAAGAGGAAGAGGTAAATCTGATTTTAGAGTGAAAAATAAATAAAAATAAAGGTTACAAACTATAAAACAAGACAGGTCATTTTCGACTGTCCTCCCCTTTCTAAATAAAAAGATTATGTTTGCTGTACACATGTTTTAATTATCCACTGTCCCTTGCATTGAACTGGGTGGACTTTTTATGCAAATTACATCTCTTAGACTATCAACCCAGCACATAGTGCTGGTGGGGCATATAGTGGTTACCAGTGACAGTAGCGTTTGGGATGGATGTCATGGTTACTGGATAATGTACTATCATGTATTGTTGGTGATGGTTATAGTGGTTGCCAGTGATAATACTGTTGTGTAGTGCTGGCAAGGGAAATAGTGGTTACTGTGATAGTACCTGCATGTAGTGTTTGTGGTGGATGTCATGGTTACTGTACTGTCATGTACTGTTGGGGACGGTTATAGTGGTTACCAGTTATGCTGGCCTGTAGTGCTGGCAGCGGATGTAGTTGTTGTGCTGGCATGTTGTGCTGGAGGGGTTATAGTTAATGGTTACCGGTATTCATACTGCCCCTTAGTGGTGGAGGGAATATAGTGGTTACCAGTATTTGAACTGGCACTTACGCCTCGAAATCAACATCGTCCCGACGGCCCAGGACACTAAAAATTTAGGCCGGAACCACTAGAAATTCACTTTGGAATCTTTTTTGGGACGATAGAAAAATGTTCATCATTGTAATGTAAACCCATCGTACATTTGTCAGGCATGTGACCCAGCTATCGGCTCCCAAAAGGCCCCCGAATTTGATCTGTGGTTGTGCAATTACAGCGCGCATGGAAGACGCAGACACCCTATTTTGTGACTCTGCCCCCAACCCTTTGATCTGTATGTTTATTATGACTAGCGTAAATGGGTAAGCTTTATTTCAACAATGAGCCTTGATCATTGTAAACAATGTTAAATTATTCTTCAAATGCTCGGCTTATCTTTTGAAAACAACTATTTTTTTATTTGAAAAAAAACGTCATGCCGTTTTCCCATCAAAATCCAAGCCAAAAGATCGTATTACAACATAGGCAAATCTCTTTCGCGTTGAGTTCAATAAAATTAACATATTTAAATGAGCTATGGTAATCTGAACACGTTGGCATCCAGCATTTTGATTGGTTATCGTAATTAGTGATTCGACCTATTAGGTCAACTCATGCAAGAGAAAGAACATGGCAGATATCCCACAGTATTGAGCGTGAAATCAAATCTGTGTTGATTTTGAGTTTATTTTAACTGACGATTAGTTTATACAGAAATACTGTACTCAACTTTATTGTTATATATATACTTCCTATAACCTGGTTGGGACCTTCCATCCTCACTTTGGGACCATTAGAATTTATTTTTTGGAACACTTCTGAGACAATAGGATAACCAGTTAATTATAGTGGTTATCAGTGATTGTACGACATGTATTTTTGGCATTTTTGTTTTCATATGGTTTGTGTATTAGTAATTCACATACATTTCAGTGTCTTTTTACTTTTCTTAATTTTTAGAGCTGTGCTGTTTCATGTGTAACAGCCACGATTTGGAAGTGCATGTACATGTTTTAGTGGCATGTGTTAATGAAACCTAGCTGCTACTACTGGTACTGTGACTTACTGACTGTATGTGCATCATCATTATGTTCTAGGTTTTTCAGCAGCTTCTCATGAAATACTTCACGTTTGATGAGTTGAAAGTGATCAAGTTTACTGTGTTAGAGAGACACTCTCAGCTGAACAGTAGTCCTGATGAGTATGCCAAGTATTTAAAGGATACTGAAGAGAAACCAACTGGTAGGTGGTGTTCTCATTTTATGATAGCTTGGCTATAATCTTATTGTTCTAAGCTTTATTGGTCCAATGTAGCTGGAGTTTGTGCAAGTATTTTAAATGTTGGCTGTTAATTTATTCTGATGGCAACTTTTATTCAATACAAACTAAATTCAATATAATCTGCTTAGGACACTGAATCCAATTCATGTGAGTGCTCAGCTGGTTTCGTGTCCTTAGTTTTTTTTACATAATTTTTCTGTCTACATATCCTTAATAAATGTGATGTTTTTTTCTCACCGATAGGACATGTAGGTAAGTACACATATAGCAATGCAACTTTTTGTAAATATTGATAATATACTATTATACCATTTATACCATTTATCTTCTTGTCTTATTCAGTAGAAGATTGCTGTGGAGAAGACAATTTATTGCATAAAATCCCTCCTGAAATCATTCTGAAGATTTTTGGTTTTCTTGGACCAAAAGACTTGTGTCGATGTGCTATGGTCTGTCATAGTTGGTCTAAGCTAGCTCTGTCTGGCAAGCTATGGCAGTGTCTGCACCCAGTAAGATGGATCAAAGGTGAATTAAAATTACTAGAGTAGGTTTCAGTCAATCAGGACACATTATTGTAGAATTAACAGTGTTGATGGAGGTAACGCTGAAACGAAAATAGTGGGAAATAAAACACAGTTAATTGGGTGTGAATGTGAAGGTGGGTTGATATCTGGATTGCTTGTAGAAAATAACAAATTCCTGTTTCAGCAAAAATACGTTGGTGCAATTAATAAAGAGATTACTGTACTCTACACAGGTTCTTGGTATTTTGGTCTGATAGAGAATGAAAGCAATGAAGACACTGAAAAGCAATTAGACAGCAGCAGTAGCACTGAAGACTTGTACGTCACTATTGACGATGACGCAGACTTTGATGAGTCGGAAGAAAGTGATGCCAGCGATACCAGTATTCTCAGTTATAAGGCTATGTGTATCCGTAAAGAAGCCAGGTCCTTGACAGAGATATCGAAATATCTGATTCCAGTTGTTGGCTGGAATGTACACACTCTGGTGTTGTCTAATAGTTATGCTATCACAAATGGCGTAGTAAGTGTCAATAATGTGTGTTTGCTTAATTATTGAAAATTTAATTATTCTGCTGTGGCTATATCTGAATTTGAATGTAGAATAAAAGCTTACAAAGCTCATAGGACTATCAAACTAAGATGAAAAAAAACACAAAAAAAAAGCTATAAAAATAACAGAGATGGGTTGCTAACAAAGTCGATTGGAATAGGTCAGAAATGGCAGGGTTTTTCTCACAATTTAAACAACAGGGTTGGTGTGATTTTGGCTGAATTCTGTATCTTTGGATACACTGACTGTGAAAGAATAGATGAAGAATATCTGGCAATTGGTTGTTAACCTTCATCCTTCCAAGAACAATTCAGGGCTGGAAAGTTAAAGTAGTACTTGGGGAAAATTGGAACAGTGACACTGTATTAGTGCATTTCATTGTATGTAGACATTTTGCTCATTAATATAGCTTGAAAAAAGTCATTAACATAAATCCAATATGATATCCAAGTTTTCAAAAAAAGTGATTTTCAAATAAGCGAATAACTCTTCAATATATTTAATACACATTCATTGTGAAACTCTCCATAATGCATTGCACATTCAGTGGGAAACCATCCATAATGCATTGCAATGCGATGGGAAACCCCCCATAATGCATTGCACATTCGGTGGGAAACCACCCATAATGCATTGCAATTCAGTGGGGAACCACCCATAATGCACTGCACATTCAGTGGGAAACCTACCACAATGCACTGTACATTCAATGTGAAATACTCTCCATAGTGCACATTCAGCTTGAGAATTTACTACCTTATACAGTCTTCATTTTTTTATCTCTCAACTTTATAGGTTTATAAGATGATTATAAACCGTACATTCAATGTGAAATACTCTCCATAGTGCACATTCAGCTTGAGAATTTACTACCTTATACAGTATTCATTTTTTTTTCTCTCAACTTTATAGGTTTATAAGATGATTATCAGCTGTCCTAATTTACAACACTTGAATTTGTCAGAGACCAATGTATCTGATGTAGCATTCAAAGGGTAAGAATCAAGCTATTAATTAAAAAATCCACATTTTGCTTACAGCTTACTGGATACATACCTGTGGCAAACGTGGACACATGCAAACATTACAACAGTCAGTGGTGACCAGTGTTCCCTCTGACAGGACAAATTAAATTTGAGACAAAATAGAACTCCCAAAAATGAAAGGTCAGCTGGAAAAGAAAAATTGCATATGGCTATATAAATGACTTAACACACAAACTGATTTCTTTTGTTTTTATACACTTGTGAATGTTTCTCAAGATCACTATATCAATGTATGATTTCCTGTTGTGTTAATGACGTGCCAGTATAGCATAACTAGTTGCATCAAAACAAATCCTTGTGCACCAGTGACGTGTCATGTAGTCTTAATGGGTACGCTGGTCGTGACAAAATTTACTTCTGAGCTTGTTTACAATCAAGACGTCACACAAGATGAGGCCTATCTGAAACGATTGATGTCGCTACAAGAAAATGCTAAATACATGGGAAGAATTTGGCCATTTTTTCCTGAAGTTTTACTTTCAAAATAATGTGGGGCTATTCTGATCAGAACATTTTGGATGGTAACACAGAAAACTCATATCAATTTCTCTCGTGAATACAATAGATTTAAACTAGAATATCACATGCACAAGCAGAACATGGCTGTATACTGAATTATATATTGCAAAGCATTGGTGACTTATCTATTACTGCTATGTAGTGGATTCACGCAGGACTGCTGTACTTTGGTGCATGACATTGTTGTTTCAGTTCAGATTCAAAATGGCCAATAGCTAATGTAAATTAGACCATGCACCTTGGCCAAGTTAAAATTAACCACAGCTTCTTTCGGGTATGCGAGGTTCAGTGATGATAACAGTGCGACACATATGGCGCATAAAATTCTCTAGTGTACACAGAGTGTCAGTGACTTTTTTTTCAATTTTGTCTTCACTAATGCTAACAAATACTGAAATCTTAAAAATGACTACCGTAGTAATGAGAATTAAACGGTTCACAGTATACTTGGATCCGCTGCCATGATCATGCAACCTGAACAAAGCCTCCTTCTGCCTATTTTTAGTTACTGTTTGGACGTAGTCCAAAAACAGGGACTTGTAATTTCACTTTTGTCTGTATCACAAACATGCCTTGACCAATTTCATTAAAACTACACACACACACACACACACACACACACACACATACATACATCATATCGTCCCTAAGCATGATCCAGCCATTTTAGTGCTAAAAATTTATTTCAGAATCTGATTCAGGATTTTCATACTAGAAATGCATTATGAATGTCTTGGGCAAAATAAAGGAAGGAATTGCACAAAAAACTAAATAATTATTTTGCAATAATGTTGATGGTTACTAAAAACTTGTGATTCAGGGATTTAAATGGTGGCGCTAGATCTCCTTAACAACCAGTTATATCCATGTTATCACATTGTTAACTATCGTATTATTATGTTTGTAGTTGATATTGCATTCATTTATATTGTGACAGGCTTGGCAGGAATGGAGCTGGCGGTCAATTGAAGTACCTTGATCTTTCTGGTTGTTTAAAGATCACTGACACAACGTTGGTACGCCTTGCCAAGGCCCTGGGTATGAATCCCCAAAAGGTTGAAATGTGCTGTGTGGGCGCCTGTCTTCCCGACACGAATCAACAAATAAATGACTGTCACAGTGTTGTGGAGAAATGTGTCTGGGATGTGGAGGATGATGATGATGATGAAAAAGACGTTGATGAGGTTGCTATGGCATTACCAAATAATGATGAGGTTGCCATAGAGAGTTGTGATGAGACATTAAACTGTATTTCAAACCGACGGGAGATTTCAAATGACTACAGTGGTAGCAGTAATGTGTATGATCACAAATTGAATGAAGACATCGCTAATGTTGCAAGAGACAATACACTTGCATCTTGGACTAACACAGATTGGACAAACAGTGACGGTTACGAAACCATCACTTATGAACAAAACTGTAGCAGTGAGCTCAGGACCACTTTTGAGCCACCACTTGCGGTAACTGACTCGTATGAGAACATTGTAACTTGCAAACCAGACTGTGGTCAATATTGCCGTAACAGGAAAGCCAAGTATTCATCTGGGGACACAAACTGGGATCTTTTCCATCAAGGAAGGCCGCTGGAATTTTTGGGTCTTTCCAGCTGTTATCAGATTACTGACCATGGATTAAGGTAGGTTAAAATTGGAAGGTCATGGGTCAGGTAAGTATTTTGTTTACCTTGCAGTGAAATGTTCACTATGACTCACTAGGAACCCAAGTTAAATGTTCACAGTGACTCTCTAGGACCCCAATGAAATGTTCACTGTGGCTCCCTAGGACCCCAGTGAAATATTCACTGTGACTCTCTAGAACCCCAGTGAAATGTTCACTGTGGCTCCCTAGGACCCCAGTGAACTGTGACTCCCTAGGACCCCAGTGAAATGTTCACTGTGTCAATCTAGGACTCCAGTGAAATGTTCACTGTGACTCCCTAGGACCCCAGTGAAATGTTCACTGTGACTTTCTAGGACCCCAGTGAAATGTTCACTGTGACTCTTTAGGACCCCAGTGAAATGTTCACTGTGACACCCTAATACACCAGTGAAATGCTCACTGTGTCTCTAGGACTCCAGTGAAATGTTCACTGTGACTCTTTAGGACCCCAGTGAAATGTTCACTGTGACACCCTAATACACCAGTGAGATGCTCACTGTGTCTCTCTAGGACTCCAGTGAAATGTTCACTGTGACTCTTTAGGACCCCAGTGAAATGTTCACTGTGACACCCTAATACACCAGTGAAATGCTCACTGTGTCTCTAGGACTCCAGTGAAATGTTCACTGTGACTCTTTAGGACCCCAGTGAAATGTTCACTGTGACACCCTAATACACCAGTGAAATGCTCACTGTGTCTCTAGGACTCCAGTGAAATGTTCACTGTGACTCTTTAGGACCCCAGTGAAATGTTCACTGTGACACCCTAATACACCAGTGAAATGCTCACTGTGTCTCTAGGACTCCAGTGAAATGTTCACTGTGACTCTTTAGGACCCCAGTGAAATGTTCACTGTGACACCCTAATACACCAGTGAAATGTTCACTGTGTCTCTCTAGGACCCCAGTGAATTGTTCACTGTGACTTTTTAGGACTCCAATGAAATGTTCACTGTGGCTCCCTAGGACCTCAGTGAACTGTGACTCCCTAGGACCCCAGTGAAATGTTCACTGTGTCTCTCTAGGACCCCAGTGAAATGTTCACTGTGACTCCCAAGGACCCCAGTGAAATGTTCACTGTGACTTTCTAGGACCCCAGTGAAATGTTCACTGTGGCTCCCTAGGACCCCAGTGAACTGTGACTCCCTAGGACCCCAGTGAAATGTTCACTGTGTCTCTAGGACTCCAGTGAAATGTTCACTGTGACTCCCTAGGACCCCAGTGAAATGTTCACTGTGACTTACTAGGAACCCAAGTTAAATGTTCACAGTGACTCTCTAGGACCCCAGTGAAATGTTCACTGTGGCTCCCTAGGACCCCAGTGAACTGTGACTCCCTAGGACCCCAGTGAAATGTTCACTGTGTCTCTAGGACTCCAGTGAAATGTTCACTGTGACTCCCTAGGACCCCAGTGAAATGTTCACTGTGACTTTCTAGGACCCCAGTGAAATGTTCACTGTGACTTTCTAGGACTCCAGTGAAATGTTCACTGTGACTTTCTAGGACCCCAGTGAAATGTTCACTATGACTCACTAGGAACCCAAGTTAAATGTTCACAGTGACTCTCTAGGACCCCAGTGAAATGTTCACTGTGGCTCCCTAGGACCCCAGTGAACTGTGACTCCCTAGGACCCCAGTGAAATGTTCACTGTGTCTCTAGGACTCCAGTGAAATGTTCACTGTGGCTCCCTAGGACCTCAGTGAACTGTGACTCCCTAGGACCCCAGTGAAATGTTCACTGTGTCTCTCTAGGACCCCAGTGAAATGTTCACTGTGACTCCCAAGGACCCCAGTGAAATGTTCACTGTGACTTTCTAGGACCCCAGTGAAATGTTCACTGTGGCTCCCTAGGACCCCAGTGAACTGTGACTCCCTAGGACCCCAGTGAAATGTTCACTGTGTCTCTAGGACTCCAGTGAAATGTTCACTGTGACTCCCTAGGACCCCAGTGAAATGTTCACTGTGACTTACTAGGAACCCAAGTTAAATGTTCACAGTGACTCTCTAGGACCCCAGTGAAATGTTCACTGTGGCTCCCTAGGACCCCAGTGAACTGTGACTCCCTAGGACCCCAGTGAAATGTTCACTGTGTCTCTAGGACTCCAGTGAAATGTTCACTGTGACTCCCTAGGACCCCAGTGAAATGTTCACTGTGACTTTCTAGGACCCCAGTGAAATGTTCACTGTGACTTTCTAGGACTCCAGTGAAATGTTCACTGTGACTTTCTAGGACCCCAGTGAAATGTTCACTATGACTCACTAGGAACCCAAGTTAAATGTTCACAGTGACTCTCTAGGACCCCAGTGAAATGTTCACTGTGGCTCCCTAGGACCCCAGTGAACTGTGACTCCCTAGGACCCCAGTGAAATGTTCACTGTGTCTCTAGGACTCCAGTGAAATGTTCACTGTGACTCCCTAGGACCCCAGTGAAATGTTCACTGTGACTTACTAGGAACCCAAGTTAAATGTTCACAGTGACTCTCTAGGACCCCAGTGAAATGTTCACTGTGGCTCCCTAGGACCCCAGTGAACTGTGACTCCCTAGGACCCCAGTGAAATGTTCACTGTGTCTCTAGGACTCCAGTGAAATGTTCACTGTGACTCCCTAGGACCCCAGTGAAATGTTCACTGTGACTTTCTAGGACCCCAGTGAAATGTTCACTGTGACTTTCTAGGACTCCAGTGAAATGTTCACTGTGACTTTCTAGGACCCCAGTGAAATGTTCACTATGACTCACTAGGAACCCAAGTTAAATGTTCACAGTGACTCTCTAGGACCCCAGTGAAATGTTCACTGTGGCTCCCTAGGACCCCAGTGAACTGTGACTTCCTAGGATCCCAGTGAAATGTTCACTGTGTCTCTCTAGGACTCCAGTGAAATGTTCACTGTGACTCCCTAGGACCCCGGTGAAATGTTCACTGTGACTTTCTAGGACCCCAGTGAAATGTTCACTGTGACTCTTTAGGACCCCAGTGAAATGTTCACTGTGACACCCTAATACACCAGTGAAATGCTCACTGTGTCTCTCTAGGACTCCAGTGAAATGTTCACTGTGACACCCTAATACACCAGTGAAATGCTCACTGTGTCTCTCTAGGACCCCAGTGAAATGTTCACTGTGACTTCCTAGGATCTCAGTGAAATTTTCACTAATAAAAAATTTCAGGAAAATTGGTGAAATCTGTGAAATTAAAGCATATTCATTCATAATTTTGAGTGTTGGTTCTAGATAGAACCAAGTTACCAGTGTAAATGTGTACAGAAATGTAGTTGAAATAACATCTCTATGTGGGTTGTGAGGGCGCCAGTCGTCTGCATGATGTATGTTCACCATTGTTTCCAGCTTTACATCATCAGGCTGTTCCCATTATTTCTCAGACATGCTTTGTTGTGTTTATCTGATGCTATTCCTTTAGACGATTGGTTGTTGGTATTTACCAAGAATGTTGTAATACTATGCTTTTGATCTACCATAAATAATAAAAATAAGCAAGGCTATATGGACATGCTTGTCATTCTTGTAGAAATCTGTCAATATATAACACCTAGTTGCAACTTTGACTGAACAAAAATGGATGTGGTGCTATTCGAGATAACATTGTTTATAGTTAACATGTTGAATACTCTCCCAACATTAAATTATATTTATAATAAATTATCTATTTACTTCTTTCACTGTTTATAATTGACACAGTTGCAAAAACATGAATAATAGGGACCTAGCCCTTCAGGCTTGGGCCCCTAATGAGGACTACTGACAATGACTTGTTTTTATTGCCATTGGCCTTCAGTGAAATATGTCAAATTTATTTCAGAGCATTGGCCAACAATGGAGGGTTACCAAACTTACGTCACTTAGATTTGTCTGGATGTTTTGATGTGACGTCAACTGGGTTGCGAGAGATAGCTAAATCTAGTCCCTGCCTAGATCCCCATCTCTTCTTCTATTGTGATAATATCACTGATGGTCCCCTCCAGGAGTCTGCAAGTGGTTGTCAGAATCTACAGTGCATGAACCGTGTCTGCTGTAGATCAGGTGAATGACAAATGGTAAGTACAGCCTATGAAGAATCATCTCTAATTATCAATGTAGGTGTTCCTCTAAATACCCCCCCTCCCACCCTCCCTCCCTCACATGGAACCTGGAATTTCATTTCACATTTCCTGTGATATAGAGTATATGCATTAACAGCAGGGTAATAAGATCTTTAAGACAAACACAATATTTTCTTTGTCTGAATAATACCAAAACACCTTTTGTTTTTTGACAAATTTATTGCACAAGGCTAAGGATTCTATATTTGAAGGGTGGCGCCCTCTATAGTCGGTATCGAGCTGACATTGAGTAGCTCAACACAGTGTGTCATTTGTGCATTATAAGTGCTTAATCACGTGACCTTTTTTGATATCTTTGTACTATGAATGATATAGATCTGAGTTGAAAGCCGGCTAACGTCTACATTAATCTTCAAGGAGAACAAAATGTAGATCATTAGTCCTCGTATTTAAGTATGCACCATAGATTTAATAAAAAATATTTATTGAAACAATGTCTGAATTTACATTTACAAGAATTTCAGATATCATCAGTGGTGTACTTACATATAATTTATTTTAATTAGCAGACAACTTAAAATATACAAGTGTAAATTTATGGTTTGTATTGGTTATGTTGCTTTCATAAAATAGTGAACACTATGAGGGTGTTTAATTCATGTTTAGTTCAGATGATGTATTGTTAGTCAATGTATTTTTATGGTTATGGTAATTTTCTGATTATAAAACTGTGTCAGAATGGTTTGTTCTCCCACTACTAAACTTGTTGTTAGTTTTCTAGATCAAACATTGTGAATATTTACAGACTAAATGTAATACATGTAACCAGATTTAGGCATGTTTTGTAATGATGAAGTAAAATGTACTGCAATTTAACTAATACACATAATATAGTATAGGGAGTCATTCAATTACTGAGATTAGAATTTTCCTTGGTTAGTTTTCAGTTATAATGCAGGCTGTCAAACATTGACTGACTAATTTTTGTGTGTAACTGAAATCAAAGGTAGTGCTGCTGACATTTGATTGACACCAACCTTTGTTTGTTCAATATCACTTAGTCTGCTGCTACAACTTTGAACTCAGTCTAGAGTTGCCATGGTGAGGTTACACCGACCTGAAAAACTGTTTGAATTCTCATAGCCTACCTGTGTTCATGGCAAGCCATCCTGTAGTTCTGTAGGCTGGGAATTGGCAGATTTTGCTAGATGAATCTTGGTCTTGTCATGGAAGGTATTATAATACCTTCAAATGGCTATAAATATCACAGCTAAATGTTGGCTTTCAGGCTCATGAATTAACATAGAATAACATAGTGTAGTGTAAATACAAAGGAAATCAAGGACCAGAACATTTTTAATTTTAAAATTTAATTTAATTTTACTTTAATTTTTAGGTGATACAGTCAAATACAATTTTATTTTATTTTTTCTTGAAGATCAACCTCCTCAATAAGCTGACCCAAATTGATTTCAAGGATTCCCGACAAAATTAGTCCCGTTAGAAGGGCATACTATCTGAATTACCATGTATGATGATAAAATGCTTTTATTGAATATATATCCATATTTGGGATCTCGATAAAAATACAATTAAGTTGTATGCAAAACAGTTGACATTAATCTGTGAGAAATCAAGCATCCTACAGTGTCTGTTGCAGTCATGCATACATTCTTCTTATAATTTATGATTTTATGCTAATTTGAATTTGCATACCTAATTAGCCATGAGGATTCTCCCCAACATGGCCTTGTAAAGTACATGTCCCTAAATATAGTTCTAGCCAGTAGACATGTGGTTACAGTGTAAACACTCTTCACACACATTCAATAGTCTGTAGGTAGTAATTTTTGCAGTTAACTTATTGTAAATGTCAAGTCAGGGAGATTATACGTCAACTTCAGAGTCACAATGGCAATGGAGGCGTGCAGAATTCACTTTGAAAGCTACAAATTCTCTGCTCATTGAACTGTGAATCGGCTTGTTTGTGGGAATCAGTCTCGCATTCTAATGCTTCTGTGTTATAACGATGAATAGCACAGTTGTGATACAAATGGAGGAGAAGTCTAGGTGATGAATTCATTGAAATGTTTGAAATGTTACAAAACATGTGCTAACCTGTCTCTCATGGAGTGTTTTCTTGTCTCATGGGATGCAACTTCCCATAATACTTGCCTCTTGTGTTATAATTTTATTAACACATAACCTCCCCTCGGAAGAGGTTAAGAGGGTTACAATGGACAAAAACAATAAAGCCTAAAGGAAGACAAAAACTGAATAACATAATACATGGTGCATACTTAAGATAAGGTGGTTGATATTGACCTTTTATGTATACATATGTATATACAAATACCTGAGATTTCTAAAAAAACAGATTATTAGCAACAAAGATATCTGTGTTTTATTGAATTGGACATTGCCATTTATACATGATTAATCAAGAGTGGCAGACCATCGGTGTTTATTATTGAAAATGATTTAGATTGTATCTATTATAAAAAAAATATTAAATAAGTAACCAATTTTGATCATTAATGGACTGAAAATTATCTGCTTGGAGTTGAAAAACATCAATTTACTTCATGTGTTTCTTCTGTTGTATTTAATTGCATGTTACCTCAATGGTAAGGATTCTTGTTCTATATGTCTGTGGTAAATTAGAATGAATATGCTTGGCTGTGGTTAATAAGGATGCGTTGCTTGGCTCCACTAAATTATGTGGCTTATCTGTCATCTTTTGCTTGGTTTTTATCTTTTCGTAACTGTAAATGGAGTGTAATATTTTCATCATATTTAGTCCAAATAAGTTGCAACAGCGGAACAACAGGTAACAGGTTAGTGGCTATTTATAGTCAAGTGGTTCTGCTGTATCTGTGTTTATGAATAGAAGTCGGTTCCATGTCACTGCATCCAGCTCTATTCACGCAATGCAAAATTACACATGGGAATTTATTATCAGAGTCCAGATGGCTAATTCCTTTCTTCCACTCTATCATTGTCGTAATTATTGGATTATTAACTATATAATACACCCTAATTCATAATGTCATTGTAGTGTGGCCCTCTAGTGGCAGAACTGAGAAATGTCATAGATGGGAAACATGTGCATACCATATAATGTTTGTTTTGTTTAAGTATTGGAAATATTTTTATTTCAGATTATTTTTTCGCTTTCAGAATTCCGTACTGGATTATTTTACTGAACACTTCATTCAAATCAATGCTGTCAACGAAAGTACTTGTCTTTGTGCCGTTGACGGTATGCCTTCAGTGACACATGTACCCTGGTAGTTGCGAAAAAAATAATCTTTTTTGTTTTCGTCACTGCACAATCTTGGTGATATCATGTCTTCTATTTTGACTCCTTTTTTGTCAAAACACTCGATAATGCACATATCTCAATCATTCACAGAAAGACATTTCTCAGTTCTGCAGTAAATCATTTGTGAATCCACTCTTGTTGCTTATTTTTCCTAATTTGATAATTTTATGGCATTCATGAATTTTATGAAAATTGCTGATACTGATCCAAACTGGTCGTAACCATTCAGACACACTGATATTTTAGTACAATTTATTTTAATGCAAATTCAGATCGTCTAGTATTTAACATGTTTGTCTGAAGACTTGATTGAAACTTTAGGAATGATCTTGGTGTGCAACTTTACTTAAATAATTACTGATATGTCTTAATTTACAAATACACTTGAGTTCATTGTTTGGTCAGAGTAATCAAATTACACATTGTTGCCTTCCCTTCCATGTGTGTCTCCAGTAAACACAACGTATATTGCCTAAAGTCACTGATGAAACCATATCATACTAAAGTATTCACTCTACGGGTATAAGAGATGCCTACGCAACTCCCGCCATTCATCTCCAGCAGCAATTTGACACCAGAACAAGTAGCGTACGTTTCCCTGTAGATTGCCTTCCCAGTATAAAGGGACTGTTACAACCAAAGAAACATACAGCAATTTATGCCATGGTAATGTTTTATGCGTTGGCCGACCTGGTTGTACAAATCACACTCGTTAAATTACGCAAATCTGAGGATCCAACTCTAAACTTGATTCAAAGCTTATCAAGCTAGAAGCTAAGAATAGAAGTAATGTTGTATTAAGAAAACAATAGATGTTGTACAATGAGGGCAATCTTAGTAGGTAGCTGTAACAACAACAAAACAAACACTACAACTTATTACCTTAGTGTTTGTGAAGGTCGCGGCAGGTTATCAGGGAATTCATTTGTTGCCAAGACAGTTTACATTCTAATTTGACATGAAGGTTGTTATTCTTTTGTGTTTGTCATTATGTATGGACTCGTAATGTGGTCTGCTTTTAATAGAAGTCTTTGTGTGTGTTTTTTCTCCTCTCTAGTGTGAACTTTGGAACCTTTGGGTGGAGTGATGTTAAGATGTGTATCAAGATTCAGCCAAAGAAGTGTTTATATCCTATTTACAATCACTTATCTATTTTTTGCCTTTCATACAATTTATTTTAAAATGTATATCCCGCCATAGAATTCATTTATCATAATATAACTTTTAAATTACAAAAATTTGCTGAGCTTAAATATTCTGAATTTTCTTTATTTTTTTTTCAGACGTATCTTCACATTTTATTCTTCTTGTCATTCAATGTTAAAAGTCGTGATCAGACCCAATGAATACATTATTCTCATGTTTTCTTGCTACACCAGCTCATTCACTCACAGTATGGCCATTGCTAACACTGTATGTGTATACTGCAATCGACCAATACTTCTCCTATAATAATAATAAATTGATACAGAAAAAAGATAGAAATGATGGTTTGTTATTGATTTTTTTTTATTGGTGGAATGTTTGGAATGGAATGAGCCTCCTGTGTAAACAATAGAGTACAAGTACGTACAATGGGGTTGGCAGACGAGGACTATAGCCTATTGTTGTCTTGACATGTGTGCACTCACCCACTCTAGTTGTTTGAATTATGCAATACATCACTAAATAACCCATACTCTAATTCCTGTGATGCCATCCAGGTTTCCTTTATTTTCTGATAGTTACCCGTACTTGTCACTGAATAACATTCATTTAGTCATTTCATTCATTGGGTTTTCAGCTTGTGTGATGGTAAAATGATATACATGTGCTCCTATCTAATCAGGCTTATAGTAAAATGTACAGTAGTCGATGCATGCCAAGTAAACATTTGTGGAAAGCAAAGACAAATATCACTGTACACCATATTTTTTATTCATAACACTTTATAATTATTTTTCTGCATATAATTCCTTCATTTCATGTTGTCATGAGAGACCTGTGTATGTTGCTAAGTTTGAATTCATTTCTAGTGATGAGTGGCTATATGGTGTAGCACTGTAAAGTCGCTGGGTTCTCCCTGGTATTAAAAAGATGCTAGCTTGGTTACATAAGGTGGTTGGTTACATCTTTTACATCACAAGGCCTAAAGAAACTAATCTGTTTTATGTCAGCATGCTCACCACTATGCCCATCTTTTTTTCCTCTTATTTTGTTCATCACTGCCACAAAGTGATGAAACCTGCAAAATTTGTGTCAGGAAATATTTTAGCAAAAGAAGAAAAAAATTGCCTCATCACCCCATTTAAAAAAAAAATGTGTTCGTGCTAGGCTTGGGTTTAAAATGCAGCTTAGCCTCCCCCACACTCACAGTGGTGCTCAAAATGACCACCATACTATTACCAATAGAGCTGTAGTTGAAACTCACCAAGTTCTTCTATTCCATTCACTAAATATCATGTTTTTGAGTCCAACTCATTTGCTCAAGTAAAATCTCTCATAAAATGTCCTAGGCGTTTTATACCATAAATGACCACAGATTTTTATAGGCTTTTTTTCTCAAAATTGTCCAGGACATTTACACAAGACCACAGGTCATAAATGGTGTGACACTGATCGAGCTTTAGGTTTGAACTCTGTGCTTGGTTAATGTTGATCTGACAGACACACTGCTCATTGAGCTGTCTCAAACTTAAATTTGATTTTGTATATTGGTTTTATTCATTGTGTGATTTTTCGTGTTTAATGCTGTTCTTGTGTATATGGTCTGAGAGTATGAGAATATCTGCATATATACCATATATCTATAGATAGTTAAGGCAATGAGTTTTTTAGTAATATAAGGCCCTTTACTCAGACTATCTGGGATATAAAGTCCACTAGAAAAACTTGACATTTTATTTGGGTTTGGACTTTCTATCCCAAAAAATTGTTCATAGTCAGGCTTTATCATATACACATACCATATGCGAGGCAGGAATAGGTTATTTAACTCTGTTTTCGTTGGCTACTTCTCAGTTTACCATGTGGCAGCATGCAGGAAAGTGGTATCGCTATTCCAATTTTGTTGTGTTCGCCTGTAGAGAAACAAAATCTCAAACGCATCCAAACTGATATTTTTTCCAGTCTTATTTTCAAACCACAGTTTTCAATTTATTTTTTAAACTTGACACCTGACAGGTGTATAATTATATGCTAGAAAATGTTGTTATTGTACTCTTATTCCACTTCATTATCCGAAATACATTATTGTAACACGGTGTTGTGCTGCATAAACCACTGTGTCTGTAAATATTAGATATATTTCACATGCAATATACTATATGATTGACATCAAATGAACAGTGTATTTACACATGTATTGTTTTCTGCTGGCTAGAATTCTTGTAAAGTTGTTGGAAATAAACAAATACATTATATGAACTCTAATCCTTTTTCGTTTTTTGTTTATCTTGACTACCGATATAAGTCCTTAATTTGTGCATGTACTCCTATTATAACGATACTAAATCGTAAAGTAGATTTCAATAATACTTAAATTATTAATTATGTTAATAAAACTCTTAGAGTGTGACATTGTAAAGAGGAAATCTGAGCTCTACCAATTGATATTTTATGTACTTGTTTCTAAGTTTAGAAACCACAAAAGGAAATGACTTGTGTGTTGTGTAAAGTTAAATATTGAACAATAATGTGATGTTTGCGTGTTATTAACAGTAAGTGTTCATATGACTGGTCATCGTGTTTTACCAACCTGTAAATCGATACAAACACCAGGTGTTTTTGACACAAGTGAAAGACTTCACAGCAGCTGAAATTGAAGTCAATTTATGGATGGAATGGAATGGAACATTTGAATTATTTTACCAAATTTTCTGTCTTGAAAACTGACTGGTTGTAAAAACACTTAAAAATCTGAAAAGGTAGGATCACATGAAAACATGAAATAATGGATAAATATGGCCAAAAACCCTTAGGTCAAAAAGAAAAAATTGTTTTGTTGCCCTCAGCAACCGACCGAAAAATATGAAATAGTGGGTCACGTTTTTTTTTTTTTTTTTTTTTTTTTTTTTTTTTTTTTTTAATAGGCCCAAATATTAAAAACTCACCATTTTAAGCAGTAAACAAGAGTTTCCACTAAAAATTAACGATCCTGGACCGTTGTTTAAATCCCAGGGTCCCCGGGGGATGAGTGGTGACTTTGAACCTCGGGTTGATCTGTAGTTCTCATGTTGTACATGTTCCGAATACTATGAAGTCTGAAGAGCAAACACGTCTTGTGATTCAACGAATTGTTGGTGCACAATATTAAAAATATCGCCGCATCAAGTATTTTCTTAATTAAATATAAGCATTATTTTTAATCAAAAACAATACGTTTGTTGTAGCAAAGACACTAGTGTCTTTGGTTGTAGTAAATATAATTTTTAATACATGAAATGCACAAATTTTACTGAATTTACAAAACGTGACAATTTTGTTGGCCTTATGGTGAGTTGATGAAAATTATATTTATATATAATAAAAAGATGTTATTATCTGTTTGATTCACAAAAAAAACAAACATGAAACAGAACAGTCTAAAGTTGTGTTTGTACCATGTTGGATTGAACCTGACAACATTTATTTGCATAACATCGAACTTCGGCTTCATCGCACTACCGGCAGTCTGCTGTTTCAATCGCAGTTTCAATATAAGGGAACATGATGGTCAGGATTACCAACACTTTATCGTGCTATTGTAAATTTCACTGATTTATACGCAAGGAAATCTCTGCAGTGCTCATTAACAGCATATGGCCACTGATCTTTAAAGTTGATCGCATCTTCTGGTCTTTCATACATGTTATAATACTTTCTTAAAATATTCGTAATGTGACTGCACATTAATATATTGCACAAATATATTTTCTACACAGTTTTCATAGCTTTTATGAAAGCATAAGAGAGCGGTTACAGTCTTTCTTATTATATATCTTTCGTATCTGAGTACAAATGAGCGCTTCGAATTGTCAGTGGAGTGCGTGCATGTGAAGCATTCGATTATGAATAAATCTCTGACTGCGCCTGGTGGCAAACAAGCTCTGAAAGCGAATGTATTATTTTTAATAGCTATTTTATCTTTCAAGCATCCAGCTTCATATTATGTGAAAATAAATTTTAGTTTAATAATCCATCTTACACTAAATGAAATTTTTATAGGTACTTCTATTAAATATTACCTCTAATAGAGTAAATATAGTTAATAAATATTGATGAATAATTTGTTCATGAAGAAAAGCCCCCTAGGGAACCAGAAATTCTGCTATTGCCTAAAGCGTACTAGTATGTCTTGATTTCAATAATTGTTAGCACATCCAAATTTTGGTGATTATTTGACTTTCCATTTCATGTTTTCATTTAACAGTATGCTGATGTTAATGGAATCGCAGCTAGTATTAAACTCAGAAGGGAGACTTCATTAATTATATCACATAATTAAACTAAAAACTGCTGTACAGAGTAAATTAAGTTTAAATATTAACACAGAGCTTGCAAATTATGACTTTTAGTCATGTCAGAAAATACTTGTTGTACATTTATAAATAAATGTACTGTAAATGCATATCAAAGCAGCAAAAGTCAAGCTGAGACCAACACACATTGGCAGCATTGTTTGAACTTGATTTGTTTAATTTGAAGCCTGTGATCTTTTAAAGCGGGGGAGTCGTCACCTGCGCATGCGTCAGGTGGCCATAGCGTGTCATTGTTTACAAACAAGCGTCTACCCATGAGCCTTTGCATTTTTAGCGTGTGTTGTTAGCGCGTGCGCAGGTGATGACCCTCCTGCTTTAACCTTTTCATCACCCAACTCTTTTTTCTTATATTCTTCAATTTTTATGGAAATGAACCCTAATTTTGGAGCCAAAAGACAAAATTTAAGCAAGTTTTCAGTTTTTACTCAAAAAAATTGGCTATTTTTGGTCTAATCTTCTGAATGAAAGTGCAGACTCTAAACAGACTATTTTAAGAATTTGTGATGAAAAGAGGGAACTGTTGAAAAGGTTAATGCAATCAAGAATTCTGGTGACATATTGATATACTGTTATTGATTTCCAATAGGTGTAAAATATATATTGATCTATTTTCATGCCCGGTTATTTAATTGAATGGTACGTCACAAAATACTGAAGCAATATATCAGTTAATTTGTTATTTTGAGTTATTATTTTGTTAATTAATTTCAGATCTATAGTTCTTAAGATTTTTATTTATATTTCAGTTTTAGACACTACATCGTGAACTTAATGGTCTGAATTGTGTTGGAATTGACTCCACTCTTGAGTTCATAACATTGGCTACTGTAAAAGCATTAATTATTCACAGGAGGATTTTTCTGTTTTGGCTGATAAGTAAAATAATGTAAAGGGGTTAATTATTCACTGGCTTTTAAATTTGCTTATGTCGCTGACTGGAAAATGCGCTAAATTAAAACCCAGTGAATATGTAATATTTAGTATAGAACACATTATCTAAATTATAAAATCGTGAATTTAAAACCCACTGAATATGCCTGAAATGATAAATCAGCGAAATTTAAACCCAGTGAAAATTAGTCATTTTACAGCACACTAAATTAAATTGAATTCAATAGAATATGTTATTTCACAAGCAAACTTGTAACATCAGTAAATATGCTCAATGATGAAATTACAGAGAAAGAACTATTAAAAATTAAACATACATTTCATTGAGAAAAGAAAAAAAATCTACGGTAGCTCAAAACTGTGAAGGGAAAAAATAATTTGTTTTTTCTACTCTTTCCTTCACTGGTTTCTAGTGATCAACCCTTAAAAAGTACAAACTGCATGGTTATATGTTTGAGAAAGAACTTTCTTCACACTGTTAAGTACTACATTATTCTGCACATTATTCACAAAATTGTATGCATCTGGAATGTATGAATACTTTTGATACACATCCTTGCATGTATATCAGGTAATTTGCATAATACTAGTAATCTGTTTATCATTTTTTCATTGTATATCTTTGCGTTTGCACAAATGCATTGAAACCAAATTGGTACATAATTGTTGTTTGTGTAGAAGTATCAGCAATAAGAAAAATCTAATTGCATTATCGGAAACAAAAGACCTGGTAGTAATTATTCAATGTCAAAGACACTAAATTGCCACTGAAGGTAAACAGATAAATTCTCTGAGTGTTGAGTATACATAGCGAGCCGTGATAAGGACCATTATCGTTTGCCACCTGAGAGTTGTCTGGGTTCTACGAGGTTTCCATCTGAGGACATTGCCATGTCAGAACTATCACAAAATACATCAGAATGATGTATACACAGATAATGTCAGCGACACAGTGAGATGAGAAAACTGTCAAAGATAAAGGACTTTTTGTTCGGTTTTAAGACAAGTATATTTCTGGTAGGAACTGCAAATATTTTCTGTAATTATTTATAGTTTATTCTTGTTGTGTTGGTTCATGATATATGTGAACTTGTCACAATATATAGTTCATACTGCATTGATTTTTACAGTGATCATGTGGGTAAAATTCCACTTTGAGGCAATATTTGGACAAATTGGTGCTGAGACCATGATATGATTTGATTTGGATTTTTGTAATTTGCTGTACTTAAAGCAGTGTGATATTCATGTTTGTTTGTAGAACCTGTCTGATTAATAAGGTTGTAGGACATGTGAGGTTAAATCGGTATATTTATTATTGCAAGTAATACTGGTAATAGGGTAGTAGGACATGTTAGGTTAGTTTGGTATATTTAATATTGAAATTACTGATAGAAAAACTACAAAGGGAAGAAGGGAAGCATGAAAAAGTGTTTCAGAAATGCCTAATGGACATTTTAAAAATGTAAGGTGCCTAAACAATCAAACATGCAGCTATCCTAACTTATTCCTGGCTCAAAGTCTGGTTGCAAAAATGCCTAACATGCATAAAATGCTAAACATACAAGACATCTCAGCCAAAAGTTGGGTTTCAAAAATGTCAACGTGCTAGCCCATCTTAGTTAAAAATTATCGATGATTTACATTGCTCATCAAGTTATGATATTGAGAAAGGTGCAGCAGAGCAGATGTAGTCTAACAGATGGGACAATTGAAATGATTTCATAGAAGATGCTGGAGACTATACAAGTGTTTTGAAAGCTAGTGAATCTCTGATATTTTCATTATTTTGACAAAGAGCTCATATGGTGCATTCTTAGATTTCATTTCACCAATACAAAACCAAATCTGAAATTAGACAAAGACTATGGTATACATTACAGCTCTAATTAATTTTAAATATTTCCGATGCCTTAGTAATTCTTTCTATGCTTCAATTTCTTTATATACTAAAAAATATGACATTAACTAACCTATTAACTAAATTATAAACATATTTAAATGCACGTATTATTATTTTAGATTGCACGTATTATTCAGTGTATTCAAATTTCATTCGTTCCACACAATAAAGCAGTGGGATAAGACGAATCAATTCCATTAAATTATCTAATATGTGAATTGAAACAATAAAAAGACAAAAAAAGAGATTAGTGCTGTAGCAATTAGAGTAAGTGATTTCAGTCTGGCTTTTAATATTAAACTATTATGACATTTTAGTAATCCAGTCTTTCAACTTTCTGTGAACCAGAAAAAATGTATAATAAATCAAATTCAATTCAAAAAATCAAGTTATATTTCTGTCTCCCTTGTGAAATTAAAATTCAACGGCCTTTTTTTTCTGTAGAATATGAAATACACAACTATACAATCATTTCAAATTATTGACAGTCTAAAGGTAATTATTTATGTCTGTTTGGTTTAAAGCCAACAATATCTACAAATGCACAAAACATGTATTGGAAATATTGGTGAGAAATAGTATCATGTTGAAAGGGTTTAATGAACTCCCAGTTGTGACTTGTTTGGAGACTTATTTCTCTTGTGTATATTGAATTGACACTGGCACTTCAATGTGTACCAGGCTTCATTTATTATAAGTAACTTCAGATTTTGATTTATTGAGAATTATTGAGACATGAAATATGAGAGGTTGTCTATAATTGATGTATTACTCAAAAAAGGAATGAATGACTTGCATCATAATGGTTAACATGCGGCATACTAAATAAATAAAATACAACTCGTTTAATGTTATACCCCACCAAACATGATGTTCCGCCATTATCTCCCTCGGATTAGAATTCATTACAGCATTAATGAATAAAATCTCAAAGAATATGTCCATATACATTTTGAGGTAAACAATTTCATTTTCCTAATCTTCTCTCTTATGATAATTATTAATCAATAATTAAATTAGTATGTGTGGATTAACATGTAACAAATTAACAAGTAACAAATTATCATGTAACAAATTAGCATGTAACAAATTAACATGTAACAAATTAGCATGTAACAAATTAACATGTAACAAATTAACATGTAACAAATTAACATGTAACAAATTAACATGTAACAAATTAGCATGTAACAAATTAACATGCAACAAATTAGCATGTAACATTTGGTTTTGGACTATTTTAAATTATTATTCTGCAAAGTATGAACTAGGATATAGGAAAAGTCAATTAGAATAAATTAAAGATATTGTCATGAAATGTACAATACAATTGCTCTTACACCCATGAATCAAATGGTTTGGCCTTATGTAATGTCCTCCCACCTATGAATCAAATGGTTTGGCCTAATGCAACTGCCCTCCGGTGTTGGAAATTATAGCCAGTCCATTGGTCCAAAAATAGCTTATTTTGTGTAGGATCAATAGTTTTGACAAATGACAGGTTCTTTAGCCTTGACCAATTCAAAAAAAAAGGCCTTGGACTTTAAATTTAAAGCAACAACTAGTTCTTTTAATACTGGTATAGAAAGAAAAATGTGAAAATGATGTGCATACCTTTTGTATTGGTATCAGTAGATATATTCCAGGATACATTAATTTTAATTAATAATTAATGAACTTCATTAAAAGTGAACATAATTGTTATGAAAAGAATTGTCATTTATAGTGCAATATATACTGTAAACTTTTAAGAGCAGAGCAGCATCATGGTTTTATATTCAATTATCTGTCATCATTTGCTGTCTTCACCTGTGTTAATGTTTTCAATTTCCTCTTAAAAACATTAGCCATATGGCTTTCATACTTTCCTAGAAGATACCCTGCAGTTTTCCATCAGATTTGTTCTTTTCATGACAGCGAAGACAGATAGCGAAGGCAGACTTCTTCCCTGATATACAAGTCTATTTTGGATTCACCTTTGATATGGACAAACTAATAACACCACATGGTTATGCAAATTAATTGTCAGGAGTGCAACATCATGACGTTCGTGAATTTATAATTGACCCAGGCTAACAATTAAATTATAAGAGAAAAATAATATTGTCAATAATCAGCAGATGTCAAATCCCTTTTGTCTAATTGCAACTATTTAATAACCATCAACAAATACAGCCAGCAGTCACATGACATAACTGTGTACATTCATGCTGTTATATGAGTAAATTATACGATTTGAAGAATTGATCGTACACCGCACTGCTGGATGTCAAACGTGCATCCCTGCGTGTTTATTGGCAACTATAGTTGGTTGTTTTTTTTACTGTTGGCAATATGCACTTGCCATAAAATGTACCAGTCTGTAATTTGTGTTTGATATAATGTTAGGTGGTTGCTATAGCGACCTCTGATGTCATAATTATTCAATCATAGGTGTAACGTATGCTGAACTTTTTGGTGTTTATTTTGGTTATTTTCTAGGTTATGTCAATATAGCATACAGGTATTTTATTGTACTAGACGTAAAATCAATAACTTTACATTTTTTAGTCTATTGATATTTGCTAACCAATCAATACTTAGTCATCGCAATGCTGACAGTATTGTTGTTGTGATGTACGTGTGAGAATGCAAGAATGAAGAGATTTATTTCATTCTATATTGTGAACATGTTTTCCTCGTGTTTAATATTGTACAAGTCCCATGTTGATTTGGAAATAATTTCTGATTCCTCATTAAATCATGTAAGGTTTAGACTACTGCGAATGGGAGGGACATTTTTTCAAAGTAAGTCAAGCAGCTTTTTATAATGTTACAAGAATTATTTGTTATTTTTTTCTAGCAATTAGTCTACCACCTCATTCAGATGCTATCAGTTCACCTCAGTGTTTCTTCACTAATTACACCTCTGTGTCATTTGTTTCCATGTCACCAACGACGAATACATTTCTTATACAGTAAAAACAGTACATCTGTGGGGGAAATAATTTTAATAGAGAAAATATACCGGTAGTACACCTATGGGGGAAAATAATTCTAATAGAGGAAATACAGTACACCTATTGGGAAGAAATAATTTTAATAGAAGAAAAACAGTACACCTATTGGGAATTAATTTTAATAGAGGAAATACAGTACACCTATGGGAGGAAATAATTCTTATACAGGAAGTACAGTACACCTATGGGAGGAAATAATTCTTATACAGGAAATACAATACACCTATGGGAGAAAATAATTCTTATACAGGAAATACAGTACACCTATGGGGGGAAATAATTCTTATACAGGAAATACAGTACACCTATTGGGAAGAAATAATTTTAATAGAAGAAAAACAGTACACCTATTGGGGAATTAATTTTAATAGAGGAAATACAGTACACCTATGGGAGGAAATAATTCTTATACAGGAAATACAGTACACCTATGGGAGAAAATAATTCTTATACAGGAAATACAGTACACCTATGGGAGGAAATAATTCTTATACAGGAAATACAGTACACATATGGTAGGAAATAATTCCTATACAGGAAATACAGTACACCTATGGGAGGAAATAATTCTTATACGAGAAATACAGTATACCTATGGGAGGAAATAATTCTTATACAGGAAATGCAGTACACCTATGGGAGGAAATAATTCTTATACAGGAAATACAGTACACCTATGGGAGGAAATAATTCTTATACAGGAAATACAGTACACCTATGGGAGGAAATAATTCTTATACAGGAAATACAGTACACCTATGGGAGGAAATAATTCTTATACAGGAAATACAGTACACCTATGGGAGGAAATAATTCTTATACAGGAAATACAGTACACCTATGGGAGGAAATAATTCTTATACAGGAAATACAGTACACCTATGGGAGGAAATAATTCTTATACAGGAAATACAGTACACCTATGGGAGGAAATAATTCTTATACAGAAAATACAGTACACCTATGGGAGGAAATAATTCTTATACAGGAAATACAGTACACCTATAGGAGGAAATAATTCTTATACAGGAAATACAGTACACCTATGGGAGGAAATAATTCTTATACAGGAAATACAGTACACCTATGGGAGGAAATAATTCCTATACAGAAAATACAGTACACCTATGGGAGGAAATAATTCTTATACAGGAAATACAGTACACCTATGGGGAAAATAATTTTAATAGAGGAAATACAGTACACCTATTGGGAGGAAATAATTTTTATACAGGAAATACAGTACACCTATGGGAGGAAATAATTCTTATACAGGAAATACAGTACACCTATAGGAGGAAATAATTCTTATACAGGAAATACAGTACACCTATGGGAGGAAATAATTCTTATACAGGAAATACAGTACACCTATGGGAGGAAATAATTTTTATACAGGAAATACAGTACACCTATGGGAGGAAATAATTCTTATACAGGAAATACAGTACACCTATAGGAGGAAATAATTCTTATACAGGAAATACAGTACACCTATGGGAGGAAATAATTCTTATACAGGAAATACAGTACACCTATGGGAGGAAATAATTCCTATACAGAAAATACAGTACACCTATGGGAGGAAATAATTCTTATACAGGAAATACAGTACACCTATGGGAGGAAATAATTCTTATACAGGAAATACAGTACACCTATGGAAGGAAATAATTCTTATACATGAAATACAGTACACCTATGGGAGGAAATAATTCTTATACAGGAAATACAGTACACCTATGGGGGGAAATAATTCTTATACAGGAAATACAGTACACCTATGGGAGGAAATAATTCTTATACAGGAAATACAGTACACCTATTGGGAAGAAATAATTTCAATAGAAGAAAAACAGTACACCTATTGGGGAATTAATTTTAATAGAGGAAATACAGTACACCTATGGGAGGAAATAATTCTTATACAGGAAATACAGTACACCTATGGGAGAAAATAATTCTTATACAGGAAATACAGTACACCTATGGGAGGAAATAATTCTTATACAGGAAATACAGTACACATATGGTAGGAAATAATTCCTATACAGGAAATACAGTACACCTATGGGAGGAAATAATTCTTATACGAGAAATACAGTATTCCTATGGGAGGAAATAATTCTTATACAGGAAATGCAGTACACCTATGGGAGGAAATAATTCTTATACAGGAAATACAGTACACCTATGGGAGGAAATAATTTTTATACAGGAAATACAGTACACCTATGGGAGGAAATAATTCTTATACAGGAAATACAGTACACCTATGGGAGGAAATAATTCTTATACAGGAAATACAGTACACCTATGGGAGGAAATAATTCTTATACAGGAAATACAGTACACCTATGGGAGGAAATAATTCTTATACAGGAAATACAGTACACCTATGGGAGGAAATAATTCTTATACAGGAAATACAGTACACCTATGGGAGGAAATAATTCTTATACAGGAAATACAGTACACCTATGGGAGGAAATAATTCTTATACAGAAAATACAGTACACCTATGGGAGGAAATAATTCTTATACAGGAAATACAGTACACCTATAGGAGGAAATAATTCTTATACAGGAAATACAGTACACCTATGGGAGGAAATAATTCTTATACAGGAAATACAGTACACCTATAGGAGGAAATAATTCTTATACAGGAAATACAGTACATCTATGGGAGGAAATAATTCTTATACAGGAAATACAGTACACCTATGGGAGGAAATAATTCCTATACAGAAAATACAGTACACCTATGGGAGGAAATAATTCTTATACAGGAAATACAGTACACCTATGGGGAAAATAATTTTAATAGAGGAAATACAGTACACCTATTGGGAGGAAATAATTTTTATACAGGAAATACAGTACACCTATGGGAGGAAATAATTCTTATACAGGAGATACAGTACACCTATGGGAGGAAATAATTTTTATACAGGAAATACAGTACACCTATGGGAGGAAATAATTCTTATACAGGAAATACAGTACACCTATGGGAGGAAATAATTCTTATACAGGAAATACAGTACACCTATGGGAGGAAATAATTCTTATACAGGAAATACAGTACACCTATGGGAGGAAATAATTCCTATACAGAAAATACAGTACACCTATGGGAGGAAATAATTCCTATACAGAAAATACAGTACACCTATGGGAGGAAATAATTCTTGTACATGAAATACAGTACACCTATGGGAGGAAATAATTCTTATACAGGAAATACAGTACACCTATGGGGGGAAATAATTCTTATACAGGAAATACAGTACACCTATGGGAGGAAATAATTCTTATACAGGAAATACAGTACACCTATGGGAGGAAATAATTCTTATACAGGAAATACAGTACACCTATGGGGAAAATAATTTTAATAGAGGAAATACAGTACACCTATTGGGAGGAAATAATTTTTATACAGGAAATACAGTACACCTATGGGAGGAAATAATTCTTATACAGGAGATACAGTACACCTATGGGAGGAAATAATTCTTATACAGGAAATACAGTACACCTATGGGAGGAAATAATTCTTATACAGGAAATACAGTACACCTATGGGAGGAAATAATTCTTATACAGGAAATACAGTACACCTATGGGGAAAATAATTTTAATAGAGGAAATACAGTACACCTATGGGAGGAAATAATTCTTATACAGGAAATACAGTACACCTATGGGAGGAAATAATTTTTATACAGGAAATACAGTACACCTATGGGAGGAAATAATTCTTATACAGGAAATACAGTACACCTATGGGGGGAAATAATTCTTATACAGGAAATACAGTACACCTATGGGAGGAAATAATTCTTATACAGGAAATACAGTACACCTATTGGGAAGAAATAATTTTAATAGAAGAAAAACAGTACACCTATTGGGGAATTAATTTTAATAGAGGAAATACAGTACACCTATGGGAGGAAATAATTCTTATACAGGAGATACAGTACACCTATGGGAGGAAATAATTTTTATACAGGAAATACAGTACACCTATGGGAGGAAATAATTCTTATACAGGAAATACAGTACACCTATAGGAGGAAATAATTCTTATACAGGAAATACAGTACACCTATGGGAGGAAATAATTCTTATACAGGAAATACAGTACACCTATGGGAGGAAATAATTCCTATACAGAAAATACAGTACACCTATGGGAGGAAATAATTCTTATACAGGAAATACAGTACACCTATGGGAGGAAATAATTCTTATACATGAAATACAGTACACCTATGGGAGGAAATAATTCTTATACAGGAAATACAGTACACCTATGGGGGGAAATAATTCTTATACAGGAAATACAGTACACCTATGGGAGGAAATAATTCTTATACAGGAAATACAGTACACCTATTGGGAAGAAATAATTTTAATAGAAGAAAAACAGTACACCTATTGGGGAATTAATTTTAATAGAGGAAATACAGTACACCTATGGGAGGAAATAATTCTTATACAGGAAATACAGTACACCTATGGGAGAAAATAATTCTTATACAGGAAATACAGTACACCTATGGGAGGAAATAATTCTTATACAGGAAATACAGTACACATATGGTAGGAAATAATTCCTATACAGGAAATACAGTACACCTATGGGAGGAAATAATTCTTATACGAGAAATACAGTATACCTATGGGAGGAAATAATTCTTATACAGGAAATGCAGTACACCTATGGGAGGAAATAATTCTTATACAGGAAATACAGTACACCTATGGGAGGAAATAATTCTTATACAGGAAATACAGTACACCTATGGGAGGAAATAATTCTTATACAGGAAATACAGTACACCTATGGGAGGAAATAATTCTTATACAGGAAATACAGTACACCTATGGGAGGAAATAATTCTTATACAGGAAATACAGTACACCTATGGGAGGAAATAATTCTTATACAGGAAATACAGTACACCTATGGGAGGAAATAATTCTTATACAGGAAATACAGTACACCTATGGGAGGAAATAATTCTTATACAGGAAATACAGTACACCTATGGGAGGAAATAATTCTTATACAGGAAATACAGTACACCTGTGGGAGGAAATAATTCTTATACAGGAAATACAGTACACCTATGGGAGGAAATAATTCTTATACAGAAAATACAGTACACCTATGGGAGGAAATAATTCTTATACAGGAAATACAGTACACCTATAGGAGGAAATAATTCTTATACAGGAAATACAGTACACCTATGGGAGGAAATAATTCTTATACAGGAAATACAGTACACCTATAGGAGGAAATAATTCTTATACAGGAAATACAGTACACCTATGGGAGGAAATAATTCTTATACAGGAAATACAGTACACCTATGGGAGGAAATAATTCCTATACAGAAAATACAGTACACCTATGGGAGGAAATAATTCTTATACAGGAGATACAGTACACCTATGGGAGGAAATAATTTTTATACAGGAAATACAGTACACCTATGGGAGGAAATAATTCTTATACAGGAGATACAGTACACCTATGGGAGGAAATAATTCTTATACAGGAAATACAGTACACCTATGGGAGGAAATAATTCCTATACAGAAAATACAGTACACCTATGGGAGGAAATAATTCTTATACAGGAAATACAGTACACCTATGGGAGGAAATAATTCTTATACAGGAAATACAGTATACCTATGGAAGGAAATAATTCTTATACATGAAATACAGTACACCTATGGGAGGAAATAATTCTTATACAGGAAAAACAGTACACCTATGGGGGGAAATAATTCTTATACAGGAAATACAGTACACCTATGGGAGGAAATAATTCCTATACAGGAAATACAGTACACCTATGGGAGGAAATAATTCCTATACAGGAAATACAGTACACCTATTGGAGAATTATTTCTAATAGAGGAAATAAAGAAAAAAAATTCTAATAATAACAGTATCTTGATAACAAATAAGTGATTATCACAAAATTTGTTTTATTAAATTATCTACATTTAGTGCTTCATATCTTACGTTCAGTCATGAAGTACGTTGCCCTATTTCCTTGTAATATATCTGACGCATGGACGTGGTATGAACTCTTATTTCCTTGAACTATTTTGAACTGATGTACACAATTGGTCTGTGATATTTCACACATATTAAGCATTCACATTTGAAGTTGAACAGAAAAGGCACTGCAGGGAGTTTAGATTCAATACCAGGGTGGATAAGTCAGTTGTATCCTATATCCTATCAAAACACTGTAAACGTAAACA
This sequence comes from Saccoglossus kowalevskii, assembly GCF_978046115.1. Lineage (NCBI taxonomy): Eukaryota > Metazoa > Hemichordata > Enteropneusta > Harrimaniidae > Saccoglossus > Saccoglossus kowalevskii. The sequence continues at coordinate 27,742,890 of NC_140643.1, read as the reverse complement.
GAATTAACTTCACAGTACAGATATTACATTTCCAAATACTTTGAATGGTGTACAATAGACATATGGTATCCCACAGTCAGTGGATATTTGCCGTCACATTGCGATTAAACTGTACTTGATCTTGGTGAATTGCAGCCTTATTATAATGCTTTTAACCCATTGTAAATAAAAACCTGTATAAACCAAACTATGTGTAAATGAAAACCTGTATAAACCAAACTATGTGTAAATGAAAACCTGTATAAACCAAACAATGTGTAAATAAAAACCTGTATAAACCGAACTATGTGTAAATAAAAACCTGTATAAACCGAACTATGTGTAAATGAAAACCTGTATAAACCAAACAATGTGTAAATAAAAACCTGTATAAACCTACTATGTGTAAATGAAAACCTGTCTAAATCAAACTATGTGTAAATGAAAACCTGTCTAAACTGAACTATGTGTAAATGAAAACCTAACCAAACAATGTATAAATGGAAACCTGTCTAAACCAAACTATGTAAATGAAAACATGTCTAAACTGAACTATGTATAAATGAAAACCTGTCTAAACCAAACTATGTGTAAATAAAAACCTGTATAAATCGAACTATGTGTAAATGGAAACCTGTGTAAATGAAAACCTGTCTAAACCAAACTATGTGTAAATGAAAACCTGTGTAAATGAAAACCTATCTAAACCAAACTATGTGTAAATGAAAACCTGTGTAAATGAAAACCTGTCTAAACCAAACTATGTGTAAATGAAAACCTGCCTAAACCAAACTATGTGTAAATGAAAACCTGTCTAAATAAAACTTTGCATAAATGGAAACCTTAATCTAAACCAAACAGATTAAAACTGGAAACCAGTAACCTGTCATAACTGAACTCACAGTGTGTATAAAAAAAAAAAACTCTGTAAAACACAAGTTTTTACTCATCTCTGCTGTTACTCATTTATTTTGGTTAATAATGTCGTTATTTATTTTTTTGATATATCATATCATATCTGAATTTACTACAATACATAAAAACTTAACCAACAATTAAAACAAAACAAAATAGTCATAAAAATATTTAAAAAAAAGCAATAAATAATATAGGAATAAAAAAAATGGCGCCAACACCTACATCAGATTTTAAACAAATTGCCTTGTCCTTAATTTAGAATTTCTGGACCATGCAGGTCTCCCATTACCCAAAAGTCAGTGATGCCTGCATTTTTGACAATATACCATCTCAGCAGTGGTTGCATGGAGAACTCAAAAAGTGGTCAAATTTACTTCCATGGTGGTTGATAGAGGAAAAAGAACAATACTAATGTTGTCTAATATCTTGTGTAAAATAATTTATTATTAATATTTCTCAGATCTTGTGTGCGTTAATAAATGATTTATGTTTGCCTCTAATATTGATCATATATATATTTCCATAATTATGACATTAGTGAATTTCCTCTTAACAATTTACATATTAGATGAGTTGCCTTTTACTCTTTACACAACAACTGAGTATTCCGGTGAACTTCAGGCTAAAAAAAAAAAAATATTTCTCGTCATTTTTCCCGCTGAATTTTCTACAACGACAATTTTTTTTTTATTCGAATGATGACAACTTAGAAAACTGTCTTCTTTTGCAAATTTCAACTTACATTATTGGCTTCAATATATTAGCTTTTTCAGACATGGCTGAATTTGTGGCCATAGAGGGCATACTTTATGGAGTTTGAATGACAATAGAATGAGATGAGCTGTGATTTTGTTGACATTTGCAATGAACAGAATCATGAATATTTTTTTGATGGGCTCCTATAATTTTCAATCTAGTTCTTTTGTTGAGAATATAAAGACCTGTATCATCATCTGCTTTTTAATTGAATATAAGGAATGAGTCAGTGTTGATGTCTCACCAATTCCCATTTCAACTCCAATATGTTATACTGGACCCCATGGGGAATAAAAACTCATTTTGATATGAATTTGACATTTTTTTTTTCACTGCAGCTAGGGCAAACTTATTTTTAATGTGAAATTTATTTTCATAACAAGATAAAGTATTAAAAGATATTATTTCATAAACATGAAAATAACAAAAGTTTATCTTTTTTTCTGAAAACCTATCAATATTTTGTCGGGCTATGCATATAAACAAGAATCATGATGTCATCATGAAAATTTAAATGAAATATACATGACCCCCAAAAGGGTCACACATCCAAGAATGTCTAGATTGGATTTCCACAAAAATGCAAGAAGTTATAATTCAGGTTTAAAAAGATTTAACGAGGCAAAATAAAATTTGAAAATATTGTTGTTTATAAGGACTACAATTACCCCCATAAGGATGTGTGACCTATAGTGGTCATGCAAAGAGCCAGGATGTGTGACCTATAGGGGTCATGCAAAGAGCCAGGATGTGTGACCTAGAGGGGTCATGCAAATGGCCAGGGTGCATGACCTATAGGGGTCATGCAAAGAACCAAAATGTGTGACCTCTAGAGGTCATGCAAAGAGCTAGGATGTGTGACCTATAGGGGTCATGCAAAGAGCCAGGATGTGTGACCTATAGGGGTCATGCAAAGAGCCAGGATGTGTGACCTTTAGGGGTCATGCAAAGAGCCAGGATGTGTGACCTTTAAGGGTCATGCAAAGAACCAAAATGTGTGACCTATAGGGGTTGATTATATATCCCCGCTGCCACTGAGCAAATTATATAGGTGTGTAGACATGTAAAATCTATAAATAATACAAGAAAGGTTCTCTGGTGTAGTACTTGGAATTGATTCCAAGCTAGTCTTTTGATGTGTGTACTGTAAAATGACTAATTTTCACTGGGTTTAAATTTCACTGATTTACCATTTCAGGCATATTCAGTGGGTTTTAAATTCACGGTTTCGTCATTGAGATAATGTGTTCTATGCTAAATTTTACATATTCACTGTGTTTTAATTTAGCGCATTTTTTCCAGTCAGCGAAATAAGCTAAATTAAAACCCAGTGAATAATTACCCCCTTTACAGTACTTGATATAAAGTGAAACAATATGTGTATTTGAACATCAATATATTCGCAACTAGCACCTTTTTGTGTCAAATCTTCCAAAAGCAATAAGATGACTTGTGTTACCATGGAAATTGTTCAATGATTGATTTATATGTTTTTAATATTCAGTGATATGATCTTTTTATTGTTAAGGTCAGATTATCGATATCAAGTCATTTTTTATTGGCATAAATTAACCTGTTATACAAAGCGTACAAGAAATAAAACATTAAACAACAAACATTTGATAACTCGAAGCTTTACAAATTTGTAGTTAATCTGTGTTCCAATCTGTCAGTAAGTTTTTTTTTTCGATGGTGTATGTATTGTACTTCTTTGTGTGCTTGGAATGCATATTGTTAAACTGCGTACACTATGACCACATTGAGCGGCTTTGATTGGTCATACAGGTGTGCAGAATACGAGCCGTGATATATTGTTACTCGTTTCTGCAGGGTTGTCACCTTTGGTTAAGTATCAATACTCCCTGTATGTATCATGTTTGTATACCCTCTATTCACGCCACACATGACAACAAGTCAACACAAAACACTGAGACTGCCATTGCTGTATACATCCCTCAGTCAGCTACCATGGTTTGCGCTGTGTGTGTAAGAATATGTTGTTGCTATTTAGGTTTAGTTTATTCATTTAAAAAAAATGTGCTGTTATGTAAACTAATGGCTTAATTCTTTTATAACCAAATACAAAAATGTATGCCATAATTTCTTTTTCTGACCAAGATTTTGATGCAACTTTTTTGCTATATTTTAATATCCCGTTGCTTACAAATAAAAAGCTTTGATCAATATTTTTTTGGAAATGTAAAAAAAAAATGTTATAGAGGTTTTCGTTGTTGTAAAGTTGACTTCAGTGTTAAAGGGTCAATCCCAGACTCTTCATAGTTGCTTATAATACAGTAATTCGGAACTGCATATTTCCTAATTTAACATTTTTTTTTTGGTGAGATTTATGAGTTTTTCCCATTTATTTATACAATATACTCACTAAGTTTACAACACATGGCTGTACACCACTCTACTGGATTACTGGTAGACAATAACTGTAAAATAATACTTGGTAACCAGGTTATACAATACGTATCATGTTGCCATCTCCGATATAAGTGTTCAGTGACACCTATACCTTCATGTGTGTGGCCCTCAAACTATTGTACTTCACAGGTAGTTTTTACAAATACGTACCTCCAGTTTGGTTCTTATATTTGATTATCCTATGTTTATAACCACAAATAAATACATTCATAAAATTCTGACCCTGTGTACATAAATAAACTTGCCCTCAATGCACACTACAGCATATATCTCACTCATGGTTGCCATGACCATGTCTAGGGAGCTGCACCAATGACACTAGACCTTGACTTCCGTACTAGGTCCCCATAACTCACTCCTTTGTGTCCACACAATGGAGGTGTACTCTGAACATACAGGTATCTGCCACTGGGCAATATATCCTAAACCACAATCACATTGAAGTATAACCAATAAAAACACACAATGTCATTGCTGTATCTTATTTGTACTGTCGGTTTTGAAGAATACTTATTTATATTGCTTTACGTTTTGTTTTTTTCAGATAATATTGTCGTCTACCTGTTACTCGCAACCTTATATTAAAGTTTACCCCATGCATTGCTCAAGGTCAGATTTCTGAAGTGGAAAATGGAATGTAAATCTTTTCGACAAGAATTAGAAATTTATTTAAATTGGTGTATAAGCCTCAGATCACATTGTAAAACAACAAAATTATTTGTGTTGCTGATCATTTGTCTGTCATGCATCAGTCAAAAAAAAATTTTGATTAAGTTTTAATTTCATAGCTTTGTCTTATTTTTCAGAAAAATGCAGAAATGCAATTTTGTCACTAAGTGTCTGCTTCAAGTTGGGTACAGTAGTTTAATAATCGTAAAAACAATAGATTATTTAACATGCAATATCTATTTATAGTTGCCATAGCGATGTGGACAATCAAGCTCTGGAGTATAAAATGAGCCCCAGGGATCAATACCATGAGTAGTTTGTAGGAATGCCAGATAGTTACAAAGTAGCAAATCGATTGTCTTGACGTCATTCCTATTCGTCTGTACGTACTTTGGGCTACAGGTGATAAAATATCAGAAGATCACAGAGATACGAATGTTTTGTTTGTGGAAATTTATAAAACATTTATATCAGAAGACCCTCACGGTAAATTCAAGTCAGAAGAAGAGAAATTTTCATATAGTACTGTAGATAGCCTGTTGGTAATGTTTATTACAAACACCCCCCCCCCCTCCCCCAGAGCCTCTGCGTTTTTTCCTCGATTATGATTGATTTACATGGAACATAGATCCCATCAAATTTATTCAAATTAATCATATGCAGATATATATTTTGAACATAATATTTCAATTATTGAACATAACCAGGTAGCACGTAAAATGGGTCAAAGGTCACACTATCTGAATTGTAGTGCCTCTCTATAAAACTAGCATGTTTGATCAGAATGGAAAAAATACACTCGGCATTGAAGGTCGTAAAATATTTTATTTCCGCAAACTCCACGTTTATTACTGAATTCACTGCTTCAGGTTTATAATTTATTTTATCGACTTCACAGGGCACTTTATTCCAAAAATGATTGAATCCTACAGAGGTATGGTTTAATGAAGTCATTGCTAAAAAAAATTATAAAGCACTCACTAAATATGATAAATGCTTTCTTAGAGCTTGCATATCAGTTAGCAGTAAGTCTAACAGAGTAAAGGTTTGTCTTCTACAAATTAGGCCAAAAAATGCAAGAGAAATGCAAATTTAATTGGTAACAATACTTAAAGCCAACATACTCAACTATAATGTTATCTATTATGTCTGTGGTGAATGGCGTATACACTCAGAAGCTCGGCACTTGAGAAAATTATAGATAGCATTCCAAAACTAGAAATGTCAATCTAAACATTTTACAAAATAAAACTTATACATTTACATATATTTTGATAATGACCTGTGGACATTGGGGGCATGATGTCAATTTGATTACAAATTAAAAAAGAAATTACATTTTGTACACATGTAAAGTATCACACAAACATTTTGGCTGGAAAAGTGATGACATCAAAAGCATTATTACAAATACAGCGTGACTGGATGAGTAGATTTACAAGATCTTGTCTTAGATAGCATAAAATGTAAACACATACAACCAGATTATCTTTGAAATATAATAATATTAAAATAATGATGAATTATAGCAAAATTGCTCTAATAAACCAGAATTACATTTCATTCATTTTATGTTAACTTCTTAACGTTTTAATTGGATCGTACAAAGAAAACAGTGCATGCTGGGTAATTGTACTTGATTGCTGACAAGTTTCATTTCAGATCTTTTATGAAGGAAACACCCATGGGATTACACCCCGAGTAGTAGCAATTACTCTAGTTTCCTCTGTTTTAAAGGGTATCTCTGACATAAACAACTTGGTTGCTATGGGAGATGTTTAACAACTTCCTGTTTGAAGGCAGGTGGAAAAGCCACATATCATCTGACTTATATTAACACCTATAAACACATCAGCAATATAAGCTATGTTCACACTTGGAAAAAATGAGTCACTAGGCAAATTTCGTACTGGCCAATGAGCAGGATTAACGTAAGAAGTGCCTTAAAATGTGCTTACTTGGTTATGCTTGACACATTGAGTCAAATTACGTCCTACAATGGCTGGAGAGAAAGAAGATGAAGCTAAGATGATTTATATAAATTAGCTCTCTGCCTAGTGTGTCTGTAGCCTAAAGTGCCAAGTTAAGAATGATAAACAACGTACTGTCATGAGCAATTCAGAGATGGATAACAATTCATCTGATATACAGTACAATTCTGTTATTGTCATAGTGTGAATATGACTACTGAAATATGTGTTACTTACAACATTAATAATGTATTGAAATCAGTGGGTGGGACATCAATTGTTATCTAGTATGAATGCACAGGTGATGATAATTAATTGGCATGTCAATTAATGCACAACACTCAAATCTTAATTAAAACTGTAGAATGCTTGTTGAAAGAGATCGACAGTCTGGTGTCTCTAGCTGCCAGAATCACCAATTCAAGTGACATAATTAACCCTACTGAATTTACATCCCTCATTATAAATTTTGTCTCATCCCTAAATTTCAGAAACTATTCCCAACCTCAGGTGATGACAATTAATTGGCATGTCAATTAATGCACAACACGCAAATCTAAATTAAAACTGTAGAATACTTGTTGAAAGAGATCGACAGGCTGTATCTCTGCCAGAATCACATACATAACCCTACTGTATTAACATCCCTCATTATAAATGTTGTCTCATCCCTAACTTTCAGAAATTATTCCCAACCTGGGTATGGAGTTCATGACCTTTATTTACATATAAATTAGTTGCAAGTGTAAATGCATATAGCAGGACTTCACCTATAGAAGGGAGTCAAGCAAGTTTGTTTATCTTTCTGATCAAATTACCAAAACCCATACATTCCAGCAGATTAGAATACACATCCTATATATATATATCCACTAAAAACTTAATAATTATTTTTTCTGGAATTATAGATCATATACACTTTGCTAATATTTATCAAATTTACGTCTTTAAAATGTTTGATAACCATGGAAAAAATGAAAACTATAAAAACCGTGCAATCATTAAGGAGCTGATTCAACCTTGCACCCCTATATATAAATGGATCAATCCTGTCACCTTAGCAACTCTCCATCACTTTGGGAAGGAGATCTCAAATATCATATCACAAAATAATAGGATTGTGGTCATGGTAAATCCCCCCTGTTGAACCTTAATTAGTATTAAATACAGTAAAACTAAATTCTTTCCCCAAACAACCACAACGTTTCTATTTTTAAGATGACATCTAAAATAAATAATTGTTAAAACATTGCTTGCTGATATGTTTTTTTTTTTATCCATAGAGAATTTTGACAGCTGATGTGGTAATTAAACTTAAAATAATAATTGAGTGAATTAGCCTGATTTATTTATTTTTTTGTGGGACGCTGAAAAAAAAAAACGAATTTAGTATGTGTACATATTATTATTTACTTCCTGATGAATAAATGCACATTTAAGGTACAGCTAGAACAGTTTGGTTCAGAGGCGGCAGTCGTCATGCCGCGTCCTGTTCGATATGGGACTCGTAGCAACGTATACAACGCGTGTAAAATAAATTGTTTATTTACATGAAATTCAAACGAGCGCTGCACGACTACCGCCATGCTTTAATTACTGTAATGTTCGGAATTCAGAAAGAAAATTATAGGGTCACTGAGCTACGTCTGCAACTACAACAAAACAACCTCAAAAATTGATAAAAAATGCAATTTTTTCCATGTTTCATGGGTATCAAACTTCCTTTATATGTTAAATGATGGTTGGTGCATTGTAGAACGTGCCTTAGTACTACTGCTAGGTTTTGAGTGGCATACTTAAAAGTAATATAAATAAAATCTCAGCAAATTAAGCTTCCTGCACAAAACGTTAAGTGAAAAAAACAGCCACTTCAACTTGTTTAACTGACTCTATAAATAGCTGCATGGAAACATGTCAGCTCCTACCAGGCTTTTCACACATGCTGACAGATGTAGCTGTACATTTTGTTACTTACAATGTGTAACAGTCTATACAAGAGGAGAGGAGATACAGGTGATGAGGAGATTTTCAATACAAGACAATGTGTAACTGTCATACAGGTGAGGAGATTTTCAATACAAGACAATGTGTAACTGTCATACAGGTGAGGAGATTTTCAATACAAGACAATGTGTAACAGTCATACAGGTGAGCAGATTTTCAATACAAGACAATGTGTAACTGTCATACAGGTGAGGAGATTTTCAATACAAGACAATGTGTAACTGTCATACAGGTGAGGAGATTTTCAATACAAGACAATGTGTAACTGTCATACAGGTGAGGAGATTTTCAATACAAGACAATGTGTAACAGTCATACAGGTGAGCAGATTTTCAATACAAGACAATGTGTAAGTTATACAGGTGAGGAGATTTTCAATACAAGACAATATGTAACTGTCATACAGGTGAGGAGATTTTCAATACAAGACAATGTGTAACTGCCATACAGGTGAGGAGATTTTCAATACAAGACAATGTGTAAACTGTCATACAGGTGAGGAAATTTTCAATACAAGACAATGTGTAACAGTCATACAGGTGAGGAGATTTTCAATACAAGACAATGTGTAACTGTCATACAGGTGAGGAGATTTTCAATACAAGACAATGTGTAACTGTCATACAGGTGAGGAGATTTTCAATACAAGACAATGTGTAACTGTCATACAGGTGAGGAGATTTTCAATACAAGACAATGTGTAACAGTTATACAGGTGAGGAGATTTTCAATACAAGACAATGTGTAACTGTCATACAGGTGAGGAGATTTTCAATACAAGACAATGTGTAACAGTTATACAGGTGAGGAGATTTTCAATACAAGACAATGTGTAACAGTCATACAGGTGAGGAGATTTTCAATACAAGACAATGTGTAACAGTCATGCAGGTGAGGAGATTTTCAATACAAGACAATGTGTAACAGTCATACAGGTGAGGAGATTTTCAATACAAGACAATGTGTAACTGTCATACAGGTGAGGAGATTTTCAATACAAGACAATGTGTAACTGTCATACAGGTGAGGAGATTTTCAATACAAGACAATGTGTAACTGTCATACAGGTGAGGAGATTTTCAATACAAGACAATGTGTAACTGTCATACAGGTGAGGAGATTTTCAATACAAGACAATGCGTAACTGCCATACAGGTGAGGAGATTTTCAATACAAGACAATGTGTAAACTGTCATACAGGTGAGGAAATTTTCAATACAAGACAATGTGTAACTGCCATACAGGTGAGGAGATTTTCAATACAAGACAATGTGTAAACTGTCATACAGGTGAGGAAATTTTCATTACAAGACAATGTGTAACTGTCATACAGGTGAGGAGATTTTCAATACAAGACAATGTGTAACTGTCATACAGGTGAGGAGATTTTCAATACAAGACAATGTGTAACAGTCATACAGGTAATGAGGAGATTTTCAATACAAGACAATGTGTAACTGTCATACAGGTGAGGAGATTTTCAATACAAGACAATGTGTAACAGTTATACAGGTGAGGAGATTTTCAATACAAGACAATGTGTAACAGTCATACAGGTAATGAGGAGATTTTCAATACAAGACAATGTGTAACTGTCATACAGGTGAGGAGATTTTCAATACAAGACAATGTGTAACTGTCATACAGGTGAGGAGATTTTCAATACAAGACAATGTGTAACTGTCATACAGGTGAGGAGATTTTCAATACAAGACAATGTGTAACTGTCATACAGGTGAGGAGATTTTCAATACAAGACAATGTGTAACTGTCATACAGGTGAGGTGATTTTCAATACAAGACAATGTGTAACTGCCATACAGGTGAGGAGATTTTCAATACAAGACAATGTGTAACTGTCATACAGGTGAGGAGATTTTCAATACAAGACAATGTGTAACAGTCATACAGGTAATGAGGAGATTTTCAATACAAGACAATGTGTAACAGTCATACAGGTAATGAGGAGATTTTCAATACAAGACAATGTGTAACAGTCATACAGGTGAGGAGATTTTCAATACAAGACAATGTGTAAGTTATACAGGTGAGGAGATTTTCAATACAAAACAACGTGTAACTGTCATACAGGTGAGGAGATTTTCAATACAAGACAATGTGTAACTGTCATACAGGTGAGGAGATTTTCAATACAAAACAATGTGTAACAGTCATACAGGTGAGGAGATTTTCAATACAAGACAATGTGTAACTGTCATACAGGTGAGGAGATTTTCAATACAAGACAATGTGTAACTGCCATACAGGTGAGGAGATTTTCAATACAAGACAATGTGTAACTGTCATACAGGTGAGGAGATTTTCAATACAAGACAATGTGTAACTGTCATACAGGTGAGGAGATTTTTAATACAAGACAATGTGTAACAGTCATACAGGTGAGGAGATTTTTAATACAAGACAATGTGTAACTGTCATACAGGTGAGGAGATTTTTAATACAAGACAATGTGTAACAGTTATACAGGTGAGGAGATTTTCAATACAAGACAATGTGTAACTGTCATACAGTAGAGGAGATTTTCAATACAAGACAATGTGTAACTGTCATACAGGTGAGGAGATTTTCAATACAAGACAATGTGTAACAGTCATACAGGTAATGAGGAGATTTTCAATACAAGACAATGTGTAACAGTCATACAGGTAATGAGGAGATTTTCAATACAAGACAATGTGTAACAGTCATACAGGTGAGGAGATTTTCAATACAAGACAATGTGTAAGTTATACAGGTGAGGAGATTTTCAATACAAAACAACGTGTAACTGTCATACAGGTGAGGAGATTTTCAATACAAGACAATGTGTAACTGTCATACAGGTGAGGAGATTTTCAATACAAGACAATGTGTAACAGTTATACAGGTGAGGAGATTTTCAATACAAGACAATGTGTAACTGTCATACAGGTGAGGAGATTTTCATTACAAGACAATGTGTAACTGTCATACAGGTGAGGAGATTTTCAATACAAGACAATGTGTAACTGTCATACAGGTGAGGAGATTTTCAATACAAGACAATGTGTAACAGTTATACAGGTGAGGAGATTTTCAATACAAGACAATGTGTAACTGTCATACAGGTGAGGAGATTTTCAATACAAGACAATGTGTATCTGTCATACAGGTGAGGAGATTTTCAATACAAGACAATGTGTAACAGTCATACAGGTGAGGAGATTTTCAATACAAGACAATGTGTAACTGTCATACAGGTGAGGAGATTTTTAATATAAGACAATGTGTAACTGTCATACAGGTGAGGAGATTTTCAATACAAGACAATGTGTAACTGTCATACAGGTGAGGAGATTTTCAATACAAGACAATGTGTAACTGTCATACAGGTGAGGAGATTTTCAATACAAGACAATGTGTAACTGTCATACAGGTGAGGAAATGTTCAATACAAGACAATGTGTAACTGTCATACAGGTGAGGAGATTTTCAATACAAGACAATGTGTAACTGTCATACAGGTGAGGAGATTTTCAATACAAGACAATGTGTAACTGTCATACAGGTGAGGAGATTTTCAATACAAGACAATGTGTAACTGCCATACAGGTGAGGAGATTTTCATTACAAGACAATGTGTAACTGTCATACAGGTGAGGAGATTTTCAATACAAGACAATGTGTAACTGCCATACAGGTGAGGAAATGTTCAATACAAGACAATGTGTAACTGTCATACAGGTGAGGAGATTTTCAATACAAGACAATGCGTAACTGCCATACAGGTGAGGAGATTTTCAATACAAGACAATGTGTAAACTGTCATACAGGTGAGGAAATTTTCAATACAAGACAATGTGTAACTGCCATACAGGTGAGGAGATTTTCAATACAAGACAATGTGTAAACTGTCATACAGGTGAGGAAATTTTCATTACAAGACAATGTGTAACTGTCATACAGGTGAGGAGATTTTCAATACAAGACAATGTGTAACTGTCATACAGGTGAGGAGATTTTTAATATAAGACAATGTGTAACTGTCATACAGGTGAGGAGATTTTCAATACAAGACAATGTGTAACAGTCATACAGGTAATGAGGAGATTTTCAATACAAGACAATGTGTAACTGTCATACAGGTGAGGAGATTTTCAATACAAGACAATGTGTAACTGTCATACAGGTGAGGAGATTTTCAATACAAGACAATGTGTAACTGTCATACAGGTGAGGAGATTTTCAATACAAGACAATGTGTAACTGTCATACAGGTGAGGAGATTTTCAATACAAGACAATGTGTAACTGTCATACAGGTGAGGAGATTTTCAATACAAGACAATGTGTAACTGTCATACAGGTGAGGAGATTTTCAATACAAGACAATGTGTAACTGCCATACAGGTGAGGAGATTTTCAATACAAGACAATGTGTAACTGTCATACAGGTGAGGAGATTTTCAATACAAGACAATGTGTAACAGTCATACAGGTAATGAGGAGATTTTCAATACAAGACAATGTGTAACAGTCATACAGGTAATGAGGAGATTTTCAATACAAGACAATGTGTAACAGTCATACAGGTGAGGAGATTTTCAATACAAGACAATGTGTAAGTTATACAGGTGAGGAGATTTTCAATACAAAACAACGTGTAACTGTCATACAGGTGAGGAGATTTTCAATACAAGACAATGTGTAACTGTCATACAGGTGAGGAGATTTTCAATACAAAACAATGTGTAACAGTCATACAGGTGAGGAGATTTTCAATACAAGACAATGTGTAACTGTCATACAGGTGAGGAGATTTTCAATACAAGACAATGTGTAACTGCCATACAGGTGAGGAGATTTTCAATACAAGACAATGTGTAACTGTCATACAGGTGAGGAGATTTTCAATACAAGACAATGTGTAACTGTCATACAGGTGAGGAGATTTTTAATACAAGACAATGTGTAACAGTCATACAGGTGAGGAGATTTTTAATACAAGACAATGTGTAACTGTCATACAGGTGAGGAGATTTTTAATACAAGACAATGTGTAACAGTTATACAGGTGAGGAGATTTTCAATACAAGACAATGTGTAACTGTCATACAGTAGAGGAGATTTTCAATACAAGACAATGTGTAACTGTCATACAGGTGAGGAGATTTTCAATACAAGACAATGTGTAACAGTCATACAGGTAATGAGGAGATTTTCAATACAAGACAATGTGTAACAGTCATACAGGTAATGAGGAGATTTTCAATACAAGACAATGTGTAACAGTCATACAGGTGAGGAGATTTTCAATACAAGACAATGTGTAAGTTATACAGGTGAGGAGATTTTCAATACAAAACAACGTGTAACTGTCATACAGGTGAGGAGATTTTCAATACAAGACAATGTGTAACTGTCATACAGGTGAGGAGATTTTCAATACAAAACAATGTGTAACAGTCATACAGGTGAGGAGATTTTCAATACAAGACAATGTGTAACTGCCATACAGGTGAGGAGATTTTCATTACAAGACAATGTGTAACAGTCATACAGGTGAGGAGATTTTCAATACAAGACAATGTGTAACTGTCATACAGGTGAGGAGATTTTCAATACAAGACAATGTGTAACAGTCATACAGGTGAGGAGATTTTCAATACAAGACAATGTGTAACTGTCATACAGGTGAGGAGATTTTCAATACAAGACAATGTGTAACTGTCATACAGGTGAGGAGATTTTCAATACAAGACAATGTGTAACTGTCATACAGGTGAGGAGATTTTCAATACAAGACAATGTGTAACAGTCATACAGGTGAGGAGATTTTCAATACAAGACAATGTGTAACTGTCATACAGGTGAGGAGATTTTCAATACAAGACAATGTGTAACTGTCATACAGGTGAGGAGATTTTCAATACAAGACAATGTGTAACAGTCATACAGGTGAGGAGATTTTCAATACAAGACAATGTGTAACTGTCATACAGGTGAGGAGATTTTCAATACAAGACAATGTGTAACAGTCATACAGGTGAGGAGATTTTCAATACAAGACAATGTGTAACTGCCATACAGGTGAGGAGATTTTCAATACAAGACAATGTGTAACTGTCATACAGGTGAGGAGATTTTCAATACAAGACAATGTGTAACTGTCATACAGGTGAGGAGATTTTCAATACAAGACAATGTGTAACTGCCATACAGGTGAGGAAATGTTCAATACAAGACAATGTGTAACTGCCATACAGGCGAGGAGATTTTCAATACAAGACAATGTGTAACTGTCATACAGGTGAGGAGATTTTCAATACAAGACAATGTGTAACTGTCATACAGGTGAGGAGATTTTCAATACAAGACAATGTGTAACTGCCATACAGGTGAGGAAATGTTCAATACAAGACAATGTGTAACTGCCATACAGGTGAGGAGATTTTCAATACAAGACAATGTGTAACTGTCATACAGGTGAGGAGATTTTCAATACAAGACAATGTGTAACTGTCATACAGGTGAGGAGATTTTCAATACAAGACAATGTGTAAACTTTCATACAGGTGAGGAAATTTTCATTACAAGACAATGTGTAACAGTTATACAGGTGAGGAGATTTTCAATACAAGACAATGTGTAACAGCCATACAGGTGAGGAGATTTTCAATACAAGACAATGTGTAACTGTCATACAGGTGAGGAGATTTTTAATATAAGACAATGTGTAACTGTCATACAGGTGAGGAGATTTTCAATACAAGACAATGTGTAACTGTCATACAGGTGAGGAGATTTTCAATACAAGACAATGTGTAACAGTTATACAGGTGAGGAGATTTTCAATACAAGACAATGTGTAACTGTCATACAGGTGAGGAGATTTTCAATACAAGACAATGTGTATCTGTCATACAGGTGAGGAGATTTTCAATACAAGACAATGTGTAACAGTCATACAGGTGAGGAGATTTTCAATACAAGACAATGTGTAACTGTCATACAGGTGAGGAGATTTTTAATATAAGACAATGTGTAACTGTCATACAGGTGAGGAGATTTTCAATACAAGACAATGTGTAACTGTCATACAGGTGAGGAGATTTTCAATACAAGACAATGTGTAACTGTCATACAGGTGAGGAGATTTTCAATACAAGACAATGTGTAACTGTCATACAGGTGAGGAAATGTTCAATACAAGACAATGTGTAACTGCCATACAGGTGAGGAGATTTTCAATACAAGACAATGTGTAACTGTCATACAGGTGAGGAGATTTTCAATACAAGACAATGTGTAACTGTCATACAGGTGAGGAGATTTTCAATACAAGACAATGTGTAACTGTCATACAGGTGAGGAGATTTTCAATACAAGACAATGTGTAACTGTCATACAGGTGAGGAGATTTTCAATACAAGACAATGTGTAACTGTCATACAGGTGAGGAGATTTTCAATACAAGACAATGTGTAACTGTCATACAGGTAATGAGGAGATTTTCAATACAAGACAATGTGTAACAGTCATACAGGTGAGGAGATTTTCAATACAAGACAATGTGTAACTGTCATACAGGTGAGGAGATTTTCAATACAAGACAATGTGTAACAGTCATACAGGTGAGGAGATTTTCAATACAAGACAATGTGTAACTGCCATACAGGTGAGGAGATTTTCAATACAAGACAATGTGTAACTGTCATACAGGTGAGGAGATTTTCAATACAAGACATTGTGTAACTGTCATACAGGTGAGGAGATTTTCAATACAAGACAATGTGTAACTGCCATACAGGTGAGGAAATGTTCAATACAAGACAATGTGTAACTGCCATACAGGTGAGGAGATTTTCAATACAAGACAATGTGTAACTGTCATACAGGTGAGGAGATTTTCAATACAAGACAATGTGTAACTGTCATACAGGTGAGGAGATTTTCAATACAAGACAATGTGTAACTGCCATACAGGTGAGGAAATGTTCAATACAAGACAATGTGTAACAGTCATACAGGTGAGGAGATTTTCAATACAAGACAATGTGTAACTGTCATACAGGTGAGGAGATTTTCAATACAAGACAATGTGTAACAGTCATACAGGTGAGGAGATTTTCAATACAAGACAATGTGTAACTGCCATACAGGTGAGGAGATTTTCAATACAAGACAATGTGTAACTGTCATACAGGTGAGGAGATTTTCAATACAAGACAATGTGTAACTGCCATACAGGTGAGGAAATGTTCAATACAAGACAATGTGTAACTGCCATACAGGTGAGGAGATTTTCAATACAAGACAATGTGTAACTGTCATACAGGTGAGGAGATTTTCAATACAAGACAATGTGTAACTGTCATACAGGTGAGGAGATTTTCAATACAAGACAATGTGTAAACTGTCATACAGGTGAGGAAATTTTCATTACAAGACAATGTGTAACAGTTATACAGGTGAGGAGATTTTCAATACAAGACAATGTGTAACAGCCATACAGGTGAGGAGATTTTCAATACAAGACAATGTGTAACTGTCATACAGGTGAGGAGATTTTTAATATAAGACAATGTGTAACTGTCATACAGGTGAGGAGATTTTCAATACAAGACAATGTGTAACTGTCATACAGGTGAGGAGATTTTCAATACAAGACAATGTGTAACAGTTATACAGGTGAGGAGATTTTCAATACAAGACAATGTGTAACTGTCATACAGGTGAGGAGATTTTCAATACAAGACAATGTGTAACAGTCATACAGGTGAGGAGATTTTCAATACAAGACAATGTGTAACTGTCATACAGGTGAGGAGATTTTCAATACAAGACAATGTGTAACTGTCATACAGGTGAGGAGATTTTCAATACAAGACAATGTGTAACTGTCATACAGGTGAGGAGATTTTCAATACAAGACAATGTGTAACAGTCATACAGGTGAGGAGATTTTCAATACAAGACAATGTGTAACTGTCATACAGGTGAGGAGATTTTCAATACAAGACAATGTGTAACTGTCATACAGGTGAGGAGATTTTCAATACAAGACAATGTGTAACAGTCATACAGGTGAGGAGATTTTCAATACAAGACAATGTGTAACTGTCATACAGGTGAGGAGATTTTCAATACAAGACAATGTGTAACAGTCATACAGGTGAGGAGATTTTCAATACAAGACAATGTGTAACTGCCATACAGGTGAGGAGATTTTCAATACAAGACAATGTGTAACTGTCATACAGGTGAGGAGATTTTCAATACAAGACAATGTGTAACTGTCATACAGGTGAGGAGATTTTCAATACAAGACAATGTGTAACTGCCATACAGGTGAGGAAATGTTCAATACAAGACAATGTGTAACTGCCATACAGGCGAGGAGATTTTCAATACAAGACAATGTGTAACTGTCATACAGGTGAGGAGATTTTCAATACAAGACAATGTGTAACTGTCATACAGGTGAGGAGATTTTCAATACAAGACAATGTGTAACTGCCATACAGGTGAGGAAATGTTCAATACAAGACAATGTGTAACTGCCATACAGGTGAGGAGATTTTCAATACAAGACAATGTGTAACTGTCATACAGGTGAGGAGATTTTCAATACAAGACAATGTGTAACTGTCATACAGGTGAGGAGATTTTCAATACAAGACAATGTGTAAACTGTCATACAGGTGAGGAAATTTTCATTACAAGACAATGTGTAACAGTTATACAGGTGAGGAGATTTTCAATACAAGACAATGTGTAACAGCCATACAGGTGAGGAGATTTTCAATACAAGACAATGTGTAACTGTCATACAGGTGAGGAGATTTTTAATATAAGACAATGTGTAACTGTCATACAGGTGAGGAGATTTTCAATACAAGACAATGTGTAACTGTCATACAGGTGAGGAGATTTCCAATACAAGACAATGTGTAACAGTTATACAGGTGAGGAGATTTTCAATACAAGACAATGTGTAACTGTCATACAGGTGAGGAGATTTTCAATACAAGACAATGTGTATCTGTCATACAGGTGAGGAGATTTTCAATACAAGACAATGTGTAACAGTCATACAGGTGAGGAGATTTTCAATACAAGACAATGTGTAACTGTCATACAGGTGAGGAGATTTTTAATATAAGACAATGTGTAACTGTCATACAGGTGAGGAGATTTTCAATACAAGACAATGTGTAACTGTCATACAGGTGAGGAGATTTTCAATACAAGACAATGTGTAACTGTCATACAGGTGAGGAGATTTTCAATACAAGACAATGTGTAACTGTCATACAGGTGAGGAGATTTTCAATACAAGACAATGTGTAACTGTCATACAGGTAATGAGGAGATTTTCAATACAAGACAATGTGTAACAGTCATACAGGTGAGGAGATTTTCAATACAAGACAATGTGTAACTGTCATACAGGTGAGGAGATTTTCAATACAAGACAATGTGTAACAGTCATACAGGTGAGGAGATTTTCAATACAAGACAATGTGTAACTGCCATACAGGTGAGGAGATTTTCAATACAAGACAATGTGTAACTGTCATACAGGTGAGGAGATTTTCAATACAAGACAATGTGTAACTGTCATACAGGTGAGGAGATTTTCAATACAAGACAATGTGTAACTGCCATACAGGTGAGGAAATGTTCAATACAAGACAATGTGTAACTGCCATACAGGTGAGGAGATTTTCAATACAAGACAATGTGTAACTGTCATACAGGTGAGGAGATTTTCAATACAAGACAATGTGTAACTGTCATACAGGTGAGGAGATTTTCAATACAAGACAATGTGTAACTGCCATACAGGTGAGGAAATGTTCAATACAAGACAATGTGTAACAGTCATACAGGTGAGGAGATTTTCAATACAAGACAATGTGTAACTGTCATACAGGTGAGGAGATTTTCAATACAAGACAATGTGTAACAGTCATACAGGTGAGGAGATTTTCAATACAAGACAATGTGTAACTGCCATACAGGTGAGGAGATTTTCAATACAAGACAATGTGTAACTGTCATACAGGTGAGGAGATTTTCAATACAAGACAATGTGTAACTGCCATACAGGTGAGGAAATGTTCAATACAAGACAATGTGTAACTGTCATACAGGTGAGGAGATTTTCAATACAAGACAATGTGTAACTGTCATACAGGTGAGGAGATTTTCAATACAAGACAATGTGTAACTGCCATACAGGTGAGGAAATGTTCAATACAAGACAATGTGTAACTGCCATACAGGTGAGGAGATTTTCAATACAAGACAATGTGTAACTGTCATACAGGTGAGGAGATTTTCAATACAAGACAATGTGTAACTGTCATACAGGTGAGGAGATTTTCAATACAAGACAATGTGTAACTGCCATACAGGTGAGGAAATGTTCAATACAAGACAATGTGTAACTGCCATACAGGTGAGGAGATTTTCAATACAAGACAATGTGTAACTGTCATACAGGTGAGGAGATTTTCAATACAAGACAATGTGTAACTGTCATACAGGTGAGGAGATTTTCAATACAAGACAATGTGTAAACTGTCATACAGGTGAGGAAATTTTCATTACAAGACAATGTGTAACAGTTATACAGGTGAGGAGATTTTCAATACAAGACAATGTGTAACAGCCATACAGGTGAGGAGATTTTCAATACAAGACAATGTGTAACTGTCATACAGGTGAGGAGATTTTTAATATAAGACAATGTGTAACTGTCATACAGGTGAGGAGATTTTCAATACAAGACAATGTGTAACTGTCATACAGGTGAGGAGATTTTCAATACAAGACAATGTGTAACAGTTATACAGGTGAGGAGATTTTCAATACAAGACAATGTGTAACTGTCATACAGGTGAGGAGATTTTCAATACAAGACAATGTGTATCTGTCATACAGGTGAGGAGATTTTCAATACAAGACAATGTGTAACAGTCATACAGGTGAGGAGATTTTCAATACAAGACAATGTGTAACTGTCATACAGGTGAGGAGATTTTTAATATAAGACAATGTGTAACTGTCATACAGGTGAGGAGATTTTTAATACAAGACAATGTGTAACAGTTATACAGGTGAGGAGATTTTCAATACAAGACAATGTGTAACTGTCATACAGTAGAGGAGATTTTCAATACAAGACAATGTGTAACTGTCATACAGGTGAGGAGATTTTCAATACAAGACAATGTGTAACAGTCATACAGGTAATGAGGAGATTTTCAATACAAGACAATGTGTAACAGTCATACAGGTAATGAGGAGATTTTCAATACAAGACAATGTGTAACAGTCATACAGGTGAGGAGATTTTCAATACAAGACAATGTGTAACTGTCATACAGGTGAGGAGATTTTTAATACAAGACAATGTGTAACAGTTATACAGGTGAGGAGATTTTCAATACAAGACAATGTGTAACTGTCATACAGTAGAGGAGATTTTCAATACAAGACAATGTGTAACTGTCATACAGGTGAGGAGATTTTTAATACAAGACAATGTGTAACAGTTATACAGGTGAGGAGATTTTCAATACAAGACAATGTGTAACTGCCATACAGGTGAGGAAATGTTCAATACAAGACAATGTGTAACTGCCATACAGGTGAGGAGATTTTCAATACAAGACAATGTGTAAACTGTCATACAGGTGAGGAAATTTTCATTACAAGACAATGTGTAACAGTTATACAGGTGAGGAGATTTTCAATACAAGACAATGTGTAAACTGTCATACAGGTGAGGAAATTTTCATTACAAGACAATGTGTAACAGTTATACAGGTGAGGAGATTTTCAATACAAGACAATGTGTAACTGTCATACAGGTGAGGAGATTTTTAATACAAGACAATGTGTAACAGTTATACAGGTGAGGAGATTTTCAATACAAGACAATGTGTAACTGTCATACAGTAGAGGAGATTTTCAATACAAGACAATGTGTAACTGTCATACAGGTGAGGAGATTTTCAATACAAGACAATGTGTAACAGTCATACAGGTAATGAGGAGATTTTCAATACAAGACAATGTGTAACAGTCATACAGGTAATGAGGAGATTTTCAATACAAGACAATGTGTAACAGTCATACAGGTGAGGAGATTTTCAATACAAGACAATGTGTAACAGTCATACAGGTAATGAGGAGATTTTCAATACAAGACAATGTGTAACAGTCATACAGGTAATGAGGAGATTTTCAATACAAGACAATGTGTAACAGTCATACAGGTGAGGAGATTTTCAATACAAGACAATGTGTAACTGTCATACAGTAGAGGAGATTTTCAATACAAGACAATGTGTAACTGTCATACAGGTGAGGAGATTTTCAATACAAGACAATGTGTAACAGTCATACAGGTAATGAGGAGATTTTCAATACAAGACAATGTGTAACTGTCATACAGGTGAGGAGATTTTCAATACAAGACAATGTGTAACAGTCATACAGGTAATGAGGAGATTTTCAATACAAGACAATGTGTAACAGTCATACAGTAGAGGAGATTTTCAATACAAGACAATGTGTAACAGTCATACAGGTAATGAGGAGATTTTCAATACAAGACAATGTGTAACAGTCATACAGGTAATGAGATTTTCAATACAAGACAATGTGTAACTGTCATACAGGTGAGGAGATTTTCAATACAAAACAATGTGTAACAGTCATACAGGTGAGGAGATTTTCAATACAAGACAATGTGTAACTGCCATACAGGTGAGGAGATTTTCATTACAAGACAATGTGTAACAGTCATACAGGTGAGGAGATTTTCAATACAAGACAATGTGTAACTGTCATACAGGTGAGGAGATTTTCAATACAAGACAATGTGTAACAGTCATACAGGTGAGGAGATTTTCAATACAAGACAATGTGTAACTGTCATACAGGTGAGGAGATTTTCAATACAAGACAATGTGTAACTGTCATACAGGTGAGGAGATTTTCAATACAAGACAATGTGTAACTGTCATACAGGTGAGGAGATTTTCAATACAAGACAATGTGTAACAGTCATACAGGTGAGGAGATTTTCAATACAAGACAATGTGTAACTGTCATACAGGTGAGGAGATTTTCAATACAAGACAATGTGTAACTGTCATACAGGTGAGGAGATTTTCAATACAAGACAATGTGTAACAGTCATACAGGTGAGGAGATTTTCAATACAAGACAATGTGTAACTGTCATACAGGTGAGGAGATTTTCAATACAAGACAATGTGTAACAGTCATACAGGTGAGGAGATTTTCAATACAAGACAATGTGTAACTGCCATACAGGTGAGGAGATTTTCAATACAAGACAATGTGTAACTGTCATACAGGTGAGGAGATTTTCAATACAAGACAATGTGTAACTGTCATACAGGTGAGGAGATTTTCAATACAAGACAATGTGTAACTGCCATACAGGTGAGGAAATGTTCAATACAAGACAATGTGTAACTGCCATACAGGTGAGGAGATTTTCAATACAAGACAATGTGTAACTGTCATACAGGTGAGGAGATTTTCAATACAAGACAATGTGTAACTGTCATACAGGTGAGGAGATTTTCAATACAAGACAATGTGTAACTGCCATACAGGTGAGGAAATGTTCAATACAAGACAATGTGTAACTGCCATACAGGTGAGGAGATTTTCAATACAAGACAATGTGTAACTGTCATACAGGTGAGGAGATTTTCAATACAAGACAATGTGTAACTGTCATACAGGTGAGGAGATTTTCAATACAAGACAATGTGTAAACTGTCATACAGGTGAGGAAATTTTCATTACAAGACAATGTGTAACAGTTATACAGGTGAGGAGATTTTCAATACAAGACAATGTGTAACAGCCATACAGGTGAGGAGATTTTCAATACAAGACAATGTGTAACTGTCATACAGGTGAGGAGATTTTTAATATAAGACAATGTGTAACTGTCATACAGGTGAGGAGATTTTCAATACAAGACAATGTGTAACTGTCATACAGGTGAGGAGATTTTCAATACAAGACAATGTGTAACAGTTATACAGGTGAGGAGATTTTCAATACAAGACAATGTGTAACTGTCATACAGGTGAGGAGATTTTCAATACAAGACAATGTGTATCTGTCATACAGGTGAGGAGATTTTCAATACAAGACAATGTGTAACAGTCATACAGGTGAGGAGATTTTCAATACAAGACAATGTGTAACTGTCATACAGGTGAGGAGATTTTTAATATAAGACAATGTGTAACTGTCATACAGGTGAGGAGATTTTCAATACAAGACAATGTGTAACTGTCATACAGGTGAGGAGATTTTCAATACAAGACAATGTGTAACTGTCATACAGGTGAGGAGATTTTCAATACAAGACAATGTGTAACTGTCATACAGGTGAGGAAATGTTCAATACAAGACAATGTGTAACTGCCATACAGGTGAGGAGATTTTCAATACAAGACAATGTGTAACTGTCATACAGGTGAGGAGATTTTCAATACAAGACAATGTGTAACTGTCATACAGGTGAGGAGATTTTCAATACAAGACAATGTGTAACTGTCATACAGGTGAGGAGATTTTCAATACAAGACAATGTGTAACTGCCATACAGGTGAGGAAATGTTCAATACAAGACAATGTGTAACAGTCATACAGGTGAGGAGATTTTCAATACAAGACAATGTGTAACTGTCATACAGGTGAGGAGATTTTCAATACAAGACAATGTGTAACAGTCATACAGGTGAGGAGATTTTCAATACAAGACAATGTGTAACTGCCATACAGGTGAGGAGATTTTCAATACAAGACAATGTGTAACTGTCATACAGGTGAGGAGATTTTCAATACAAGACAATGTGTAACTGCCATACAGGTGAGGAAATGTTCAATACAAGACAATGTGTAACTGCCATACAGGTGAGGAGATTTTCAATACAAGACAATGTGTAACTGTCATACAGGTGAGGAGATTTTCAATACAAGACAATGTGTAACTGTCATACAGGTGAGGAGATTTTCAATACAAGACAATGTGTAAACTGTCATACAGGTGAGGAAATTTTCAATACAAGACAATGTGTAACAGTTATACAGGTGAGGAGATTTTCAATACAAGACAATGTGTAACAGCCATACAGGTGAGGAGATTTTCAATACAAGACAATGTGTAACTGTCATACAGGTGAGGAGATTTTTAATATAAGACAATGTGTAACTGTCATACAGGTGAGGAGATTTTCAATACAAGACAATGTGTAACTGTCATACAGGTGAGGAGATTTTCAATACAAGACAATGTGTAACTGTCATACAGGTGAGGAGATTTTCAATACAAGACAATGTGTAACTGTCATACAGGTGAGGAGATTTTCAATACAAGACAATGTGTAACAGTCATACAGGTGAGGAGATTTTCAATACAAGACAATGTGTAACAGTCATACAGTAGAGGAGATTTTCAATACAAAACAATGTGTAACTGTCATACACAACTGTCATTCAGCAATATATGCCAAGCCACACGGTATAATTACCTATGCTTTGTGATGCATCATAATTCAATCTACCAATCAATGCAGTCTGCTCTGTATTGGTTCCATCTCATTTGCATAATACAAGACAAATAGTATAATTACACAAAGTGGTTGAAGCAAACCCGGCAGACATTAAGTGAAAAATGAAATGACAATTTTAATACATCAATTGGTTGTCAACCACAAATTAATATTGCTTAGCAACAAACAAAATAAATATTACTTCAGGGGCCAAATTACAGGCATTAATAATTTTGCTAAAAAAGGAAACAGGATTGCAATTTGAATCAACTGTGTGCTGGGTTTCATTCAAATCACATACTACTTAAGTTAGGGATATTAGCATAGGGAATAAGGATATGACTTCCATACAAGAGGAAATGAGCATATACCGGTAAAATCAAGTGGAAATGATGTCTCAACTTAGAGTCAAATCAGTATTTCTTGATTTAAATATGTTATTTGTTATCAGCAAGCGACTACAAAATTATAATGCATCAGTGACTGTAGATGCCCCCACCCCATTAATGGTCAACTTATATTTTTAAAACAGAGTTGCAATACTGTAAATGCATTAATTATTCACTGGGTTTTAATTTCACCATCTGTGTGAACATGTAAAATAACAATACAACAAATTGTTTCCTTGACAAATTCATGAAATTAAAACACTACTCAAAACATCAAAGTTTTGAAATTAAATATCAGTGAAAATAAATAGCTTTACTGTAATTCAGTCAACTTTAATCATTTAGGGAGTGCTCACTCTTTTTCATGATGGGAGTTTTTTTTTTTTTTTTTTTTAAGAAGGATGGAAAGCAGGAGTTTCAGACATTGTGTGGTATATACAGCTTGTAAAGACAAATTTCTTTCCCTCGGGAAATCAAAAGGTCTGGCCCTGGCAGGTCAGATGGTATCTTTGCAAAGAGTGCAGCATATACATAGCTAGATAAGATAATAAAGTTCACTATAGCAACAATGTACATATTTTAAAAAAAAGAGGACAGTCAGGGTTCAACAGAATACACAAAATATTCATAAATAATATACATACATCAGCTGAAATAAAATAAGCTTGTTTGTTGTACCTTCTCGCACTTCATCTGCCCATGACATGGAAACTGCACCCCCCCCCCCCCCCACCAGCAACAGTACAAAAAGGAATTACACATGTTGTAGAGATTACATTTATATGGCATATTAATTTTATAAACTAGTTATTTGTGTAAGTGTAAACACTTGATAGGATAGATGCTGGTACCCTCAACTTATAATATATGCAGTCAATTGTAATGAATATGCACTGTTCAGGAAGATCACTATTAGAAGATTCCATTAAATAGGGGTGTATAGCCCTTTCATTGAGGGGCTCAAGATACAACTGGAGCATCATTCCAACAGCACATGTTCCATTGCATTCAAATTTAAATGTAAATAAACACATTTGACCCATATGTTTATACTTACTATGAGCAATACAGAACCCATATCAAAATGCACAAGGTCACAGCCACCCTTAACCCTAGGCTTTTGTGCGCCATAATTTTCCCGCCAAAATTTTAGTGCAGTATTTTACCGTTTTTTTTTATGTATTTTTCTTTAACTTTTTTTTTTATTTTGGACTGAATGGATAAAATCTCCCATTAAATGATCAAAAGTTTTGAAAATTTATGAAAAAAATTAGGTTCGTTTTTCTTTGTTAATGGTGACAAAGGTTGACTTAGCGCTCAAACAAAACAACTACCAGTAGATACTCACAAATTTTGTTGATGGAATATATTCCATACTTTTGATATGTGAACAAATACTCTCCTTTCCTAGTACTATTGTTGTACACGATGGTCAAGTACACTTATGGTTGGTGCACCAATTAATGAGGAAGTATTATTAAATAAAAACAATTTATAATAATAATTTATAATATAATAATAAAAATAATTTATTTTTTCTTTTATTTTACTAACATTTTATTTTTATCTCTTATGTATTGTATGTTTTTTTTTTTATTTCTTTGTATTTATGTTCCTTACACCATACAAAAACCCTCTGAAGGTTTTTAGTAGTGTAATAAAGTTATTAATAAAAACAATATATCAGCTGACTCAAACCAAGCAACAATAATAATTAGTTACACATCATCTCCATTTCGGTATTTGGAACTTATCAGTATTACTGGATAGTAACATATTTATTTCACCTCTCAGAAATTATTAAACTTAATAATTTATTCTTTTCAATTATACTTTATTGTATAGCTGAAAGTGGAGTGGATCACAGTCGCTCTCGAGATATGTTAGCTATTCTATCTAACTAATTCAAAACTAATTACAAAAACTTACGAAATGAGACTAGGGTGACAAGCATGCTATTATGATATTAAATTTTTAACTAAACATTCCATTATTTTAAAACACTTGTGTTTTATATACATATTAGGATTTCTTGATTCATTGAAGGAGCTTGTAGAAAACAACTTTTTGTAATTATTAGCACTTTCAGACATGTGTTTTGCTGCTTCTTATTGATTTATTCCTGTAAATGTACTTCTATTGGTGAGCCTCTGATTTAAAAAGGTTGCAACAAATAAATAAATCAATAACTAGTATTAATAGATAATAATGAAGATGGATGAACAAAAATAATGGAGTTGAATTATTTTATAATCTTAATCATTTTTAGTTACCGGTAATTTCTTAATATTTTTTAAACATTTAGCTTGGTTTGTAATGTGAACTCTGTCAGATGGTTCTGTACAACAGCACAGATGAATGAACTAAATATAGACTTGTAGATAATGAAATAAAGATATCGTATAGAGATTGCTTCTATATCTTAGTGTGGGTCTACATAATGACTGGGCCTAAGTCTGCTTTCAAAGGACCTATGATCTGTTTGTATAACCAACGTGGTCAAAACAAAATTTTGTCTAGCAAAGGTTGCATAGGGCTTAATTATTAGCTGCGTTTTAGTTTGGCTTATTACTCTGATATCTAAATTTTATTAAAAACCCAAAGAATTTACAAAATTAGCCATGGGATGTGTAGTTTTTTTCATAATTAAATCAGTGAATTTGAAAGCTGGATATTCCTTGACCATAATTATAGGTCATTAAAAATTAAACCCAGCGAATAGTTCTTCTATGGTTTGTAATTGAAATCTGTGTTTGGGGTTTTCATACAAGCACACGTATATTCTATGCTTAATGCGACGTTTTCACAGTACATTATGCAATCCTGGACATTTGATTTTCTTAAGGATCATCAGTATGAGATATAAAAACAATGAATAGAATGGTTGCATGGCAACCAATGGTGATGTAATGGTGCATTGAAATCCATAAACCCATTTGAGTTGCTATGACTGAGTTATCCATGAAAACAAGACATCGAATAAAATGTAATATCAAATCAAAACATGGGACATATGTGTCAATACAGGGCTTGAACTTTGGAGTTGAAAGGTTTTTAATACCAAAATTTATGAAAAACGACATATATGGGAATATAATAGAGAATATTGAAGGGCATCAAGGCAAACTCATTCTGCATCAAGGCTTCAGCCTTCAATGTCAAGTTCAAGTTCTTTCAACAGATTTATTATTTATTTATAGAGTACATGGTTAGTTTCTACCACTAACAGGGCATAAATCACCATGGTTACACTAGTTGATGTGAAATTATGCTATGCTCTCTCTGTCATTAAAGACTAATTTTTAAAAATTTACAAAATACCTCAAAATTTAATTCCTTTTAAAATTACATTATGATGTACATGGGAAATGATTGCTTTTATTATTTTCTGTTTTCAATGATCACATTTACTGACACACAAACAAATCCAGAAAGCATGCAGTATAATATGTCTGTTGTATACTGGAATTATCAAGCCTGAGTGTATCAGCCATGTAGCATATATGAAACTCAATATCATTTATTTTTACTACAATTCATGTGATACTTTAGAAATTAAATTGGATGGAATTATTTGACAACTGCAGCACAGATTACAATGCAATATTGAGAGACTGAGTAAATTGCTATAGGAATACAAATAAGTATATAACATGCATTGTTTCTGCACTTCGTGTTAAACATTGTAAAAATGCAGTCATTTCACAAAGGCAAATTTGAAAGAAACTGGGATACTGACATCAAGAACAAACAGTTGATAACTATAACCCAGTAAATACTCAATAAATTTCATAATTTGCAAATCGTTTGTAAGAACAAAATTTTGTGAAGGTCAACAGACTTCCAATGAAATCTTCACAGCTACAATATTCCATGAATTTCCTTGCACTTGCAGCGAATTGAAACGGGAACCAATACTTAAAATTTCTTTTTGAACATATTAAAATCCAATATATCTCCAAACGTAAAAAAACAGAATCTCGTAGCACAATTGTGAAATAGGTCCTGGCTGCAGTCTAATTTGCATAGAGAGAAGGCTCAGATAATGTGATATATATGCAGACATTACATATAGGTTGGAATATGATAATAAACACGCTATGAAGTTGATGTCAATGTTTGCTACCAAAGCATGGAATCACAAGAGCTCACAACATCACAATGAATATTTTAACCAGCCAGAGTTCGTATGTAATTTCCTTGTTAATTTTGGACCGAACAATTTTGTTCAACAGGGCGGAGGGATAATAATACTTGAATAAATTGTGATTGTATCTAACTGCGAGAAACACAAACAGATAATAATCCTCAAAGCCTGTGTGCAAATTTGGGCAATGGAGCACAAAATGTGAAGGATTATAAGAGATGACATCACAGACTGGGCGTTACAAATAGGACATCATTTACTTTGAATATATATATGTAGGATAAACATCTTCGCCGTATGTGAATGATAAAACAATATTTTTGCACATATTTCATAATCACAATTCTAAGACTAGAGACCTCATCTGTGACATCTTTATTATAGGATCATTTTGCTAGCCATATGGAAGAGATTTACATTCACAACAGGGATAAGAAAGTGATGGGTTTGTCAGGATAAATCAGCCATGAAAAAATAAGATACAAAATGTCAAGGTCATTCTTAAACCCTACGACTATATAATTTAAGTCTGAAACACATTCGCATAATTGAAAGTAAAATGAAAGGATTTAAATCAGGTCATTCTTGTTCAACTTGGATACCGGATTCATTCCAATCATGTGAATCACCATGTTGCCATGGCAACAGAGTACATGACATGAATAGTTCTCATTGTGACAGAAGCAATTTTTGTCTGTTCAAGTAAATAACGTTGAATATTCATCAAAGCAGTACCACCTGTGCATAGTGAGGTCAGCAGGTAATAGACGACACCCTGTGTACTCCACCCAGTCATCCATGATTCTAAAACATGACATCATCGGATGCACATTAACAGGCAATCATTCATCGTATATATCGTAAAACCAAAATGTTGTCTGCATGGTTTGAATCGATGTCATTTTGGATTCAGCAGTGGTCATGTTAATATTTTTTTTTGTTAGCACTAGCAAAATGATAATATTATGGTTGCAGACAAGTTACCTATAATTTTTGTGTACAATGGAATCAATATTGTGCCAAATCCAAGTTTGCCTTTACGTCACCTAACTGCTGCAGAAAATTCAAACTAAAGTGCATTTTTTTTCAGAACTCTTAAAAATGACCTGGGAGCTAAAAATAACTCTTCTGAACAGAGTAACAGACTGACAAAAGAAGCTGTGCTGTTAAAATTTCTTAACAAATTCTGTGGATTGAGAGGGTGCTAATTTGGTCTTCTGGGTCTTGATTTGGGCAAGTGATTGATGAGGCAAGTGATTACTTGCCATAAAGTCTGTTTTATATATTTTTTGTGAAGCCAAACATGGATAGATTTTGTAAATCCAAGCATCTACAATGCGATTAGAGTTATTTTAATACATGGTCACAGATGTTCGTCAAATTAGCTTCTTTATAGTTCTCTGCATACAAATACAAGTTTTCGTTTTTGTATAGTTGAATCAAAGCATCATGAAACCTTAGAAAATGATGAAATAAACAGACATCTCTGCTTCATGATATCATTTTGTATTCAATTTCAAACGGACACAAAATATATATATTTCAAAAGTCGGCCCAAAACAATTGTACCAAATGATTCTGCATGAACACATACATCTCTGGAATAAAATCTCAGACAAGGGACCCAAAATAAAAGACCCCATGCAAAGACAGTTCAAGTTTGAATAATCAGATCTTTGGCAAATAGGGGTTTTGGGCACAAAGGAAATGCATTATGGTTTATATAAATTAATTATGCAAAGTGAATAGACAACAACTGTGTGAAACAGGCTTGCTGAATTGTTAAACAGGCTAGTCTAAATAATTACTAGACCTCCCAACCCAAATTTGACAAGCTGTCATTTGACGAGATAACAGGGAACATCTGTGATTCAGTCTCACATGAAATTAAGTATCCACAAAAATCACATTAGTTGTGAATGTTTACATTTGCTGATCCAGAGAAACCATACAAATGCATTGACCTTGTTTTTAAAGTATTCAGTTCATTGCATTGCACTGCCTTAATAGGTCACTATTCAATCAACAGTCTTTTGTACATTCAATGGTCAAACCATTTACAGATCTCCCCAAAAAAATGACAATTTTCATTTGGTTTAAAACTGTCTCAAATATACCAGCAAATCACTGTTAAAACAATAATCGAGAGAATAGGTCTTTAAAGTTGTCAACTTGTATGCCAATGGCATCCACAAAACACATCACAAAACAGCAGGAGTGCCTGTGAACAAAGAGATCAATGAATGCAATCTGTAGCTGCATGGTTTAAGGCCACCCATGAATGCAGAGGAGAGGTCACCAACGAAATGTTGATTTTTATAAAAATACAATGTGGGAAATGACAGCTGATACCTACAGTACAGAGTGTGTTAATAGACATGTTGGTGTACAACAGCACAAGGTACTGAGTATTCCGGGAGTTATATAATTTAAAGAAGTGAAAAAAACAACAACAGACAACATGTATAGTTTCTTTAGGAATACTCATTTTAATCATTTACTGACCAAGCAGTATGGGTATCCCCCGCACATTAAATTGTAATTCAAAAAAAAAATCACTCGCTATAATAATTATCAACAGTGGTTTGGGAACAGTTTAATGAAAGCATCACAGTCTGGCAGAGTGCTGTATGTTTGCATGTATGCACCACAGCACAGTGAACTAATGACCGAGGTCACAATGCAAACATCAGCTCTGCATGCCAAAAAAGTGAATCAATTTTATACAGTACATTATATAAATGAACACCATTTAAGTCAACAGGGGGATTAAAAAACTGGCTATTTGTACAATTATTAAAAATATAGTTATAACACACATTGTCGCAAAAAAAGGACAAGCAGTTTGGTCTGTGTACAGAAAAAAAAACAAAAAAAACATTGGCACCAACAGACACTTGAAAATGGATGGAAAGGGTTTTAAGAGAACAGTACACGGCAAAGAGCGCGTCTTCTTTTTATTTAAATATGATGGAATCACTTCACATTGTGGGGAGAGGACTTGCTTCTACACGATCATCGTATATAAAGCACATATTTCAGAATGGACCTCACCAACAGTTATTATTATATTTGGTCAGAAACAGAATATAGAAAAATATTTTCTAAAACTAGTTCTAAAATGTGGTTACTTTATTTACAATTTACATCAAGTTTCTGTGAAAACAAGAGACATAAATATATTCACCCTGACACAGCAAATTATAAAGTTACCCAATAATGGGTTCTTTTAGCCCTATCGGTATGTAGTAATTTCAAATATTCACATTCAATGTGAAATACATTCATTCAGTATTGCCCAAGATATTCATTTCATGATGTGCGATCATAAATTAAATCCACAGATAAGTAGTATACAGGTAAAATTCAATGTGCTCTTGTCTCCAGGCAACATCTACTACATTAAAAGGGGCCTGAGTATTGTAACATTTCTACATACAAAATAAAACTCTTAAGCTTCTGCACTTTAAAATTAACAACGGACGGAGCTCACTTTTTTTTCACTTGTAAAAATAAAAACAAAACATTCATATCCCCCCTCCCCTACACACACTCTGAATGCAATAAACCATGCCAACAGTAATGAGGCCCAGAAAAAAAAGGCATGAACAGAATGACGTCAATTGGAATGTAATATATGCAAGACAGACGCAGGGAAATGACCACAACAGAAAAAAAATATTCAATGTACATTCCTCTGCAATTATATTTACAGTGTTTTCAAAAGCTGACAGTGTAGAACCAGACAACTCACACACGGCACACAATTTGTAGATAAAACTGTGTCATGTTTCAGTGTTCAAAAAAAAAATAATCTAAAATATCTTAAGGCATCTTAAAGTTTATATCGTTAATTTCTTTAAAAATTATATTAAAATCTGTTCAACGATACATCCTTCAAGGGTAAGAATAATCTTTTTTGTTAAAAAAATTCCACACACAAAGTGGATGATACAATTTGATTCATTCCCTGCAGGGGGTAAAATTATGTACACAACATTTCAGTCTATGTAATTTATAAGTACACTGGGTGTACACAGTTTTCAGTTCAAGGTAACATATCATCATTAACTGACTATCTTGGGCAGTACCGTGCGCTGTGTATAGCCATGTGCTGTTGGATGTCCATCTGGGGCTCCAGCAGGAGCTACTTGACGGGTTTTACCACTGGCTACGGCACCAGGGGGAAGCTTAGCAACAGCCCCTGAACTACTGTGGCGCCTGTGACGTGCTGACGCCGAACTTTCCTGGGTTGGTGGCTTAGGGAGTCGCCGACGTAACCAAGGATGTCGAAGTGCCTGGTTTGGTGTCATTCTCGTAGTAGGATCCCACTCTAGGCATTTACGAAGGAAATCAAGAAAGAGAGGGTCATCACATCCTTTTAACCCCTTGACCAGATCCTTGCTACCAGGTGAGCCACGCATCTTTCCTCTTCGTGACCTACCTCCGTTGAGGACGGTTGAACCATCTGGTAGCGTTGTAACTGTACAATAGCGAGGATAACCTTTTGAACTGAAGAAATTTTTACTCCGTTTTGCTTGATCCAACAGCTTCTGAGGTGGCGTTCCCATTAATTCAATGGTACATGCCAGCTGATCACCCTCATCTTCACCAGGAAGAAGAGGGTATCCAGTCAAAAGTTCTGCTAATATACAACCAAAGCTCCACATATCAATAGGCATTCCATAACGTGCCCCAAGTATAACTTCTGGAGCACGATAAAACCGACTCTGGATGTATGTATAAATACGCTGATGCTCATAGCAGCTTGATCCAAAATCAATCACCTTAATCCCGCTGCGACCCTGTTGCTTTAGGAGAATATTCTCTGGCTTTAGATCACAATGGATAATCCTATTTCTGTGGAGGGCATCTAGACATTGTAAAAGCGAATGTGCAAACTTCCTAACAAGTTGTAAGCTAAATCCTTGAAACTTGTTTTTCTTGATGAGTTCATACAAATTCATACTAAGTAGCTCGAACGTAATACACATATGATTTCGAAAATTGAAATTTTCCAGCATGTGTATAATATTCATGTTATTATCCTTGTCTTGTTTTCTAAGGTGGTCAAGAATCCTAATTTCTTCCTGCGCCTGCCGATGAAACCTTTTCTCGTTCCTAACCATTTTCAACGCAATATGCTGGTTAGTTTTGTGATCGTAGGCTTTCACAACCTGTCCAAAGCTACCTTTGCCGATCACTTTGAGTACTTCGTACCTGTAAGCTATGTGATCGTGGGGCACATGTAGGTATGATCCTTGATCGTCGTCGTAACCACAGTTATTGGGGCCACCTATAACACCCTGACGCTTCTTCGAGTTTGGTCCGACGAAGTAGATACTGGGATAGTTGAAAATCTCGTGGTGCTCGAATGACGTTAGCTTATGCATGTATTGCTTCATGGATTCTTCCGGAGACATGGTCGTAATTTTACCCTTTGCCGATCCCGATTTAGAGCCGAGACTAGCAGCACTATGCTGTCTTCTGACATCGGGCAATGGCGGTGGAGGCTGCGGTTGTACATGATGTATATGGTGATTATGATGCACATGGGAACCTTCGCCGTGGATTTGCTTATGGTGATCGTCATCATACAGTTGTTGTACTTGCACGCTTCCTAATGCCTCATGTTTAGTCGTAATATGGTGGTGACGATGATGCGTTTTTGCAGGTGCTATAGGTGGCAGTTCAACATGCGAGGCAGGATCGCCAACAGTCCTTGACGCGTCCGCTAGATGGTGTGCATAGGCGGCACCCGTACCCGTTGTTGTAACTAGTGAACGCGTCCGTGTTACTTGCTGTGGCTTCCTCGTCAGGGTATCAGCTTCTGTCGCCGCCATAATCATCCCCGAACACACTTAAATTGTTGCAGGAATAATAATCTGCCCAAACGATGAAGAAAATGGGAGATTTTACCTGGATATGTCCATCGAGACGGCGTGAATATTGTCCGGTGCGGCAAACAAGATGGCTACCTTGAAAATGTTGCTGTTTTTTTTCCCCCGTCAACTCGGATATTCAGGGACTGTTGCTATAACGACTCGATCGCTTCCCTGCATAAATAGCATTACGTCAGATAGCAACTGCTGATCACGTGATTTGTGTGACCAATGACACGTGCGCTTTTTGTTGTCATCGCGGCCTCCATGTTTACTGTCATTCTTATGCAAAGTTTAAAACCATGTGACAAGTTGCAACCAATCGTAACGGGATATCAAATTTTAGTTTTTTTCCCCAGCTCAGTTGATCACTCTATTTAGCTGTTCCACAACGCACGCACTCTGATCTACGTACGTCTAATTTTGCACTTTATATGTTTTATATAATATCATAAAAAGATTGTACTGCGTTGCAAAAATGTAGAGATAAAACTAAAAGCGGGACTTTAGAGTAATCAATACATTCATAAAATTACAGTTTGGTTGAAGTCGGCTCTCCAAGTGTAACAATATATGCCTCGTTTCTATGAGAAACATCACCACAATATTACCACTAGATGGCGCAGTGACCTTCAAGCGAAAATCACGCAACAAAGAACCACGGTATGTTCAATTCCATGATCAGACCATGGAGGTATAAACACCTCCATGACCAGACAAGAAATGTGCGGTATATTATAATTTCGTTTGTTTATTAGATTAATACATAGCTGGCCGGATTAGAGAGACAAAAATACACACATGACGACGTTAATGCGAGTGCACGCCCAGCTTCAATTATTTTAACTTTAAGGGGTGAACTTTTTTTTATGATGGGGAATAAATTTGTACATACTACTAGTACTTCCCAAATGATGTAATCTTTGAGCTCATTCAGTGCTTACGTAAGACTACACAATGCCCGTTTCACAACGATTTTTTTTTCAATTTCACGCTTTCAGTTATTCTTAATTGTAGAGGTGTAACCATTTAACACTTCTCTCAAAATAAGTGATTTTACATACAAGAATGAAAGTCCCCCATTTAGCTTAAAATGTACCTTTATCCCTTCTCTTTTTACCTCCATGCTTTATGGCAATTGAAAATCTCTGTTTACGAAAACGTAATTTTGAGCATGCTTTGTAGGGGGTGTTGTCACCACTGCCAAGCTGTGCCATTGCCCACGCAGGGGTAATTAATATCGAACACTAAGAGTCTATATCATGTGCTTTGTCTGTGATCAGTACAAGAATACATTTACAAAAGTTGAATGGATGCATACAAGATAGCTCTCCTTCAATTTTAAATTTTTTTACTAATAAAGGCAAGGTATTATCAGTGTATTGTTTGTAAGTTTGTTCATTGCAAATATTTGCATAACAATTACACATTAAAGTTGTACTTTACACAATACAAAGAGAACAATGTCTTTTAAACAATTCAGACATATAAACCAGGGGAAGCCATCAATACTGTGATGTTCACTGCAATGATTGTCAGCGAACTCAAAGACTATAGTCTTTGGCTAAATCAAACCAATGCACTTCATAATAACCAGGTAGCATACATGTATTTATTGTGCATGTTGGAAATGTAAAAATGTCGTGCCACAATGTAGACCCTGATGACAATTTCAGTATGTCCACAAAATGACTAAACTTTACAAAAGGCTTGCCATTTTGCATTGCAAAGTTGAATCAGCTTGACAACTGCTGGGAAGATCGGGATTCAGTAAAAAAAAATATGACTATTCTCGGAGCTAGGTCAGAATGTTCTATGTTGCTAAGATGTGTACCACTGTGCCATGTATTTCTATGGGTTCTGCGAGAGCTGCTGTGGAACGCCGATCAGAGTCAGTGAAAACAGTTGTAGTTGAGGAAACGACACAAACTCAACTTTGAAGTGATCCTGAGAAACCAAATTTATATATGTTGCACATGTAGTTTTCAGCCTTTGTTTTCACCGTGATGGTTTGCAAGGCGATGAAAATGCCTGGATGTCTGCCCCCGAGAATAGTTAAATTGAGGCATAAACAAGAATGTTGTGGGCATGATTTCCTTCCTATTTACACTTATTTTGTTTATAAAAAACAAATTTCATTTTACAAAATTAGATGATATAGAGGTGTTTTCGAGATCACTGGAACAATGTATAGCATTACAGCAAATCTTTGTGTGTACAGTGGAACGTCATATTAGATTAGAGGGCACACTAGTTACTATCATATTCTTTAAAATGGGACAACTTAGGGGAACCCCCCACCCCACCCCATGCAGCTATGCTAATAAGCTAATCAATCACATGTTATGTTGATATTTGACAAGTTGTTAATTTGAAAATACAAGTAGTCAGAATTACAGTAAGAGAATACCATTGATGTAGTTAGCCTGTAAAAGCGAAACAGATTAAAATCAAGCAGATAGCTGCAATGACGCTATTTAGTAAATGTAGCTACTAGTATTTTTATTGGCTACAGCAATTCACTGACGTAAGCAAACACTTCAGTATTGTACTAGATTAGTTAGACAGATATTTAAATAAAAGATTGTTTGCACATAGATAATCAAAGCTAGAGCAATGATGCCACATTGCAATGAGTTTGATGTACGTATGTTCATAATGCAAGATAAAATCAGAGAATACAGTGACAGGAAACCGCAGCAAACATCACAGGAAATAGATTGGTATTCCATGGGATAGGTGTGTGATTTTATTACCCTGGTATATGCAAATGTGCCCAGCCTACATAACACACTTTTTCAAGTAGTGTAAGTAACCCATTGTTGAAAACAATCTTGATTAAAATTGTTCACAACAGACTAATTTAGATTCTGTTGGTATACTTTAATGTAGACAAAAAATAATACTGTAAAATACCTTATTTTCGCTTGGAATTAATTTTCGCTGAAGGAATTGATGATTCAGTGAAAATAAAATCCAGCGAATATCCATTTTCTCCTATATTTTACATTCAACTTGTCAAAAATTAATGAAAATAAATTCCATCCTAAACACCCAAAAAGTCTTTCCAGCTAAAATAATGTATTTGACAGTTCCGTATTGTTTACTTGGATCCCAGTCCCTCTATAGAAAGACTGTGCTTGGATCAAGTCACAAAGAAAATGTGCTGCCAACCATTTTTTTGTAAACATTATGTATCAAATTCATTAAAAACATACTACAGTGTAGAGACTATGTACAGTAGTTTAATTTCTACTGTTGTATTTGTTTTGAAATTCATCAAAAATGTATTTAATAACTTCATGGATTTTGTATGAATTTTGGTTTGATTTATTCAAAGTAACCCTGAATATTCAAAATCAAATCGCATAAGACCATTACCGATACTATAAAAAAAATATTGCAGTTTGATGTCTGTTTCGTTAGTGCATTTTTTTCATGGCACTTGACATCAGAAAACTTGTTTTTTTTTTATTAATTAAAAATAATCCAGAATAAAAAAAAATGAAACAAATTATTTTCATGTCTTACATACATCTAAAATCTCTTGAGTTTCTTTGCCAATCAGAAAGCTCAATACTAAATGCCCTGACTTAGTATAGCCACAACCTGGAAATAGTATGAAAAAGATTAGCAGACTGTGGAAGTACCAGTACCAAGAAACTCATTCACTTTCAGACTAAATCAACATAATTCATAAGTTGGTCATTATGCAACTCCTGGGTCAATCTGTAACTTTTATGAGAAAAATACAAGCAATCACAGGAAAGACAACAAGGATTGTCTTGCATGTATTTTTTACGTGAATGGCATTTACAGTGTAGTGTAAAATAGCCCCCCCCCCCAAAAAAAAAAAAACCAAAAAAAAAAAAACCATCATCATCATCTCTTGGACAAGCATTGAAATGTTTATGCTTTTCAACTCCATTTTTGCTAAGGTTTTTGTGCCTACTAAAATTATGGCAGAATTCACCTCCGCTTTGTACTTAGATGTCTGGAAAAAACGAACAAGATTGAATAATTTAATAAAAGCTCTAAATTCTATTCCTGACAGCGATAGTTGCTTTAGATTCAATTGAATTGAGAAACACACTCCATGTGTGCTAGAGATGACGAGCAATTTAAAATAGCGATGTTACCAGAGCAACAGTTTATTCATCAGGTCATCAGGTCAGCAGCCATAACCAAGGTAACAGTTGTTGCTATGGCTGCCAACAGTTGTTGCAAGTTTAAGTGACAATAATGAATGTCTACAGGTATATGAAGCTTACAGGGGAAATAGATTAAGGCATGGACAAAGTTATATTTGACACTTTAGATTTGTTGAAGCTCTAGTTTTTGTATTCCGTGTAGATGTAACCATGGTTACTGATAAGTTAACTTTTAGCAGCATCTTCTCTTAAAGTCACTGTCCTGTTGAAGACGAGCTGTAAGAGACACAAGAACAGATTTTTGTCACTAAAAACCAACAAACACAATACTGTATTTAATTTTGTGAGAGATAAATTTGTGTGAAAATCACAGTGATTTTCCCTTGGAGATCCTTGAGACACAATTCGATCACAGTGTCTTTTGCAAAATGTTGTCTTCACAAAAGCCCCTAAATCATCTAATCAAACGGTTTGCAGGATATGTCTCAAGGAGTGTTGGGGTTCTGGGTTAAAAGTAATGAAGAAATTATTCTGAGAAATACAAGGTTTCTTTGCATATCATTGACGAGAACAAATAATATTGCACCATGAGCTAATAATCTAACATAAAATGCATAATTTTTTTTAATTCAGCTATTTTTGCTGATAAGTGAAATCCAGGAAATTAAACCCATTTTGATATGTTCAATTGCAATATAAATCATGTTTTGATTTACTAGCAAA
Organism: Saccoglossus kowalevskii; assembly: GCF_978046115.1. NCBI lineage: Eukaryota > Metazoa > Hemichordata > Enteropneusta > Harrimaniidae > Saccoglossus > Saccoglossus kowalevskii. The sequence continues at coordinate 27,702,270 of NC_140643.1, read as the reverse complement.
TCAGTGAATTTTGAAGTTAAATTCCAGCGACAATATTGCCTCTGTCCTGTTAAGTTTCAACAAGGTATTTTATGACAAAACCATCAGGCAGGCAGGACTCACAAAAACTTGAATAGCTCAATAAACAAAAATTTCTTTCTTTTTTATTTCTTAATCAATAAATAATATTGATTTGTACTTTCTGGGGTATTCCAGCTATGCTATCGATGCTCAAGATAGGGTGTCATAAACCAACCGATTGATTGTGTCATGTTTTCAGCAGATGAAATGTTTTTATATCAAACACAATAGATGGAGGAATCCAATACGCCAATATGTGTGTGGGAAAGTCCATTAAAATAAATCCTACTTATGACTTACTGCCACCATCCAGGGTTCCTGCAGGTCTCAGACCATCAAATTACAAATCCTTTTTATGGACATAAGGCCCATTGTTTAGTAATTTTATAACAGTTGGTGCAACAAGCTAACATAAATATTATCAACAGAAAACAGTAACGCATGCTATTTGAATAAGTTTTCAGAATATTCATTTCCAAAGACACTCCATAGTTAACTGCAGCATGGTGACCCGACAATATCGGATGCACCACCGTATTCGCCTACCAGTATATCTAAGCTTCAGATGATGTATAGGTCGTTAAATGCCCAGGTAGGGATTATTTCCTTGCTTGTCACGCTGTAGATATCTGAATCACAGATCAATTTTCATTTTTGATCTCAGAAGTCATTTCACAGTCCAACTAATACACTGATGATAATAACAAAATGACATTTTTCATACCAGCATTTTTTGTGTCAATTTGCTCAAGTATATCAAATAAATTTGTCAGATTTCATTGATTTTTTGATTGATTTGATATTCTGATAACAACAAATGAGGAATGCACTGAACAATGATGGCAGTGAACAAAAGCAAATAGGAGCAAAGAAGAAGCAGGTTTACAAAGCAAAAACTTACATGATCTTCTGTACTGTCTGGATCCACAGAGAAAAAGCCAATTCTCTCAAACTGAAATTTCTCAAACTGTTTGGCTTTCTTCACAGACTGATCAACTAGTGCATCATAGATCACTGTCAATGAATCCTGCAAAGAAGTATTGGTAATTTAGTAACAACTCTTACGGCAAGTTATGAAACTTGAATGACAACAGAAACTTTGCACACAGAAAACTAAAATTATAATCAAATATAAAAATTGAAAATGCTGTTAGTGAAACGAATAAAACAATGAGAGCTTACTTTGTTACAGTCCGAGACAAAGCCACCAGGCACCTCATTGGGGTCTTCTGGGTTCTTATGTTCAAATCTGAACCACAAATCAAAAGACATTTACCAGTCAGTTTTAGTATAGACTGGTAGGTTATATGAATATCGGCAAGTAAATACTGTAAAATACTTTATTTTCGCTTGGAATTAATTTTCACTATTTTCGCTGAAGGATTGATTCAGTGAAAATAAAATCCAGCGAATATACCTTTTTTCCTATATTTTACATTCAACTCATTAAAAATCAGTGAAAATAAATTCCATGCAAAACACCCAAAATGTCTTTTCAGTGAAAATTAATTTCAGCTAAAATAAAGTATTCTACAGTAGCTAGCAACATTCAGTAAGCAAAATTCTGCTGACTGTAACAGATGAGATATTGTGCTTGTAAATGATGAGCAATTAAAATTTCCCCATGCAATAGCTGAGGGTCCACAAATTGGAACGGGATGCATGGGTAGGTAAGAGAGTCAGACGCCTTTCAGTATTAATAACTTTAAAACTGAAATAAATGTACTACTACCAATAAATATATATATAAAAAAAAATGTAAACAAATAGATCCGGATACATGCAAATGTTAAAAATATTCTCATTGAATTTCATCATACTCTATTTCACAAGGATATATTACAGTGTGTACATTACAACAAGGTTTCATAAAATTAAATTTTTAAAAATGAATATATGGGAGTTAAATACAGTTCAGGACCCCCCTCCCAATACTTTGCTTTATTGAGCCATAAATATTGAAGACATAAATACACATGCAACATTCATTGTACTGCGAATGGTCACAAAGTTTTGTGTTCACATCTATTTCGGTCATGCTAGTGTTACGTAATACTTGTGTCCTTCCCAAAAGATTTAAACACTGCCCCTTTTAAAGGTCTATTACATGTCAAGCAACCTGGTCGATCACAAGACAATACCTATTGTCTGTGTATTGTCCACTCTATATATATCTTTGTCTTTTGTTTTCCATTTAATTTAAGTGTATTCTGTTTTTGATCTGTCCTTTATAGAATAATATGTAAAATAAACGTAGATGTGGGCAGGCTAAACACAGAAAATAGTTCACAGACTGTTTATCAAAGATAGGAACTATTGGCCAGCATTTCTAGTAGTGAATTTTTTTTGGCCATGTGTTGTGAAGACAATAATCTAATTTGTATGGTAAACACAGCATATCTTTTTTCATCTAGTACAACATATTTTTTCCTTAATAATAACTCATGCTTTATGACAATAACAGGATTAATATCTTGTTTGTAAGACAAAATGTGCTGTTTGCAAGTTACTTTGTCTAGATAGTTTTTGACTTGTATTTTTGTGGGTTTTTTTTCTATGTTTGTGAACATTTCCAATGACTCATGGGAATACATGACTGTTATTAAATCAATGAAAATAAAACAGTTTACATACAGCAAGCATGGTATATTTATTTTTCTTTACTAATAACTTTTGTATGATTATTAGAAAATGAAAATAAAAATATTGTTTTTGCCATGCGAATGAATTATCAATATGCAAAATTAAATATGTCATGTTTGCAAATGTACAAATTATTAGTGAATTATATTATATATTATTTATATTATTTTATTTAGTATTATTTCAGTTAATCAGTTATGACAACAACCATTATGCTAGAAAATGAGTGGTTGACAAATCTGGGACTGGAAATACTTGCAGGAAGTTCTGTGCATTGTTTTTATCATGTCTACTTACAATCTATCATAGAGTCTTATTTCACATGTGATAGGTTTAGATATCCAATGAATGAAGCTCTTTGGTTTGTCCGTTTCACCCAGGGCTTTACACGTTACTTTCAGCTCTGTAATTTTACCACTGTTGTTCTTTATGATGTCTTCTACACATATGACATAACCAACATATTTCAAACCAACAGGTTGGTTAGTAGTCAGGCGCCGATAATTCTTCTCAGCTGTCTAAAAATAAAATATATTCATATAACAAAAATACTATTGTATATTCAAGATACATACGAGATACAGATTCCAGGACGGGACAGGATAAACTATTTTACACCCCAATTTGTTACTAGTTCTCATGTTATTCAAATATTGGCAATGATCCTAGATAGAACACAGAACTTTGTAAAGAATATGAACATGACTGGCAGTACATCACAGTTCTATCTAATGTGAACAGCTATCTTGAAACAGTGCCCTCTATGTTAATGTAGACATTATGTCATATTTTTAATTTTAATTTTTAATTAGAGGTTATAAACTGTAAGTATTCGGTAGCAGAAAAAAGACCTCTTTTTAATGACATTGCACATCATAATGGTCAACGCACATGCAAGAATTTACAACAATTCTAGTATATTTAACAAATGATAGCATGCACTATTTTTGCACATAAAAGCTGAAAAAAGTATAATTATTTTGGTAATTCTTTGCATTTAAGCTGATTTACAAAAAGGTGGCCAATGAGTGACTGTCTACTTAAAATGCTATGCAGAAATAAAAAATCACATTTATTCAGATTTTTCTTACAGAATAAGCAATATACTAACATTTTTGTAATAATAATTTGTATTATTACTTTACCAGATTTTGCACTTTTGATTACGGTAGTGTATCATACACCTACAATCACTATTAACAGTGCTGATCATATGATCTCAATTCAGTTAGATATTTAAGCCAGTTTATTCAGTTTGGAGCTATAAATAGACCTACCGGTAGCTTCAGCCAATCAGATGCTAGATTCAGACTAACCATGTTATAACCTTCATTACACTATTGTGTAATACAATTGTATTGTATTGCATTGTGGGTGATTTTTTAAACAAGGGAACAGGGGCGCAGCACCCTCATGCCATGGCTATGCTCCCCTTACCCTGGGGAGCAGATACTCTGGCAACCATAAAATATGTGGCCACAGTCTTCAACTGTGACCTGTCTGATAGTCATTTTGGCTCCAAGGAAGCCAAAGAATGCTCCATTTTATCAAAAACTCCACACCCTGGTAGGGAGAGAACCCTATCTGCCCCACCTGGTGGGGCCGCTGAATTGCAGTGCTCCCTCTTGTAGTTTTTTTCTAGAAAAAACCCTGATTGTATATTGTTCGTAACAGTTTTACTTATGCAAAACAAGGAAGTGATGGAATATTAGCTGTGAGACACACCTTGATGACCATGAAAGACATAGGACATGTGAGATAGTGTCCAGAGCCATTCTATTAATTACAATAACACATGAATAAAACACAAACCACTGCAAGGCTAGATCACACTCCACTTGATTGTATTCCATTACCAGAATCCTTTTTCTTCACAACAATGACACTCCCTCATCTTTGATGCACCCTTTGACAGTTATTTCAATGCATATTTTGAATTGTTCAAGACGGTAACGGTTGGTTTTTAAGGTCCTGGGTTTGCATCGGTATCGTTTCAAAATAGCAGGCTGAATAGGAGATTTGTATGAAAAACTAGACTCGCATGGAGATTATCAATTAAACAATATGCTAACCATACTATTGTCCATGTGGAAGTGGTTATTATAGATTATCCAATTCTGTGCTGAACTAACGAGACACCCATGACCAGGATAATATTGTGACAAAGTATGTAATCACTTAAACAAAGGCAGAATATAAAATTTAGTACAGATAAGAAAAAGATTTATGACAATGATATCAGCTAGTTTTAAATTTAAGTGCGAAATGTTCTTGCCAAAATTCAACTTCAATCAACAGCATATACTGTACAGTGGATGATACAGAGAGTAAAATTATTTTGATGGCAAGTACAATTGAGAAAATATTTTAAAATGAACACGACAGAAATAAGTAATTTTAAATTAATAAACTTGTTGATAAATACTTGATAAACAGTGACCTTAAGTTACACAGTGTTTGAGAGAGCAAGGTAAACTGGCCAATCATGAATGGGACGCACAGACACAGATGTCTATGAACAAAGTAAACTGGCCATGAATAGAATCCAGTTTAAGATCACAAAAGTAAGCAATTCTTTAGTAGTGAACAATTTGAATGAACTATGACACAGATTTATGAATACAACTGCACAAATTGATATGTGCTTAGGACACTGACAATAAACTAACGTTCAATGACTAACAACATGGTTGGTTCAATAGTAAAGAAAAATAAATAGAGTAAGTAATTTTGAATCGGAACTTTAAACAAATGCATGTTATTTAATATGTGTGACATGATGTAATTTTGTATAATGTAATTGTAAATGTTGATTGCAATCAGTTAAGGTATGTCAGAGATATGACTCTTGAACAGCAATAGTTAATACAAAAATTCTGTCATTTGCCCATTTTTAATCCAATTACCGGTAAGGTTACATTTTGTTCAAAAGAAGTTTGAAGAATAACTGAAGAATAAATGTATGATTTTAATGCATTTTTAAAATTAAAATGGCTGCAATTTGGCAATCTTAAGTTGGATTTTTAAATGAATATAGTGTATAAGTGTAACATAATGTATAATGTTGTATATAAGAGATATGTCCGAGATACAGGTGGGGACACATACATGCACACACACAAGTGCCCATTTTCAGAATTCATGATAAGTTATTGTGATTTGGTTTTAATTAGGCTTTAAAATGATAACCTTTAACTGAGGCGTATAACCTATATATTTAGTGACTGAAATCTTTTGTAAAATTCTCATATCCACTCATCACCAATTTAGTTTAGTTAGAGAAAAATAACTAATAGGTATGTGAAATATTAAGGTTTATGAAATAATTGAAGAACAGATCCTAATATTTATACTTTTAAATAATAGCAGAGGTACATTACTTGGGGTTTGCAACTCGCATAGTACTGTATGGTGACATCATGTCAAGATCCCATTCAAGTCTCTTCTCGTAGATAGCGAGACTGAGGCTACGACCTTCTGACATGACATATATCAATGTTCAAGGTTTGTAATGAAAAAATAAAACTTTTCTTGTCACTATCGTAGTGAAAAATGTAATACATCGAAAATGTACAGAAAATATAGTTCTCGTAATCCGTCATATCGTGGGCAGCTATTTTGATCCACCTGGACATCCCAGTATCCTAGTTACCTCGGGCATGCGCATTCGCATTTTTCTGAGTTGGAACGCTTATGCGAGAGCGAGATTGTGATGGGATCTTTGTATCATGTCACCGTAGTTACAAACCCCAAGTAATGTACCTCTGATAATAGCCAATCAAAACAGCTGTTATATCAAGTAGATGGCAGGCCTTACCTCTCTAAAATCTTCCCTCTCAATGTAGATAGTGGACTCAAAAGGCACAGTATGACTGCCTTTACTGGCATCATGTGGGATATTAGGCACATCTACTTTGTTGGGCTGAAAATGAAATTGGGCAACTCTCGGTTATGATAGTTAAGATAGTTTTGATTGTTTGATTCAACATAGTGTCATCAACAACATGCCAACAAAACAAACTTAAAGTGACACTTGAATTGATTAATAGATAAACTTTTGAAATAATGAATTTTGGCAACAAGCTTAATTCAAAGCAAAATAATGCCATTGATCTTCAGAAAACACTCTTGTCTAAGTACAGTTGCCTGGTTTTAACCTCCATATAAAAACAAAGTTCTGTAAATTACGTTACTGTTTTTTTTCAAATATACAGGTTTAAACATTGATACTACAGAGTTCTGGTTGGAACTTACCGCGTCTGATGGGAAATTTGTGATAGTGACCTTAAGAGGTTCTAGCGTTGCCATGGCTCGCTTTGCAGTATTGTTCAACACGTCTCGTACACACGATTCCAACATAGATGGATCAATTGTCACCTGAGCCATTGTTACACCAACCTATGTGCAAGAAAGAGCATACAATATTGATGTAAAACAGGGATATCCCCTGAAATGAATCATCAGATAGGACAACTCCGGTATAAGTAAGGTTAATATGAAAGTTGAAAAAAATAACGTTGATGATATCACACAACAAAAGCTACGGTAATCAATTTCAACTTTATTAACAGCACTGATGAGGAAATTGGTTGAGGCCCATGTTCAGAAAACTTTGAAAAAGAATGGCTGCTTGGCGGCCATTAATCAAATCACAAAACAAATGGGCTCATTGGAAGTATGTTGTTGACTAGTGACTTAATTAAATCAGTCAGTACTTGATTGTTAAAGACAAGTCAGGAATATATCACGAATATTAATCATTTGTAATGCAATAAATTTGTCTTGCCCCTACAACAGATAAATAGCGAACTATTGTCGGGCCTATATTGCTACATTGTGCATACTATTTGATATTTGTCTATGATTTTTAAGATTTTAGACCAAGTAGACAGAATTTTGTTGACTTGATCAAAATTTTATAAAAATGATTCCGGTTTATTTCATGAAAGATGATGAAAGCTGGCATTCAAATTGAGTAGATAAAGCTGTAGTTCCTGACAAGTGCAAAAATATCTTTACCTTAGAGCAGAATATATTGATTGCCTCTGCAGGGAAACCACGGCGACGCAGTGCTGTTAATGTGAACAATCTTGGATCGTCCCAATCTCTAAGAAAAAAATACAGATGCAACTGTTCAAATCAGAGTGACGTTCAAACTGGCTAAGGACCCATTTGAAGAAACCCATTTGATTTATCACTTTGTAGAAGAAACCTATTTGACTTATCACTTTGTAGAAGAAACCTATTTGATTTATCACTTTGTAGAAGAAACCTATTTGACTTATCACTTTGTAGAAGAAACCTATTTGACTTATCACTTTGTAGAAGAAACCTATTTGACTTATCACTTTGTAGAAGAAACCTATTTGATTTATCACTTTGTAGAAGAAACCTATTTGACTTATCACTTTGTAGAAGAAACCTATTTGACTTAACACTTTGTAGAAGAAACCTATTTGACTTATCACTTTGTAGAAGAAACCTATTTGATTTATCACTTTGTAGAAGAAAACTATTTGACTTATCACTTTGTAGAAGAAACCTATTTGACTTATCACTTTGTAGAAGAAACCTATTGATTTATCACTTTGTAGAAGAAACCTATTTGACTTATCACTTTGTAGGAGAAACCTATTGATTTATCACTTTGTAGAAGAAACCTATTTGACTTATCACTTTGTAGGAGAAACCTATTGCTTTATCACTTTGTAGAAGAAACCTATTTGACTTATCACTTTGTAGAAGAAACCTATTTGACTTATCACTTTGTAGAAGAAACCTATTTGACTTATCACTTTGTAGAAGAAACCTATTTGACTTATCACTTTGTAGAAGAAACCTATTTGACTTATCACTTTGTAGAAGAAACCTATTTGACTTATCACTTTGTAGAAGAAACCTATTGATTTATCACTTTGTAGAAGAAACCTATTTGACTTATCACTTTGTAGGAGAAACCTATTGATTTATCACTTTGTAGAAGAAACCTATTTGACTTATCACTTTGTAGGAGAAACCTATTGCTTTATCACTTTGTAGAAGAAACCTATTTGACTTATCACTTTGTAGAAGAAACCTATTTGACTTATCACTTTGTAGAAGAAACCTATTTGACTTATCACTTTGTAGAAGAAACCTATTTGACTTATCACTTTGTAGAAGAAACCTATTTGACTTATCACTTTGTAGAAGAAACCTATTTGACTTATCACTTTGTAGAAGAAACCTATTTGACTTATCACTTTGTAGAAGAAACCTATTTGACTTATCACTTTGTAGAAGAAACCTATTTGACTTATCACTTTGTAGAAGAAACCTATTTGACTTATCACTTTGTAAAAAAAAACCTGTTCGCAGTTTCCTGTGAAGGTATACACAGATTACTAACCTAATCAATCCTGCTGATATAAGTTTTCCTATTTTCCGCTTTGACACCACGGTATACGATATATTAAGACGACCATATTCCCACTGCACTGGACAGTAGGCATCTAGCGCATTGCACAACCAGTAATACGACGATCGTCTAAAAACACAGACAGTATAAATACCTTTATATTATAAAGCTAAGGTACCCTAGATCCTCCACATTGGTCATTTCATGCAAACATTGTATTTGACTTGGAGATCTACCATACAGAGAGACTGACTGCACCAATTCAATTCAGATTTTGATTGGCAATAAATTAATTCTGATTCTGATCCGGGTCAACTGATATGATTCTGATTCTTACAATGGTGAGGATCAACATAGGGTGCTCCAATGTATTGAGAGCAAGCAAGATTCAACCACTGAGGGCGCTATTCAATTTGCATCTCAGTTTGTTGATTTATACCTTTTTTAGACATTGTTGACATTTACACATGTACTGCATAATACTTTATTTTTGCTTGAAATTAATTTGCGCTATTTTCACTGAAGGAATGATACAGCAAAAATAAAATCCAGCGAATATACTTTTTTCCTATATTTTATATTTAACTCATCAGAAATCAATGAAAATAAATTCCACACAAAACACTCAAAAAGTAATATTTCAGCAAAAATAAATTCCAGCTAAAACATTTTGATTTATTTGATTTAAACATGTTTAGTAATTTAACTTATTTATTATCATCAAACAAACAAAAACAGTTTAGAATTATATTCTTTCCAAATTTTTCAAATATAAACTTGATTCTATTAAGGAAGAATTGATTTAATTCAGATTCTGTCTAATCTTACCTGGATTGAAATTCCTTTGTACAAAGTGAATGTGTAATATTCTCAATAGAATCACACAAGCAATGAGTGTAGTCATAAGTTGGATAAATGCACCTGCAAGAACAGAAGACATATTTACATAAGTTTCCAAATAAACACTGATACTATATTACCAGTACCACAATTAAGGGCAGTGTTAAGCATGACAAGTTGTGTTTGACATGGGTGTCTTGCAGAGTGTACAAGACACGTAAAACATGTTCACAAAACACACATGGCAGGAGAATTGCCACACTACACTGTACCACTATGGTATTCAAGCTGTCAAAATAATATGTACTGGTATGCATTACAGCAATGACAACAATAGGATAGTTCATGAGTATTCACTCAGCATTATGTATTATTATCAATTATTTATGAAGCAAATAAGTAAACAAATATAAAAATAATGACAGGCATATTTTTAAAAAAAAAGCACTGAAATAGTTTAACAAGGACTTTGTTCAAATGGGGAACTTACAAATCACTGAAGTTACACAGTAATGCAACTGAGAATCAAAGTATTTCAATCCTTTGTTCAATGTTGTCCACATTTGATTTGTCTCATTTGCTAAATATAATTCTAAATTCACAGTTACATGTACTGGTACATCAGTACTACCGTATTTGTCTTCAATTAGGCGCCACTTTGTTACACTTTCATGTCATGGTGGCGCTTATTTGTGGTTAAATTTGAGCAACTTTGTTTCAAATGGCGCTTATTTCAAGCACTTAAGTTCTAGTACCGGTAACTGTGTTACAAGCCATTGTTTTTGCTCCATTCTGGTGATAGATTATTGACAATATTTTACATTACAGTCTGACGCTTAGTCACTGTAGCCTTTATTTTAAATACTGAGTAAATGACCCATTTTCAGACAGTTTAGAAAGTTATACAAAAATTATCATTCTTTAGAAAACATTCACAGTTTGCCGTACAATCAACAGAAAAATAAAACAAACACAAATTCAACGCTTAGTAGTCAATGATCACGGTAGCAAAATCCGGTCATGCTGCATTCCACGGTTACGATTATTACTCAGTAGTAGTTATAATAACGTACAAAAAATAAAATGCAAGTAAAATTCAACTTAATTTCATCGTAAGCGAATGATTCTGGTCGCATGTAAACGCTCGGCGCGATTCGATGTCTGCCATGCTTCCTGTCTAGGACTTGACCTGGAACGCGTTTTTTGACCTGATAGGTCAAGTCGTTAATTAACCAATCAAAATGCTGGATGATGCCAACGTGATCAAATTACCATAGCTCATTTAAATAATGTATGAACGCAATGCGGAAGTGATTTGCCGATGTTTGCGATATTTTGGCTTTGATTTTGGTGGGAAAAACTGCATGATTTTTTTTTTCAAATCAAGAAATTAGTTATTTTTGGAAAGTAAACTGAGCATTTAAAGAATAATTTAACACTGTTTACTGTGACAACAATGCATTTGAAACAGAACATTTTCGCATTGTTTTAATTTCGTTTTTATGGACTTACTGCGAAATTAAAAACCACGCTGATATTTTCTACAGTAGACTAAAAAGACATGTTTCAAGAGATTATAGACCGATTTCTTAAAAATTGTTAGAAACAAAACCATTTTTTTTTACATAAAAGCCATTCGTACAGTAACAGCGAGGGACTTCCGCGATCGCGTCCATCGCTACGAACCGCTAACCGGTAGTCGATCCGCCGGCGCCCAATTCACGATCATTACCTGCCAAAATTTCAACTTTGTCTGGTGCTTAATTGAGGTGTAAAATACAAAGTTTTTGTGGCACTGGCGCCTAATTGAAGGTGGCGCTTAACTGAAGACAAATACGGTATTTTCAGTAAATCCGCCCAATCATGATCAACTAACAATATTCAATCTTTGAAATTAAAAAGTGCCTTAGGAAAGGAGGGTTTGTGAGAATTGATAGCAGTCGTACCATTCATCTTTGGTTCTATGATGCGGAGTATATTTAATTCTATAAGCTACAGGATCCATTTTACCATCCTCTAAAATTGTCTTCATTCGAAGAGTAGCTTCTCCTTCTTCCAGTTTACCTTTTTTCATGTCCTGAAAATGAGATCAAAACACTGAAATATGTTGTCATTGTGATAGTTCAACTTGTTAGTGTTACAAATAATAGTTCCCCAGTGCAATAATTCGAAAGACAAAAACTGCTATAAAGTACTCTTTTCCTGGGAACTAGACAGAGGTGACCTGCCTGGGTGCTTGACAGGTGACCTGCTGGGGGGCTTAACAGAGGTGACCTGCCGGGGGGCTTAACAGAGGTGACCTGCCGGGGGGCTAAACAGAGGCGACCTGCCGGGGGGCTAAACAGAGGTGACCTGCCTGGGTGCTAGACAGGTGACCTGCCGGGGGGCTAAACAGAGGCGACTTGCCAGGGGGCTAAACAGAGGTGACCTGCCTTGGGACAAGACAGAGGTGACCTGCCTGAGTGCTAGACAGAGGTGACCTGCCTGAGTGCTAGACAGAGGTGACCTGCCTGGGTGCTAAACAGAGGTGACCTGCCTGGGTGCTAAACAGAGGTGACCTGCCTGGGGGCTAGACCAAGGTGACCTGCCTGGGTGCTAAACAGAGGTGACCTGCCTGGGGGCTAAACAGAGGTGACCTGCCTTGGGACAAGACAGAGGTGACCTGCCTGAGTGCTAGACAGAGGTGACCTGCCTGAGTGCTAGACAGAGGTGACCTGCCTGGGTGCTAAACAGAGGTGACCTGCCTGGATGCTAAACAGAGGTGACCTGCCTGGGGGCTAGACCAAGGTGACCTGCCTGGGTGCTAAACAGAGGTGACCTGCATGGGGGCTAGACCGAGGTGACCTGCCTGGGGGCTAGACCAAGGTGACCTGCCGGGGGGCTAGACCAAGGTGACTTGCCGGGGGGCTAGACCAAGGTGACCTGCCTGGGGGCTAGACCAAGGTGACCTGCCTGGGGGCTAGACCAAGGTGACCTGCCTGGGGGCTAGACCAAGGTGACCTGCCTGGGGGCTAGACCAAGGTGACCTGCCTGGGGGCTAGACCAAGGTGACCTGCCTGGGGGCTAGACCAAGGTGACCTGCCTGAGTGCTAAACGGAGGTGACCTGCCTGGGGGCTAGACCAAGGTGACCTGCCTGGGGGCTAGACCAAGGTGACCTGCCTGGGGGCTAGACCAAGGTGACCTGTGGGGGGGGGGGGGCTAGACAGAGAAGATCTGCCAGGGATTTTACCTCAAACAATGTAAGAGACTCTTCCACTGGTCTGTCTCTCCAGGGCGATGGTGGTGGATTACGTCCTTTTATTTCTTCCTGTTTCTGATGACATACATATGCAAGACCTCTGAAAACAAATGAGATGTATCTTTTAGGAGATTTTTAAAGTAAAACTCACTTTTTTTAACTTTTTGTGGAAGACACATCAATGAGCTCTAATTTGTTTGTAAAAGTGTTTTATATAGGTAATTAAGATGCCAATTATGCAAATTAGCTGATTTCACTCACTGATTACACTCTTTTGCAAGATTTTTAATAAGCTACCATAGAGAGCTTTCTACATATATATAAACCAGGTATTTATAAGATAAGGGTATACAACTTATACATAACCACCTACAGTGATATGTGATAATGATCTCAAGGAAATTGAGTGAATGAGCGGTTGAGAATTATCATATTCAGTGTGCGTCAATTGAATTTATTTAAACACTAATCAGTTTTTTTTATATAATCACTAATTTGCATTAGAATTTATAATTTAGCTGTGTCTTAGGATCATCTTGCAATTCAATGGTTTGTCAATTTACACTTCTTTCATTGCGTATCACAAACTAGCATACACCCAATCTATAAACTCTTGATATAACATATATTTTAAATGTCACATTTAAAAAGGTTCTTCATTTTCTCAAAATTCAAACACTAAGTACTTCACACTACGATGTATGGGTTAGAAAATTGACACTGTCGTTCACATTTACAGTGTGTGTGTGTGTGGTATATCAGTATAGCAGTAAACATCAACAATGATTCCATAGAGGAACTCTGAAGGATCCATTGGTTAAATCACATCATCATTTACACCCACACTATCCTAAACTCCCTAAGAATATACCGGTATAACCTACACTCGTTCATAGACATTATTGGGTTATACCATGTGATAAGAGGGATGTGGTTACTTTTTTATCAGTTCAATGGTCAATGCATATAGCTCATGAAAATAGTCAGATATACACTCCCTAAAAATTGTACAACCCATACCCGTATTCAGACATTATTGGTGATCATACGATGAAATAAGAGGGATGTAATTACCTTTTTATCAGTTCAATGGTCCATGCATATAGTTAATGAAAATCGTCATATGTATACACTCCCTGATAATTGTATAACCCATACCCCTATTCAGACATTATTGGTAATACCATATGATAAGAGGGATGTGGTTACCTTTTTATCAGTTCAATGGCCCATGCATATAGTTCATGAAAATAGTCAGAAGCATGTGTTGTTTTGTACGGCGTATAACCTAGAACAAGAGTTAAAAAGATGTCACTCGTCAATACAGTACAACCTGGCCTCTAGGCACCAACTGATGGTTATCACTACCAACCCCAACATTTTCCCTCAGCTTTGTGCATTGCATCATGGGAATAGTTCAACAGAGCACATTTGCATTGAAAAGGACAAAAACTAATTTTGTAAATGTAATTTGTGACACATTTCGTATGTATAAAGTCTGTTGACCCAGTAAATTCAAGTCATGTAATAGCCATCACACTGCCCTGATCTATAACCAAGATTAATGAATTGTGCTGTGACTTATTAATACATTCTACATTTGGATCATGAGGTCGCAGGTCATTACTATCACACCCCAAAGTCAAAGGTCACCAGTATCACATGCTGTTGGGTAATGAATATTCTGCTTTTGGTCATTAATATACTACCCGGGGTAGTAACCAATAGTCATCAGATTATGAGAAACTGAAATCTTACCAAGCCATTCAACCATTTCAAGAATACCACGAAAGAATCTCTCTTCCTCTTTTTCAGGGTTTGTATCATCGTATCTTAGGAAACAGATGCCATCATGGGCCTGAAGAACAAAAATGAATACCACCATATGGGATTTGAGGATGTGTTCTTTACTGCACTACATGGCCACCAATCAGCCATTTTAGGTGGCTCGCAAAAACCTGCAGATGAGTACTGGTCTGACATTAGTGATTAATGAAAACTATAACAGTGACTTGTCAAAAAGTAACAGCTTGCAAATTATTGAAGTTTATATTTATGCGTCATTGCTGAAAGTAATGGTCATACGTACCCTTGCATAGCCAAAATTAAAGTTGATTGCCTTAGCATGGCCAATATGCAAGATACCATTGGGTTCTGGTGGAAATCTTGTCCGAATCTGAACAAAGAATAGAAAGAGGTAATAATATGCAGCTCAACCAACCATGTCATTAGAGGGCAAACTGCAACTGTACACATGTGTGGAATTTAGAGAAGAAGTGCAACAGTCATCATTACTGGCGGATTGTTAGGGTTAATGTACAAATGAACATTACTGTAGCAAATGGCTCACCTGACCACCAGTTTCTTCAAGGTGTTTTTTCATCAACTTCATAGTTTTTGGAGTGACCACATAGCCCTCAGTAGTGTAGTTTTCTCCTGAAAAACAAAGCGAATATAGGTTTCTAGGTACTGTGATTGCTATAGCAACTAGACAGGATGAATAAAAATTCAGAGTATTTTTAAGAGTATATTACCTGGCTTGTGAAACTTAATGGCATCTCCCATTATTTGATAGTCAGTCTTGGAATCCATAGGAGAGGCTAACTCTTTCTCAACTTCTGCTTTCTTTGTTTCTTCTTTCTTTGACTGAGTTTGAGGCTATAGATTAAAATTTTATGGTGAATTCAATTTAAATGGCAGTCACTGAGCAAAAATTCACAGGTCATTCAAGTTAATAAAAGTGTTAATTGTGTTTTTAATAGTCTGAATAGTAAATAAACCCACACAATCAACATTGGTCATCAAGTAATCCCAGACAAACATTGGTACAGCATATGCACTACTACTTCTGGCTAAATCACAGCTTTCAGAAAATGTATAGTTTGTTACAGTAGCATGCTTAGTAACTTTTAGAGAATGCCTGTATCACAGTTCAAATTATAATACACTTTGCTTCTGTTGCTACCGTAAAGCATGTGAGATGTTAGTTAGTTGTCCAAATAATTTATCTTATACTGGGTTATAAAACTACCCTTGGTGTCAAGCCCTGTACTTTCTCAAAACCAACATTATGCTTATATTTGTATGAATCCAGATTCACACTATTCATATCAAGTGCATATCGCAAATAAATTCAGTTTAAATCCACATTACATAGTAATATATTTTAAAGTGGTTTTATGAATGAACTTGCCTTAGCTTTCTGAGGTTTTTGTTTGTCAGCGTCAGTCTTTGGTCCCAACAAATCCAGTATCTGCATGTCGACCTCATTCTTGATACCTCTCCCATCAGCCCACTTCAGTTTACTACGTACCTCTCCTGGAAGAAACAAGAACATTCATCAGTGTATGATCAATTTGTCACTCATTGAACCTTCATTATTCATTGAATTGTTAGAAATATATAGCAATGAATCAAGTATCTCACCCATAATAGATCCGACTCCATAGTGATAACGCTGCTCAATCAATCCATCTTTGTGTTTTTTCAGTACTTCTTCAACCTATGAATGGTTTTATTAGTGATATTAATTTAATAAAGCAAATCAGATGACAAGGCAGGATATGTATGAAGGCCCTAGAATGAAGGTCCAACAGAACTAGAATGTCCGACTTGTTGACAGGTACTGTAAAAGGGTTGATTATTCACTGCGTTTTAATTTTGCTTATTTCGCTGACTGGAAAATGCGCTAAATTAAAACCTAGTGAATATGTAAAATTTAGCATAGAACACATTATCTAAATGATAAAACTGTGAATTTTAAAACCCACTGAATATGTCTGAAATGATAAATCAGCAAAATTTAAACCCAGTGAAAATTAGTCTATTTACAGTATTACCATATTACCCCGGGCACGCGCCCCTCCCTGGGCAAGCGCCCACCCCCCTGTTTTCACAAAAGTTACATGTTGGGGACATCTTCGGTTAAACGCCCAGGGTGATTTTTAGCCAAGAACGGGATCAACAATAAAGTATTATTTGTCAAAAACGAACGCGTTTGATTTATTTAAATAGTGTGTTTGTTACAGTAGTTCTCTTTTGCGAGTGTGTTTTGTTTGTGTTTTTACGTAAAAACTCATTGGAACTTAACGACGTGAGATGAACCACGCAGCGTGTGGCGCACACGTTCTGCTTTCTCTTCATTCACGATGAATCCAATATTGCAATAATCCATACCTTGGTGAGTGGTTTGAAGCACTTAGCTTTGGTTTCAAAACGTAGCATCGCCAGGCGATGGACGCTGAGCTTTTTGGCAACGACCGCAAACGTATCCGTGTCCAGCCATTGGTTGGCCACGTATAGGTCAAAATACGCGTACTATTTTTAGTTTGGCTCTTCTGTTTCACCCCCTCCGGAATGTTCTACTTTCGCAGCCTTATCGCAGGTTTTTCAAAAAACGTCGAAAAAAACACAAGAATTAGTAGAAATGTTCCTGTTTTGGGCGGATTATTGATAGAAAATAATGTCTTTATTACAAAAATGCTGAAAAACCGTGAGTTTTTGCCTTAGTTATTTTTTTATTGGCGAAAATTGCGAACTCGGCAAATTTGGTTGCACAACTTCCCTTTATCATACACACCCAGCGACACCGGTGCCAGCTGACTGCAAATGGAAGCTAGTACTTTTGAGACATCACGTCGTAAACTTGCTAATTTCTTTCCATCCTTCATCACAGCTATGGCATTATGGTCATGTGGATTATTTTTCTGTCGTTGAAGAAAAAACATTTTGCCGACCTCAAGTCCATTACGATAACCATAATGAGGCATGCCGACGATGGGAACTTGTTGCATCATAATTTTGTCGTGTCTGTGGGTGCGTGAATAAATCATGTTAATGAGGTCGACCAGAGTTTATTTTCAGTCTGTTTTTTATGTATCGCCATTTGGATATGTTTATGTATTCACAATAGTTTGTAAACATTTCACATCAGTAATAAAAGGTTTATTTGTTTCATAACCCTGTCTGCTATTCTTCAGTAATTACGATGCGATGTATCAATACGTGCGTGAACAAAATTATGCTAATGAGGCCATCGCCATCTTGGATTACAAGCGGTAGTTTTTCCCGGCCGTTTCGACTTGCACTGATCACGGTTACTAAAAATGTAACCGTGCATTGATTACAATACTTACCATACTTTGTAGCCAATTTCAATGAGTATTAAATACAACTTCATTCGCTGACATAAAACAAGTTTTATTCTTGAAATTTGACCCTGTGTCTTAGTGTTCCCACAGTTCTTGACCGTGCTCACATTTATTCAAGTTGAAACCTCGCATAAATCAAGAAATAAGTACGTGTACAAAGTGTACGAAAGCATTCCTTTATTTGACCTTATCATACGATCACAAAAACAACTTTTTTAAATCTTTTTTGGGGTGGTCCTCGGGTAAGCACCCACCCCCAATTTTTCACAATTTTGTATGTTCAGGCCCCTGGGCGCGTGCCCGGGGTAATACGGGGTACAATATTTTCTGATTGGGCAGAGGATGGTCACAGTGCTCTCAAATATTCCATGTACAAAGGCCTGACAACAGTAGAGATGGCATGGCGAGCGTATGTCTACTACAAGACTATGAAATGAGTCAACATCATCATCATTGCATTCTGTGAATAAATGAAGATGCAATTTCCTTATGTGTCTTATGGAAACTTACCACTTCTTCAATCTGCTCTGGTGTAACAACGACCCCAACTCCACATGCTGCTTCAAACGCACTGATATCAATCGGGTCAAGAGGATTGCTCTTGAAGTAATCAAAAGCCGCTGAAATGCATCAAAACATGAATCTGTCAACTATAAACATCCAGATTGTTGTGCACATCAAATTACTGATTTGTTCCCTGCACAGCAATTAGGTTTCTGCCTTCAACTGTACATTTTCTGTGCTGAAGCATTTGAATATACGAGGATTCAATATGTGTTTTTTTCAAATCCTGGTGAATGCTAGTCTTTCCCATGAGCGTAAATTCAAATTATCAAAAATACCCCAATAAAGCTCCCAGAGAGCAACTTCAACAGTTGGAGATAATTATATAAAAGGATACAATTTCTATAAGAAACAAGTTTGGTGACCTAAACTTTTTTGAACCCAGACTTGACATTGTGAGTAAGTGAAAGCTACTTTCCACACATTTTCTCACTTCCGAGGGACATACTACCATTAATTAAATAAAGATAATGAAAGATGGTTTGTATTCAGTACAGATAAAGTTACCTGTGAGCTGTGCTTCTGAAGAGATCTTCTTGGTTGCAATATACTCCACCAGTAATGAAGATCGACTCTTTTGTTTAAGTCTAGTTGCAATATTGTATAACAATGTACCAACAGTTTTTTCCACAGAGCTGCCAATTTTATTCTGTGCCTAATGTAGGATAAGGAGCATAGAAACTATTAAGTGCTTGGTCTAGGAAGGAGTAGCACT
Source organism: Saccoglossus kowalevskii (assembly GCF_978046115.1). Taxonomy (NCBI): domain Eukaryota; kingdom Metazoa; phylum Hemichordata; class Enteropneusta; family Harrimaniidae; genus Saccoglossus; species Saccoglossus kowalevskii. Next base: position 27,682,662 of record NC_140643.1, on the reverse strand, counting down.
ATAACTGCATCTAAACTAGTGGTTGCCTAGTAACTGTAGCATTGTAATTTACAATGTTTTTACCACAATATAGATATGTTGGACAGACTTGTTCTATTAGTTTGAAAAGTATGAGACAATTACCAATTACACATCTATGTGGGGACTTGAGACACAGACATAGTGGGGAAAATTCCTGTCTGTTGTAAAATGACTTACTGTATATCAACTGTACTGTATATCTATAAATTGTTCCATGTATTTCCTCACATTTTTGGAAGACAATTTATCTAATGAGACTGAAACATCTGGGTCAAAAATTTAAAACTGTGTCACCATGAGACAAATTCACTGTCATCGCCTGCCACAACGCGTCTGGATCATATTATAAGAGATGTATTTATTCATTATCATAATATAAATTGGAATAAATTTAAACAGCCCACAATCAGGGATAGATTTTATAGCTCAGTAGACCCATTTGACACTACACGAACAGAAAGCGATTGTGCTATGTGCTCCAGGTGGCATCTCTGGACTTTGCTGGATGAGTATCTAGATGACAAATGATAAGTTGCCATAGACTAATTAATGACTGACACAATAAACTGTGAGGTCATCATATTTAAAACTGAGACAGCATGGTTTGAGGTTGTTGCTACTGAGATCTTGTTCGACAAATTGGGTTCACACTGTACATGACCCTGAAATCTGGCGAGCAAAACCAAGTACTACCATAGCCAAACTGGCATTAAATATCCAAGTCTGAGAAGTCTGGGGAAACGTCAGATAGAGAACATTCCAACATACATACACTATTCAGTCCTGGGCTTACAGTTACATGTTTTGTACTATGCTGTTAATTTCTAGAATTGTTATTTTTCTAGCTAGTTTATTTATATAACATTTCACAAGTGTATATGTGAGGACTAAGTAATGTCTCCCTCCCTCTTGTCACTGGATCATTACCGACCTTGCTGTGGTGTCTACAGTGCGTAATTTTGTAACCTCCACAGCAGTGAGCTCCATACGAGAACTACCGGTATACTAGAAGAATGGTTAGGAAACTCTATTGTTAGAAATGCTAATTACCGTTGACTTCACTTCGATGCGTGTCCAACCACTATAATGTCATCGCTTATATTGCAATCTTCGCTTGCTTTTCATGCGTGTCCACTAAACTGAAGAAATAGAGCTAATTAAGTCTAAAGATCGACGTAAAACATCACCAACTTCTGTGCGAAGGTTGTGTGATATTCAAAGTTTCGTTGTTCTCGAAAAATGAAAATACCGATTGTTTGTTTTGTCTGTGAATGGCATTTTGTACTTCTAAAACTCTGTCTGTGAATGTTCTAAAATGTTAGTATTTGTTACTAAGATATTGTTTTGGGTGTATTAATATGGAACAGTAATTATCAAAACTAGTTTCAATCGTTATTTTAAAAAATAACACTTATTGTTGAAGTTAGTGACGTCAACCATTTTGTCTGCCTTTGTCATGATAGTTTGGGAAAATTGTGGGAAATCGAATGGAATTATATTTAGTACCACGCATTGTTAAATTAGTATTTATAGTTTAAAATTTGTACCCCAAAAATGCATCTCGGGATGCTTCACAAGTTTATTTTGTACATTGAATAGAATCTGTGAGCCTTTTATAAGAGAACTATAATAGCTTAATTAAACAAAGCAAGTTTCATTTTCTTGAAGTTTGCAGACATTTTTCTTCCAAGTAACAAGTCGGCCATTCCCCCCCCCCCCCCCCCCCCGACCCCCGACTGTGACACATGAAGTTCTATGGTGCCATAGTGCAGTTTCAATCAGAATATTTTTTTTTATTTCAATGTGGGGTGGTAAGCCTATTAACTTAAATTGTTCATTGCTGAGTTAAGCTCTTAATCCTTTAGTATTCCTGGTGTTTGAACTCGATGATAGTTGCCGTTTGTTTTGTATTGACCATAATATTCAGATTACACAGAAACAATTTTCCGATGAAATATTATATCATATTGTGCAGATCATAAATAAGATCGTTACTCATGGGCAGTCATCTTTGTTGAAAACAAGAAGTCACCATTCACACTACACACCAGGAACTAAACAGTTGGACATTTAATTCTGCTCATTTATATGATACACAGAATTTCGCAAAAATATTTAACTTTTTATAGAATCTTTGCATCCTCTGCTTTTGAAAATCACTGTCAAATATGGCATGCGACAGCGAGCAGTTATCTATTGGTGCGATGGTATAGTTTTGCTGTCAACCCTGTACACTCGTATTGAAACCATTTCACCGTGCAGTCGTTGCTGTCACATGCAATCATGCTTTTTGTTGCTTCACCACCACATATACGAAAGGACTGCTGAAAAATTACTACCCAGTAGTTCATTTTCAACTACTGCCTAGTCTGCCCATTTTTTCCGCATAAAAATCTTCAACTATATCGCAAATTTCTACGGAAACTCACGCCTGACGTCATGTTTGTTACTCTGGTTCTGCACATGCACAGTTCATTCGCATAATTTCCGAAGTTTCGAAATACTTAATCCCCTTAAGGGATTAAACAGATAATAGGAAAACAGATAACACATTGTGTGCTCGGCAAACAATCGCCAACTATCCTAGTACACAAAGGAAACAATAGGCATCACTGCTCCTTCTTTTTTTATCTCCATGCACATACTAACAAAAGGACCAAGTGAGTTTCCTAACCATTCTTTTAGTAACCGTGACCAAATATATATTTTGTGTACCTAATAAACTATGCTTTCATCTAACTCATGTGTGGGGTTGTACGAGTAAGATTGATCGGTATGCATATAACTGTATTGAACTATACTGGTTCCTATCAGTCTAAATTATCAATTCCCATAATTTAAGAACCCACACATTAAGTAGTAAAAATACTGAAAACTGTTTTGGCCTAATATTTGAACCCATGACCTTGTGACACCAACATAACAATGAATCAAGAATCAAAGTTCCAGGAAAATACGTATTTTCAGTCAATATTTTTGCAGATCTGACTGGGGAGAAAGGCCCCTGTGGGGCAGATATTCAGTAAATGCCAGTAATAACACTGCAGGCGATGGTCAAAGAAAACAATTAAATTACTATAGATCATTCACCAGTAGTATTTAAAGCATTTCAAGAATTTCTCTAGCTTTACTATACTTCTTGATCTCTCCTAAAAGTAACTTGTAAAGCGTTTTACGATTACTATTAAATGTCAGGCTGATGCAATGATTGAGCAACTGGAACAAACTAAAAACAAAAGTTGTCAGTGTCGTGTATTAAACAAATGAAACAAAACAAAAAATGCACTTGAACATTAAACAAGAAACGCCAATGGCTGTGGGTACTTAGGTTCTGCATGTCAATCTAATATTTTTGTTTAATGCAGTGTTAGGATCCAACGTAAACGATACAGTGTTCGAACATATAATGAATGACACCAGTAACATCATTGATGGGGGCTCCACGCCACGACTCATTTTCGAGCGTGATTTCTCCCCGCTACATTAGAATTTATTAGCAAACTTTAACCAGGACTTACCTCGATAACTATCTTCCTCAGATCTTCAGCAAGACCTTCATTCTTTATAGTTTCCTTTGCCTTTTGCTCGCTCAACCCGATGCCAGTAAACAGCTGTACTAGATTGTCCGCCATGTTGTTAGACAAGTTGCTATGCATTGTGGGTAAAGGAAGTTCGTCTGCAGAGAATACCATCTAAGAACAAGATTACGTTCGGGATTATGGAGGGGAGGAATGATTCTTTGTCAAGGTAAATTGGTAAATATGTAACATTGTGTCAAATTAATTGACATTAATTTTAAATTAAAAATAGTTAAGGACCCATATACGTGCCATGTTTCAGGAGTTGTAATGTTCCTAACCACGCATCAACTTGAACTATGTCCTTCTATTGCGACACAGTGACTTGAAGTTATCGGTTGCTTCTAAGCCAATGAAAGCATCTTCATTGGATTCGAATGAAACGCAAAAGTTTTTATAAATTTCTATAAAAAACATTAATTTCTTCATTAAGATTCCAATCAAAAATAAATAATAAACTTGCAAAAGTGGGGCATTTTCTAGAGATTTGCTATCATAGTAGAAAAAAAACATACCTCAAACATACTTTCAAAAAATAAATCCAAATAGTACTATCCACACAACAAACTCATTCCCTTTATTTTCATTAATATTTACATTGTATTTAATTTCAAGATTCAAGCAGTTTCTATTGACCAGTAGACCATTTTCAAATGACGTCATTGTGCACTGCAGTTGTTGATTGGCTGGTTGGATTCAACTGCCATTGAGCTGGTAAATGGTAAACAAAGAGGGTGAACAATTTACTGCAGTCAAAGTCTTGTGCAGCTTAATTTTATATAAGAGTTGTAATGGTTCAATTGTCAAATAAAACCCCAATCATCACTACTCTCCAAGATTCTCTTACTAATGAATGCAACTTTAAGAAACTCTTGATCAAGGTTCAATGTGATAAACCTTTACTCGGCCTGGTTGATTCTTGAATCATGATGCATTAAAACTGTTACAATTGGAAAATGGTCACATGTCATTATTTTTTCAAACATGGAATATTGTTTCTGTGACAGCAGATTTGTAATCTGACATAATAATATCATAACTGATAATACAGAAACTAAAAGAACTTCACATTGTTTCCTAACATGTTTATCTTCCCAAGAAGATAAACTTTTTGCATGGTTATGTACTATGTTATACGCTGCCCTCTGTGTCTCTGTGATGATGAACACTTAAATAAAGGTTGCCCTCTTGAGGCTATTTTAACATCACTTTCTTCAGATTAACTAAGAGGGCAGCCTTTGTTAACACCATCAACGATGCAAACATTGATTCATTGTACATATAGGGTGAGCAGCACAACTAGAAAGCCTCGCATTTGAATTAATTTATTTAATTATTCTCACCTCTGAACTGAAGAAACATCGTCTTATTAGAATATATTTTATATTTCATTTTTTGTCATTATCCAAGCTATTTGTTTTAGGTTTGCAGTTACACCCATTTTTATAGTCACTAACTCAGTTTTTCAGTTTAAAATTTTTGACACATGATGGAGACAGATTCTGCAATTTGCAAAATGAGATTCTTGATTCTGTGAAAAGATGGCAGAGGAGTGGCATCAAGATCATGTCCCTGGAGTTTCCATGGCAACACACAGATAACTGATCAATTGTGTGGGTGAGGCTGATCACTCATTTTGTTGCAAATCAATTTCTTTAAATGCCAACCTTCATCAGTGTAATTCTATTGAACTTTACCATGATAGAATAATTAGCCAAAGTATTAAATGAGCTTAGGAATCCAATTTCATAATTACCGGTTAGCAAGATGATCCACAATGACTGAATCTTCTTTTGCCCATACCTGGACAGAAATAAAAAATAAAATACTATATAGAATACTGTTGTATATTCAGGGGTCAATATAAGTAATTTTGTCAAGTGTCTGCAACATTTGGACTATAAAAATGAGTTTATCCCCAGTAGTATAGCCCTTATTTGACTTCACACATATATTTGATAAGCACTTCATAAGGAGATTGATGTTGTATCAAATTTGTCTAGACTGAACACCGAAGTGTCTGAATATTGATCGGTGCATGTTTTCATCTCGTTTTTCAAATACTGAAAAATACTTCCTGGAATTATAAATTTTGGTTGTTTTTTATGAAGTTTATTTTCACTGATTTTTGATGAGTCAAATGTAAAATATAGGAAAAAAAGATACCGTATTTTTGCCGGATTATATTTTCACTGATTCATTCCAACTGAAAATTATCTTATTTACAGTACGCTTTCATAAATCTTGTTCAAAAACTAGACATAATCGCATAAATGTGCATGTCAATTTTTGTTTTTCGTTTCATCAACCTTTGACTGAGTGGAAGCCTTTTTCATCCCCAAAAAGTCATATTGAAAAAATTCCACATGTTGTCCATCAATCATTTTTCAGGCATGTCTTTACTGATTTCATTTAAATTTGTTATTGGCAGGTTACTGGTATTCATTATTTTATTTTGTGATTTGAATCAAAATGACTTATTGGTCAGCCTGATGGTTTAATTTTCATTTGTTCTTAACCATTTTTTGACTGGTTTTGGTACAATTACACGTCATAATCACATACATATGCATGTTGATATGGTTTTTTTATTTTGTTGTTCTTTGACTGACTGAGAACAAAAAAACTCTCAAATAATAAAATACTCATAATTCAAAAAATATGTTAGTTCCATTGCAGAATAACTTTAGCTGTTCCATGAGATGGCTGTATGAATGAATAAAATGAAGATATTCTTTGCTAAATCTAAATTATTTCACTTTTTATGTTTTTAAGTACTATTCTCAAAACTGGAATTATGACATTCATGTCTTGTTTTACATAGAAAGTACAATGCATTTTTATTTGAAAATATTCTTTTGCTGTCATAATTTTCATCCCACAGCTCTTCAAGGTGGGACACCGACTGCACACCCACACAAAATCCTCCTAAATGAAAAAATTGAAAAGGTCACATCTGTCACATCCTGGGAATTGAAATAGAATTATAGGATATCGCAGCAGGAAGGTCAGATATCCCACAATTCAATGCACCATAATATGGGATGAATTGTATGTAGTATAATTACTTGACAACCATCGTCAAAGACTAGAATGTGTGATAAATATGATTTTCTTGTGAAATAAAGCTCAGGTAGTCATTCAACACATTAGTATGCCTCTCATATACCAGTACAATTCTTCACGATATAAACCTGTAATATGTTTCTTTCATGTCGAGAACCAGTTTGTCCTATAACTGGACTGATTTTATGAAAATAAATCTTCAAAATCAAGTTGTTTATAAAATGTTAATATCATTTTACCAAATTATGAATTCCATGACTATAGTTAGATGTTTTTCAAGGTCACTATACCAATTTAATATTTTCTGTTGCGTCAATCACGTGTCAGTGAATTAGCACAACTAGTTGCTTCACAACAAATTTTTGTACGTCAGTGACACATCATATGTAGCTATTGTACAAGTTTACCAGTTGACATTGACCACTGGTTCATTGACTGCTTGTATAATGACACAATTCTGTCAAGTGATCTTGACATTTAAACCATTATATAATCTATTTATAGACTTATTAACGTCAGAGTTGTTTCTTGAGCATTGTTATTGTTCAATTGTTGTTGAGTTGCTGATTAATTAAAAGGGGTTAATTAATGCATTACAGTAATTGTATTTTTTTTTCGCCAGTACATCATGCTTGGGAGCGGGTCATTTAGTTCTAGCAACGCGTTAGATACGAAAGTAGAAAAACTAGATTTCTTGTCTCATTAATTATTGATTAATTATTAATTAATTATTTGCTATTTTCATTGATAAGTATGAATTGCTAAATTAAATCCACATCAACATGTAAAACAAAATATTTTCTTTGCCTTAAGTTTGTGAACCCATGTGAATTGCTCAAAATATCAAAATAGCAAAATTAAAGACCAGTGAAAATAATGGTTTCACAGCAACACATTACAAGCCTGCCTTTGTTTTGGTCACACTTATGATCTGTCAATCTGTTAGCATAATGATTGGCAGGGTGGTTACAGCGCCCTCTGTGGCAGGGTTGTAATAGGAGAGATAAAGGAAATGCAGATGAAACAAAGAAGCTAACTTTAACAAGTTATTTGAGTATTTTGTCAAAATCTGTATTGATATTATAAATTACTTCAAAGTAGATGCATGCTCCAGTCTGTTTTGTCTTGTTTGTGTTGTTAAACTTGAGATGTGCTCCTTCCCTTGAACATGTTTGTATATATAATAATAATATTTACGCAATAATAATATTTATTCAAAACTAAAATGAACTACAGTGGGTTGTTCCATGATCATATAACAATATAAATAAAAATAAATATATGTATATTATTATGACATTTGCTGTTGTTGAGAGTTGTCAACTATTGATAAATAAATGAAAAAGCACTGGAAGATATGTTCATCCGAAACATCGTCTACCTTTGGTCAGCTGCATCGTTCGCATTGTTCACTGTCTGCCATATTTATGCCCCCAGTAAATGATTGTGTGAACCCAAAGTTACAAGATCTTTATCTTTTTATTAAACATGGGGTAACTTTTCCCAGTGAGAACTATCAGTAGGTAATGTGTGTGATCTTTGTATGTTGATTCGTGAAGGTTACTTTGTAGGTGAACACAAGCTAACCTTTTATTACTATGGTAACAATCATGAGTATGATAAAGATGAAAGATACTGTGTTCCAATTACAACAAAAATAAAGTTCTCCCACATAGCAGGAGAGATAAACAGATATACCACAAACAATGGCTGTATATTTTGAAAATACCCCATTGTGTATGCCACATAAAATAATGAGCAGTTTTATGCTTGTCATTGATAATAATAGGACAAGGGACCAATAAACCATCATAATGGTATCATATATTTGTCAACACCATCATGACCAATAGCGAATTATATCCACTGGGTCCAAAATTTATAGAAATTATAGGAAAATACATACTAATGTCGAAAATTTTGGCAAAAATAATTGTATTCATAGTGTTAAATTGTAAAAATTGCAGTTTAGCATGTAAGTGTTATAATTATAATGATGTTTAATTACTACAAATGGAACTGACAATTAGAAATGAATGAGTTGGTATGAATCAAACAATTATCACACACACTGACCTTTGTTCTGATGTCTCTGATTAAGTTCAAGTGTAATCTCTTTTTGACAATGTAAAAAAATATATTGTACATTGTTTAGATATCATCAACTAAAAATAACTTTTATATCTATAACTGGATGTTACAGACTATTAATAAAGTATTGGCTTATGACATTCCACTAACAGTTAGTTCTAAAATAGGATATTTAATGCTCTGAATTTATAATTATTATTTTTTCATCTTCACTTTAATATTTACAAAATACAGTAATTTTTTTTATACAAATGTAATATAAACAATTATTTATCAAATAATTTAATTTTTTTTTTGCTAAATGAAAGATTGTGCGAATTTGATAACAGTTCACAAAAAGGGCAGGTAGGTCATGACAGTTATAATCTCATAGAAATTGTTCGTTCATATACTGATCGGTTCTCTTTAAAAATATGTTGTACAGGTCAATGACGGTTCGCTTTTTGATGTTTAATTAATATGCCATGAATTTTGCGAGGATTTGTTTGCAGTTAAATTGAATAAAATACATGTGGTGAGAATAAAATGTCTTGCACAGTTTCCCACTATTATGGCGTCAAATTGCTTGTTAATTATATGTAGTTATAAGATGAGTACTTATGAGTGACACAAATTATTAAGAAATTCAGATGAATTTCTATGGCAATTGTTTCTGCATATTGTCAACTAAAAAAATATTATGTACTGAGTAAAAGCGAATGCATGTTGATGACTTGTGTCGATTCTGTGTTCTTTTCCAGTCTTGAACAACCTGTATACTAGTATCCCATCCCATAAATTAGTAGATTTCCCATGGGATGATAGTAATTTTCCATCATGTCACTTCTCATAAGAGCTGAGGCTTTCTGATATGTAATTGGGCTTGTTACCTGTTGATCAGAGTAATAAATAGATTAATGAAATAAATAAAATTATTAATAACATTTTTAAAATGTTTTTTTTTTAAATATTATGAACCATTACATCATAGCAGGAATATATGTCTCAGATTAAATATATTTAATGATTCAAACTTCACCATTTGAAGGTATCCAACCTGGATTTTAAGTTTTGCAGTACTATGCATCTGTACAATGCATTATGGGAAATGACTTGCCATTATCACGCTGGGAACTCACTAAATTTAACGTCAATCTTTTAAAAATATTTGGATTCATATCTTTCAGTCTACGCTATGAGCAAAATTTTCGCACATTAAAGGAAATACTTTCACCAGGAAAACCAATGCAAATAAATGTTCTTGCTGTTCTGATGTTTTTTTTAGAGACCAACATTTTCTGGATTCTAATGGAATGAATCTAGAATAGGTGTTGTATGAAAAAAAAAATTGACACATAATCTTGAACCTGAACCTTCGCATATTGTCAGAGCATAACAAGCTACACCCCACCCTCCATATATGTACCCTGGTCATTGAGGGCGCTGTTTGTATGATACCCTGGTACTGTTTATCACTAGGATATTGATAACCCCCTGACCATGAAACCGAGCTACCTGTAAACATGGACCTTTTACAAATTGGGGTTTGTAGGTCTATGCTCAATAAATGATCCTGTTGATGATTATGTCCCAGCTGGACATTGTAACTTAAAAACATCCTTTGGTGAAAACAGACCAATGAATTGTATGTAAATATCCAACATTGTATGCTAATGTTGTTAATATCACAAGTTTGGAGACAGCGCTGGGTCCTGTATGTTTATACATATATTTCATTGTGAGAAGTTTATTGGTTTGGTTCAATGATAGTTAACACTTTTAGAGATCTCTGTAGTTAAATTCTCTGGACAGTGTCATCCACCTAATATGTCAAACGGCGTTCACTGTTTGTAACAAATGGGACACAGAAGTTTTTTGATGGTTTTCTATGAAAATTTTTTAAATATTATAAACTCTGTTGTTTATAAGTTGTATTACATAATATGATCTGAAATAATGAAGAGAATGCTGATAGTACTTTATTGAGATAAAAATACAAAATACTGTATTAAATTTGTAATATAACTTGATTTTGATTTTTGTTTTTTAAATAATATATATTTCCAAAAGATTGTTGAATGCCTGTTGAAGACTAAAAGGGTTTAAAATTAGTGTGAGAACAGATGCCAAGAATGTTGTTTACAGCCAAATAGTGATAACAATGGATGGCAATGAGTCAAGATTTCAAGTAGTCAACATAATGGGTCATGGATATGGAGGTCAGCATTTAAGCATATCTGTGAATTTGACCTCCATTTTCCATCAGAGTACACATTAATATTTACAGGGTATTTTAAGGCTATCATTTTTCTGGTTCTGTTTACTATAAAGATTGACTGCATTTACTTGTTAACTGACAGGTACATTGTTTAGAAATTACAGTAAATGAACAAAGTGTAAATAAACACCACTTTTTTTTTTAATTGACTTCTGTTTGTGATGTGTTTATATATCTTTATAAGCAACTGTCAACAGACAACAGCAGTGCAAGTAGTCAACATAGATTGTGGGTCATTATGTATCTTTGATTTTGACCTCTATTTCCAATCAGAATACACGTCAAAATTTACGGGAGATTTTTTAGAACCATCATTGTTCTTGTTCTATTTATTTACTATAAAAGTTGACTGGCATATACTGCATTTTCTTGCAAACATGTATATTGTTTAAAAATTTAAGTAAATAAACAAACTGTAAATAAAAATCACTTCTTTTTTTTTAATTGGATGTGTTTATATCTTTATAAGCAATTCAACTGTCAACAGACAACAGACAACAGCAGTGCAAGTAGTCAACATAGATTGGGGGTTATCAGTCACGTATCTGTGATTTTGACCTGATCAGAATACACATCAATATTTACTGGAGATTTTTTCCCAACCATCATTGTTCTAGTCCTGTTTACTATAAAGGTTGACTGGTTTATACTGCATTTTCTTGATAACTGACAGGTACATTGTTTAGAAATTACAGTAAATGAACAAACTGTAAATAAACACCCCGTGTTTTTTCTGAAATTAAATTCTGTTTGGGATGTGTTTATCTTTTTAACAGCTCAACTGTCAACAGTCAACAACAGTGTTTTTGAGTTTTTTGCAATATTAATTGGAGTGCTTTCTGCAGAAGTTCATGTAAGCAAAACATGTTTATATTTGTGGGATAACCCATTTTGTTGTGACATTTTGCCTGTTTTTTATGTAATTCTCTGTATGTTTTTTTAATTTTCTATTGGCTACGAGTCATAATAAATATTTTTGAAAAAATTATTTGGGGTTTCAAATTTGTGAATGGAGGCAAAAGTTGACTTTACTTAAAGGGGCACCTTCCAGTTAAGCCTAATTTCACAACGGTTTACTTTCTGGATTAAAATAACAATGGATAACAAAAGATAGATAGATTTAACATTGTAAACAACATAAACAATAGTGTCCAATGATTCTTTGGTGCAATCCATGAGATTGAGCGGTTCCCTTTAAGCATGGTGCTTTAAGGTATAACAAAGTCACACTGATCTGTTATTACTACATGTAACTTTAATAAATAAATGAAATAAATAAATATTACTAACTTTTTTCAGTACATTCACATGCAAGCAATCTAGCTCGATCATTAAAATATGACTTTGATATTGATATTGATAGACTCATGTCTGCTCATTGTTTGCCTAATCTTATTTATACTAAACCTGACATTTTGATATCAAATAATCCCCCGTTTTGGTAACCCTGCCAAATATTTTTATTTTTTGTTGTTAGATGTAATTTACATGGTAGCTGCATGTAATTTACGTGGTAGCTGCGATGTAATTTACGTGGTAGCTGCGTGTGACAGTTACAATAATAAAATAGTATTTGTATTTTATTGATATTGATTGGTATTTATTACTTAATGTATTAAGTTTTTTTTTTGCTTTGTAATATTCAATCAAGAGAAACTCTATAGTCTGACCATGCCTTAGTTCTATCATCCCAAACATATGGGATGTGTCTGCCATTCAACTGCAGGAAATGAAAGAAAACTTTTAAATTCTAAAGTTCCATTACCAGGAAGAGTAATGGAAAAATCATAGAATAGCTAGTTGTCAATTTATTCATTTAAATTTGAATAAAATATTAACTATTGTAATCATCCATGGTAACATATGGTAGTTCATTTTACCTTCATTAAAATGGTTTAAATGTCATTTAAAAAGTGTTAATTAGTAGGAAATAGAGTAACAGATAGATGGGTCAATGACCTTTAGGTATATATAGTGAACACAGTGGTGTTGAGGGACTGTGTAGTGAAAGATGGGTTCATTTCCATTACCAGCTGTTCACTAAGCAGTATAACATTGAGTATTGAAAGTCTGCCCAGAACTACAAAAACATGCAGTTTTAGCTTAGCATGAATTAAAACAATTTGGCAAAATTTCCTGTATTTGTACATGTATGGCCAAATTCCCTGTACATGTATTTGTAAGGTCAAATTCCCTGTACATGTATTTGTAAGGTCAAATTTCCTAAAACAGTTTAAAAAGTTCATATTAGTATTCGATTTTCACTTATCAGCAGATTGAATTTAGTTTGTAACAGCCAGCTGAAGTAACTCAGGTAAATACTCCTAAAAGTTGACATTTGAAAATTAAACACACATCATATATTTAAATAGACGAATTAGAAATTTAATTGTTTTCTTTTTTTCAATACTCCCACGTACATGTACCATTATGTTTTCAACATATGTTGCATGGGATGAATTATTCTAGACTTCATTGGAAACAATTAATAGACAGTACTCAAACCATGCCATATAAATATGTCAGAATTATCAAAAATGAAGGATTGTGTTATTTGAAAGAATTTAAATCTTTATTTATTTGTATGCGTGAGGGAGGTGTTAGTGTGGTATAATGAGAATTATTAGCACGTGACATTTTATAATATACACGCCCACTCAAGTGCTGTAATTCCACTATTAAACTAAATGTGATAATTAAGCCACCTCCCTCCCTATGTCAGCATGTGCATCATTTTTCACACTTTTTGGAGAGGGGGTGCCAAATATTGTTATAATTAAAGAACAATTTTATTTATTCGTCTCAATTTTTTCCAAAAAATTAAAACATTTTTTGTGTGATAATTTACCAAATGTATTTGCATTATTTGTAGGATATGCGTAAATTACAGATGTATTTTTATAGTCAATTTAGTAATATTTTAATGATTTATTATACAGCCAATGATGGTATATTTGTGATTCTATTGGAGATGCGTTTCTAAGAGAGCAAACATTTGTCAGTGCTTTGGGTGGCTGACTATTATATAATTATGTAGGGTTTTCATTTTTAGCCAACAACAAGCTTAGTAGGTATAACAATCCTAGGCTATTATTTCCACCAACTGTTTGAAATTATACATTTGTTCACCTATTCTAAAGTATCGATGCTATTAAATATGTTTTTCATTAGTAATTAAGTTTTTGAAAACCATCAATCTGATTGCTTTGTGTGGAATTTTATTACATTTTGTGATTAAATCATTATTTGTTTATTTCTCGTTTAATATTTGGTAGTTTTATTAATTTCAATTTGTTTTGTTGAACATTATCTTCCATTTGAATCAATTGAAACATTGGCTAAATCTGAAATATTTTTTTCAAAATCGTTGAGGAACACTGGCCACATATTAATAAGTATGCTACAAGGTCTGTAGACAAATTTAATTTCACAAAATGAATTACATTTTCAGAAAATCTAAAGCACTGTTTAAAAAAAATTTAGTAATTGAGCATATTGCAGTCGCACCATATGATTTTAATTCTTGGAAAAACTACTAAGTGATCATTAATGTTAATCTAGTGTCGGTATACTCTGGAGCGTTCCTAACCAGCTGCTGATTCTGTCACAGAATCCATGTTTTAGCCACACAATATGCCAGTTCTCGGAAAAGTGTAATCTTTTACCATATTTTTTTTAACTTTTTTCCAGTAGAGTGATTGAGATAATCTTCAGGTGAAATGTGCAAATCAAATTAATCCATGCAACTCGTGTCTATTTTTACAATCAGGGCAAATGATCTGGTTACCTACCTGTAACTGTTTGTTGAACTCAAAACTATAACTAGAATATCAATAGTTGTCATAATACCCAAATTATCAATAATATGGGTACTCTAAGATACCCAATATATATTGCCGCATTATCTCTATTACCGGTAGATGCACATCTCTGGTAAAAGTTCACATTTACCAAAAATTGCATTTACTGTATGCTAGTTCATTGAAATTATTTTGATCATATACACCCCTGTTATTTACATCAGCACATCCACCTCTAAAACTATATTACTGTATCAGTTAATATGAAATGTGATATATGACATTGAAACCCATATTATTATTAAAAAAATGTATTGATTTTGATTTGGTAGTCGGTAGACCCTCTGCTACGTCTATGCCCAGAAGCTTTCCATTTGACAGGGTTGACAGAAGGGTGGGTGCATATGAAACCTGTAACTGTTTGTTGAACTCAAAACTATAACTAGAATATCAATAGTTGTCATAATACCCAAATTATCAATAATATGGGTACTCTAAGATACCCAATATATATTGCCGCATTATCTCTATTACCGGTAGATGCACATCTCTGGTAAAAGCTCACATTTACCAAAAATTGCATTTACTGTATGCTAGTTCATTGAAATTATTTTGATCATATACACCCCTGTTATTTACATCAGCACATCCACCTCTAAAACTATATTACTGTATCAGTTAATATGAAATGTGATATATGACATTGAAACCCATATTATTATTAAAAAAATGTATTGATTTTGATTTGGTAGTCGGTAGACCCTCTGCTACGTCTATGCCCAGAAGCTTTCCATTTGACAGGGTTGACAGAAGGGTGGGTGCATATGAAACAAGGTAGTATACTAAGCACACAAAAACGTGTCTAGTGTATTTCTGGCAGAGTCATACATATATTAATTTTAATATGTAACAATCCATCAGAAATTAAAAATCCTGACAACTGATTAATTATTAACTGTATAAATCAATTTCTAATCTTGTCTGACATTTATGACAAACTGTCTTTCCATCTCTTGTGAAATTAGATTAATTTAAACATTAGGTAAGCAAAGTTGTGCAGTGCCATCTAGTGTTAATAATTGGAAGGAGATGTAATTAATTTCTCCTACAACACCCGCAGGAGTATTTACACTCTTGATGATGATGAGAAATATGACATTTGTAATATAATTAAATTAAAATGATATGTGTTGCCTGTGGTCTTTTTAATTTATTTTTACTTATATGCCCCCTCCCCTCCTAAGGGTATGACCTCCCAAAGATCTGAGAGTGGGATAATTATTGTTATCAGTGCTTATCAACAGTCTTCCGTCCTAATCAATCTAAAGTTATTCTATTGAGAGTGAGAATCATATTCTTCAAGATTGTAGCATATAAACATACAGACTGAAATTCCACTAAAGTACCTTATACCTGCAGTATTGCAGTTTATATTTTGGATAGAGTTGGTTTTTAAGGTACAATTGATTTCATTGAAATTTCATCAGTTACGGTTGATTTCATTGAAAACAGTAGATTTCATCAGATACCGCTCAGATTACTGTAGAATACTTTATTTTTGCTATTTTCGCTGAAGGGATGATTCCGTGAAAATAAAATCCAGTGAATATACTTTTTTCCCTATGTTTCACATAAAACTCATGAAAAATCAGTGAAACTAAATTCCAAGCAAAACGCCCAAAAAAACTTTTCAGCGAAAATTAATTCCAGCGAAAATAAAGTATTCCACAGTATGTTGAATACAGTTGGTTTTTAAGGTACAATTGATTTCATTGAAAACAGTAGGTTTCATCAGTTACAGTTGATTTTATTATATGCAGATTTCATTGGATACAGTTGATTTTGATGATATGGTTGATTTCATTGAAAACAGTAGATTTCATCAGATACCGCTCAGATTATGTTGAATACAGTTGGTTTTTAAGGTACAATTGATTTCATTGAAAACAGTAGATTTCAACAGATACAGTATATTTTATTAGTTCCCGTTCGAACGCAGTCCAAAAACGGGGACTTATGTTTTGACCTTTGTGTGTCCGTCCGTGCGTCTGTGCGTGCGTCTGAACCTGTATCTTAGAAATGCCTGGACCAATCACAATCAAACTTCACACATACATCATACATGATATTATACATACGCACGTCAATTTGTTTCACGATCTGATCGATTCAAGATGGCCAAATGGGGGCAATTTTCATGCTAAAAATCATCAAAATCAAGCATTTTTCGGCTGTTTACAGATGGATTTTGTTCGAAATTGGAATATACATTAGACATTATAGGACCTTGATGCACATCATTTTGTTTTTCAGATGAGATTAAAAATGGCCGACTGGCGGCCATTTTGTTTTAATGAATGTGGTTCTAGTGCCATATCTCTGACTTGCTGTGACTGATTATGTTCAAATTTTAAATATTCATTATAGATCATGTCATAGATATACAGATATATTGGTTTGACGATCCTATTAAAAATGGCCGAATGGTGGTCATTTTTGTGTTAAAAAATCATCAAAATCAAGCATTTCCTGGCTGTTTACAAATGGATTTTGTTCAAACCTTGTATATACGTTGGACATTATAGGACCTTGATGCACATCATTTTGTTTTTCAGATACATGTAAGATTCAAAATGGCCGACTGGCAGCCATTTTGTTTTAATGAATGTGGTTCTAGTGCCATATCTCTGTCTTGCTTAGACTGATTATGTTCAAATTTTAAATATTCAGTATAAATCATGTAATAGATACACAGGTATATTTGTTTGACGATCCTATTCAAAATGGCCAAATGGTGGCCATTTTTGTGCTAAAAAACCACCAAAAATCAAGCATTTCTGAGATTTATGGATGGATTTTGTTCAAACTTGGTACATACATTAGACATTATGGGTTCCTGATGCACGTCATTTTATTTTTCAGATGGGATTTAAAATCGGACATGCTTTGACTGATTATGTTCAAATTTTATATATTCATTATACATGTATTCAAAATGGCTGATTTTGTTTTAATTAATGCTGTTCCAGAGCAATATCTCTCAATACTCGTTTGACGATCAGATACAAATGTCAATCATTTTAATGTTAAACAATCATCATAATCATATTCCTGACATGTTTATGTTCCAGCTATATTACTATAAACAAAACTATATATCTTAAATTCGATAACTAACGGCGACTGTGCCATGCATGACTTGTTATATGCAGTTTTCATTGGATGTAGTTGATTTTGATGATACGGTTGATTTCATTGAAAATAGTAGATTTCATCAGATACTGCTGAGATTATTATATGCATTTTTCATTGGATACAGTTGATTTTGTTGGATGCTTCTCAGATTTTATTGGATACAGTTGATTTTGATAATATGGTTGATTTCATTGAAAACAGTGGATTTCATCAGATACCGCTGATTTTATTATATGCAATTTTCATTGGATACAGTTGATTTTGATGATACGGTTGATTTCATTGAAAACAGTGGATTTCATCAGATACCGCTGATTTTATTATATGCAATTTTCATTGGATACAGTTGATTTTGTTGGATGCCTCTCAGATTTTGTTTGATACAGTTGATTTTGATAATATGGTTGATTTCATTGAAAACAGTGGATTTCATCAGACACCGCTGATTTTATTATATGCAATTTTCATTGGATACAGTTGATTTTGATGATACGGTTGATTTCATTGAAAATAGTAGATTTCATCAGATACTGCTGAGATTATTATATGCATTTTTCATTGGATACAGTTGATTTTGTTGGATGCCTCTCAGATTTTGTTGGATACAGTTGATTTTGATAATACGGTTGATTTCATTGAAAACAGTGGATTTCATCAGATACCGCTGATTTTATTAAATGCAGTTTTCATTGGATACAGTTGATTTTGATGATACGGTTGATTTCATTGAAAACAGTAGTTTTCATCAGATGCCACTGATTTTATTATATTCAGTTTTCATTGGATACAGTTGATTTTGTTGGATGCAATGGATTTCATTGAAAATAGTAGATTTCATCAGATACTGCTGAGATTATTATATGCATTTTTCATTGGATACAGTTGATTTTGTTGGATGCCGCTCAGATTTTGTTGGATACAGTTGATTTTGATAATACGGTTGATTTCATTGAAAATAGTGGATTTCATCAGATACCGCTGATTTTATTAAATGCAGTTTTCATTGGATACAGTTGATTTTGATAATACGGTTGATTTCATTGAAAACAGTGGATTTCATCAGATACCGCTGATTTTATTAAATGCAGTTTTGCATTGGATACAGTTCATTTTGATGGATGCTGTTTAGATTTTAATGAATAGAATGGATTTTGTTGAATACAGGTGATTTTGTAGAAGCAATTAATATCATTGGACTTTATTCAGTGACAAATACGATATATGGTATGTGATTTATAGTTATTCAAGATTGTTGGTGTTAAGGGTGTGTAGTGAAAAATTCAAAAGATATTTATTAGAAATGTCTTCCATTATACAGGTGTTTTCACATGAATGGATCAATTTGAAGTCACTTCATTAACACCTGAGCATTGTCAATTACTCTCTATGTGATAAATCACTTTGAATTCATGAATGAAAGAGATTTTAATTGACCTGTTATATTAATTAAAACAGCTGTGCATAACTTATTCCCTAATGATAATTTTTTTTCAGTCTGAACAAAATGATTTATATGTGCATGTTGTTGTACTTGGTATTTATTTATTTGCCATAGATTACAGGTAGTACAAACAACTAAAAACATACAACAAGAAAAGAGTACATTGCGAAATAATAACTATTAAAAAATAAAATAAAATAAAATGAGCAACTGATCCATGGCTGTGGTAACAGAGGATAGCAATCATAATGCTAGACAAGTCTGTTGTGATGCAATTCATTATGTTTTCATTGTGTTCCATTGTATTGAATGGTCTGGATGATTTTTCTGCCATTTATTAAACGCAAAGTGACTGAGTTGCATGTTTGTTTTTGTTATGCAATCCAATATAGCTTGTTTTTAGTTTCCATTCTGGCAATGTTCGAAAATAGGGACTTGTGGAGTGACCCACCCTCCCCCTTCATGCAATCCCACCTGTATCTTTGACATCATACATGCTTTGTTCAATCACATTCAAAGATCACACATACATCAAACATTTGAGTATCATATGCATGCCTATTCGTTTCATGATCCAATTCAAGATGGCCAAATGGCAGCTAGTTTTTATGTTAAAAATTCAAAATCAAGAATTCTGCCATTGGGAACCAGATCTCGGCTGTGTATGGATAGATTTCATTCAACTTTTTACATTGGACATTGTAAGACCTTTATACTCGTCATTTTGTTTTTCAGATTGGATTCAAAATGGCCGATTGACAGCCATTTTGTTATAATGAATGTGGTTCCACAGCCATATCCCTGACCTAGCCTTGACCAATCATGTTGAGACATTGAAAATACATCGTGTCACACATATGCACATGAATTCGTTCAATTCAAGATGTTAAAAGAGTCAGCAAAATTAAGCATTCTTGGTCGACAGTTATTGTTTAAACTTACAAACTTGTTCAAATATACATTAGACCAAAATGTTATTTAGATCAGATTAAAAATGGCCAAATGACAGAATTTTTGTATTAACAAATGCTGTACGAGAGCAATATATCTGACAGACCTTAACTGGTTGCAATCAACATTTACAATTACTGTAAAAGAGTTAATTATTCACTGGGTTTTAATTTTGCTTATTTCGCTGACTGGAAAATGCACTAAATTAAAACCCAGTGAATATGTGAAATTGAGCATAGAACACAATATCTAAATGATAAAACCGTGAATATGCCTGAAATGGTAAATCAGAAAAATTTACAGTACATTATACATCATGTCACACTTTTAACTTTTGTTTCAAGTTCTGATTCAAAATGGCTTACTGATTTCAGTTATGTTTATTATTGTTATATCTATTCCAATATGGCTGACTGTTGTTTATTCATCATTGCTAATCAATTTGAGGCATTTTTTTTTTTCATAAATATTATTATTAATTTCACAATTTAAGCTGAAACAAGAGGTTTTTACTGGTTGATGGAATAATAGTTGAACATTTTCACAATGTGCTTGTTGATTGTCTGGTTGGATTCAACTGCCATTAAACATACTGTAGAATACTTTATTTTCGCTTGGAATTTATTTTCGCTGAAGGAATGATTCAGTGAAAATAAAATCCAGCGAATATACCTTTTTTTCCTATATTTTACATTAAATTTGTCAAAAATCAGTGAAAATAAATTCCATACAAAACACCCAAAATGTCTTTTCAGCGAAAATTAATGCCAGCTTAAAATAAAGTATTTTACAGTAGATAAAAGTCAAGGGTTTGTGGTCGCAATAGTTTCTGATCACATGACTGACTCAAATATTTTGTCCTTAAACATATTGCATGAGTTGATGATAAGATTTAATGTATGTATGGATTCAGATTTGCTACCACGGCAAATAAATGTATATCGTGAGTTTGAATTCCCAGTGGAAAGTGATTGTACTGTCTAGTCGTACTATTTTCGTCACAAGATGGTTATTGATCATCATGTTTATCAGCCATATTCAATGACGTCTGGAGCTGAAATAATTGTTATTCCTGTCACATATCAAAAACATGATAGAAAAATATATTATCCATAATTTTCATTGCATTTATTTAATGGAATATACAATTCATTTTGATGAAATACCATTTTAATTGGTATTTCCCCACGTGTGCTTTTTCTGAATTGTATTTTTGTGTGACAGTTAAAAAAAAAACATTTTTCAATGAGCAAACGCATTTTCCGCATTTATTGTCAGATTTTATAGAAATATAGTTACATAAGGATGCTGTGTTCACAACCTCTACATGAATGACTGGAACACACCCATGTTTTGATGCATTGTAAACAAACTAATGTATGTAGTCTATAGTACCTGTGTAGTAGAATATAATATATTTGATATATTATTATTTTTATTGTTATTAATGCTGATGGCGTATTTTCTAATACATATGAAGTGGCCTTTATCTGACCTCCTCTTCCTATTATGAACTCACCGAATGAACGAAAACTATCAGTTTACATGCCATATAGACAATATGCATTTTATATATATATATATATATATATATATATATACGGATATGTGTTATGAATTTAGATCGCAAGATTTAAAAAGTATTAAATGTCAAAATTTTGTTTTAACTGACAGAAAAATAGTTAATATATAAACAACAACCTGATATTAAACAGGTAAACTATGTGTGGGTGTCATGGGATGCAGCTGCTATGGCAACAGGTGGTTGGAATTGTCATGTGATGCTCTTTATTTGCAAAATCAAAAACAACTGTCATGGACGACTGTGAGTAAATCCACCCACACACTTGTCCTATATTACCGGCCAACACACTTTGGACAAACATATTTATTAGAATTCTTGAAGAAACAACTCGGGATACATGAACTAGTTTTTGAATATTGAACTTCAGTTTATGTAATTTGACCAATTTCAATGCAAATTGGTTGTCAGAGTAGGATTTAATACTGAAAATAATATTAAAAAGTCATTGTTATCATAAAAACAAGTTTAAGTTCATGTTTTTTTATTTGCCCGTATTTCATCTATTTGATCGAACATATGCAAAATTTTAGATATTAATTTTTTTATTGTATCAAATTTATAGAGATATGTATAACCCATAAAGATTCAAATGAGAATGAAAACCATACATCTGTTTTTTATGGTTTATGTTAATTTTCTTTGCATCTCCTGAAGACAACTGGGCCATCTAGAAAGGTCCCTTTTGAGGATAGAGTAGCGCGCAGCCAAACTGTTCTGTCACATATAATTGTCGTTATATGATGGGGCGAGGCCGCACAAACAAAAGCAACTAACCGGGTACACTCGATTTTGCCTCAGAAAATTACCCATAATTCTTCATGATGGAACAGTTTAGCTGAACGTGGTGCTATATCTACAAAGGTGGACTATTAATGATACAGAAATCCAGACAGTTAGCCAGACAGCAACGCTATTGATCAAATGATTGGCAGTCAGTGGAATCCGACAATAACCTCCGTGTGAACCACCTCACACATGGTACATACCCAATTGTACTCTCAAAAGATTTTTAAAAAATGATACCAATTCACTTTTAGAATCATTTTAATTGCTTGTTTTTATTTTTTTGGTTATGTAAATTTAAATTATAACGAATGTCTGACCTTTCTGTCTGGCGTATTCCTTTGTACATGCTAGAAGGTGAGGATGGCCCATTTCATACAAACTACCAAATACCAAAAAATGTTATTTTCATTATAGCATTAAAGGAAATTACTGTCATATTTATCATGTGTATGATGTAATAATGTTGAAGATATGGTAGCTATGGCAACAGAAGTGGAAAAACAATGATGTGATTGTCTTGTGAAAATAAGAGCAGTGTAACTTTAATTAAACTCAGATGTGATTGCTATTTTATTTTATTTTATATTTTTATTTTATTTTATATATTTTATAATTAAGCTGGTTCATGTTGCTATATAATGACTGAGACATTGAAATGGCCATATATACCATTACAAAATTATTTGCCAATTTTATCACTTGTTGGTGTATGTTATGAATTAATAAGTTTGTATATTAGTTACATGTACATCGTCTCTGTGGTGTTTGGATTTCATAGATTAATTGATTGATGAGATATTCCGCCACTAAATAATAATAATCATTCCAAAACAATTTATATTTCATACAATAATTAGTGTTACCATATTACCTTTCATTAGAAGCACATGCAAACCAAAAATTTATTGTCAACTGGGTTATTAAAATAATATTTTTTTTTGACCAGCTATGTCATTGCATAAATGCATGTGCTACTAATAGAGCAAATACAGTAATATTGATGATGATGTCAGGGATGGTGATGATGGCTGGAGGTGTAGGTGATAATGATGATGATGATGTCAGGGATGGTGATGATGGCTGGAGGTGTAGGTGATAATGATGATGATGATGTCAGGGATGGTGATGATGACTGGAGGTGTAGGTGATAATGATGATGATGATTGCAATTGATGATGTTCATGACAGAGATCATAACAGCAATTGTGTCAGGGTTATCTATTAAACCAGGGTTGAGATTGATGACAATGATGGTGATGGTATTATGGTGACAGCAGGAATGACATGTTGTTTTTCACATAGAGTTCAAATGAGTTTGTGATCAGAGCAACAGGTGTGTAATACAATGCGATAGCTGTAAACATATAAAGAAAAACTGAATACATGTCAACAGCTCATATCTTTTGATAGTGACACTAGAAGACAAATAAATATAATTATATATATCGGTACTGAGTTTACTTAGTAATGCACGTCAGAGGCATTTTTATTCACAGTTGAAAGCAAGGCGCAAGGTTTATATGCAATTCAATTTTGTTTGGTCAGCTTATTCAATGTCTGTTTGACATGAATTTTAAAGTTTCATATATATAATTTAAGTAAACAAACACTAACTAATTTAAGTACACTAACACTAACTAATTTAAGTACACTAACACTAACTAATTTAAGTACACTAACACTAACTAATTTAAGTACAGTAACATTAACTAATTTAAGTACACTAACACTAACTAATTTAAGTACACTAACATTAACTAATTTAGGTATACTGCACTAACTAATTTAAGTAAACTAACACTAACTAATTTAAGTACACTAACATTAACTAATTTAGGTATACTGCACTAACTAATTTAAGTAAACTAACACTAACTAATTTAAGTACAGTAACACTAACTAATTTAAGTACACTAACACTAACTAATTTAAGTACACTAACATTAACTAATTTAGGTATACTGCACTAACTAATTTAAGTAAACTAACACTAACTAATTTAAGTACAGTAACACTAACTAATTTAAGTACACTAACACTAACTAATTTAAGTACACTAACATTAACTAATTTAGGTATACTGCACTAACTAATTTAAGTAAACTAACACTAACTAATTTAAGTACACTAACATTAACTAATTTAAGTACACTAACACTAACTAATTTAAGTACACTAACACTAACTAATTTAAGTACACTAACACTAACTAATTTAAGTACACTAACATTAACTAATTTAGGTATACTGCACTAACTAATTTAAGTAAACTAACACTAACTAATTTAAGTACAGTAACATTAACTAATTTAAGTACACTAACACTAACTAATTTAAGTACACTAACATTAACTAATTTAGGTATACTGCACTAACTAATTTAAGTAAACTAACACTAACTAATTTATGTACACTAACATTAACTAATTTAGGTATACTGCACTAACTAATTTAAGTAAACTAACACTAACTAATTTAAGTACAGTAACACTAACTAATTTAAGTACACTAACACTAACTAATTTAAGTACACTAACATTAACTAATTTAGGTATACTGCACTAACTAATTTAAGTAAACTAACACTAACTAATTTAAGTACACTAACATTAACTAATTTAGGTATACTGCACTAACTAATTTACCGGTAAGTAAACTGACACTAACTAATTTAAGTACAGTAACACTAACTAATTTAAGTACACTAACACTAACTAATTTAAGTACACTAACATTAACTAATTTAGGTATACTGCACTAACTAATTTAAGTAAACTAACATTAACTAATTTAAGTACACTAACATTAACTAATTTAAGTATACTGCACTAACTAATTTAAGTAAACTAACACTAACTAATTTAAGTACAGTAACACTAACTAATTTAAGTACACTAACACTAACTAATTCAAGTACACTAACACTAATTTAAGTACACTAACATTAACTAATTTAGGTATACTGCACTAACTAATTTAAGTAAACTAACACTAACTAATTTAAGTACAGTAACACTAACTAATTTAAGTACACTAACACTAACTAATTCAAGTACACTAACACTAATTTAAGTACAGTAACATTAACTAATTTAAGTACACTAACATTAACTAATTTAAGTACAGTAACACTAACTAATTTAAGTACACTAACACTAACTAATTCAAGTACACTAACACTAATTTAAGTACACTAACATTAACTAATTTAGGTATACTGCACTAACTAATTTAAGTAAACTAACACTAACTAATTTAAGTACAGTAACACTAACTAATTTAAGTACACTAACACTAACTAATTCAAGTACACTAACACTAACTAATTCAAGTACACTAACACTAATTTAAGTACAGTAACATTAACTAATTTAAGTACAGTAACATTAACTAATTTAAGTACACTAACACTAACTAATTTAAGTACACTAACACTAACACTAACTAATTCAAGTACACTAACACTAATTTAAGTACACTAACATTAACTAATTTAGGTATACTGCACTAACTAATTTAAGTAATCTAACACTAACTAATTTAAGTACAGTAACACTAACTAATTTAAGTACACTAACACTAACTAATTCAAGTACACTAACACTAGTTTAAGTACAGTAACATTAACTAATTTAAGTACACTAACACTAACTAATTCAAGTACACTAACAATAACTAATTTAAGTAAACTAACACTAATTTAAGTACACTAACATTAACTAATTTAGGTATACTGCACTAACTAATTTAAGTAAACTAACACTAACTAATTTAAGTACACTAACACTAACTAATTAAGAACACTAACACTAACTAATTAAGAACACTAACACTAACTAATTAAGTACACTAACACTAACTAATTCAAGTACACTAACACTAATTTAAGTACAGTAACATTAACTAATTTAAGTACACTAACATTAACTAATTTAAGTACAGTAACACTAACTAATTTAAGTACACTAACACTAACTAATTCAAGTACACTAACACTAATTTAAGTACACTAACATTAACTAATTTAGGTATACTGCACTAACTAATTTAAGTAAACTAACACTAACTAATTTAAGTACAGTAACACTAACTAATTTATGTACACTAACACTAACTAATTCAAGTACACTAACACTAATTTAAGTACAGTAACATTAACTAATTTAAGTACACTAACACTAACTAATTCAAGTACACTAACAATAACTAATTTAAGTAAACTAACACTAATTTAAGTACACTAACATTAACTAATTTAGGTATACTGCACTAACTGATTTAAGTAAACTAACACTAACTAATTTAAGTACACTAACACTAACTAATTAAGAACACTAACACTAACTAATTAAGAACACTAACACTAACTAATTTAAGTACACTAACACTAACTAATTTAAGTAAACTAACACTAACTAATTTAAGTACACTAACACTAACTAATTAAGAACACTAACAATAACTAATTTAAGTACACTAACACTAACTAATTTAAGTACACTAACAACTTGCAATCAACTGATTATTTTCATGAATGGAAATTTTGTTGTACAATTAAAGTGCTACAGTTGACACACCGTATCACGTTCAATATGGGTCCCGTACATTGTTCACACAAAATTTTAAAATGTAAGTTACT
Source organism: Saccoglossus kowalevskii (assembly GCF_978046115.1). Lineage (NCBI taxonomy): Eukaryota > Metazoa > Hemichordata > Enteropneusta > Harrimaniidae > Saccoglossus > Saccoglossus kowalevskii. The sequence continues at coordinate 27,655,252 of NC_140643.1, read as the reverse complement.
TTTTTTTTCAAAATTCTTCTTCTGTTTTGTTGGCTTCAATAGAATTCAAAGGTTAATGATATTTGACTCCTAGTGTCTTGTCTTACATTAACTCACCCATGACAACAACAACTTACAACTAATCCATGATGGCCCTAGCACCTGAAAATTGATACATTTTAATTACACTCAAGGACTACCACTGATTATCTTTTCTGTTGTACTATATACTACACCAGCACATCAACAAAGCTAGTCCAAGGCACAGTCCCTCTATCATAGAGGGACTGTGTCCAAGGGCATTACCCTATAGCTATATGATGCATAACACATGTACTGTTCAGACAAGGATATATACAAGGCAGAATTTGATACATGAAAAAACCTGTCAACAAACAAGCTGCTCTCTGATTGGTCAGACTGTTAAATGTTAGGGTTGGGTAGCCAATCAGGTACCTCCACATTTATGCTGCTTGTAAATATGTTTTTGTACTATGGTATATGGCTGGGTCTTAGGAAAAATGACAAGTATTATAAGGCAGCCCTGGAGTTGTCTTTTTTCATCATGCACAACATTAACTGTGCTTGAGATTTATTGAGGTGATCTATACCTTCCCAGCATTCAATAGCTTTATATAAATGTCCTGCACAATTTCAAGTTATCGTCATCTCCAATTTTGCAAAAATTCTACAAAAATGTAGATCTCATCAGTGGAGTATGTACTAATTTAATACCCACATGTGTTCTCACTGAGATTACTTGTATACACTAGTAAGTTAAATAGCCAAGTGATAGTGATACACTCGTAGAAGGGTAAGTGCATGTTTCAATGTTACAGTCACTGTGTTTATGTACATTACCTTTTGGTATCTGAATTTAGGGTTATAGTGTTATTCATGAATCAATCGTGACTCAAATAATCTAAGACAAAATAATGATTAAATAAATTATAATAATATTGGTGTACAATAGGGGTTTGTAGCATAGTCTCACCATAGGAACAATACTTTGAACGACGCATATGCCACAAGTGCAATGTATTTTAGGATTATATATGCACTAATGGCAAAGAAATTAGTGTTGGGGTTGGATTGAGCAGGTGAGTAATAGTATAGTGAGTGGGTTTTGGTTAAGTTTTATCATGCTTTGGGGTTTATATTGGTTTTATTCAAAATGGCAGTGAATAACACTTTCCACACCCCTGTTCTAATAAACAAACTCAATAATAATTTATCGTTGCAGTACTGGCAAAAATACTTTATTTTAGCTGGAATTAATTTTCACTGAAAAGACTTTTAGGGTGTTTTGGATGGAGTTTATTTTCACGATTTTGATGAGTGTAAAATATAGGAAAAAAAGTATATTCACTGAAATTTACAGTATTTGTGATCCGCATTTCTTCTTGGATTATTTGAATCATAATTTTCAATTTGTAGATTTGTGATTCATAGATTTTCAGTTCGTGATTTATAAATTAAGGTAGAAGCCTACTCATATTTTTTGATAAATTTTGTCATAAATCGCATGACAATGTTCATTGGTTTATTATGTAAAATCATGAAGCTATTGTCCCATGACACCATAACATAGCATTTTATTGTGTGGTACAGTGACGTATTTTGAGAAACTTGTACTACATTTTTTCAAAAAATAGCTATTTTTAGAACAATTCCATAGAGCGCAATGTTAAACAAAAATTGCATTTTTCAACACTTTTTAAAACCCAGATTTTTGAAAAAATTCAGGAAAACAAAAAGTAGCCCATCATTAACAATATATTATTTTTTCAGCCTATGTCACCAGCCTACAATTTGAGATATGGCATAATATCTCTGCCATAGGAACCTATGGTAAAAGCACTATAATACTGCTAAAATGGCCGCTATCCACTAAAATACAACCATGATTTTCTCGAAAATTAACCTGGTGACCCCCATTTTTTTCAAAGTCAATATTCTTGTATTGCCTGGAAGTACAATATATTAAAAAATTAAGAAATTCTGGGTTTTTGAAATCATGAGTAGGCTTCTACCTTAACTCCAGCTTTTGAATTTATTGAATTGTTTGAGTAACAGTTGCTACTTACATGTATGTAGTATTTAGGACTTTTATTAGATTATGCAAGTACAATGTTTTACTATTCAAAGTATTCACCTCAACCAATCAGACAGTTCTGGAGCAAATATCATTAAGATAGAAAAAATGGAAACAAAATTGTTGGTTCACTGCAAACATTTTTAGTTCATTGTTTGCATTGTTTTCAGTGTTATTTTTATTACACAAGTTATATAGTAGAGTTTTATTTTGGATACTAAATTATTCTTGGCTTTAGTTCTTTTTTTGAGACAATATAAATTACTTTGGACAGCGTAGGAGAATGTGTACTTACTAATATTCTGAAAGCTCTTTATTTTTATATTTTCGTAATGGTAAGTTTGGGTACTCCAAACTGTAATGGGAAAATGGACTTGTTAGTTGCTTGAAAAAGTGTAAATTTATAAAATAGTATATTTGCATAAGGCGCTCACATCACTATATGGACATAACAGATAACATTATATATGTTCAAATTTACTACCTGAAAATTGAAGTGTTATATAATTCAGGTCTATAATCAAGTTGTTTAATCAGCTATGTGTGTGACTTGAACTGAACAATCAATAATGTTGAAAAGCTATTAACTAGCTGCGTCTAATTCTTTGTTAATTTTATAGGCAAATCCTAAGGCAAATGATATGGAAAGGTACATCACTATGCAATGTGAGTGCCTGATGCAAACATGTACTCAAAGCGTCATACACTCGTGTGAGTTGACACGTTGCCGGAAAACCTACATCATACAGCGAAATATCATACAGTGACATCATACAAACAAGACGTTTCGCTGCATGAAATTTTGTGACATGCAGCGAATTGCTGTATTTTGACTTTAAGGCTGATTTCATTGTGTGCATACAGTTATAACAATTAATGTTACATGTTACAATCCATGTCACATGCTGTATTGATCCCCTACTGAGACCACTCAATAGCAAATTATTCTGTAGCTTATCAAGTTATTGTTCTGCTTCTCAATCAAGGTAGCATCCTATGTGGTATACAAACTGGTATCAGCAGCTACAAATATCAAGCATCATTAACAGTATCACGAAAACAGTATACTGTCATACTATTTCGTTTTCTCTGCATTCTGCAAAAGCACACGACATTTATCGTGCTTATCACCACAATCAGTGTGAAATATCAGTTACCGGTAGTGATATTTCACACTGAACATCACTACTGTCAATGATATGCACTGTGGTCATGTGATGAAATAAAATATCAATTTATAATATAAAATGCATATGACAGTTGAACAACAGGTCACAAGTATTTTGCCTTCTTGATTATATTGTTACTGGTAACGTGATGTTGATTTATATTTTATGAATGTTTATTTGCAGTGTAGGTCATGGGTTATTCAGTTCTGCTGGTCTATCAACAGTTGTAGTTTTCATTGAATGACCTTTCAACTCATGGTCATTCACCTGCAACCATTTAAGTCACACTTATGAGGCAGAAATGAAAAAACATAACTTTACATAAAATTTCGAATTATCTGATATTGATAGAGAAATGCACAATACTATAAACACACTTGTGTTATACCCAGGCTGGTAATGCTTTTATGATGGACAGAATAAGCCATATAGCTGATATGCACTTCTAATAGAGCAAATACAGTGATAGGTTGGTGATATAATTGGAATAATTAAAACACTCAGCTAATAGAGCAAATACAGTGATAGGTTGGTGATATAATTGGAATAATTAAAACACTCAGCTAATAGACCAAATACAGTGATAGGTTGGTGATATATTTGGAATAATTAAAACACTCAGCTAATAGACCAAATACAGTGATAGGTTGGTGATATAATTGGAATAATTAAAACACTCAGCTAATAGACCAAATACAGTGATAGGTTGGTGATATAATTGGAATAATTAAAACACTCAGCTAATAGACCAAATACAGTGATAGGTTGGTGATATAATTGGAATAATTAAAACACTCAGCTAATAGAGCAAATACAGTGATAGGTTGGTGATATAATTGGAATAATTAAACACTCAGCTAATAGACCAAATACAGTGATAGGTTGGTAATATAATTGGAATAATTAAAACACTCAGCTAATAGACCAAATACAGTGATAGGTTGGTGATATAATTGGAATAATTAAAACACTCAGCTAATAGACCAAATACAGTGATAGGTTGGTGATATAATTGGAATAATTAAAACACTCAGGTAATAGACCAAATACAGTGATAGGTTGGTGATATAATTGGAATAATTAAAACACTCAGGTAATAGACCAAATACAGTGATAGGTTGGTGATATAATTGGAATAATTAAAACACTCAGGTAATAGACCAAATACAGTGATAGGTTGGTGATATAATTGGAATAATTAAAACACTCAGCTAATAGACCAAATACAGTGATAGGTTGGTGATATAATTGGAATAATTAAAACACTCAGGTAATAGACCAAATACAGTGATAGGTTGGTGATATAATTGGAATAATTAAAACACTCAGCTAATAGACCAAATACAGTGATAGGTTGGTGATATAATTGGAATAATTAAAACACTCAGGTAGTAGACCAAATACAGTGATAGGTTGGTGATATAATTGGAATAATTAAAACACTCAGCTAATAGACCAAATACAGTGATAGGTTGGTGATATAATTGGAATAATTAAAACACTCAGGTAATAGAGCAAATACAGTGATAGGTTGGTGATATAATTGGAATAATTAAAACACTCAGCTAATAGACCAAATACAGTGATAGGTTGGTGATATAATTGGAATAATTAAAACACTCAGCTAATAGACCAAATACAGTAATAGGTTGGTGATATAATTGGAATAATTAAAACACTCAGCTAATAGACCAAATACAGTGATAGGTTGGTGATATAATTGGAATAATTAAAACACTAAGCTAATAGACCAAATACAGTGATAGGTTGGTGATATAATTGGAATAATTAAAACACTCAGGTAATAGACCAAATACAGTGATAGGTTGGTGATATAATTGGAATAATTAAAACACTCAGGTAATAGACCAAATACAGTGATAGGTTGGTGATATAATTGGAATAATTAAAACACTCAGCTAATAGACCAAATACAGTGATAGGTTGGTGATATAATTGGAATAATTAAAACACTCAGGTAATAGAGCAAATACAGTGATAGGTTGGTGATATAATTGGAATAATTAAAACACTCAGCTAATAGACCAAATACAGTGATAGGTTGGTGATATAATTGGAATAATTAAAACACTCAGCTAATAGACCAAATACAGTGATAGGTTGGTGATATAATTGGAATAATTAAAACACTCAGGTAATAGACCAAATACAGTGATAGGTTGGTGATATAATTGGAATAATTAAAACACTCAGCTAATAGACCAAATACAGTGATAGGTTGGTGATATAATTGGAATAATTAAAACACTCAGCTAATAGACCAAATACAGTGATAGGTTGGTGATATAATTGGAATAATTAAAACACTCAGCTAATAGACCAAATACAGTGATAGGTTGGTGATATAATTGGAATAATTAAAACACTCAGCTAATAGACCAAATACAGTGATAGGTTGGTGATATAATTGGAATAATTAAAACACTCAGCTAATAGACCAAATACAGTGATAGGTTGGTGATATAATTGGAATAATTAAAACACTCAGCTAATAGACCAAATACAGTGATAGGTTGGTGATATAATTGGAATAATTAAAACACTCAGCTAATAGACCAAATACAGTGATAGGTTGGTGATATAATTGGAATAATTAAAACACTCAGCTAATAGACCAAATACAGTGATAGGTTGGTGATATAATTGGAATAATTAAAACACTCAGCTAATAGACCAAATACAGTGATAGGTTGGTGATATAAATGGAATAATTAAAACACTCAGCTAATAGACCAAATACAGTGATAGGTTGGTGATATAATTGGAATAATTAAAACACTCAGCTAATAGACCAAATACAGTGATAGGTTGGTGATATAATTGGAATAATTAAAACACTCAGGTAATAGACCAAATACAGTGATAGGTTGGTGATATAATTGGAATAATTAAAACACTCAGCTAATAGACCAAATACAGTGATAGGTTGGTAATATAATTGGAATAATTAAAACACTCAGCTAATAGACCAAATACAGTGATAGGTTGGTGATATAATTGTAATAATTAAAACACTCAGGTAATAGACCAAATACAGTGATAGGTTGGTGATATAATTGGAATAATTAAAACACTCAGCTAATAGACCAAATACAGTGATAGGTTGGTGATATAATTGGAATAATTAAAACACTCAGCTAATAGACCAAATACAGTGATAGGTTGGTGATATAATTGGAATAATTAAAACACTCAGCTAATAGACCAAATACAGTGATAGGTTGGTGATATAATTGGAATAATTAAAACACTCAGCTAATAGACCAAATACAGTGATGGGTTGGTGATATAATTGGAATAATTAAAACACTCAGCTAATAGACCAAATACAGTGATAGGTTGGTGATATAATTGGAATAATTAAAACACTCAGGTAATAGAGCAAATACAGTGATAGGTTGGTGATATAATTGGAATAATTAAAACACTCAGCTAATAGACCAAATACAGTGATAGGTTGGTGATATAATTGGAATAATTAAAACACTCAGGTAATAGACCAAATACAGTGATAGGTTGGTGATATAATTGGAATAATTAAAACACTCAGCTAATAGACCAAATACAGTGATAGGTTGGTGATATAATTGGAATAATTAAAACACTCAGGTAATAGACCAAATACAGTGATAGGTTGGTGATATAATTGGAATAATTAAAACACTCAGGTAATAGAGCAAATACAGTGATAGGTTGGTGATATAATTGGAATAATTAAAACACTCAGCTAATAGACCAAATACAGTGATAGGTTGGTGATATAATTGGAATAATTAAAACACTCAGCTAATAGACCAAATACAGTGATAGGTTGGTGATATAATTGGAATAATTAAAACACTCAGCTAATAGACCAAATACAGTGATAGGTTGGTGATATAATTGGAATAATTAAAACACTCAGGTAATAGACCAAATACAGTGATAGGTTGGTGATATAATTGGAATAATTAAAACACTCAGCTAATAGACCAAATACAGTGATAGGTTGGTGATATAATTGGAATAATTAAAACACTCAGGTAATAGACCAAATACAGTGATAGGTTGGTGATATAATTGGAATAATTAAAACACTCAGGTAATAGACCAAATACAGTGATAGGTTGGTGATATAATTGGAATAATTAAAACACTCAGGTAATAGACCAAATACAGTGATAGGTTGGTGATATAATTGGAATAATTAAAACACTCAGCTAATAGACCAAATACAGTGATAGGTTGGTGATATAATTGGAATAATTAAAACACTCAGCTAATAGACCAAATACAGTGATAGGTTGGTGATATAATTGGAATAATTAAAACACTCAGCTAATAGACCAAATACAGTGATAGGTTGGTGATATAATTGGAATAATTAAAACACTCAGGTAATAGACCAAATACAGTGATAGGTTGGTGATATAATTGGAATAATTAAAACACTCAGGTAATAGACCAAATACAGTGATAGGTTGGTGATATAATTGGAATAATTAAAACACTCAGCTAATAGACCAAATACAGTGATAGGTTGGTGATATAATTGGAATAATTAAAACACTCAGGTAATAGACCAAATACAGTGATAGGTTGGTGATATAATTGGAATAATTAAAACACTCAGCTAATAGACCAAATACAGTGATAGGTTGGTGATATAATTGGAATAATTAAAACACTCAGCTAATAGACCAAATACAGTGATAGGTTGGTGATATAATTGGAATAATTAAAACACTCAGCTAATAGACCAAATACAGTGATAGGTTGGTGATATAATTGGAATAATTAAAACACTCAGCTAATAGACCAAATACAGTGATAGGTTGGTGATATAATTGGAATAATTAAAACACTCAGCTAATAGACCAAATACAGTGATAGGTTGGTGATATAATTAGAATAATTAAAACACTCAGCTAATAGACCAAATACAGTGATAGGTTGGTGATATAATTGGAATAATTAAAACACTCAGCTAATAGACCAAATACAGTGATAGGTTGGTGATATAATTGGAATAATTAAAACACTCAGCTAATAGACCAAATACAGTGATAGGTTGGTGATATAATTGGAATAATTAAAACACTCAGCTAATAGACCAAATACAGTGATAGGTTGGTGATATAATTGGAATAATTAAAACACTCAGCTAATAGACCAAATACAGTGATAGGTTGGTGATATAATTGGAATAATTAAAACACTCAGCTAATAGACCAAATACAGTGATAGGTTGGTGATATAATTGGAATAATTAAAACACTCAGCTGATAGACCAAATACAGTAAACCTAAGGCTTTCATAATGAAAAGTGATATTTTATGCAGCATGTTGGTTTTGCAGGTGTCTGGATATAGAGTATGTGTTACTATAATCCATGTGTTACCCCCATGTGGCACGCTTAATCCAGACACACACACTATCTGTCTCTCTCAAGTTAACACTGTTCCAATTGATGACTGTTGATTTGAGTCTTGAATATGAAAGTTATATACCAGAATAATAATATTTGCAAATATATTGTTGTGTTAGGATGATGGAAAATTTTAATTATTCTAAAATAGTGACCTGCCGTGGATGTGATTTGTCTAAATTGGCCCCTGGAAAGCAATAGTATATCAAAGTAATAATGCAATAGCTAGCTTAAATTCTTTTGAAAAAAAAATGATTAACTCTACAGACTGTGTTCAACAGATTTCATGAAAAATCCAAAATTAAAATGATGTTTAAAGCAGACTAGAACTATAAAAATAATAAAATACTTTATTTCAGCTGGAATTGGATTTTATTGAAAAGACTTTTTGGGTATGAAGTTTATTTTTGATGAGTTTAATGTAAAATATAGTATTTTCACAAGATTTTCTTAAAACTGAATCATCCCTTCAGTGAAAATACTGTAAATTTTTTTTTGCCTAGTTTAAGATATTTTTTCATTTTCTTTGTTTGTTATACTTTGTGAAAATATTACAATTAATAGTATTAAGAAAATAGTCTGAGAGAAATTACTATGGATGTCATCTTCTTTCAGATTCTCTATCAAATAAGATAATACTCATATATTGCTTAACTGCAAATTATATGAAAATGAAGGAAACCAACTAAAAAAGTCAAAAATGTCACTCCCAAACATGACAGATGAAGAAAAAATGATAGCTATGATGAACAACAATGAAAATAAAACAATTATAAAACTAGCTAAATACATATACGAATGTTTCAAAATTAGAGAAAATAACAAAAGCCCTCATTCTCATCCAAATGAACAACATTATTAATATCAAGGCATATCTGCAAGGTTTTTTTATTTTTTTATTTTTTCTGTTATCATCATTTTTATGATATTTTATCTTATCGTCTTTTTTGTTTTTTTCTTTCATCCACACTTTATTGTAATTTAACTCAAGATCCTATAAAGGATACGATATCAATAAAGTTTATTATTATTATTATTATTATTATTATTATTATATCAAACAAAATCTGTTTATCTCAATATGCAATATGTACTTGCCTCTCAGTTGATAATATGGATTCATCTTATTAATGAATTTACACATCTCATTTTGATGTTTTATGTATCTCATTTGAATAGTGTGTGCATCTCATTTGAATAATTTATGCATTTTATCCAAATGTTTTACACATCTCATTCGAATGCTTTATGCACCTCATTGGAATAATTTAAACATCTTTTTTGAATATTGTCATGCATGCATATTTAATAGCAATGGTCTCCTGCAAATTGACCAATCAGAGAAAAGTCGATTACTAAATTGTCCATTTCAACTTTGTGTGGTTATAATTACCCAGACCTTTATCATGTCGAAGTGTGTTAGTAATGTTTATTTAGAGGAAACAGAATAGGACTGAGGAAATTGATGTTCAAAAGGTTTGAAATGCCAAAAGTCATTGATTGATATATTGCCCCTGGTAGTTTATCTTCTGTCTCTCATGTGGTAATAGAGCATTCACCTGTGATACTAGCGTAAACAAATCATCATCTTACCGTTTAGGTGACGTACATTAGAATTGTTTTTCAGTTATTTCCTCCTGGGGAGTCGTCTCCTCAACAAGCCAGTCTGTGCCTGTTCAGTCTGTTGATGATGACGCTGTAATCTCTATCCCACAAAAGAGTCCATTATCAGATTATCATTCCTCTAAACGGACTTGGAAAATGAATAATGCATATGAACAAAAAAGATTTTTCAGGACACAGAATCCTAAAATTAGAAAAAAAAAGCACCATTTATTTCGTAGACAAAATTCAGGGGCTATACCATGTAATCACATGATGATGTCATGTGACACTTACCCCTGGTATGATAATAGCATACAAATTGAAATTTTGATAAATTTATTTTTGAACTTTCTTGTGTTGTTTGTATAATGAGCATGATCATTGTCATGTTTTACCCCTTGTGATAACCCATAGGTCATTTTAGCACATTTTGATTAAATTTTATGACAATAAAATGAAAAAACAAAATTCATTTAATAGGACATTGATTGTGAAGCAATATTTATCTACTTGAAATAAGAATGTTTAATTGCCTTTTTCATATAATTGTATTTGTCATTTCTTTAACATAATAGGTCACTGGTAGCCTAGTAGTTGTCGCATCAAACTCATGGCCGGTAGACCCAAGTTTAAATCCTACCTTAGGCTGAACATCAAAAGGGTCGACCCCTACCCTGGGTGAGTGTGCCACAGACTCAATGGGAAGGCCAATTCCACAAATCACTAATGAATGCGACTTTGGGGTAACCTTAGTTAACGTCTGCAGGTGCTTGTGTTTGACCGAGCCTGGTTGACGCCAGGATAGTGCATTAAAATTGCCATTTGCTAGAGAGATGGTCACACAGCCCTGTCATGTAGTCCCAAACATGAATATGACTTCTGTGGCAGAAATGCACTATGTGTCAGCACTAGCACTTGCAATTTGCACATACAAAAAAAAATTCAGGAGAGACAATGGCCGAACTGTCGCCTGGCACAAAAAAAAAATAAATAAATAAATAATTGGTATTGTAAAAAAGGTCTCTCTTTAAATATTGAAAACAATAAAACTATGAGCTTACATGGCACCTTCTCAGTCCATCTCTTGCTCAATCCTGGTGAAAAAAGCTAATTGATTGTCAATCAAATATTACCCAGAACACTTTTGGCCACTCGGGAATGAATGTAACATCGCGCAAGTTTTTAATTTTACCCGAGTGAGCATTTTATCTGGTGATTAAAACCTAATTTGTCTAATAAATAAATCTATTTTTCTAATATTGTAGTATGTTATGATAATAACATAAAACAAGGCCTCTCTTTAAATATGATAATGAATTTTGATGCTTTTACATTGTTTATATGATATTTTGTAGCCCTCTAGTGTTGAAATCAGGCGAGGCTTGCTTTGTCAATTTCTTACACAATGTACATGTTTTCTGTTTTCAGAACTTGATATTTTTTTGAAAAATGTATCATCAAAAAACACAGAATTACAGGTTCAGATCATGTAGAAATAATGCACTGAATTCATTTAATCCATTTATCAGATTTCTTATAATTAACCAGTATCATTTTTTTGGTATTTTATCAAACATTTTGATCAAGACATCAAAAAAAATTAGAGAAAAATACACAGAAATTAACAAAAAGATGTCTTTCAAAGTTTATGTCTGGTTATAAGAAATAGAATGATCTTAGCTTAGCTCAAAATATGAAAATAATATAAATGGTAGTGAAGTAGTTTCAATGATATTGATTATTGCATTTAAGTTTCAATATCAGTCGACCATTGCTGTTTGCCCCCCCCCCCCCAATAGATTCTGTTTATTTTGTTTTCCAATATTTTGTGTGCATGTTTTTGTTTTGTTTTTGAGCTTTTCTTTAAATTTTTTATGGAAATATAATTTTTTGGGGGTAAAATTTGGACATAATACCTAAAAAAAAATGCTGTGCACACATATTTCAGGACTAGATATATGAATATTCCAACCTTGCTCTTTGTAATTACACTCACCATCATATCCACTACACATTGTCCTCACAGTGTGATGCTTCATCACCATTTAAAAGGGTTCATGAACAGTCAGTGACCTGCTGGACAAAAATATATACCTCAGTCTGAATTATGAATTGTTCTATTAATACCAAACTATGTAACAGTTTCGTCTTCACCCGCAGTTTGCGGAATGCCTGAAATTTCATTTATTTATTAACACTTACTCACTCCCCAGCAAAGGTTACAGAAAATTATAAAAGTAAACAGTATTAATACACTAATAAGGAAGTAATAAAAAAAATATTAATGAATATTAATGGCGAAAAATAATAATAAATAAACTCCTTCTAAAAGAAAGATGTATATTAATCCCAAATTTGTTGTCTAATTTCAAAGCACTTGTTGATATACTGTGCTACCAGGATGACAATACTATCATTATTTAACAGTGCAGTGAACTGTTCTTCACGAGGCAGGTTGTGAAAGGAGTCAATCATATCAGCCGCTGTATCAAACAGAACACTGCGTCTGTCACTCCACCATAAAATGAAATTCATTTTCAATGGTACCTTGGTTACGCATGTCACAAACCCTGTACTGTGGTGAGTGGTGAATCAGATCGTGTGCATCTGTATCAAATTTCTTCTTTGCGATTCTGTTGTAAAGTTTAAACTGTTACTAAAATAAAATAATGATTAGAAATAATGGCTTTCAGTGGAATTATGAAAATAATTCTATTGTTGTGTTTTGTGAATGTCAAGAAAAATTTTTTAGATGCCAAATGTTTGACACTTAGAAGTCTGACATTTGACCTTTGTGTATCATTTACAAATTGTTCTTCTAAAATAAGTCAGTGGAATAGTTCTTCTGAACAATTTAAATTTATTTTTAATGATACAGTCCATGTACTTTAAAAAAACACAAAGTGAACATATAGACAGAAACATCAGCGACTATTTACCATGCACTTTTTCTATGATTTGTTTTCCTTCATTCGGTTAATTCCTTTACATCACATAAAAAAAAAAAATTCATGGAATTGTTACAGAATGAAAACATTATTATACCAGTAGCACAGTTCATAAGTAAAAGCTTTGAAGTCAGAAAGCAGGGTCTTACTTGACATCTTAATGCCTGCTGTCAATTTTATATTAGATTGTATTTTAGAGATTTTGTATTATTTAGTAATTTAGTGATTGTATTTGTTATTTAGTATATTGTGTTTGTTTGTTTTTTTATATATATATATTTCTCCTTGTACTTTGTGACCATTTTCTTTCCCTCCGGGGATTGTGTAAGAGTCAATAAGTAAATAAATAAATATATAATCCATGTATGCAGATAGGTAACAAAATCTGACATATGTTGTGGTCTTTGCCAACTTCACTAATATTGAATATTGAGTTGAATAGTATTAGTGTATATAGTCCAGCTGACACAGACTAACTTTCTGCCATAATACATAAAGTACATTGACATTAACGATTATCATGTGACTGCACTAAGAATACCAGGTTAGAGTTCAATAAAAGCCAGCATGGGTTTCAGGAATAATTCTTGAACTCCACAAGGCTATAAAGTCAACTATTGGTCAAGCTGTGTCAGGGCTGTCATGTACTATTCTATGGTTGATAGTTTTTATTATACTTTGGTGGACATGTTTGGAGATATATCATCTTTTTTGCACCATACCACTGATCAAGGCTTGGAATAATTAGATACAACTATAGCAAAAAAATAAATATTGATGGTTGTGGATTATTAATAATAATAATAATAATAACTTTATTGCATCCTTAGAAATACAATGTTTCTACCAGTTAATAGCAATAAAGATTAGTTGTGATAACTACTACTACAAAAAGAAAGTTAGTTGTTAAAAAAGATAAAGCAAGTGTTACATATCAAATGGCATTTTTATTTCTTGATTGAAATGCATTATGAATATAGTTGCCAATCTTTTTTATTATTACATCATCTTTTGAAGTCATCAAGAAATTAAATTTCTGGAGATCATCCTGGGTTTCTTGTGGAAATATAATGTCTTGTATGATTTGTTGGCGTATTACTTTATATTGTGGACATTTCATAACAAAGTGCAGTTCGTCTTCTATTTCATTCTGTGAACATTGTTTGCAAATTCTATTTTCAGTAGGTATTTTTGGTTGCATATGTCTCCCTTTTTCTATTGCTAAAATGTGATTACTAGTTCGAAATTTTGTCATTGAAATTCTTTGTTTCAAATTTAGCACATCTAAGTATTTTTCAAAATTATAAGAGTCTTTGAATTTTTCATAAGTTCTCAGCTTTGTTTTTTCAGTTATATTTTTTCTCCAGAAATTTATGTATTTTTGTTTGACAACTTTGCCAATTTGCTGTATATGTTTTGTTAACCAATCATTCTGTTGTTCTCGTGAAAAGTTCATGTTGTTCATCATTTTTTGTATTGAAGAGTACCATTGTAAATTGGATTTCTTTTGTTCAAGGTATGCTTGTTTTGTGATATTATTGTCTGGTAATTTACTGATACGAGTCCAGTATTTTATTAAATTGATCTGAATATCTACTAAGAGTGGGAATTCTCCTACTTCGGCTCTGCATGCAATGTTTGCCACAAATTTGTTCAGTCCTAGTAGTTGTTTGTAAAAATTCAATTGTGTTTTTTCTGTTATTGTTTTGTCCCATTTGTTGTAATCTTGAATTTCATGGCCCCAGATTTCAGACCCGTACAATAATATTGGTTGAATACACCTTTTAAAAAGATGGATGAAAGTTCTACAATTTGTTTCTGACCGATGTTGCCCGACAATGTTTTTCAAGTCAGTTTCATAAAAATGCAGTGAATGCATTCATTTTTACCAAAGATTCCAGTTTGTAACATGCTGTTGCAATAAAATGTATCACATTTTATGTGTGTTTATTGTCGTGCTGTTGCAGCTTTTGAGTGGGTAGTGCTTGAATAAATAAACAATTTTGTTTTTACAAAAAAACTTTCTTTGATAAATATATGAAATCTGAATCGTCTGCTACTCATGCAAGTTGAAGTAAAGTTGACTTCTAATGATTGATCTTCTTTATCATAATTTGTAACAGTATTTGTAACAAAATAGTTTTAGTACAATGTACAATATGGTCCAGCTGACACATACTTAAACTTTTTGCCATTATACCTAAAGTACATTGACATCAAAAATCATGTGACTGCACTAATAAACATCTTTACTTTCATCAGTTTGTGTGAAATCTGTATTTGAAGTACCCCTTTCATTTGTAAGTGCATGTTCCAATTCCTGGAACAAAAAAAAAATGCTTTTTACAAAGAATGGACATGGACACAGTCAGCTGATGACAAAATTTATGCAATTAATTTTATCTTGAACAAAGTTGAAATCTATAAGAAAGAGACAAGTTGAGAATTTTTTTTTTCAGATTCCTGCAAACCAGGGGGAAAAAAATCACAAACTTTCACAGCCATCCACTAAGCCATCTACTATTGGATTTCAACCACATTCAGCATTCTTTTGTGAAACATCTTTGAACACTTTCCCATGCACAGTTTTACAGTGTGTTGTCTACCTTCCTTTACTGTAGATAACTTCTAGCAAAAATAATATGAAACATTGAAAATTAGACTTTGATAGTACCGGTTTATGTATTAGTAGTAAAAAAAAATCCCAAAATCTGTGCATATTAATTAGCCTACTTTGCACAAAATTTGGATTGCATTTTTACCTGATTACAGTACTTAGGTTAAAAAATAACCAACTCACTTCTAGACGACAGATTAAGCTTCTAGATTAAAATAAAACCTATGAAAAGAATCAGACACTGTGATCTTTTGTAACTTCTTTTATGTGCAATGCATGGAATGGCAAATATTCAACTAACTGGTGGCACTGTTTCCTAAATTGGCACATGAACCATTTATAGTTCATTCACTAACTGTGTCTTTTTAACAAGGTTATTTTGATTCTGTGTTTGTGTTCGCACATGCATTGTTTTGTGTATGATTCAAATATACCAGGTAATATCCTGTTCTATTTTCATAACATAGTATGTGAAGTGACCTTTTACAGGCATCATAATGGCATTAATGCAGATAATAGGTGATCTCAAATTTGAGGTGTCAATTTAATTGAAATTATACACATCAGCTACTGCTCAATACTCATACTGCTCATTAAGTCTTGATTTTATCTGTTTTTTATTTGATTAATCTTCTTAACTGTTTGAAATTTAATGTATATTTCTATCATTTTTTTTAATTTTGTTCCTTATAGATATAATTTCAAGTTCTTGAAAAAATATATCTGTGATTTTTGGAAAGTGACAAAAATTACATAAATATGATATTTGTATAAATATATAAATTATTTCCTGAAATTTATCAAATGAATGTTACCTAAGAAGTGTATCATTATTATTTTTGTATAATATTTACTGAAAGCAGTCTATTAAAATTCAGTTTTTCACTTAAATATTAATAACTCTCACTTGTTGAAACATGCACCTTTCACCTAATTGCAATATACACAGATAAATTGCTTTAATTAATTGCAATATGTGTGTACAGTATTTATTTTCAAGCAAGTCAGCCACTGGTCAATGACCGGCCAACGGGGTGATATATGTATGTCAATACAAACATGAATTTACAGTGGTTGTGCTACTTTACTATGTATTTTTCATTTCCATTTTAATTTCCAAATCATTTATTTTATGGTTTATTTTATGAACTTAAAACTGATTGCTTTTGATTATTATTATCTAACATATGCATCATTTTAATCTCAATTACTAGTCTGTATATCCTACTTCAAGTTGTACTCTTGCATTATTGGACATGACATATTATGGGACTGCAGACATTTTGTGCAGAATGATATGGACATATTGAGTTGAAAAAATTAATATTTCCTGAAATGACCCAGAAAATGAGGTTCATGTCATGTCAGGCTGGGAATTTATAATAATAAAAAAAAACATCTATATTTTAATTAGGATTAACATTAATTCTGATAGTGAACTGAATTATATAAACCCTTAACAAGTATCACATTGACGTATGCAAGACATGGGAAAATATTCCGTCTCCAACATCAGCTCACCAGGCAGCCATTAGGTGTTACTAGAGGCAAAGGGCAGGAAATACCTACTAAGTGGTCTGTACAAGGAAGTAAAATAGATCATCAATCATTACCAATAATTAAATTCTGTGAAGAATACTTCAACCCAAGCTTGTACATTTATTTTTTAATTTGCTTGTGCATCATGTACGTCTTCGTCTAAACCAATGCGGGACAACATGGCTTCGGTTTTTGATGCATTGACATGAGTGGATCTAGATGGAAATTTGTTCACTTCATTAACTTCTGAATCTATCTGTGTGTCTCTTCATGAATATGCAAATTAGCTCATCAATTTCTAACACACTATTTGCATTCACATTAAATTTTCCTCTTCATTGGAAATCAAAAAATTTAACAACAAAGACAATGTTGAAGATTTTGACATGTTTTTTCATACACCCTAATATTTTTAGATCATAAATAATGTGCATATTTTTAGTGAACATTTGTGACTCTTAATTGTAAAGTATTAGCTCTAAGTGGAAATCAATGATGTTGCAACTCATTTTGTAAAACTATGTGTTTTTTTTCCCAGAGACGTAACATTTCTCCTGAACTTGCAGATTTTATGAAAATTGTTATTTTAATAATTTTTTGACGGGGGTGCTAGACTAAGCACCCAACCCTTAAAAAAATATGATTTTCAGAGTTGAATACCCTAGGCGCTAAAGCCAACTAGCACAGTATGTATGTTTGTTCTGTCTTTGTTTGTATCTATGTTTGTTCACAGTCCCTCAATACTGTGGAGTGCCTGTTATTTGTTACAACTGAGATGATGCAATAATTACTGTGGAATACTTTATTTTCGCTGGAATTAATTTTCGCTGAAAAGGCTTTTTGGGTGTTTTGTATGGAATTTATTTTAAAGTATATTCGCTGGATTTTATTTTCACGGAATCATCCCTCCAGCAAAAATAGCCAAAATAAAATTCCAAGCGAAAATTAAGTATTCTACAGTAATATGCAAATTAGGTCTCTTTAATGAGATTTGCAATTTATTAAACTGATGATTATTCACTTTTCAACAAACAACAGAATTCTATATGCTAGTGTGTGGTCTTTAACATTAAATACACAGCAGGGAGTGTTCATTGCAAAATTGATTGTTGCTTTATCTGTTTCTTTGTGGATGAAAACAAATGACCCTCTCTATTATTGATTGGAGGGCGATGATCTAAGTTTGCTTCTCGCTGAATTTGAAATGGGTCCCTGGATGCAACCTATACAATGCACAATGTTTACACAAAATTTTAACACGTGTTGCACAATAGTCCCATTAGTTTCTGGGTATTTGACTATTTCTACTATTTTGATATTTCAATCATCTCTATACTGTTTGCTGGTATGTGGTACTGTACTGTAAAGTACACACAAACCTTGGTGCAGTCACTCGGAATGGGTGTGGTCACACAAACCTGGGTGCAGTCACTCGGAATGGGTGTGGTCAGAAAACTGATGCATTCTTAAAGACAATGAAAAAATCAGCTTTTCACTGAGAATCATAATGACTTGGCTTTTACATGAACTTGTAAATAACAGTGCTTGGCACTTTGACTTGTTTTGTGCTTGACTTTTTATGAAATTCACTACTCACAAACACCTACATCTTGACACGAACTGCACTTTTACAAATATATTCACTAAATACAAATAACTCAAATAAATAAGAATTTTGGCACTTTTGCTTTTTTTTGTCATTTTAACAATGTATTGTGGATAAACTGATTACATACACTGTACTACTATAAATGCATTAATTATTCACTAGGTTTTAATTTCAGTATTTTCACTGATAAATAAAATCCGCTATTAAAAGTAAGTATACATGAACATGTAAAATAACAATAAAACTCATTGTTTGCTTGACAAATTCTTGAAAAATAAAAACACAGTCAATATGCTCAAAATATCAAAGTAGTGAAATTAAATGTCAGTGAAAATAAATCATTTCACAGTAATATAAGCAAAAGGGTATTACAGTAAATTGCATAATGATTTAGATATAGTTGCACAAATTATGATTTATGTTGTCACTTCCTCATGCTTCAGTATAAAATATTGAAATGGTAAATACCATTAGATTTTAGAAAGTTTTTTTCTTTTGATATATTATGCGTTCACATCTATGTATATTATTATTGTTAATAATAATAATATGAGGTTATTATGAGAATACATCAAAGTATGCGCGAAGACAGTATAGCAGGAGTATCAACTGACGCGCAGCGGAGGTCGATGCAATAGTGTACTGTCTGAGTCACTGTACTGTCTTATTATTATACATCTTTTCCTTTCAAGGATACACCATGGGAATGCCGAAATCCAAAAATATTTAGAACAGAATCAGGAAGCTTCTTTGTGTGGAGTCCGGTCAAAGTTTGTTGGCAGCCATGTTTGTTTTTATTATTAGAGGACACTTACGCACATAATCATTCCATATTTGAAATTCGCATTTCCTAATATGGTAGGATGAAAATACCCTATAAATACCGCAAAATTACGGCACGCTGTAACTTATGCCGTTATGGTGACAGATGTATATATATTTTATTATTTAGGTACTGTCTGTCATCCCAAACACAATGTTAGATCTCAGTTTTCTTTTTTGTCCTTATTGTGTGTTTTATTTTTGACTTCTGTGTGCAAAGCTGACAATGGCTTTTCAGTCAGAATATACCTATCTGTGTCTGTGTTGCTGATATCTCGAGAACTAGCTATTTTGTTGTCACAATCTTCTGAAGGAAATTGCAGACTATAAACAGGATTTTGCGAATTTGTGATGAAAAGAGGGAACTGGGTGTGAAAGGATAAGAGGCTAATCTTAAATTTTAATTGATTTTAAATATTCCTCATATTGTAGAAGTACTTAGTAATAGATTTTGAGCATTTCAAATTAAATGCAAAATACAATGACAAAAGGGATTGGCCTGGTTGCGAAACACTTTTAATTTACCATTTTTAATGATTTAATATTTCAGATACCACTAATGACGAATCATCCATAACCATGGAAACATTATGCTAATTATGCCATCAAATTGGGTCAGAAATTGCAATAAACCTGTTTTTCAAATGTTCTCGGACAATGACTTGTGTATTGCACATTTGACTATAAATTAGAGTAATAACCCTATTGGTAGCATATTTTTTGATATTGAGTACGCAAATTATGATCGATAATCGCCTTTTCTAAAATTATCAGGTCACTGATCGAATGTTTACAAAAATTGTTCAATGATACAATATCATTATACAAACATGTACATATTATTATTCTATGAATTGAAATGTAATTCACAATAAATAATTGTACTGCTTTGTATACATACATTAAACCTTTCTCATTATGTGTAATGTATAAATGTAATCTTTCTCTCCCCAAAGTTAAGAAAAGATGTGGTAAATTTTCTATAAAATATATTTGCCCGAAAATATGGAACAAAATTCCGACTCATTGTATACATAGTTAACTTAGAGTTTTCTTGTACATAAAATGTATATACATATCTACATATATATATCTATATATATCTATATATATCTATATATATATATATATATATATATATTTTTTTTTTTTTTTTTTTTTTTTTTCGCTATTTCTTCGACTAGCCCTAATAATTAATTATTATGACTATTTATTTAAGAAGATGGGAACGGACTAGACTAGCAGTCACCTGACTGCTATTTTCTGATCCTATTCTCACTTATGTTCTTGCTTTGTTATTAGTTTTTGATTCTATTATTGTATTGGTTATAATAAGGAGAATAAACTTATTTATTATTATTTATGTATCTCAAATGACGGAGCTATTTCAGCCGATCTGCTGCTAGTTCGTCACATCATCCAGTTTGCACAGTTTTTTTGAAGCCGTCTATAGACATCCCCACAAATCTGTGCTCTATCATGTTAGAAAAAGCTGTATTTGATCTCAATTAAATTGAATGATTTGATTGGGCACACCAAGGAGCTGAATCCATCAATCAGTGTTCCTGTAACAACAACCTGCATCAATTTCAAATTTAAACCAATAAATTTTGTCCTATTATATCATGTCATATAAACACAAGACTTCTCATTTGATTTCTCATAAAAATGCATCACAACATGTGATTTGTGTTCCATTTACCATGGAAACACATCAGAGCACTGATTTATTTGACAGAGAATGCATGTTGATAGTGAGAATTCTGTCAAGGTATAAAAGTGATGCGATGGCCGAATTAATTAGCCTTTTCATTGGCTAGCGAAGATGAGTCTCAAACTATAACTTTTGAAACTGGTTGCACTTCATAATCCGTTGATCACTTGTTTGACCATAAATTGGATTAACAACCATATTGGCAACATATGTTAGATAATAAGTATACAGATAGTGATCGTTAACCGCATTTTCAAAAATTATTTGGTCACTGACCGAATATTCACAAACATGTATTAATGATATAATACACATTATTCTATAAATGGAAGTGTAATTACCATAACAGTGAGTTATTGTACTGCTTTGTACGTACATTAAATCAACATCCTATGTACAAGCAATGTAACAAAAAGACATGTTTCATACTGTAGCCAATTTCATTCACACAGGCAGATGCAAATATTGGTCAGTAATGATAAACACACTTAATATATCAACATTTGTAAAATCCCTTTTACCTTAATGTGTCAGCAACTAGCTGTTTCTCTGACATTATGTACTGATAATACATTATTGTTATCTTATCATTGTTGTGTTAATATGTCATTATTTTTGCTATAAGTTATGCTTTCATCTTTTTGTTTTATTCTTAGCTTTCATTTTTCTCATTAATTTGAGTAATTTATAAAAAAAATATTAGTTGTTAGTTAATTTTATGTCATCGTTTTGTTTTATTCCTGGCTTCAGTTTTAAAAAGTGATTTAAAAAGAAAAAAATTCTTATTTGTTTTACCGTTATAAAATAGTCATGAGACAGTCATTCAAGATTATTATAAGTTTTAGTATATTTATTATTATATATTTAGTAATTTATTATTATATAGTTATTTTATATTTATTACAAAGATATCCACCTTATTAATTTGCTATTTTTTTTATTACTTATAAAAAATTCTTATAAGAAATTTTGATTTATTCTTATATGAAAATTGTAAGAAAGGTATCCAGCAATTCTTTTAAATTTCTTGTTGGTTATATTTATTTAATTATATATAAGAAAATTGTGTACGGTATCTTCTTATAAGAAGAAAACCGTACTGGTTAAAGAGAAGTAGTATGTGTTCAAAAATTCTTGTAAACAAACAATTACTCATGTATTCATTGTATGAGACCTATATTGATAACAACACACTGCATTGCAACAAGCGCCACATTTTACGTGCTGAAAGAAACGCAAGTGAAACATCTCTAAAGATAAACAGAATACTATGTTTGTGTGCAGTGCCAGGAGTTGGTTGGCACGCACATCGAGGAGGGTGGGTGTGGTCCTGTGAGAAAATTTGAGACATTCCACTGCAGTGCATTCTTAGACACAATGAATGTTCAGTTTCTCAAGAGACTGTAAACAATTACAAGATCCATTCATGGGTTGATGGGAACTCCTATGATATGGACAATAGGTCACTGCCTTACTGAATTCTTTTCTTTAGCAGGGTTCAACCTATTAAAGGATGACTTGTTAGGGGAGAGGGGTGCTTTCTTATTCATGTTAACATCATAATAAATCTTTCTCATTTTCCCCCTTTTGTCATTACTATCGTTTAAACCTATATTCAGCTTTGTCAACTGCAAATTTTGACTTTTATGACTCTTCCATACCTCCAAAATATACCTCTACCCCTCCAAGATATAATGGTTTTGCCCTGTACAGTGACTAGCAATTCCTATTGAACTGTGAAACTTGGTTGTCATCACATGAGTTCAATGTATTGTTCCTATGATATGTGATAACTTAACATGATTAATTCAAATAGTTGACTCTTGTTACTATATCATTTATAGTTTAAATGATATAGTAGTAGAAAAATATCTTTTGCAGTAATAAAAAAAAGATACTCACATATATAATGTCTTTTACTTTATTGTAACACATAAAACTCCGAAACACATAAAATAGTCCCCGTTCAGACGCAGTCCAAAAACGGGGACTTATGGATTGTGGATTGTGCATGCATCCATGTGTGTGTGTGTGCGTGCGCGTGCAGATCTATATCATAGACATGCCTGGATCTATTACACAATTTGTTTCATGATCTGATTCAATATATCTACAAATTGTTGAAGTGTGAATATTACTTTTATTTTTGCATGTACAATGTGCACACAAATTAATAACTAACATTTCAGTCACTTAATTATTAAAAATATAAATTCATCATTTGTGATAAATCTCCTAAGTTGCAATGTGAGCAATAAATTACAGATAATGTGGTTGGCCATTCGCCAGGAGTGACCTGTGAATGAAAAACTGCATGTTCCTATGAAAATATTTAATATTTCGGGGTTATATGTTCTTATATTAAAATTCATACATATATTAGACTAAACTTGTATTAAGTTTACAAAGGTTAAAAATTGGATGACATCAGAGGCTAAAAACTGGATGACATCAGAGGCTGAAAACTGGATGACATCAAGGCAGGCTGAAAACTGGATGACATCAGAGGCTAAAAACTGGATGACATCAGAGGCTAAAACTGGATGACATCAGAGGCTAAAACTGGATGACATCAGAGGCTAAAAACTGGATGACATCAGAGGCTAAAAACTGAATGACATCAGAGGCTAAAACTGGATAACATCAGAGGCTAAAAACTGGATGACATCAGAGGCTAAAAACTGAATGACATCAGAGGCTAAAAACTGGATGACATCAGAGGCTAAAAACTGGATGACATCAGAGGCTAAAAACTGGATGACATCAGAGGCTAAAATCTGAATGACATCAGAGGCTAAAAACTGGATGACATCAGAGGCTAAAAACTGAATGACATAAAGGCTAAAAACTGGATAACATCAGAAGTTCAAAATCAGATTAGACCAGAGAGACAATGTAGAGAAGTTACATTGAATTGAAGATGAAATTCATTTTATCATACCGGTAATATACTGAACCAAGGAATATATGTATAAACTCTATTGTATTAATTTTCTCAAAATCAAATAATTTTAAACGCATCAACAAAACAATAATCAATAAACATAAGCAACAAACTTTTATTGGCAATGGACTATATAAATAAGATAATAATAAAAAAAAAAACGATTTCTTGATTTATCTTTGCTTAACCCTTAGTTTAACAAACATTTTGAAATGATAACTTTATTATATTCGTGTGAAATATTTGATATGACAGATTTGCACCAATTATAAAATTGGAAATATCAGTTACTAAACATTCAAAGTTCAATGATATTTGATGTGTCTGTATGTAGTAAAAATATACAAGTTCAATCGTGGTATGTTGTGTAGCTGTTGTTCCCATCTCATCATGGTTTATTTATTTGAAATAAATAGCAAACACACATTGTGTTCAGTTGTGTCCAGCCAAGTCTTGGAATGAATCATTTGTGGGTGTTCAATTGCTTATACTACCATATTTGCTTTATTAGTCCCTGTTCGGACGCAGTCCGAAAACGGGGACTTATGTTTTGCCCTGTGTGCGTCCGTCCGTCCGTCCGTCCGTCCGTGATCACCTGTATCTCGAACATGCATGGACCGATTAAGTTCAAACTTCACTCATACATCACACATTATATGGGACATATGCACATGCATTTTTTTCATGATCCGATAACGATAGCCGAATAGCGGCCATTTTAAGGCCGAAAATGCATCAAAATCGCACATTTTCACCATTCCGGACCCGGATCTCAGTTATGCATGGACGGATTTTGTTCAAATTTGGTACATACATTAAACATAATAGGACCTTGATGCACGTCATTTTTTCTTGGATCGGGTTCGAAATGGCCGACTGGCGGCCATTTTGTTTTAAAGAATTCAGTTCTGGATCCGTATCTGAGACATGCTTGGATTGATCGAGTTCAAACTTCACACACACAAGGTACATCATGTCACAAATATGTATGTGCATTAGTTTCATGATCTCATTAACGATAGCCAAATGGCGGCCGCTTTAAGGCCGAAAATGCATTGAAATTGCACATTTTCACCATTCCGGACCCGGATCTCAGTTATGTATGGACGGATTTCATTCAAATTTGGTACATACATTAAACATAATAGGACCTTGATGCACGTCATTTTTTTTTTCGGATCAAGTTCGAAATGGCCGACTGGCGGCCATTTTGTTAAAGAATTCAGTTCTGGATCCGTATCCAAGACATGTCTGGATTGATCAAGTTCAAACTTCACACACACATGGTACATCATGTCACAAATAGATATGTGCATTTGTTTCATGATCTGCTTAACAATAGCGGAATGATGGCCATTTTAAGGCCGAAAATGCATCAAAATCACGTATTTTCACAATTCCAGAACCGGATCTCAGTCATGCATGGATGGATTTTGTTCAGATTTAGCACAATGTGTTGTACATATGCAGGTGCATTTCGGTCATGATCTGCTTTGAATGTATATGTCACTCAAATATGAACGGAACGGGGACGTGTCATTGACAATGACTTGTTAGTAGTGCATGTACTTAAGTAAATTACAAAGGTGTTCTATAATCAAAATAATATTTCAATGATTCGATCACTTCTATGTACATAGACTTATGATAGAGCAAATATGGTAGTAACAATAACGAACAAACCAGAGCGCCATATTGGATGATGAGTAATATGCGAGATACGGCGTGGAAACAACTCTGCATCCAATGTGTGTCATTCACAAACTCCACAACACTGGGAAGGTTGCACAAGTTTTTTCATTAGCGAACATTAACGTACATATTATGCAGATTTAGGGTTGATGAATAATGTATAGCAACGACATAGCAATTTCCAAATATCCTGTATGTCCAAATATGGGCAATGAAATGTGAGAATAATATATACATGATAGTCCTTCAGCTTCTCTGATATTCTGATCTCCTGTATATTTCTTCTGTAATACGTCACAAAGTGGAACTGAACTGATACACCATTATTACAAGATGGCTAAAACCGGGTTAAACCTTTTGCTGTCATCCTAAAGCTTATGACCATTTTTGTGTTGTTTTGTAGATTCTAGCCTCGTAATTTTCTCTGCCATCATGGTATCATCTGCTCCCTCCATCTTCTGGTTCTCTGACGTCATCATCAATCTGTTGCCATGACATAATTTGAACTAATAACAAGCATTTATTGTGTTTAGTGCTATTACAAATTATGAATTGACAAGATGGAACTTCTATTCAAAATAAAATCTTTCCGGTTGGCAGCTAGGTTGTTGGGCTAGAAACCTAATTTTCAGACTATATTGGTCATTGACTGAATTGAGGCATGCCAATCACTTATCACAAATAGCATAGTTAATACTAAAATAATTGCAGGTTCAAAGAGAAAATAACCGATAGATTTCACTCAACACAAAATCTAGTATGAAGGAAAACATACAAGAAAACAAGGGTCTAGTACTAAACAAACAAAATACAGACAAAAACTAAAGCTCAAAAAATTTTTAAAAATTTTTTCCAAGCAATTGGCAATGAAGTTGTCTATAGTGCCTAGCAATTTAAACTTTAGTTTCTCGTGAGTTGATAAATTGCTAATTCAGCTTCAAATTTAGTGCAAGCTAAATAAATATGAATATAATATATACTAATCAGGCAAATTTTTGCAATCTGTTTAAAGAAAGGTTAAGCCAAATTTACTCAACAAATGTGGAGTGTCAGTTGAACAAAACTGGTCATAATAAACTAAGTACATTCAAAGATAATCATAAATTTGAAAAATACCTGGATGCTATTAAAATCAAATAACACAGAGTACCGTAGCATTAACCAAATTCCATAATTCAGCCCACTTCTTGCCAATTGAAATAGGCCGTCACAGAAGAATAAATAAAATTGACAGGGTATATGTAACAAGTGTGACTCTAATGATGTGGGCAGTGAAAAACATTACTTTTTTCATTGTGAACATAACAGTTTTTCAGAACACAGGAAAAAATTTTCCTATGCACTATTCAAATACTCACCTGATTATCAAACCTTACCAAATGAAAATTTGTTTATTAATGTTTTCTCAAGTGTAGACAAATATGTTTGTAGTATTTTAGCTAAATTTGTTTTTCAGATTTGTTATTCACAAACTCTCCATGGCACTTTTAATGTACACAAAACTGGAAATATTTCATGATTTTTTGGTATCAAACGTCAAAATGTTAGATGAGGAATCAAGTGCATGCCAGATACCACATAGAGTAGGTTCCGCATCCAATATGGCATTTTGAGTTATTCACAAACTCGTCATGGCACTTTTAATCTACACAAAACTAGAAATATTTTATGATTTTTCAGTATCAAACTCAAAATAATGTTAGATGAGGAATCAATTGTATGCGAGATACAACATAGAATTAGTTCCGCATCCAATATGGCATTTTGGGTTATTCATAAACTCTACATGGCACTTTTAATCTACACAAAACTGGAAATATTTCATGATTTTTTGGTATCAACATTTTAAGCAGATTCAGGGTTGATGGAACGCAATACTGTATCAATCTGATAATATATAACAACGACATAGCGGCAGTGTCCAAATATGGGCAATGGAATGTGAGAATAATATATACATGATAGTCCTTCAGCTTCTCTGATATTCTGATCTCCTGTATATTTCTTCTGTAATACGTCACAAAGTGGAACTGAACTGATACACCATTATTACATGGCTGCTGCGGTCAGGTTAAACATTTTCCAGTCATTCTAAAAGCCATTTTTCTGCTGTTTTACAGATCCTCGGCTCATGATTCTCTCTGACATCATGGTATCATCTGTTTCTTCTATTTCCTGGTTCTCTGACGTCATCATCAACCTGTTGCCATGACATATTTCAAACTGATAACAAGCACTTATTGTGTTTAGTGCTTTTAAATATTATGAATTGACAAGATGGAACTTCTATTCAAAATGAATCCTTTCAGTTGACTAATTAGGTTTCAACAACTAGATTATTGGTCTAGAAACCTAAATTTTTGGCTATATTGATATATGACTAAGTTTAGGCATGCTAATTTCCTGTATCACGAATATTTTTGTGAATACTAAACTGATTGCAGGTTATGATCAAGAGGGAAATAATCTAATATTGTAGAGATCTTCATAGTATTCACAGTATCCGCATTTTAACTTTCTCTCATTGTTATTTTAGCGCATTTAATTTATTTTTCAACTCTCAGCAAACTCTATTTCTCTAGTTTTATTGTTGTTGGCTCTGAGTGGCACATACTTTTACATTATAATGCGTGTTACGTGTAATTATGTGTGTGAAAGAAGATGAAAGAAATGATGTGAATTTAAAATAATATGTCTGTAAATAAAATGAGTAACCAAATATGTCGTATATTTGGTCTATAGCACTAGTGTACAAAAATAGTCGATACCAATCTCATGCCCTAGAATACATATGAAAGTCATGGCGAGTTGGTTTTCATTTCATTCATTCACAGTCTTTTGTTTTGTTTTTATTTTATTTTTAAAAATATCTTGGTTTTTTTCTAGTAATTATCACAGGCATTCAGACGCATTGAGTTATGCATTGGTATTTGGATCATCACGAATAGAGTCATCGACTGTGATGGATTATTGTAATCTGAAATTCTGTTCTAAACTGGGAACACGATTTACCACCACGAATAAGTCATGATCAAAAAGGTGATATAATTACTACTACTACTAATAATAATGTTGTATATATATAATTTCTACTTTTACTATAATAATGATAATAATAATAATATCCCCTCATTTATATCCTGCCCACCCCTACTATAAAGTGATAAGACTATAACAACATGAATGAAATTTTCACATGCATGCATATTGCAGTCATAATATCGAAGTAGAATTACCAGACCGTAGCATAAATAACTGATGCATTCATCACGTAGGTTGAAAATCGTTCATTCTGTATTAAATTAAAAAATTTGATGGATTATAAAATAGTAAAATACGATGTACAACAATTCATTGAGTAAAGCAGCTTGATTTGACGTCATTGCATGTAGTCACTATCAATTGCTGCCATTCATTATTTTAATCTCTTTTTTTATTTCAGTGATGGACTCTATGATACAGGTGTTTGCTCATAACTCACTCGGGAACTGTTGGTAATGACGTGTAATATGACGTCACAGCCTGACGTACATTGTGCCTGATATCTGTCTATTAAAACCAACTAAATTCGCATTAATTATCCTGCTACATTAAATGTCACTGTAACCTTGAAACAATGGGGGGTGGTTGTTAAGCAAAAAATGTCAGGAATGCATTTTTTTTTTCATGATTAACATTAATATCAGTTGCCCTCACCATGACAACAAAAACCTTTTCAAAATATGCTCATTTTGCGTTGATACCCGAGTACAACATTGTAATTGATAGAAATACTCTTTATAAAAGGTGGGTTAATATTGACTAGATAAAATCTCAAATTGATCGAACCAGTGGTCTGAAACAAATATAAATGAGCTCCACCAAAATAACCATTCATTGAAAGAGACACACCCTTATTAAGTTATTTTGGGAAATAATCAATGGATTCATACTACAGTAAGAACTGCCCGCAGATATCACTTTCATTGTAGACAAAAACATACACAGACATGCACAAAAGAAGAAAAATAGTATTCACTCATCTTGAATGACAATGAATGATTATTTTCTTTGGAATGAATACATTGAATCAACTACAATTTTTGCATATGAATACTAAATTAACTTCAATTGCATGATTATTAAAAGAAACTATTTCCAACTCAATTATTTTTCTGTTTATTTTTGTTCAATTTTATATGATTCAATTTATCATTTGTATGCACTTCTATGTTAATTTGATCTATGTATGATGTACTTACAAATGTCTGTCGCCATCAACCGTCTCAGACAGAATAAATTCATTTTCCAGTCAGTCAGCTTTATTTAAAAGGTCCCTGGATAGAAGCCTTCAGAGAATAATTTGAGATAAGATGCTTCTGCCTAGACATATATTTTGTTGCAGAATCATTTCTATCTTTCTTAAATGGATTAGCAAATGCAATAAGACTTATCTGAAGGACAGCAACGCCAACAAGATTTATCCCACAGACAGCAACCTCAACAAGACTTATCCGAAGGACAGCAATCCCAACAAGATTTATCCCAAAGACAGCAATCCCAACAAGACTTATCCCAAGGACAGTAACCCCAACAAGATTTATCCCAAGGACAGCAACCCCAACAAGACTTATTCCAAGGACAGTAACCCCAACAAGATTTATCCCAAGGACAGCAACCCCAACAAGACTTATTCCAAGGACAGTAACCCCAACAAGATTTATCCCAAGGACAGCAACCCCAACAAGACTTATCCCAAGGACAGTAACCCCAACAAGACTTATTCCAAGGACAGCAACCCCAACAAGACTTATCCCAAGGACAGTAACCCCAACAAGATTTATCCCAAGGACAGTAACCCAAACAAGACTTATCCCAAGGACAGCAACCCCAACAAGACTTATCCCAAGGACAGTAACCCCAACAAGATTTATCCCAAGGACAGTAACTCAAACAAGACTTATCCCAAGGACAGTAACCCCAACAAGACTTATCCCAAGGACAGTAACCCCAACAAGACTTATTCCAAGGACAGCAACCCCAACAAGACTTATCCCAAGGACAGTAACCCCAACAAGATTTATCCCAAGGACAGTAACCCAAACAAGACTTATCCCAAGGACAGTAACCCAAACAAGACTTATCCCAAGGACAGCAACCCCAACAAGATTTATCCCAAGGACAGTAACCCAAACAAGAATTATCCAAAGGACAGCAACCCCAACAAAAATTATCCCAAGGACAGCAACCCCAACAAGACTTATCCCAAGGACAGTAACCCCAACAAGATTTATCCCAAGGACAGTAACCCCAACAAGACTTATCCCAGGGACAGCAACCCCAACAAAATTTATCCCAAGGACAGCAACCCCAACAAGAATTATCCCAAGGACAGAAACCCCAACAAGACTTATCCCAAGGACAGTAACCCCAACAAGATTTATCCCAAGGACAGCAACCCCAACAAGAATTATCCCAAGGACAGTAACCCCAACAAAACTTATCCCAAGGACAGTAACCCCAACAAGATTTATCCCAAGGACAGCAACCCCAACAAGACTTATCCCAAGGACAGTAACCCCAACAAGATTTATCCCAAGGACAGCAACCCCAACAAGAATTATCCCAAGGACAGTAACCCCAACAAAACTTATCCCAAGGACAGTAACCCCAACAAGATTTATCCCAAGGACAGCAACCCCAACAAGACTTATCCCAAGGACAGTAACCCCAACAAGATTTATCCCAAGGACAGCAACCCCAACAAGACTTATCCCAAGGACAGTAACCCCAACAAGACTTATCCCAAGGACAGTAACCCCAACAAGATTTATCCCAAGGACAGCAACCCCAACAAGACTTATCCCAAGGACAGTAACCCCAACAAGATTTATCCCAAGGACAGCAACCCCAACAAGAATTATCCCAAGGGCAGCAACCCCAACAAGACTTATCCCAAGGACAGTAACCCCAACAAGAATTATCCCAAGGACAGCAACCCCAACAAGACTTATCCCAAGGACAGTAACCCCAACAAGAATTATCCCAAGGACAGCAACCCCAACAAGATTTATCCCAAGGACAGTAACCCCAACCAGAATTATCCCAAGGACAGTAACCCCAACAAGAATTATCCCAAGGACAGCAACCCCAACAAGAATTATCCCAAGGACAGCAACCCCAACAAAACTTATCCCAAGGACAGTAACCCCAACAAGACAAGTACAAACACAAACCAAAGTGAATACAGGACCCAAGGCTGTAAGGTATTTGACCATTTG
The DNA here is from genome assembly GCF_978046115.1 of Saccoglossus kowalevskii. NCBI lineage: Eukaryota > Metazoa > Hemichordata > Enteropneusta > Harrimaniidae > Saccoglossus > Saccoglossus kowalevskii. The sequence continues at coordinate 27,622,831 of NC_140643.1, read as the reverse complement.
AGAATGCAAAATTGATTTTCTTTATTACATACAAATTTCAGACAGAAAGTGTATTCACCGACTGATGACCCAGACAGCGATATGATTTAAGCTGGCAGTCAACAAAATAATCATGATCCAGTTGCCACTCCTAGTATTTCCTCCTAAAATCAGTCTAAACAAGGTACCGGTATTATCAATATAATTTCAATTTAGATGTACTGTTTAATTAACTTTGGACTCCTTTCACATTTTTTTCTTTGATAAATTAAATTTTTTGAATTAGTGACCCATGCCATAGAATTATACAAGCCTGTACGTGTGCGGAAAACTTAACAAGCAATCTACACAAATCAGGTACATTCAAACTATCATTCAGAAGTTTGTGAATTAATATATTTGAACTGCATGGTCATTTATCTGCGTCAAAGTTCTGCTTATTACAGCCCAAAAATCTCTATGTGAGGGGAAAATAACTAATCCATCTTACAGTAAAACCAAAAATTGTTGATTGAAAATGAATATTTCTGTATTAATTGGCATGATTTTGTAGAGCAGTCAACCTCCTTCTTGTTACCATAGTAACCAATAGAAATTAAATGGGCAACAGGACACCTGCCTGTGGTCACTGTTTTCGGCAGAATAGCTTGATCAAATCTTATAATTTGGTAGATATTTGTCACTAATCTATCCAGATCTGCGAATTTGATAATTGTTCATTTAACGAGGCTGTCATTTTCATTACTATTGAGAGTAAATTTGATTATATTACCACTTAAAAGAAAATTACAAAAAAACATTGAAAACTACACTGTGCTCTTCTTTCGCTGTATTAAATGCATCAATAAAGTAAATAATATCAGTTTATGTCATCTAATTGACTTATTCAGTTGTATATCCATGTTTGTACATCGGTCTAGTCTTTCCGTTAAATTATTTTTGTTTGTTTTGCTCTGTAGGCACAGGAACTATTATCTGAAACAGAGGCTGACTGTTATAATATAAATATAGACTCTCTGATTGTGTTAATTCTGTTATACTACACGAATCTTCAGTCACTCTGTGTACTATAGTGAGAGCATCTTGGGAAACACAAAAGCGTATGAGTCAATGAAGCGGGCATTCAGGTGTGTTCTGAATACAAACAAACGACCTTGACAGCTGACCTCAATGGCGCATGCGCATATCTACATTTTAGTCAAGTTTTCTGAGTCGTGACGGTTTTTAACAAAAATCTGCCTCGTGTCTCTATTATTAGATGAGGAGAATTTAAAACAGGAGGTTGTGTGTGACAGCTTGTGGGAGCTGGACTTTTTCATGAGTGGTAAAAATGATTTTCATTTCATTTTTATTGAAGTTCATTTTGGGTTACAATAAAACATTTGAAAAAAATAACTAAAATTGGTTACTATGGTAATAAAAGATTTGACCTTGAGCTGGTGCCTTACAATTGATCATTTAATAAAAAAAAACAATGGTGCCAGCATTCTCTTGAAAACACGTTGCAATTATTGATTAGTTTTTAGTTGCTCTTTGTTTTTTTGCAGAAAATTTAACAAATATTTTGCTAAATTTGTGTGGGAATACCACAGGTGTAAAAACGGATTTTATCAAATTGTTGTTGAATAGAAACTATTTTTGTCATTTGTCTATTCTAGTCTCTTTCTGACAGTGTAATGTATATATATAGGAAATTATAATATGGTTATCTCAAATTGCTTTGAAATATCAAAACCATATCACAGTATGTTTTTTCCCCAAAATATAATAAAAATACTATTATTAAATTTTTTTAAAAATTTCTCAATCTCTAATACATGGTTGTGCCTGGATGTGAAATATAGATGTCTTGCCACATCATGTGTAAAGGCAGCCATACTGTGACTCTGTCTACTTTAGTTCTATTTATAACTTATCCAGTGCTATTAGTGTTTTCTGTTTACAATACTGTGCTATATTTGGAAATGTAAGTGTATTTTCACGTTTATATTCAGTGGATCATTCAAATATGACATTCTCCCTCAAACGTTGTTCTAGAAATGACTGACATTACTGTCAGGTTTGCGTTTTCACATACTGACATAGGTGCAGCAGTCATTTTCATACCAGTGATTGAATATAGTGACATTTGTTAATAATATGTTTGGAATTACATTTTTGACTAATTATTACAATACATATGTATGTATTGTTCGCAAAATGTTCAGTGGGTGTCAAACTTGTGAACGTATCCTTCTTTCCTTGTGTGTCCTGGCCTGCGGAAATGGTACAGAGAATCCCGCACCTGTGACCACATACATTTTACTCACGAACGCAGGCAGGCGTTCATAATTGCAACTTTGAAATTGAAGTAATTTATTTGAAAACAGTCGTCCCTTGACTCAAGTGCTCTGTGGTGACCCGAACGTTTTTGTTTTAGTAAATTACACTTTTATTGGTGCAAACATGAGAAAAACTGCGTTCTAATAATATGTTCATGTGGAGGGTGTTCTGTGAATTTGAATTTACGTTATGCAGTCAATTATTTTTTTCTCTTCACCCACGGCGCAATATTCTCACAACTGTGACATTTTTTTAAAATGGGGAACTCCTTATTCAGTGTCAGCGAATGATCTTTGGGCCCCTGGTCATTCAAGCGTGAGGGCAGACAGCGGACATCAACCTAGACGCGTCAGAAGTGACTTGTGGAAAATGTATAATCAGTATGCAACCGGAGATGACTTAAATTAAGACTATGAAAGACTGACCCGCTACGATAATGAGATGCATGGACCGTCGACGTTTAATGGGTCTGGCACGTGGCTCAAATAATCGATACTTCGCTTTAGTGATAAAGATTCCCTGTGCCACGTGCCGCTAATCCTAAAACAAATAACACAAGATAACCATATAGTACTTTTTTAGTAGGGTAATTAATAATAAAGTTCAATGTATGTGTTCTGTGTCTGTACAGCCCACCGTTTTAGTTACATGATTACAACTTAAACTATTTTAGGTATGCCTAGTAGCCTAACGGTCTTTATCGGTGTCATTGGTCCGCCGCGATGACCTTGGAGCGTGTTCGTCCTTCAATGACCAGTGGGCCGGCTCAGATTCTAAAATATTTCTACTGAATTATTGCAGACCCTGTTTTACCGATATCATTACAAGACTTCGAGTTGGTATGGCGCTTATCGTGTCCAATTACGACCTGTCCTTTTGGGTGCATGCTAGCTAGTATAACGTTATGGTAAACCACGTGGTCAGTTATGTTTTATTGTACTATTGAATCATAAACTTATACTTTCTTATGTAAAATACCATGTAGTGTGTATGTGTCTCTGTCTTCCATCCATTGATCCTTACAATAGGGTATATGCCCCATCCCAACCCCGGGGACCCACCAAACAATCTCTATACCACTAGCTCTTGATGCCAACAATTTGTTATTGTTACTCGGAGGATGTATAAAAGGAAACGCCGCATATTCATGATACATAGAGTGCCAAGGACAGACGAGCATCTAATTGCTGTAAACATCCCGAATTGGTGGGGCAGCAAGGACACCAGTACACGTCTTAATATTCTATAATTTTAAGTAAACTACCGGCATTACCTCCATGCTCCATTGGACAGAATGTCCAGGTTGACCCGATCATTATTTTTTTACCGGCGAAACCGCATCTTGTACCACAGCTGTTGTAGTGACAGCTGCTGGCGCATAATTATTAATATATGCAAATCCTCCCTCTCTTGCGTACAACTATTTCCGTCCGGATGTGTCTGAAATTATCTCAGTAATTTATACATGATTTGAAAAATAATTGAGCCAAAAATATAAAGTGTCGCAAAGATTCTTGTACTACATGGTGTAATGCAAATACTATACACGGCATCCAAACACGTTTTTTTTCTCAAGAAAATTAAAACAATGTACACTGTTTTTATTATCACGAGGAAAAAATGTCGTTGGATTTGTGTCATATGGTCACACGACACACTCAATATCTTTACTTCCGGAACAATTTAAATAAAAACAAATAATACCGGACGGTGTCGTGTGTGTTCCACAACTGTCGTCAATCACGTGAATAATGTCGTGTTGTTTCGTGTTTAAAAATAGAATCAAAGTAAATAAAAATTGTTCATATTTTATATTATCGACCGTAAAATTTCCTAATAATGGCGGGAAAATACATGTCAGAATGACATTAGTTTGTCGCGGGTTTCGTTTTACTGCCTTTGTGGTGACATCATAAAACATTTAATATTTCCGATTACATAAAAAAAGAATAGCGTGATAATATTGTTCTAGTTGTATTTATGAATGCGACGAGCACCACGACAACTAAAACTCGGGCGTGTCTGACGGATGATGACTGAGGGATGAATTGGAAAATCCTGGTTAAATCAAAGACACTAGAGAAGAGTGTCTTTGGTTGAATACACTGTATAGTGAAATAAATTAACAACAATTTGAGAACAAATCATAGGGTCTGTCAGCAAAAAAAAATACGATCAACGGAATATGCGATTTTTATTTCCACAAATTCACGGGAAAGCATCCTCGCAACCATGACCTCTCTACGACACTCCTACTTCATTTTCACGGAGTCTCGAAATGGAAATAAGCTCTTAAATACTTTGCTAATTTTGCATCAAGTTTGCCATCTAAAATGCATTCTGTGAAACCGTAATTTTGTTGTTGCAATATCGACTTTCATTTTTGTAATTTCTTCACGTGAATCAGGTCAAGAACGAACCCCAAAGTAGTTCGCCTTTAGATTCTTGCTTCAAGTTTGGCCATGACCGATATCAGGGGGATAAATAACAGCTCGTTTACCATGAAATTTGCATGGAATTCCTTATATCTTAAGTAAAAAAAAACACGTCTTGCTGTCGAAAAAAAAAACAAAAAAATGCTACCACCATTGTTTGCAAGAAAAATGATGACGTATTCTCTGATATCGGAGCTTCCTTTATGTTCCGTACTACTATACTTCTCATCCACTTGTTTCATTGATGAAAAGCTTCAAAGCACCGAACAATCGTGACACTGTGCGCGTCAACGTCTCAGAATTGTATTAAAATATATGAAATGAATAAATAAAGATAAATCATTATTTTTAGTGTATGTAGTATCCTCACGGCTGTCCTTGAAGTACCCAAATAACAGCCTTGTAATGTCGAGATTACGGCGTAGTAAGGGTTAGATCATTGTAGAATCAGAGTGGAGATATTGCCTGACGTATTTGTTTTGCTATTCGCAGTTTAGGGCAAAATTTCACTTTTCTTTTTATCTGGAATATTTGTTTTCCTTGGCTCATTTACGTGTTATTTTATTGCCAGTCTTCCTTGTCCTGAACAGGTATTGCCCTGGATATTGCTATCGCTCACTTCACCATGAAGATTTACGTTGTTACACCCCTAATAATATTCAAATTTTTACTACAGCGGATCATATGACCCGATACAACGCACTGAAGGTCGAAGCAAACGTGATCGCACAACAGAATGGGTGACCTTCTATTCTATTCAGTCGAAATGGCGGGAAATAGCATACGTATTGTAGTGGCAGAAATTGTGAGCATGTTTCCTGTAATATTCAGTCACATGGAAGGGATGGGGCAATAAAATACCAAAAAATACACAGCTGAAAATAAAAAGGTGCTGATTCTATAATCGAGCAATTATATAGCATGCGCATAATCTGCGGCGTTCCGAGGAGCATGGCACAGTGAGTGTGGGCTCGCTGTCGGCCAGCTAGACATGTCAGTACTGACCATGCATGGTTGGTATTGGATACTCTAGGCTCGGTGTCGGAATATCAACCTTTTTTTTTTTTTTTTTTTATAAAACGTTAATCATGATTGCCGGGACGTATTTGGCATGACCTCGCTAATTTATTGTTTTGAACTCAAAACCGAATTATTTTAGAGGACTGCATTAAAGTTCGTTGAATTGTATTGTGGACACCATCACCAGCAGTTTGTGATTGTGAATTACATGTGCGATGCATGCAGTGGACTTTGTGTTGTACCATTTACCATGCGTTAGTCATGCCATCTTATTGGTTTATAAAACATTTGGGAGATTATCCATTGTACTCAGATACGAGGGCCACTATTGACATACATTAATTTTCCTTTGTGCCCAAAAGGTCACAATGACAATTACCAAAACTGTGCAAACCCAGGGTTTAAACGTTATCACAGATTGGACTAAACTATTTCAACGCAAATACAAGATTGGAATGCAACCAGATCCACCCTTTGCCTAGACAAATTCAGTATTGATAATATTCTAGTGGTAATGGTCAGAGGTGAAATAAATTGACCAGAACAGGGATGGGAATGTGAAGTATGTGGCTATGGCATTTGTGAAACAATTGGCTTATTCTACATGCCAGAGATGTTATACAAGGCAGTTAAATAAATGCACAAACTTAGTTTTTTGCTTCATACAAACAATGCTTTAAAAGCTTTTATTTTCACAATAGTAAATATCCATATAAAAAAATACAGACTCTGAATTTATTTACAAATATTAAAAAAAAATTATTCATGCAATTGAACTGAGGTGGGGGTGGAGGAGACAGTTTCAACTTCAAGGTTTTTCAAACAAGGAGCTCCCCACCCAAGAGTTTTGTGTTCAACTTTTGCAAAATAAATAATTGCATTTGTGTGTTGCATTTATTAAAATTCATTTTGGCTACCACGATATAGACAAAAAGGCAGCACCAAATTTATGTACAGAGACCAGCAACTCTCCTTTCTGGCAAACAATCTACATGGGGAGGGAAGGTAAAACACCAAAACCCCACAAAATTGTTTTAATAAATAGTTCTTATGTACAAAAACTTACAACAGTTGGAAAATGAGTCAGACAACCAACTGACAAATTTGGAATAATTTAGGGTTTAAAAATATACAGCTCGGCTTATTTCTGGGATTGCCCTTTTCAAACCTCAAATTGCTTTTTAAAAATTAAAATACTAGGTCAGAATAGTTTTGGCCAAGATAAAATTGTGCAATTTAATGCACTAATCTGGCTGCCAGCAGTCGTAGCAATTTGAGGAAGAAATTAAAAGGGGCTTATGTACTACTATTGCACTGCACCTTAGTTCTGTGTACAAAGTATTTGTACTGGCAGTATGGATTGCACTGGCCAGCAGGACACTGGCCTGGGCAAGAATTGTAATTTAACTACATTGCCACTCGGGCTGCACAAAAAGTTAATTGGCAGTGGAAAATAATCATCAACATTCACCACAGCTATTTGTTCCCAAACTGTTGTTACTGCTCTGCAAACTACTTTCACTGCTAGATGTTGATTCAACACTTTCTGCACTGCTAGATGATTTTATTTCGTTGACATTTTCTTTGCTACTGCATGTGCCGACAGATGTTTCAAAGTTCTCGCGGTCGACACCTTGTTGGTCCATTGATTGTTTGATAGGATCCGTGCTGTTTTTAGTACAGCCTTTCTGCATCCATGGATGCTCCAATACTTGTTCTAATGTTGGGCGATTGGATGGCCTTATTGAAAGCATCCACTGAATTAAGTCTTGCAATTCTGACGAGATGGTCCTTCGAAAGCACACTTCTGCTTTGCAGATTTCATCATCATGTTCAAAAGGAATGTCTCCACAAGCCATATCATACAGTAAAATGCCCAATGACCAGACTGCTGCAGAACGTCCATGGTACCGATGGAATCTCACCCACTCTGGTGGACTGTACACTCTCGTTCCTGCACATAGAAAATAATTAAAAGAACGATTAATAAAGATACAATTTCTAGGAATAATCACTGAAGATATGCAAGGAATTCAATATGAATGCACTACATGCCAGAGGATATCTCTAAGAAATTCAATGCCATCAACCTCCATACAAGGAGACCCGAAAGGTTCTGTGTATGCAAGCCTGGCATTTTTTTCTCTAGACAGATCAGTATTTTAGGCATTCTCAGTCAGGCAGAGTGACCATACAGAGGCGATTGTCCTCGAGTAGCCCAGACGCACACTAACTGCATTCAGGACTCAGTCATGCTTTTTCTAACAATGAATTCATTCACCTTTGCTTTAGCACTAGTCAATTCATAGACCTTACCTAAAGGGACTTGCTATTTAATTGTTGTGCAAACACCCTTTTCATACATTTGACTTTGCTTTATCAGGAAAATGGGTAGGGCCCTTTTATAAAGTGCAAACTCATCATGGGGTCACTATAACCTGATATGCTAATAAAGTCACACCATGTCATCAATGTAATTGAATAAATCAAATAGTAGGCATAGCTTTTTTTGCCCATTGTTAAAAAAAGAAACTTCTAAAAACAATTGTATGCTAATTGAATGTCAGCCTTAAAGATGCAGGGTAAAGTATTTCAAATAAAACCATTTACTCCACTCAGCTACGAATGATCAAGGTATTCAAAATGGTCAAGACTACATGAAGCCCTTGCAAGTGCCTCCTGCCAACACTGTCCATTTAGAAATGCAGTCACGTTTCAAGTGTCTGGGTCATGGAATTATGCGTCTAGCCTAGCAATTTATACATCACAATCGACCACTCCAATAGGATTTAAACATTTCAAGCGATATCAACGAACGAACCAAGAAAAAAAATAACTCAAAGTTAGCATTCCTGGTGGTCGCGACCCACCGCGTGTATAGTCTAGTCGCGTGTAACACGATAAAAGTTGGCTGCCAACGAGAGACTGTTACTATATCACGTTACCATTCATATAGTCACGGGACATGTAACCTTGAGACGACAGGCTAAATACGGGTCCCCCTACCATATTAAACATGTGCTATGTTGTAATTTGTCAGATAATGTGCAAAACAAACTCACCATCAAAATCAGTGTAAACTGTATCTTTAAGGAACGCGCCTGATCCAAAGTCTATAAGTTTAAGTTCACCGGTTTTTAAGTCTACAAGGATGTTCTCATCTTTCAAATCCCTGTGTACAACGCCAGCCTCGTGGCACCTGGCGGTACTTTCCACAATTTGTCTTAGAAAACTTCGTGCGACATCCTCGGTTAGAGCACCGTTTTCGGTGATAAAATCAAACAAGTCCTTGACGGGTTCGGGCCTTTCCATTACCATAATAAAACTATCTGATCGTTCGTAGAAGTCTAGGAGGCGTATACAACCTTTGACGCCACAAACACGGCGTAGCAGACATACTTCTAGTGGTACTGGGTGACCATTAAGCTGAAGGGGAAAAAAAATGTTTATAATTATTTAATGACAAAACATGTAGCAGTGGTGGTGGTGATGGGGGGGGGGGGGTCCATGCAAGGTTCGCATTGCATTTGTAAACAGCCGCATCCGACGTTTCATACCCAGCTTGTAAAACCGCCCACGCATTTTATACACGCACTGTCATATTTTATCAACAAAAACAAGCGGAAACTACAAAAACGAGATCGCGACGGGGAAGCAAAATTTCATAATTTGTCAAGGTTCAAAAATAGTACAATGTAGCCATATAATATTTTCCGGTAACAAAGTAACTGGTAATAAAGCCCACCGGTATTTTTACCAAGCCAATACTTGAACATATGGCGGGCCGTATTGAACGAAACCATACAAAGTAGAAATAGCTAATGGGTGTACACAAATAGAAAAGTAATGTCGGCAGACTTTTTGGGGAGAAAAAAAAATAACAAATAAGGAAATAAGACGAAAAAAGACGCGTAAATTTGTTTTAAAACACAAAAGTATAAAGTGCAACCTAAACAGCGGGAAAACAGTCAAAAATATGTCGCGCATTGTATTGGGTATAATATTGTAGTTTAACCATTTCTGAATTTAAAAAAAAAAAAATTGTACGAAACGTACTTTGTGCTTGTGTTCAACGCTACTTGGAAACGACTCTGCCATTACAGTGGTTTGTGTTGGAAACAAGTTGGCACTCTGCCATATTTATCCACGCAACACAAAGACCGCCATTTCAAATCAACGTACAACAAATATGTTCGAATATTTTTTTGTTAAAATCTCTCACCTGTCCCCACTCTGTTACTTTGTCTCTGGAAACGTGTTTGATGGCCACCTGAAATGCAAGAGAAGAAAATACAAATTAGAATAAAACTTGCGATGCATCACCGGAAAAATTATACGACACCGGCACCAAGCGCACTCCACGACAAATTCAAATGGCTGACGGAACTTGGGCCAGATACTTACCGGCAACGAGTCTTTCACTCTTGTTCCCGCATAAACTGTACCAAATCCACCACTTCCTAGGACACTGCCTACATGATAAACCTTTTCGAAAGGCTCACGGTCTTTAACTGTAAGTAAAATATCAAACAAGGACGTGAGAACTCTAGCTTTTTCGCAACCCGGAACGATCAAAACACCGGCACGGTATGTTATTGTTTTGGGCGCTACAAGTCTGAGAAAAACGTACCTGCACGGTCAACTGGTGAGCCCATGTTGTTAGTAGAGCAGATCTGAGGAAAATGACTGGTTAGCTTCCTTGAGAGAATCATTATATAGTAGTTTTGCACCTGGCCGTGGTAAAACAAGGGCCGGTTTGGAATGACACGAATGAGCACACGAACACGACAGCTACCTCATACGCGGATACGAATGTTTCTGAATTTTTACTACGAATTTGTTGTAACGTATGTTGTGCTGGGGACTCACCACTGTATTCGATATTACGCCGCGCCATGTGCTGGCACTCTGCCAACATCATGAGACTATTAGTTATCGGACACTGTCGCTTTATTTAAAAAAAAAAATCGACATAAAATATTTCAGATGTTGCGTATGTTTTTAAAATTTATATTTTCGGTAAAAATTATACATACTACAACAAATCATTCAATCTTATTATAAAGATTCGCTCTTCAGGCGTTGGACTTTTTTGACGCGGAGGAATGTAAAATATTGTTACTACGACCGATTTACTGCTGACCTTTTCAATAATACCAGACATTCCAGACAGTCAAACTAGCCAATGAGATGACATTAGTGTGGTCCACGCCTTTCTTCTGACCAATGGTGGACAAGTAGTCGAATTCCCGCGATGAAGAGCTATCAATCAAAATCTTCGGTGATTTGCATAAACACGAAGACCAATTACAAATCAGAAAATCTAATCGTAGTGAATGTTATGAATAAAATCCCGCCAGAACAAGCCCGCGAATTCTTTATCGGCAACACAAAGGGATAATCCCGCATACATTTGTACAAACCATGGCAAACGCCACGCACCTGATACGCTAGGTCACAGTCCTTCTATAGGAGAGGGACTGTATCGAGGTTTATTGGTTTGGAAATTTTACTTTCAACGTTCTATTCTCTTAGATCGACTTGATAAATATTATTTTTGTCTCCAGTGTCACCTGCTGCAATATATGTATTCGTGAACGTAGCCAAACTATTATTATCCGAGTATTGGCTGTAATCCCCGGGCTTTCATCACAGTCCGACTATGCCGTAATCAGTAATAATTATAATTATAATTGTAACCCAGAACAGAAAAAGAAAAGATATAAACTTCAAAGCCAAAATGCTATATCACATTTGCCCAGTATTACGCAAGGGACGATCTGTGGCCGGGTCGTCTGCCTACGTGACCCTGCCCCAACACGCTACGTATACGACTGTGATAGAGGGACAGTGTTCTGATCAGGAAACTAATTGCTAATATGCTTTGCATGTTTGCAGACTTTAAAACAATGCATTTTCCGTAATTTGATTTCTCATTAATTGAATCGTAAGTGATTCACAGGTTGTTGCATGTCCAATACAAGGTGAGACAGGTACATGTTACTTGTCACATGGTGACCTTCAGGGGTGGACCATTAGAAATTATCTTAGGGTGATGGCGGAAAAACTATACGAAATATTTTTTTACTTACAGTTTTGTGATATTTTTTGTATGCTTGATGAATTTGCTGTATTTTTTACACTACTTAAAAAATCTTTTCTTTTCGATCTAGGCGTGCAGATTTTTTCTTTTATACCTGGAAGATTTTTTTCCCCATTGATTTCTTCTGTGCAAATAAAGTTTTTGCCAGTTCTGCCATCGCCCGAGTTTCTAAATGGTCAACCCTTTGCGGCCCTTTGTACATAACAATGAAATTAGCAAATGGTATATCATGTACCGTAATTAACATTGGACCGCGGCTCAGTACAGGCGTACTTTATGGTACGCAGTATGCCAACTCTGCCTGGCAACTATGCAGCCCCGGGTATGCAACCCTTTGTTCTTTTCCACGAATTAGTACGGTACAAGTATTGAAGTACTACAGATAACGCCGAAAATAAATCGGTGTGTACCAGGGGACTGTCCCTGCGCCTGTCGTTTCTGCACCCCGTTCCCGTACCTAGCAGCTGCGGTATTTATGATTGCGATATTTCGCCAAACTACTGAAGTCACGATCGAGCATGGGCATGATTTTTACTATAATGACAATCTGCGAACTCAATCCGGATACCCAGCCAAGTGAATTTTCGTTTCTAGTGGACACATCCACTTGAGGACTCACCCTTTTTTCATATACCGCTATATACACACTGTGTTACTGGAAAATACTTGATGATTACAATTTTGCGCCCCCAAAATTAAAGAAACCACAAACGGCTTTTGACAAATGTATAATTTGATAGTACAACTCGCGTGTACGTGTATCACGTGCAATATACCGGTATCTACACGTAGTCGTTATGCAGAAATGTAAACAAAAAATATACGAACATTTGACTAGCTCTGTTTTAATACCCTTATACATGTATTCACTACTGCATATGTACATGGCGTTGTTTTAGCTTTCTTGGTGTTTGGTTGTAATTGGTCCGGGGTATCTGCGGGAATGGGGGTGTAACTAACTGGTTGTAAAATTTGTTTCTGCATTTTTACATTGTTAACATGCACCAACACGTGAAAGTGCTACGTTGAACCATGGAGATTACCTCCATGGTTGAGCCATAGAACCATAGAACAAACACAGGACAAGTATATTTGGACAAAGGTGACTGTGTCACTGTTTTTTTTAACGGTAGTTGAAAATTTGCTGGTTGCCGCTGCTTGTTTAAAATAAACACCGCCTCCATCGATTTTACGCAATATCATATAGATTAACAGTAGTTTGCCGTGTCATGTGATTCTCCCAGGGGGTAGATCCACAACCAGTAATCAGTAAACAATCAGGTGACTACGGTGGGGTTGGGTGTGGGGTGGTGCATTCTTGATGTAAGGCTTCCCCTCATTTATCAACAAATCATGGCAATTTCAGTTAATCAACAAAATGTTAAGTAAATACAAATTGTATACTGTGAGGATGACCTTTATAAGAATCATATCATGACCGTTTCAAGAGGATGAATTATACCGACCGAGCAACCACTGGAGCCCAGACAAAGTCATGGCATTTAAATGAAACATTTGTTTATATTGTGTGAACGGACTATCGATGTCTTGAATATTTGCTGTATAGATTGTAAGTTAATGGTTTACAATAAAATCGTTCACTGCGAGGGAGGTTGACGACCTTCTACCTTGTTGAGTAGATGACGAAGTGGCTTGGCTGGTATAGTGCAGATATTGCTTCGTACGGAGTTGCTGCCGCTGGTTCAAACCAACAGCACATATATCAAAACATGTATTTGTGTTTATATGTGTCTACCCATTTATTTGACACTGATCGCAAACGATGTACTGTCATAAAATTACTAATATTTAATCGCAAGTTAATTGCACACTTGAAGAACTCGCCATGTACATTTGTCTACTGTGTTTGTAAACAAACCGGGAACGTGTCGCGTTGCCTAGCAGCGAGGGCAGACAATTCACAAGTCCGTACAATCTCATACAATCTGCCGCCAAGACATAACAGTATCCGACGTACTAGTACTTCTCAGTAAACATGTGACGTTGTTAAGAAAATCGTGGGTTAGTCTATTTAATAATAAATATTGTCCGAAGAAAAACGTAACTGTCACAAGCAAATGTCGTGAATAAGAGATTATGTTAAAAAAACAGTCTTAATACACGCATTGAATGTGTGACATGGGTAGAGACGCGATTTTAGTAATACATGAGATGATTTGATATTTCTAATGGGAGAAACAGTTTTATCTCCAAAGATGTAAACAGAGAAAATGTGTCAGTAATATTGTGAATCTAGCGTAACGACTGCTTCGTGTATACATACTGCGTCAGAGAAAGTCACATGACCGTCTGCGTCTATCTGTTGCCATGGCTGTCGTGTGTTACGTCTTAGTCCATGTGACTAGTACAAGAACGATCTGGATACACAACACAGTCACCTCTCCGGGACTACTTTCACAATCAGAATACGTTGTGTTATTATACGATCTAAAAATAACCTTTTTTCCCTCATAATTATTAAATCGTTACTCGTGACAGTAGCGGGTTGTTGACGGACTCTGCTTACGCTTTTATACGGGGCTTGATTCGTAATTTAATATTCGCTCAATCACCGTGACATGATGAAAACATATCCCGATATGGCTTGTAATTAAAAATAAGAGAAAGAATTATATATGAACATCCCATGAAATATCAGTTAAACAATTCACGCACGTTTATTTCAATAAATTTACATTTGTTACTAATATACGACCGTGATAGCCACGGTCAACGTCAGCTGGTAACGATGTAAGCCGCACTGACACCCGGCCGCGTCTCACTCTACACTCCGTTACCTTAATTTTAGTAGCCAAATGGGCAACATGAATCAGTTTTTAATGTAATTTTCATTTCTTTTAATGTATAAATTGGCCGGAGAAATTGTGTGCAATTACTTACCAAGGCATTACGTGTAAGTCTACGAGTTTCCTAGGCGAAATAATCTCTGGCAAAACTCATGATATTGTAACCTAGACGTGTTTATCACCTCTACACGTGAGTATTAATTGCATATTTTACCCCTCACATTGATATTTACCCATACTAAGCGTTTTTGTTTCAAATCAGAGTACCCAAGTGTTATCAGAATGGTCCTCCAGGGACGCACTCTTCGCCCTGAAGTTGACGCAGGTGAAACGTGTTATTAGGTGACGTCATGGAAAAGGCTCCAACAAAGAACTATGTTTATATTTCTGTTTACATCTGTGTACATAGTGACTTGTCGTCACGTGATTCTTAGTCATGTGAGTTGCTGAAGATCGATCGTCTGAGTAATTGCTGCGTCACTGCTCTTCTTGATACCAGTCGCAACTGGTCAGTGATCGACTTCATACGACCTTTATATATGGCCCATTGTTAACTCTCGGCCAATCACGTGCCTTGGAGCAATGACCAGAGATCACAAAAACAAAAAAAAGTCCGGACAGGTACGCATTAGTTAAAAGCTACTGATTTTCCCACGGAGCCTGGTTGGCCACGCCTCCCGTTGATTAGGAGATCGGTGCAGTCCCGCTATGTAAATGCGAACTGCGGGTGACAAACTGAAAATCAATGTGCAGAGAGATCCTTCCCAGGCACCTTGCACTCCGCCGGTCTATAAAAATGATTTGAGGGTTTTATTAACAGTTTCAAAGCATCCGCCGTCGACTCGGAATACAAAACCACAACAGCCTTGGCACCCAGTAACAGTATTTATGACTTTCTTGATCACAAATTTATGATTGTCAATCATTATTAATATTATATGGAGCTGCTGTCTCTAAGCTAGTGGTATAGTTGTGTAGCGCAATTGCCTGAACATCTTTATATAACGTATGCAAGGTAACTGGTGCATGGTGGTCATTATATTATGATTTTTAATGTGCTCTGTGGAAGTTGTACTGTAAAATTATAAATTATGTAGTATTTTGTCTCACACTGAGGTTCATGATTATACTGTGCGCAAGTCCAGGGGACGTAACTTTGTAATACAGCTTGCAACATAAAAATAGTAATCGTATTAATAATAGTTTGTATTTCCAAGCAATAAACTGACGGGCAATCACACACATATAAACAACGCTGAAACACTGGGCAATGATCATCAACACCTAAAAGTACCCCCGCAGTCAATTGACGGCTGAAAATCCTAATAACTCGATCATAGCAATTTTTTACTACAACTAATAATAGCGATGGAAAACGGGGAAAAAATAATTAAAAAATAGCTTTATCTATTTATTGGGATTTTCAGCCTTTAAGCGATTGTGATACCACCAGCTCCCCCTTCACCGGAAGAGGAAGGCAGCACGCAATATACTAGTAACAGGAAAATCCTAATCTAAAAAGGACTTCGTGTTTTGCTAACAATCCAGTGCGTTGTTCAGTGGGGGAAATCAAAGTTTCAGTTCTGGGAATTCTCAGTGGGTACAACTTCCCCCATGTCATATTTGGACATGCAAAAATTAACTTCCTTATTATTATAAAATGTTTACAGTTTACATGTATATAATAGCCTAGACCATTACCACTCTGCTGTAACTCTGCTGAGACTGTAACTTTCCATTGAGGGAGGGGGGGGGGGCTTTCCACTTTAATTTAACTTAAAAACACAACAATGTTTCGTGGTAACATGCCATACATTTAATGTTGCATCTCTCCGTCTCGCCATGCCCACCATCACAATACATCAAAAAAACTAAATCATACACATGTTCGGCACAGTTCGTGTACCCCCCCCCCACAATTCTAGTCTGTAATCACCTAACAGTATTGCAGCGTCCCCATTTGAAACTCGAGACAGGATGGAAAACCACTTTCTGGTCGGAGTTTCGTTTAGTTGTCCGAGTTTTCTTATCACCCACACTCATAAGAATTGTTTCGCATCCTCTTTCCCGTTTTTTTTTTTTTTTTATAAAAAATCATTCAATGTCGTTGCTTGTCGTCAACATTCGTCAAGTTCGCCACAGCTCATATCCCCTGTTTACCAGTTTGGTTTGAGTAAATCACAGGGATTGTGGTTAAATCTAAGATCGCGTAGTTTTCGAGGAACTATATAACGGGAAAAACATATACAATGTCACCCAATCAAACTGAAAACGACGATGAACCGGGAAAAAAAGTCCGGGCACACAATTTCCAAGAACTACATGAGCTAGTCTGTAATGTCACGCACTTCCACGAACTACTAGAGACACAAACTACACAAACAAGTACGAAGGGAGTCACGTGATACGAGCCGCGACTCATCATTACTCACCCAACACCCCAACATCAAAACGAAGTAAACAACAATTTAAATCTGTTAACTTCGGCGCATCCAGTTGAAATAGATCTTAAGATTTCCCAAACACTTAGTATATGAATCATATATACCGTATATGAATCAGGCAAGCTTTCAGTGACTATCGCTAAATTACTAAGCTCGGACTTCGGGCTATTGAAGTCAATGACCCATCATTTCCATGTTGTCCGTGTTAACAGTATACTCTATACCCGTGAGCAAGTGAGCCGGATGTCGTCTCCAAAAAAGATTTCGTTTCTAATTTGCGTACTAAATAACGCACATGCTTTCTTCGGACATCACAAACGACTGTTTAATAACTAAATAACTAAATAAATAACAATAACTAAATAAATAACAATAAATAAATAAATAAATAAATAAATAAATAAATAAATAAATAAATAAATAAATAAATAAATAAATAAATAAATAAATAAATAAATAAATAAATAAAACACGCCACACTCACATGGCGTATCATCAAAGGGGTTGACCATTACTCTTTATGTCTTTATGACTACGTCTGCGTATACGTGACATTGGAATTGTTTGAGTTGCAAGGCTTTCATTGACTCTGTTCCAAATTTTACTAAACGCGACCGAAATTGTTATTAATTGAATCGATTGTGGGTCACTCAAATATACTACTATAGTGTCTAGTCAGTAACCGATAAATTTGCATATACTTGATTTATTTGTCTAATGTTAGTTGCACCGCGGTCGCTGTCCAGAAGGATAACTTTTCTTTTTTTATTTATTTCCTGGCAGTCATTTAGGAAAAAATACACAACAGTGCATGCGCAGATGATGAGCGATAACATTATCAATATTATAATTTTATCAACCTGCTTTGTTAATGATGGAAGGGACGTCAGTGCATTCGATAATCGTGTGTGCATGGCGTATGACGTCAGTCGTGACGCATGAAATTCAGTTTGTAAACATTACCATGTACTTATCATCTGTAACACTGTACAGGGTTGGGTGGCTCTGGCAGTGTAAATATTCCGTGAGCACTCAACAGCACAGCCTTTCTCGTTCATTTATATAGCGTGGGATGGAACGTGCGTGGTATTTGCAAAGTAGGGTCAACGACAACTCATATTCCACGACAGCATTGCCACAAAATATCACGAGAATAGTACTATGACATTTACTGGGATGGCGACATGCGCCACGCTACTAATATTCGATGGTTCAACGTGATATTGAATACCTTGGGAAATTGCTTGGAAATGATAATGTTCCGTAAGCGATGTGCCCAAACGTCAAATATTGTATTATTACGGCAATTCTATGCCGTACACGTGACAACGTGTCAGTCGATAATGATCGCCACTAGATCACGACGCTTCCGAAGAGATAAGCGTCTACAATAACATATGGCCAGTTTCACATCTTGCCTCACGACATACCGCAATATCGGTACGAAACACGTGACGTACTTGTAAAATACCACGTGATTTAAAGCGGGGGAGTCGTCACCTACGCATGCTTCAGGTGGCCATAGCGTGTCATTGTTTACAAACAAGCGTCTACCCACGAACCTTTGCGTTTTTAGCGTATTTTGTTATCATCGCTTGGGACTCAATTCCCGCGCGTGCGTAGGTGACGACCCTCCCACTTTAAATGAACGATCTGGTGAACATGGTGGTTCCGCGAATTCCTTCAGTTTGTGACACTAGAATGGACATGACACGCATGTAACGTGTATACACAAAAACAATGAGCGGAAATAGTTAAATGTCTCAAATTTTAATGTGAAGTAATCCAGAACAACTCATACGTCACAGATTTTATGCTAATTAGCAGTCACAATGGAAACTTTGTAAAAAAAAATTGTACTCCTGTGTTTCTTAATCCCTTACTATGAGGGGAGGCAAGGGGGGTAGCTGGTACGGTTTTACGGGAAATAAAAAGGGCTTTTTACAATTTACAAGGGGGAAAAAGGACGTTTTTACAGTTTACAATGTTAAAAAATGGAACATTGAATGGTCCAAAGAGCTCTCCGACTCAAATACTCCGCCATTACTGCGCTGTGTGTAGAGACGCTTGCGCATATTACCTTCGTAATGCTCTTCATTCGGTTAGAGGACCTTTTACGTCTTGGACATTCAATTTTGTAGTGAATTGTGTCATCTAGTCGGTTTACAGTTTCTGAAATGTAATTTCCCAAGATTTTTTTTTACGATTTTTTTATTTGGATGTAAATTCTTGTACGTACCGAGAAAAATGACACATTTTTACAGTGTACGAAAAAAATATTTGATTGATTACGTTGTACGTCTAGCCTGTGATTACAGAATTACGGAATTTATTTTTTCTATTTACGTTGTACGAACAAAAAAATATTGCAATTACGTTGAACGAAAATAACCCTTGCCCCCCTACTATATTATGGAATGAAGACAATATTTCGCATTGTGTACACTTAATTAAACGATACAACATAATCAAAGAGAAGCGAAATCCGGGTTACCGCGAAAACCAGGTTTCGCAGTATACGCGGCTATGGCGGTAACCCGGCTTTGTTATTTTAATTTTTTTACTTACTTTTATGTTATTTTAAAGTTTATTATTCTTATCTTATCATTATACACCCAAATAATATATTATTTTATTGAAAAAATACCAAAAAATAAACAAGAGACTGTATACAAGTCTAAATAAAACATTAAACAAACTATTCTTACAGCGTTTTATACATGTAGCTCATTCATAAACTTTATTTATTTAAATTTACAAGACTTGAGCGGGTTTGGTATTAGTATTGCAGTAACGTAGATGTGTATGTAATTTCTTAGGAATATATTATTGTTATTTATGGAATTTATACAAAGCTGATTCATTTCCTTAGTCGCATACATTTATTTCAAGTTGTTCACGATTGCCACGTGTCATTGCCCGTCTGCAATGGCGGCCTAAGTGCCGGCGAAAGTGGCGTGTTCTCCCGTGATGCTGCATGGGGAACATTCATCGCGGAAAACATGGGTATATTGTAACTTGTAACGTCACCCCCAGTCATCCCCTATGTGGTAAGGCTAGTCAGCTGATCTACTGTCACGGGAGGAGACTATGATACGCTGGGTTTAATTTGAGAGCAATTTTCATATTGCAGAGATAATTACCAGGTTTAAAATTCCCTGGTTTGTGAAGAAATATTTTTATTTGATATATTTAGTACCAATCAGAAAAATAAACAAAAAAAATATACAACACACGATTCCTTCGGTCGACTTTAGAATTTCATAAATAGTTTTGTCGAAATCAACATTTTTACTATGGAGTGTCGTTACGTATATTACAAATAAATTGAAGCAATATACCATAACAAAATCAATGTTACAATTAAATATGATACACAAGGCGAGGCGAGATCATCCATTTTTGGCGGGAAATGTTTTAATCATACAACCGTGACACCTCAATGAAAAATTCACCTGTCGAGGCTGACCGTTAGATGCAAGCCCTTTCTTTAAAAAACGTTGGATAATGCAATGACTTCGGATCAGCAGTTTTTCATATGGCGGCCTAGTCATTGCATTATACCATTTATTGTCGCGTAGATGACAACACGTCAGGTATTGTGATACGTGGTATTGAAAATCTCGTAGATTCCCACGAGAAGACGAGGTTGTGCATAGTTTTACCATCATTGTTGCTTAGAAACTAGACACCAGAGCGCTGTCACGCCCCAGTATAATACAATAAGCCCTGTACAATAGGTGCCGACTGCGACGGCTTGAAAGTGTAACCGGGTAATGCCCTCTATGTAGCGCGGCATGTCGACGACCTTCAATAAACAGACGTATCCGCGGTCAGTTGGCGAATTTAAAATTAGTGCAAATGATGTTGAAAAACAGGAGATTATACGCACATTAACTAATCTCACCACGTTAATTTCAATATTGACAGTATGGTCCCGCTTGGAACCCCTGGCTGACACCACATGGATTGGTGGGTGATATGCGACAAAGGTCGATGCCAGGGGAACGTCCGATGTGTATGTATACTATGTTACGAACGCAGGTCACCGGCGTTCACGCCAGACCACGAGTCCCGGTCACGAGTATACATTCACATATTTTATAGACACTCACATACATAGCATTTCTACCGCGATCATTTTCAGGAATTCATTTATCATTTCGACACTTTCACTAATTTCTAAAATGCCACGTGTTAGGACTCAGACTAGTAATGTATTACTAGTATGAGGTTTGGACAGCGCCTCTTGCGGAGAAGAATGCACGTGTGTCCGTTGTCACCAGCCGCGGGCGTAAACATTTAACTTGTTCTGTACCCAAGGCTAAAATACAAACGGTATACAACAAATACCCAGCCTTATGTTGAAGGACAGTAACACAGTATAAACTTGGAACACATTGGTGACACACAATAGACCCCATTTAGACACCGAACAATTCAGTTAGAAAACAATAAACAAGATTTCAACAAGAAAAAAATAGATCACATGAAACCCGCAAACTGAAAAAACGTTTAAGCGCCACTGTGGCAGTCGCCGTACGACACGCGTTCGAATTAATTTGTGAAAACAAACTTTTTACATACTAAGTATACTGTATCGTTCGTACAGTCTGCGATGTTAAACGCGTTGTATGAGTGACTCGGTGCCCTCATCTTATCGAAGACGACGCGGCCCGATGAACGATGCACCACGCGTACGAAAAACTAATCATTCATTTCAATCAAGGTAGGTAAATCAATATTGGTGTTTGCGGAAACAGGAAATTGTTAGCCAGTAATTATTATAATTAGTATATGATGTAGATGTTCAGCGTTTGACGCGAAGATAATAAATATCAGCAGTGGGTGATGCACAGAAGTATTGGGAATAAAAAAAGAAGTGGGGATACCCCCAAAACTTTAACTTCTTCCCATGTGAATTTCCCATACACGTGTCTCTCCCCAGGATAGATAAATGACGAGAATCATTTGTCACGTCAGCAGAATTATGCAGATAAGGTCTAAATGTGAAAAAACATTTCCCTTGAAACGGACATTTTGAACGAACCTAAATGGCTGAGTCAGCTATATTTACTATTAGTATTTCGCCCAGAGTCAATATATCAATATATATTTTCGAATCATTTTCGAGATGGTAGGTTCTTCTTTTAAAGTGTCTGTACCCGGGGAGGCAAGCTGTAGAAAAACGACCTCTTGTGTGTTGAAGCAGGCTGTAGAGGGCGATGTTCGTCGCAAATTAAATTTACATGTACATGTGGATATTTGAATAAGAAAGTTTTTCCCCCGAATATTGACTATTGGTGGCGCTCGATCGTACAACATACGAGTACCTCGTCAATTTTTCTTCTTGCCATTAGTTTACGTGGTGTCACCTACCAAGATATTGTTCATTGGTTTTATTATTTTCTTGGTTATTATTTATTAATATTTCGGGCCGACCTTTGATTAAAATCAGGGCGGGTCCAGTATTGGTCTAATCAAGAAGTTCAAATGTGTGTTGATAATAACATACACAGTTTCTATAAATAGCACCCTATAGCCGCTTATCATCTAGAATATCGTAAAAACTCTCAAAAATATAATTTCCATTGCTTTGAACGGCATTTGTGAGACACTTTTACGCCGTAGACGCGCTTCGCCACTAGGTGGCGCGATTTATAGGAAAGATGTATTATTTGCTATGCTTACAACACAGAATAGGTGTAACTCAGTATCTAGGTTACTGTGCATAGCAAGGCCTTGGAGACAGTTGGATGCGACGGGTAAAAACGTAAGTAGTGGAAACTATTATATTCTTTGACGAGTAATGTTTCCCACACTTTAATAGCTGTTTTCACAACACCCTTGACGTAGATTTGTGGGCGCTCTTTATAATTTCCGCTTTATCCATGGAGCTTTTCAAAATATGCATTTTTTTCTCATATAATTTCTATACACATTCAGGTGTATATAAATATTATTTTACAATATATCGGCAATAAATTCACACATCCTTTTAAAATGTTCATTTTTCCTAATTCAAAATATCTGAAATATCGGATGACGAGCCGAGACAGGACAACGCAGCACACAGTCACGGTGTACTGTCATCGCCGTATTGGTATAAAATATCATGAACTAAACTGAACTGACTAATACAAATTGAAACAATTGTATGCATTATGTATAAAGAACAGTCACATGAACTGGAAATGAACCCATCATACTAACACTGGGTGATAAGCAGACGTTACGTCATTCAGGTTTAGACTGAAAGAATCCGCCTTCTTACACTTCACATTCCAAAAAAAAAGTATCGTATCTTGCACAGAGTTTATTGGTAGCTACTACTGTGAAATACTTTATTTTCGCTGGGATTAATTTTCACTGAAATGCCTTTTTGGTCGTTTTGCTTGGAATTTATTTTCACTGATTTTTGATGAGTTCAATGTGAAATATAGGGACAAACGTATATTCGCTGGATTTTATTTTCACGGAATCATCCCTTCAGCGAAAATAGCGAAAATAAATTCCAAGCAAAAATAAAGTATTTAGTATGTATTGTTTGTGGTCAGTAAATTAGATTCTTTTTTTCGATTAAAAAGACCAAAACTTTTATTTTCACACCTCTCGTTGTCTTGTGAATCATCTGTGTATATCTGAAACTGAACAATGTGGTTCCAACCATGGAGGTAAAAAAAAGAGATTTAGCTCCATGCTCCAACGTAGTATTTTTTACTGGGTCCCAATGAGTCACACTATTTGTTTGAGAAAACACATAAAATGTGTAGCAACTACTAAACATGAACGATTTGTTCTAATACTACAACAAATTACTCATAATTTAGACCAGTTCTACCTTAATAACCATGCTGTTAAGAGAATACTAGTAATTTCATAGCAAAGGATGCAACGGGGGGGGGGGGGTTCTTGTCCGGGATAATCAATTGTCAAACATTCCTGTTCACTGGCTATTTACAATTAAGTGTACTTGGTTAGACACAATAAACGATCAAATATACTCTCCATCTAAGCCTCTTCAAAGGCAAACGTTATGCAAAACATAGCAGTGCTCGTTTATATAATATTTCAAACACCCATTCGACCTTAAAATTGCCTCAGTAGTGATATAAAGAAACCACAACGATCGGTTACGCCTGAGGGCAGCCTGGATATTAACGGGTCACCGATAGAGGGCGTATATGTCGTCAATTACCTTGGCGTCTCTATTGACCAGAATATGTCATGGAAAGCTAGTAAAATTTGCAAAGTTATTTCACAACTACGTCACTTTGTCCCTAGACGTATCCTTATTCTCTTATACAACTCTTTAATTCTTCCACACATTACATATTGCCTAGAAATCTGGGGTAATACTAGTACATATGCAACTCTACTTCAACCGTATCGCTTACAGAAAAAAAATAATACGCCTCATCACTTTATCTGATTCGTATTCCCATGCTGCTCCTCTTTTCCAAAAACTAAGAATGCTAGATATTTTTTCACTCTGCGAGTTACAAACATGTTTATTTGTCTTTGGTCTCAGTAACAAATATTTTGTACATGATATTTAAAACTATTTGGACCCATTGTAGCTTGAATTATTGTACTCCAAAACTGAATCTTACACTCAGCCAACACAGTCTAAAATACTCTGCAACAAAACATTGGAACTCATTGCCTGATGCATTTAAAATCATCACTAAGAGACACATATCTGAAGCAAAGTTAAAAAAAAACTATATCTCCAATATTTGATTTGCAATATTTTTCTTTCTTTCTTTATTTGGAGATTTGTGTGATTAAACAATGAAATTATATATACAGGGGTTACGAACTCGACTAGTTTCGATGAACTATATCTGTAATCCCTACCAAAAAAAGAAAAGAAAAAAGAAAGTACTCAAAGTAGAATTCATTATTTATTTATTTATTTATTTATTTATTTATTTATTTATTTATTTATTTATTTATTTATTTATTTATTTATTTATTTATTTATTTATTTATTTATTTATTTATTTATTTATTTATTTATTTATTTATTTATTTATTTATTTATTTATTTATTTATTTATATATATTTACTACCTGTACAATTTCTACATTTAATGTTGTTTTAATACTTTTTTTCTTGGTGAAAATAATTTCATCCATTAGAATGGAACAGTGATTCTTCTTGGGCCAGATACATTGTAATGGTTCAGTTTTATAATATTGTTTAAATTTAGTAAGTTTTCAAAATTAGAATTAAAAGCTTTGACATTTGCTCTATGTACTGTCATACATATTTTGTTGAAAAATGCAAGTTGTTCTCCCCTCCATAACAAGTGTACCTGTTCCTATTTACGCTTAGAGCCTCTCTGTGTCACAACATTTGAACTAACTTCATGATAAATTCTGCAATTTGGGGTTTATTTCCACCCGGACCACTATGTGTGGATAGCAAGTATGGTGCACTGTGTAATGTATCATTATTCATGATTGTCAAATATTAGCACAACAACTTGAACACTGTTCAACTGAAATATCAACAGAAATTTCATCGTTTTCTCGTGATATGATTTAGAATCACTCTCTCGAAAGTGTTAGTTATCGGATATAAAGCAGCACATTTTTGTGGTGCTGCCATTAATAATCGTACGGCCAGAACAATGGGCCACACGAGCAATAGGGGCAAAAGTTTAAAGCGGGAGAGTCGTCACCTGCGCACGCGTCAGATCGCTATAGCGTGTCATTGATTACAAACAAGCGTCTACCCATGAACCTTTGCGTTTTTAGCGTATGATTTGTCACGTCGCTTGGGACTCAATTCCCGCGCCTGCGCAGGTGACGACCCTCCCGCTTTAAATCTATCGCATTTTAAAATTTCCCTTTCTTTAAAAAAGACGGAGAGATTGACTATTGTATTTGAATATATTTTTATGTTCACTTATTTTCTTCCCAATATATGTAAATAGTTTTGGGCTTCCCGATACTAGTATATGATTCAACGGTTCATACTCTTGCACGCTGCAAACTGAGGGCGCACTCGTCACACATCTGTCACGCGTTCTCAAATTCCTTACTTTGAATGCGTTAGTCATTACAAAAAGACGATTTGCAGTGAAAACCTGCTGGATTATCTCAAACTTTTGTATTCCGCTAATGGCCTTATGACCAAAACACTATAATCTCAAAATATGTCATTGTATGCCAAGGGGAATGGCCCTACCACCTGTTGCCCATAAAAGCGTTTATTGCGCGATATAGACTACAGTGCACTCAGTTTTAAAGAGAGTGTAACAGGCGCAAATAAACACAAACTGATTACTTTATAGCTATTTCCGCTATGGGGGTCTGTGCGTTACGATAGTCGTTACATGTATATTTCGAATCACATGAACTGACTGCACTGTGACGTCATTACTATCACGTTAAAATTATATATTTTCCATCTTAGCTTCACAAAAAGAAAAACTAATTAACATCTAACAAAAATGTAACAGGCAGTAACATTTTGGAATTCAATGCATATTCAAAACGACATTATCACTTAAAGCTGACAGACATTTGTTGCAATAATTCAAATATTAGTGGTTTAAATAAACAGTGCCTCTATTAAAGTCCTCTATAAACAGTCCTTCTATCATAGTTCCCTGCCACAGTCTTTCTATCTTTACAAGGCATTTACGAAACCCCAAAATCACACATTGTCACAAAACTACGACTCTTTTGCGAAAACTAAAGTTTTCTGTTATAAAGTATATTTGACGGCAGAGAATACGGGTACTTAGCTCTCAGTTAAAATAACACATGAATACAGTGTCACTACTATTGCATAAAAGGTAAATGACAGGACAGTGATGAATTTAATTTACTTTCTCTCTGTATGACGAGCAACTATTAATATGTAGCCTGCTCCTTCCATGCTATTAGCTACTTATACACTAGCTGCTTCAATTTAATTTAATTTGAAGTACAAGGCAAGTTCAACATAATTTCTTCTTAAACAAACTTGACACTGGCCACTCGTGATACCTGCGTTACGACTTCACAACTTAAAAATAACTCCACCTTCTTAACAACAAACTGAAGCGGGCCAGTAACAATGTAGCTTGTCCCTCACTTATGCAAGAAATCACCAGCGGCAGCGCGGTCGCTGATTGGCTGCTCGCACTTCCAATGTAACAGGCAGTAACAGGCCGGTGTATAAATTATTTATTTTACTGGAACCAAATAAGACAAATTACTTACTTTGAGAGTCCCGATTTGTTTGAAAAGGGAAATGACTGTCCGATAACACATATAAGCGTTTTATACAAGCGTTAAACATAATAATGGACACTTTAATAATGAATCAAACTATAAAAACTTACCATATCGCCACTTGCCTGCATGTTGAAATGTCCGGTAAATATAACAATCATACTAATTAAGACGGCAGTATGGATATCCGGAGTTCGATGACCCGAAAAACGTGCGACAGTACACGTATAGTTAGAAGAATGTCGGTAATATATAAACCGAATGAACTACGAGGCAGTTCCTGAAGATAATACTGCTAATAACAAGATGCTTGTGCCAGGAGACAGATCCGTACATTGAATGTCACTTTTGCCCGTCTGATTTCTGTTGTGCAAATTGCATATTCGGTGCTTTTTACAACAGAGACTACAATCCAAGTTTTAAAGTACGTTACAAATCTATGTGACCATCTTCCTGCCGTAACGGCATTATGACAATTAAATTAACTATTCCGGCGCCATGCACACCTAAATCACACTCATCCGCGGTTAAAGTAGATCCTTTTGGTATTCAACACAGATAGAAGTTGAGCTTGAGTCTCCCGATCACGAGCCTGACACAGCAATCAATACGCTTTATACCGATGACCGATTCCCGATAATATCATTTCCAAACGTACTTTACTGTGGCGCGCCCCTTTCGTCATGTGATTTAACGTATACAAGGTAAATGGTCCTCTTCGGTGAAAATAATTTGTTTGCGTTGCGACTTTTTCGGATCATTATATAAATTCTCAGATTTTACTCAACAGCTCAACTCCGTGGTTGAATTTTGTCGACGTGTTCTCAGAAAAGAGCGTATTAATGTGCTGTTGAACTTAATGGAACATACGGATGATCTTCGATGGTCCTGGGTGTGTTTCTAACGAAGTCAAGCAAACTATATTCCGCAATGAAAAAAAATACTCAAAATAGAAAGAAATCGAAATCGAAATCGAAGTTTCGTTTACTTCTTTGACGGTGTGTGTACTAGGAAAATACTGCGAACACGAAATTTGCAATCGAGGAAACGATACGATACCAATTTACCGTGCGCTGCTGTTATTTTATATATGTACACAGGAAAACGTTATACATACACGTTGTTTAGGAAGTTCTTCGTACTCGCTGCCTCCAAATATGGTATACTTCACACATACGCGTCAGCAAATTGCCCGATGGTTGCAGTATTTCATCAACATCCATCGGAGCGATGGGTGGTCAAAGCTAATCCACGCGCAGTTCTTACACGAATGACTCAATATGTGACATTGAAACGAGGCTATGTGTGAGGTAGTGTGTGTCATCGACCTCAGAGTCGGAGCTCGTCATTAACACCGGCAATACGATTTCGCCCATGTACAGTCACAGACTGTTGATACGATTATTATAGTGTCTACCTGGTCCAGTATAGTAAAAACATCAATGTGCATGTATTCCAATCAAGTAGATTTACCCTTCTTTTTTCAAGGTCAGACAATTTGAACTCCACTTACAAGCTTATGTCACGTAGTAAGTTGTCATCACGTACGATAAATGCAAATCGTTGCGCCAACTGGTGGCCAGACGAAAACCCGAAATATCGATCACAAATTTTAAAAAAAATATTCGGAAAAAAAATCGGAAAGTGATGTTTCCATGCATTGTTATGTATATTGTAACATATGAAATCGTAATTTTTTATTAATAGACTTAAGTAGGCTGCAGTTGCGGTCATAAAAGTGACTCACACATGCGCCGAACATTGCACTGTGTGATACAACAATACATAATGTCACGTGATATCATTCAAATTATGGATGGAGTAGTGCCGACAATTACATCAGGTGTAGTCGAGACTAAAATGTTGTTATAATTTTGTTTTCAATACGTTCTATTTACTGTTATATATAACAAATGAGATTCTTGACTTAAAACACAACATTAGAGTTCCACCACGTGTACACATTTACTGTTATCATATTGACAAGCAGGCATCGTTATATGCCCTACTGCTCAAACTGTGTCATGTGTATCATGACACAGTTTTTCAGGAAAGATCATCAAGGAAACTTGAGATTTGTTATGGCTACCCAGCATATATTGCTATAAACGCGTGTACTGATCGCCCCTAAACGTACAAATCGGTTCCTTTACCACAAATTACGCATTTGTCGATGTTTCTAGACGTATATCTATCCTGCATATATCAAACAAAACTTATTTTCCAATACATGCCGATCTCTAAGATACATACGAAATTTACGCTTTTAACTCTCCAGGCAACATACTACTTTTTTTTTCAAAAATGTAATTGCATAACTGATTGAACAGGACAGTGACAAAACTGAACACTGAAATGATACTATTCAGGTGGAGATGTGATATACTGATAAATGTTTATGTAAAACTCTCGAACGAGGACGAACTCTTCGGCGATATAAAGTTCCACCCAAGATAAAATGTCCAGACACCCACCGACCCAAACCATCTACAGATATATATTTTGAGTCCTTTAAAAAATTCTGCAAGAAATTCGTAACGGGAAAGGGCGACCATGCCACTATTTTCAAATAGGAATATAATGTAAAATAAAAATCAACATGAATCGAAGCATATATACAAAGCAAAAAATCTACCAACCAACAAGCTGCTCGCTGATTGGTCTGACTGTTAGGTTAAATAGCCAATCAGGCACAAGCTTGTAAGTAGATTCGTATTGACTTTAAACATCTGACAACGTGTATTATACGCGAATGTACAAGTATGATAAATGAATGTGTATTCTTTGTTCTCCATAAAATATCGAAATTGTGGCAGGTGGATTCTATACTTGAGATCTGCATAACTATTCAAAATATTGTTCCAGATAGCTCAAAGCGCGGTGGTCGTCGCGCAGCGCGTGTTCAAATTTCATGTAAATAAACAATGTATTTTACACGCGTTGTATACGTCGCTGTATCGAACAGGACGCGGCACGACGACTGCCACCCTTTAATATACATCGTGCCTGTCACGTGGTACAGTTTCCGTTGTGTGAGCTCTGAGTCCAAAACCATATAGCGAAAAGTGCGTTGTGTCGTCACAGGAAGCTGCAGCGTCAAGGCGAAAAGTGCGAGGGATGTCGTCACCTGCGCATGCGTCAGATGGCCATAGCGTGTCATTGTTTACAAAACAAGCGTCTACCCATGAGCCTTTACGTTTTTAGTGTGTGTTGTTATCGTCGCTTGGGACTCAATTCCCGCGCTTGCGCAGGTGACGACCCCTCCCCCCCCCCGCTGTAAGCTAGAGTAATCTTCTCGATATTACAGCAATTCCAGGCACTGATTTGACGCTGAAGTAGTGCTAGATGTTGATAACTTACTACAATAGGTTACACACTTTGTTTTCACATTTACAGAAGTTGATACAAATAATGCAGACAGCATGTCTGCAATTTGAAGCGCACCGGAAGAAAACTCCGCCCATAAAAGTGGCAGTACACATGGTCACACGTCCGGGGAGGGTTGCCGCTGTACACAAGTAAATGCGCGGTCACAATGTTTTATATAATATTCGACATAGTCTATAACGTTGTCAGTTTCCTGGCAGGATACTCTCGGTGGTAACAAACCGTTTGACGATATTATAAGCTGTCTGCTTTGAAACACCATTTCGATCATATTTTTTTTTTTTTTTTCTTTTACTAATATCTGATTTGTAACCCTTTTCATCCCCTCCGGGGGATGTTGTGTGTTAATAAATAAATAAATAAATAAATAAATAAATAAATAAATAAATAAATAAATAAATAAATAAATAAATAAATAAATAAATAAATGTATCTAATCTCAGCAAATGACAGTCCACGAAAATACAAATCGACAACTCTTGTTCTCACTTCAACTGTTTTTTTGACTCCTTGCTTCTCCATCGTGGTGCTTAAACAACTTGGACAAATGCCGATTTGTAGACACGCAATCTACACGATGACCGACCAAAAGTGAATGAAAGAAAGACGCGCCTCAAAGTCTAGGTGTACCTGACTTTGTAGCAAAAATAAAAAACATTGTGGGGCAATATCTGTCAATCATTCCTCTGATTGTCGATGTTTATATTTCTAGTTACAACTTCTGTAAATGTGAAAACAAAATATGTAACCTATTGTAGTAAGTTATCAACATCCTGAACTACTTCAGCGTCAAATCAGTGCCTGGAATTGCTGCAATTACAATCCTTAAAATATAATTTCGTTGGTCTTTTTAAGTTTCACATTCAATCAAGAAGTATTCAACTTTAAAGGGCGTGGTTGTCGCGCTGCGCAAGTGCGACATTTGTGTTGATAAACATTGATTTTCCCACAATTCAATGCACTTTTCTAATGGAATCACAAGTTAGAGGTTTGACCTGGGCGCGACTTGCATCAATTACTGCCGGTGACTCCTTTGATACCTTTCAATCATCCAAAAAAGTACGTAATTAAAGTGAGACCAGACTCCTCGAAACTTATCCCTTGAAACAACTCATCTATTTACAAGAAAAACATGTACCCCGTATTAGTACACTAGATCATTGCCACATATTACACATATCAATACAGCAAGAATACAATTCCTTTGATTCTTGAAAATGTCAAAAATAGGCCCTTTGACCATTTTAAAAACATAATTTATAAACCACTTGGGTGCCTCGCATACTAAATTTCCACTATTGCTTGCACTGGTGTAAACAAAACCAGATTTAACAGGCGATTGGTCTCTTTGATCCAGGGAAAAGTGACCATGGGTTAACTTGACATTACATGTTTATAGAATAATTCACAACATGCTTGATATGTAAAGGTCAGAACAAGAAACACACTTTCTACATGGTTTAGAAGTTACGAGTGACTTCAAAACCATGTACATGTAGTATGGGTGTTTTATGTTCTAACATGGCTGCAATCAAAGATGGGCATTATCACTATCGATTATGCCATGATGAAAGTGTACTGGTATTGATTCTGGTGATGAAATTGACATATAATCACCAGACTTTTGCTATAGAATAAAGTTCCAGGCAGTTCAATACATCCGCTTCAAATGATGTTCACATTCTAATCTCTTGATTGGTGGAAATGTTATCAAAACTTTTGATTGAAATTTGACATTGCACATTAATTGTTCGTCTTTAATACAATAAATCCAGTCATGCATTTCATTGCTGAAAGTAATGTTTGTTTAGATGCGTTGGGAACAAAAAAGTCAAAAGGAAGGGACATAATGGCTATCCAGGAAACAACTCAAAGGATCTCAGATTTATCTTAATAAAAAATGATTCGCATTTGAAATATTGATTTTGACATAGAATGTTGTGCGTAATTTGACAACACATGATGCTGAAGGTAAATTAACAAACAAATCCCTTGCACTGCTTGATAATGTTTGGCGCAGGCAAGAACTTCTAAAGCATCTAAAACATCTTGCGAATATCGTAGCTATTGCATTTATCCCAGTACACATATTACTCTGCAGGTTAACGGATTCAAAATTTTGCTGACAAAACAAGTTCAATAGAGGTTGGCATGTGTCAAGATCTGTGAAAAGCATGCATCTCTAGTGAACATTCATTCAATATAAACACTGCTTATATACACAGTCCCAAGGTTGAGGGACTGTTATATAGTAACACACGACAGAAACATGAGCATTTTTTTTATCATGGTTTATTATTCCACTTTTTGAGTGTCCCTTGCCAACCAATTTGACAATAGAAAATACTATACACAGAACAATTTAATTAACACATATTAATGGCATTATGCCAGTCATAATTTCCGTGTAAGTCTCAAACTAAAAACAGAGAATAAAAAAAAAATTACAGCACTGTAACCAATTTGAAATAATACCTGATGAAATTTACCTTGTTTGTAGAAGAGGGTGGGGTGGGGTGGGGTGGGGTAGGGAGGGGGTCAGAGGTAGGATTTTTTTTATCTGGTATGTGAACATGTAGTTCCATTTCTCACTGGGTATCTACAGTTAACGCAAGATGCCTAAATAAATTGAAAGACCAAATGCAGTGTACACACAGCATTAACACAAGGCATACAGGCACACCAGTTGTCAGCTTTATTGCAAGACTCATTCGTTTCATGTTACTTGTAAAGCATTCATTTTCATTATTTCTGATCATTCTCATTGAGGTTTAAATTTTCCAATAAAACAAATAGTTCTATTGTAATTTAATATGTTCATCAGTGAAAATAGTAAAATTAAAACACATTGCATAATTAATGTGTTTATAATACTTGTAGCCATGCTCCCAATCACCCACTATAACGTGACTTCACCTTCACTTCACTTGTGCAGGCTACAACAAAAATTGCACACAATTTAATATGTTGAAATGAGAGCTGATTAAAAATTGGAATTTATCAAAATTGTGCGATTTGATATCCCCTAAATCTGAGGGGAACTGACTAAAACGCTCAAGTATAATCACATGGTGGTGGATTTTCATGATACAATACAGACAACTGTAAACCCCCCTGACCCATGAACAAAAACATCTAGAACCACTCAAATTATTACTCTTGCCCCTCCCATGCTATGAAAATTTAATGAATATAGTATATGAATCTCTTGTTAGCATTTTGACATGTCATGATTTTAGTTGCTGCTTAGCAAGTTCAGTAAATATGTGTAAACATGACATAAAATTGTGTTTTCACTTGACAATTGCTTAAAAATACTCTTGTCTGGATGGTTTCTATTTCGCATTCCATAAATATTGTTTTGAAAAGAAAAAGAAGTAATATGCTGCTAGGTTAGACTCCACCGTGATGGTGGTGGTTCTGTTTTAGCTGCTAGGTCCAGCTCCTCCAGAATGGTGATGGTCTGGTTCTACACCAGCAGATTTTCGAAGGTTGTCCAAATACTCCTGATGAGACGCAGCTAACACACGGGCAAGAAGGGCATCATCATCATCCCAACCAGACAGTCCTGTAATATAAATACAGAAACTATTTTACTAGAAATTAAAAGTTGAATTGGTTTTAATGTGATGTAATCAAAAATAAATAAAATAATACTTTTGTCATTTTCACATATGACGGAGAAGCATCCAAGATAATTTTACCTTGTATTCACAAGAAAAAAGTTGCGTAACAGATAACAAGAATATTTTTTGCACTTTGTAAGATGTTTGTGAAAAGACGAAATATCCTGTTTTAGAAATTATGGAGCCTTGCCCTTGGATACCACATTTATGTATCTATGCATCAAATACTTTACTACGGACACAGTAGAATGATTGATCACAGCCTGTATGCCATTTGTTATCCAACTAAACCACTGGTGAACATGTTCAAATACAAGAACAGTGTAATTTTCTGTGTGATACAATAATTTGAAATTGTGATAGTCACAGATCACAGATACAGCTGTCTCTAAAAAAATAAAGCAGTTTATTTTATGACTGGAAGTCCAGGCATACTTGACAGAATAAAACATGTATATTTACCAGTAGGTAAATGTATGACATGTTTTGTTTTTGTATAGAAGTTTGATAGAAATCGTTACAGATGCAGGTCCAAGAAATGACCCCAGACGGACCAGCTAATAAAGTCAAAGTGAATAGTTCCGGTTTGGGGACTAAACTGGGAAATTAGGAAAAGCCCTGCTATAATTGACTCAATATTCAAGATTTTCACCTTTTTAACCGTTTCACCACCAGTTCCAGTTCCCTGGACTAAACTGGGACTATATTAGCTTTTGTGACACCAAAAACCAATATCTATAAATCACATATTCCTGAAAGGAAGAACTTACCATAATGAGCTGGGGATAATTCTCTTATATACGTTTCTGGTTGAAATGTTTCTAATGCTGTGGCACCCGCTGTGCTGGGTCTGGGAGAGGATGGTCTACATGCACCCTGTGGTGATCCCATAGGAGGTGTAGAGATAGGCGAACTAAAACTGGCTATTAATGGGTTTTCTGCAATTCAAATGTAGAACAAGTGAAGAACAAATGAGTAAAGATATAACATCATGTCATATTTATATATAAATCTTTTATAAATTTGATATGGTGGTTGAAAACAAGAGGAATTACAATTGCTTTAAAGGATACACAACAGTAAACTGGCCAATGATTGAATGACTGACTGATAATGGGAGTTATCAAATCTTATATACTAGCCAATGGAAGCATATTGTATGCATTTGAACAAAGCAAAAGGGTCTTCCAGGGTTAATTTTTTTATTAATATTTTATAAATTTCCATAAAAATCATTAATGAAATTCACTGTAATTTGCAGTTTCTCATGTTCTTACCTGTAATATTAGCTAACGGACTTCCAACATTTGGGTGGAGCGGTGACTGTTGATGTTGTTGTTGTTGTTGTTCTACGGGCTGTATAGGAATGTGGGGAGGGGAACCATGGTTACTACCACGGCTGAGAGGTGAATGACCTCCAGCACGACGTTGCTGTTGTTGTGATCCCTCACCAGATGTGGATACATTGTCCCACCAATTGCTGGAAGTACCACTCACAGACGTTGCACTAGCACTGCAAGACTGCAAAACAAAAGCAATCATCCCATTTTAATACCATGAGTCAATGTGGACAAAGAAACCTGCACTAATGTTCTTGATGACATAAGTAATTACATGAGTAATTCTTGGGGGCTTGGATGTAATTTTCATCTTGACCTTTTCACCACCTAAATTTCTCGCCCAAATTTGTCTTCACTTTTTCCTTATATTCTGCAATATTTCTAGAAATGAACCCTAATTTTGGAGCCAACAGACAAAATTTGAGTCAATTTTTAGTTTTTACTCAAAAATTCAGCTATTTTTGTTCCAATCTTCTAAAGAAAAGTGCAGGAATGTTTTGTGAATTTGTGATGAAAAGAGGGAACTGGAACTGGTGGTGAAAAGGTTAAAAAGGTGAAAATGTTGAATATTGAGTCAATTATAGCAGGGCTTTTCCTAATTTCCGAAGTAGGCAACTAGATTAGAAAAGTAGGATGAGGAGGCCAAAATGTAACACTTAGGTTGCAAGTTTAAAAAATACAAAATAGCCAACTGAACAAGCTAAGTGGATATCTATTTTAACCAACACCCCCTTCTTAACAAAACTTGTGATTAGTGGTGATTACATATTTCAAACAGCGATGGCTGCACAACTCTAATCATTGGTATAAATTCATATATGCTTACAGTTTCGTCTTTTCTGGCTCGTTTTTCATTATCCTGTAACCACTGTAAATAAGATTCCCTGGCTATTTGTTCTTCAATAGCCTCGTTAGTGGCCTCCCAGTCGGTGGCTTTTAGTTTGTCTTCTAACATAGCATGCTCTATATGCCAATCTTCGGAAACTTTCACAGCATCATGTAATAGATTTGTATCAGCTTGCTTAAACACAAATATAAGAGAAACACTTGTGAGTTTTCTGTTATCAAACTGTAAGCAAGCAGACTGATATCTAATTACCGGTACATCTGAATAAACTGTATTAAAGTGTTGCAGTGACCATGGTAACACCTCAAATGCTGCAAAAGTATTTTATTGCGAAAGATGCATTTGAACACAGTCCAGTAATATCAAAAATGGTCTGCACCAACAATCCAAACACTGTATTAGCTCCACTCAAAACACATTTCCTTGTGAAAATTCAAGATTTTGTTTTGATCAAAATAAGTATAAAATAAGATATCCAACATATCTACAATATGGTAACAGCCAAGCTCCGGTGAAAAAGCGTTTTCTCTAACTTACAGGTCGATTATGTCATGCCAAAGTGGATGTATGTGACTACGAATATCACAGCAGTGACTGTGTTTAGTATTTATGACAATAAATAGTGTACGAGCTGAGATTTTGTCGGATAAAAGTCAAAAACACGAACCGGGGAAAGGGGCGCGCTACTAATCTTGAATAATTAACTACTGTCAATCAAAGTTACCTGATGTTGGACCGCTGAAACAGGATGCGTCATAGGCTATGCAAGTGATTAACAACACTCATTAGCATAGCCACACCTCCAATTCACACTTGCCCAGGGCAAGTAAATTGGGCCTTTAATAACCATGAGAATTATGTCAAATCTAAATTTGTTGGCTATGTACTGCAGTTTCAATTATTTTAAAATCAAATATACAAAATTAACTATTTCTAATTCTCACAATATTAACAGGATTCATTTTGTGTCAGTTTCAAAAATTACCGGTATCATGAAATGTGTTAAGGACACTGATAGAATCATTTCGAAAGTTAGTAAAAATGTTGTCATTCAATGTTTCTAAAAATCATAAATATATTATTGTTACTGCACTTTTATTCAGCCACCTGTCATTATAGATGAACACTCCACATTATAGACAGGTATATTTTTTTTATTACACATGCAAAATTTCTACAAACCTCTCCAAATTATGATTCAAAATCATCTGTAAATTACTAAATAACCATAAATACAAAAAAGTGATTGTAAATTTGTGGTTACAGACTTTGGACTGCTATCTTTTCATTTCAATAAAGTTTTATAGCTATAACGAGTGTTCTCCCAGGCCTCTTAAGTGACACGGTACCGTGACGCTTGGACACTCGGCCATGATGCTTGCCCTTTGTCAGTGACGCTTGGTCACTTGCTTGTGATGCTTATTGCTTTGTTTACAAGTGTCAGTCTCGTCTTGCACGAATTTAAAGCAATAGCATGTATTAATCGAAAGGTAATCCCGCTTTTGTTAGCCATACAAAGACAGTGGTAAAAACGGAAGTCAGCAATAAGTTGTGAAGTCTTTCAAGGGTGCAGAGCCTCCGAATCCAAAAACAAAAATTACCCCAAAATTAAAAATCAAAGAAAGCTTAGAAAGAACTCCCATGTGCTGAGAGTATTGGAGACACATTAAATATAATTCGAAATTACTTAGCTGAAAACTAATTATGCAAATCAGAAAATTAATATGACCAGATTTGAGTGTAAAACTAATGAGGTCTGCGCAATGTAACAGAAAATCTATGTCTCCAAGTTTAATTGAAATGTGATTAGAACCAAAAAATTATGAATTATTATGCTTATTAGGGAATTAATATGAACAGATTTTTACCCAAAACTAATTAGGTTTGTACATTGTCCTAGAGCATCTTTGTACTAAGTTTCATTGAAATGGAATAATTAGCACCGTGAAAACTCCAAAATTTCGACCCCTCTAAAAATTCGATCGCCTATTTATTTGCCGGGTTTCGGTGTTTTATTTGCCTCCAAATTTTCGACTCCACTAAAAATTGCCGACTCGTTCTTATTCGAAAATTGCGACCAGTTTTAGTTTTCCCTCAAACGAAAAAAAAACCGATGTGAGCGTTCAAACGGGACCTTCCTCGAAGGCATGAATCCGGGTTTCTGATTGACTGAGAGATTTTTATTTTATTGGTAATGAAAATATATTCTAAATAAACGAAGTTTCAAATAAAAACGAACACAAAAATCTCGGCATGCTGCGTTTCTGAATTGTTGATTATTACTGTACTCAGTAGTGATTATAATAATGTACACAAAATAAATTTGTTGAATGGTTATGAAATACAAATAAAAGTCAACTTAGTTTCATCGTAAGCGAATGATTCCGGTCTCGTATAAACGTTTGATGCTGTAGGATATCCGCCATGTTCTCTTAGGTCAAATAGGTCAAATCGCTAATTAACCAATCAAAAAGCTGGATGATGCCAACGTGTTCAAATTACCATAGCTTATTTAAATATGTTAATGTTATTGAACGCAATGCGGAAGAGATTGATGTTGTAGTACGATATTTTGGCTTGGATTTTGATGCGAAAACGGCATGATTTTTTTTAAATAAAAAAATTAGTTGTTTTTAAAAAATAAACTGGTCATCTGAAGAATAATTTAACATTGTTCACAGTGATAACAGCTCATTCTCGAAAGGAAGCTTACCCGCTCACGCTAGTCACGATAAAAATCATACACGTGTACTCTTGAATAGACAGACGTCAATGACTACGGTTAAACTTAGACTCTATTTTAGCCGGCAGGATTGATTGAAATGTCCGAAAAATGACGCCAAAATACACCTTAAAAGTCCCATTTTATTTTCTTAAATCCCATTTTATTTTTTAATCCAGGGGCGAATTTACGGCAGAATTTGGTCCCTCAAATAAGGGACACGTGAGCTTTGATTCTAACCGGATACATTGCACTGGGTCGGGGAGATCGTTTGCTAAACTTCCATGTATCTTTTGTCCAATGGGTACCTGTACTTCGAACATTCGCAAGTTTTCCTAGGTAGTGCGAGACAGCTTTGTCTTTTGACCTATTAGTTTTGTGCTGACCTCTTCTCCGCGTCTTGATGTTTTGTTTTGCTTGTCATAATACTGATTGATGACTTTGTTTAGATTTTGAGTTACAACTCGGCCACGATCTTTGCTTTTACCGTGAAACATGAGGAAGTTTACGTCAATTGACGGACATTGCGTTTTTTAAAAACTAATGAAGCACACTGTCTATCATCCCCATTTTTTCATTTGCTGATTTCTATTCTGAAAAATTCGACCGTCCGAAAATGCACCTTAATTTTGACTCTAAAAACACGTCACATTTCTAACACCAATTATTTAAAACCGGTCGAAATTTTGGAGTTTTTACGGTACTTTAGATATCAGTGTGAAAGCTTAAAATTGGTTAATTATGCAAATTAGGTAATTAATATGTACAGATTTTAACCCACAATTATTCAGGTCTGTCTATTGTCCTACAGCATCCATGTACATTCATTGATATGTGATGTATAGTACCTGAGATATCAGTGTGAAAGTTGGTTAATTATGCAAATTAGGTGATTAATATGCACAAATATTTACCGGAAACTAATTGGGACTGCATAATTCTAGATTCATTGAAATGTGATGATTAGTACTTTAGATATCAGTAGAAAAGCTGAAAATTAATTATGCAAATTAGGTAATTAATATGCACAATTATTTACCCTAAAAACTAATCAGGTCTCTGCATAGTCCTAAAGGATCTATGTACCAAGTTTCATTGAAATGCGATGATTAGTACTTGAGATACCCGTGGAAAAGCTGAAAATTAACTAATTATGCAAATTAGGTGATTAATATGCACAAATATTTATCGAAAACAATCAATCTCTGCATAGTCCTTGAGTATGTAAGTACCAAGTTTCATTGAAATGTAATGCTAACTACTTATATCAAATGCTGAAAATTAAGTAATTATGCAAATTAGGTAATTAATATGTACTGATATTACCATAAAAACTATCAGGACTGTGCAGTGTCGTATGACATCTATGTACCAAGTTTCATTGAAATGTGATTATTAGTACTTGAGATATCAGTGGAAAAACCGAAAATTGACTAATCATTATGCAAATTAGGTAATTAGTATCCACGGATTATTACCAAAAACTAATCAAAACCTTGCATTAGTTCAGAGCATCTATGTACCAAGTTTCATCAAAATCCAATGAGTGGTTGTTTAGATATCAGTGGAACAGTCATGGAACCACTAAAAAATAGCTAATTATCATGCAAATTAGGTAATTAATATGCACGAATTTTTACCAAAAATCAATCAAATCTGCGCATATGTTCAGAGCATCTATGTACCAAGTTTCATCAAAATCCAATGAGTGGTTCTTTAGATATCAGTGGAACAGTCATAGAACAGCTAAAAATTAGCTAATTATCATGCAAATTAGGTAATTAACGAGCATGGATTTTTACCAAAACCTAATCAAATCTGCGCATATGTTCAGAGCATCTATGCACCAAGTTTCATCAAAATCCAATGAGTGGTTCTTTAGATATCAGTGGAACAGTCATAGAACAGCTAAAAATTAGCTAATTATCATGCAAATTAGGTAATTAACGAGCATGGATTTTTACCAAAACCTAATCAAATCTGCGCATTGGCCCAGAGCATCTATGCACCAAGTTTCATCAAAAACCGATGTATGGTTCTTGAGATAGCAGTGGAACAGTCGGACACACATACACACATACACACACACATACACACATACACACATACACACA
Organism: Saccoglossus kowalevskii; assembly: GCF_978046115.1. Classification (NCBI taxonomy): domain Eukaryota; kingdom Metazoa; phylum Hemichordata; class Enteropneusta; family Harrimaniidae; genus Saccoglossus; species Saccoglossus kowalevskii. Next base: position 27,581,452 of record NC_140643.1, on the reverse strand, counting down.
TACACACATACACACATACAGACACACTAACTGCAAAGACTCCCATTTTGTGCTTCGCACATGGGAGTCAAAAACAAGTGAAATTAAGTCGCATTGGAAAGAAAAGTGTAAATAATTCAACAGCAGACGAGACAGGTTAAGAAAAAATGAACCCTGACCTCTGGAAATACCCCATTCATAGGGTGCCTTAGTATCGAAGAACGCCGCCCTAAGGCGACATAATGCACGTTGCAACCTTGTGACCGATGCATGCTGGGTTACAGAGGGTTCTGATTGAGGTAACAAAGATGGCGGCGCAGAGTGCACGTTTTTCCCGCAATGTTTAAAAACAACATCTCGTTGCCGATTTTGATGTATTGCCTATGATAATAGTCAATGAATCATTTTAATAAACAATTTGTGTATTTTACATCAAAAAGTCAGATACCAATGATCGCAACAGCAGCACAACGCAGTGCCTCCAGCTGGCAATGTTACGGTGATCGTAGCGTTACTCACAAGGTATATTGCAATGAAAAATCGCAGACTATTAGTGCCAAATTGCCATTGTAGAATTTTGTTCTAATTATTGATTTATTAATTTCAACATATTTCGATATCTCGCCGACTTTATAAATTTAACCAAAAAATGTTTCCCCCGACATTTATATGAACCGACAGTGACATGGACACTAAAAATTGTACACAATGATGAACCAGTTACATCCTTAGATAACACATTATATTCACTGACTGGCTATAACAAGTCTTTCAATTTGTTTTCCTTTTTATGCTGTTCTATTTCAAACTTTATTAGACTTGATACAAAAAAATAAAATACATGCAGTCAAATGACATAAAATTTATCAGGTATAAAAATATCTTTAATTGTAGATTGACCAAATTTGTTGGGAAAAACTGATTATTATGCAAATATAATTAAGCAAATTAGATGTATTGTTATGCAAATTGGTCGTGATGCTTGACATGAAGTCTGGGGAGAACACTGGCTATAACCTTAGTTTGAATACTGCCAAATGTATATCTTTATTGGTCAGATGTGCATATATGCAAACACAGAGACAAAGGAACCTTTGTTGTGACAGTTAAAACTTTTGCATAACGTAAAACAATATTTTACAATAGCAAGAGAGATTGCATGGTACAACTTCTAATATTAGTTTCAGTGAAAATACAAATGTATTGCTTTACTGATGATAATCAGACCAATAACTTACTTACCCCAAATAACCTATAACTTATCCCAGGTACATATGAAGGCAATCCCAAATAACCTACAACTTATCCCAGGTACATAGGAAGGCCATTCCAAATAAACTACAACTTATCCCAGGTACATATGAAGGCAATCCCAAATAACCTACAACTTATCCCAGGTACATAGGAAGGCCATTCCAAATAACCTATAACTTATCCCAGGTACATATGAAGGCCATTCCAAATAACCTATAACTGAGCCCAGGTACATATGAAGGACATCCCAAACCACCTATAACTTATCCCAGGTACATATGAAGGCAATCCCAAATAACCTACAACTTATCCCAGGTACATAGGAAGGCCATTCCAAATAACCTATAACTTATCCCAGGTACATATGAAGGCCATTCCAAATAACCTATAACTTAGCCCAGGTACATATGAAGGACATCCCAAACCACCTATAACTTATCCCAGGTACATATGAAGGACATCCCAAACCACCTATAACTTATCCTAGGTACATATGAAGGCCATCCCAAACCACCTATAACTTATCCCAGGTACATATGAAGGCCATTCCAAATAACCTACAACTTATCCCAGGTACATATGAAGGCCATTCCAAATAACCTACAACTTATCCCAGGTACATATGAAGGCCATTCCAAATAACCTATAACTTATCCCAGGTACATATGAAGGCAATCCCAAATAACCTATAACTCATCCCAGGTATATATGAAGGCCATCCCAAACCACCTATAACTTATCCCAGGTACATATGAAGGCCATTCCAAACCACCTATAACTTATCCCAGGTACATATGAAGGCCATTCTAAATAACCTATAACTTATCTCAGGTACATATGAAGGCAATCCCAAATAACCTATAACTTATCCCAGGTACATATGAAGGCCATCCCAAACCACCTATAACTTATCCCAGGTACATATGAAAGCCATCCCAAACCACCTATAACTTATCCCAGGTACATATGAAGGCCATTCCAAATAACCTATAACTTATCCCAGGTACATATGAAGGCAATCCCAAATAACCTATAACTTATCCCAGGTACATATGAAGGCCATCCCAAACCACCTATAACTTATCCTAGGTACATATGAAGGCCATCCCAAACCACCTATAACTTATCCTAGGTACATATGAAGGCCATCCCAAACCACCTATAACTTATCCCAGGTACATATGAAGGCCATTCCAAATAACCTATAACTTATCCCAGGTACATATGAAGGCAATCCCAAATAACCTATAACTTATCCCAGGTACATATGAAGGCCATCCCAAACCACCTATAACTTATCCCAGGTACATATGAAAGCCATCCCAAACCACCTATAACTTATCCCAGGTACATATGAAGGCCATTCCAAACCTCCTATAACTTATCCCAGGTACATATGAAGGCCATCCCAAACCACCTACAACTTATCCCAGGTACATATGAAAGCCATCCCAAACCATCTATAACTTATCCCAGGTACATATTAAGGCCATTCCAAATAACCTATAACTTATCCCAGGTACATATGAAGGCCATCCCAAACCTCCTATAACTTATCCCAGGTACATATGAAGGCCATCCCAAACCACCTACAACTTATCCCAGGTACATATGAAAGCCATCCCAAACCATCTATAACTTATCCCAGGTACATATTAAGGCCATTCCAAATAACCTATAACTTATCCCAGGTACATATGAAGGCCATTCCAAATAACCTATAACTTATCCCAGGTACATATGAAGGCCATCCCAAACCACCTATAACTTATCCCAGGTACATATGAAGGACATCCCAAACCACCTATAACTTATCCCTGGTACATATAAAGGTCATCCCAAACCACCTACAACTTATCCCAGGTACATATGAAGGCCATCCGAAACCACCTATAACTTATCCCAGGTACATATGAAGGACATCCCAAACCACCTATAACTTATCCCTGGTACATATAAAGGACATCCCAAACCACCTATAACTTATCCCAGGTACATATGAAGGCCATCCCAAACCACCTATAACTTATCTCAGGTACATATGAAGGCCATTCCAAATAACCTATAACTTATCCCAGGTACATATGAAGGCCATTTCAAATAACCTATCCCAGGTACATATGAAGGCCATCCTAAACCACCTATAACTTATCCCAGGTACATATGAAGGCCATCCCAAACCACCTACAACTTACCCCAGGTACATATGAAGGCCATTCCAAATAACCTATCCCAGGTACATATGAAGGCCATCCCAAACCACCTATAACTTATCCCAGGTACATATGAAGGCCATCCCAAACCACCTACAACTTACCCCAGGTACATATGAAGGCAATCCTAAACCAACACCAATTGTGGCTTTATATGGATCAACAACTGAATTATAATGAATATTTCTATGATAACTAACACGGATTGGTTCATTATCTGTACGCTGACTACCATGAAATGTATTCATCGGTTCTGAAATAAAAATAAAACAAGCCATGCATGGCACAGTCCCTGTTAGTTATCGAATTTAAAATGTATAGTTTTGTTTATAGAAATATAGCTGGAATATAACCATGTCAGGAATATGATTATTATGATGATTGTTTAACATAAAATGATTGACATTTGTATCTGATCATCAAACAAGTACTTGTCCATATCGAAAGATATTGCTCTGGAACAGCATTAATTGAAACAAAATCAGCCATTTTGAATACATGTATATATCTATAACATGATGTATAACGAATATATAAAATTTGAACATAATCAGTCAAAGCATGTCAGAGATATGGCTCTAGAAGCCCAATCATTAAAACAAAATGACTACCAGTCAGCCATTTTGAATCCGATCTGAAAAATAAAATGACGTGCTTTAGAAACCCATAATGTTTAATGATGTTATAAATTTGAACAAAATCCATCCATAACTGATTGATTTTTGATCTTTTTTTAGCACAAAAATGGCCATCATTTGGCCACTTTGAATAGGATCGTCAAATCAATATATCTGTATATCTATGACATGATGTATAATGAATATTTAAAATTTGAACATAATCAGTCAAAGCAAGTCAGAGATATGGAACAAGAACCACATTCATTAAAACAAAATGGCCATCAGTCGGCCATTTTGAATCTTATCTGAAAAACAAAACTATGTGCATCAAGGTCCTATAATGTTCAACGTATATATCAAGTTTGAACAAAATCCATCTGTAAACAGCCGAGAAATGCTTGATTTTGATAATTTTTTAGCACAAAAATGGCTGCCATTCGGCCATCTTGAAACAGATCATGCACCAAATTAATGAGCATATGTATAATATTATGTAAGATGTATGTGTGAAGTTTGATTGTGATTAATCCAGGCATTTATAAGATACAGGTCTGGACGAACGAACGAACGAACGGACGGACAGACAGACGAACGGACGAACGAACGAACGGACGGACGAACGGACGCACACACGGAGGTGAAAACGCAAGTCCCCGTTTTCGGACTGCATCTGAACGGGAACTAATGAAGACTAATAAAATGAAGTTGTCTGTTTATCTTGCCAAAAACTATTATCTCAGTCACACATAAAATATTATCAAAATGTAATTTCTGATGCATAAAAACTTGCGTTTCCAAACACAATATTTTTAAAATAAGAGGTGTTAAGGAACAATTATGTGAAATATTTGATGATATGTATATGCACAAATTGTGGGCAAATGGTTGAATATTCACTCAGATTGACTCTTCCTTCAAATTACTGCACACCAAAGTAACTCATCACAAAGATAAATCCCATGCAAGCTGAACATCATTCAAAAGCATTAGCCAATAAAAATTTAAATAACTCAAAAAGGAAAGCCTAGAAAACTGGACATATTTCATTTCAAGAAGTTGAAACTGAAATGTTGACATTACCTGTGCCATACATGTAAACTTCTATTGTTCTATTATACATTTCTGAAAGCGCTTGCATTTCTAAGTGGTTACCATGACAATTATCTGTACGTTTTCGATTTATGTAAGCATTAAAATCTTCAGTTACATACTGAGAAAAATGATCAGAATTTTTTAACTGAAAAAAAGAAAAGAAACATGATAATATATATCAGATTTAAGCACTATAATTGTTCACTGATGTACATGCTTTTCAATGTCATCAGATTAAGACAATGAATGAATGGTAATTCATCTTTTTTTAGCAATACAAACACACTGCAAAGATATATCCTTACCGGTATTTGCTTTACAACAGTTATTTGCAGTTTTAATTACTTATGGAGCACAAATTATCAAATACAGAAAACAAATTTAAAATGAAATTGCATTGAAAGGAAAACTCCTGTGAATTGAGGCAGGTTTCATTTAACTGCAGACAGCCGATAAAAATGAGACACACCCTGATCTCAGGAAATACCAGTACCTCATTCATATAGTGCCTTTGCACCAGAGATCACTGACCATGTCCAGGCAATGAACTTTGTGACATTGCGACCAATGCATGCTGAATGACAAAGGGGATTCAAAAATTTTTAACTTTTCGTTTGAAAAACATTTTATTTTTATTTTTGTACAGAGCAAAAAAACAATGAAATCAATGCAGCAAAAGAACAAAGGAAATTGTGGTACTGTTTTGTGCAAGAAAAAAAAATCATGCTCTTCTTCATACACAAAAATAAGTATTTCACAGTATTGAAGCAAAATTCCTGGCAGTAATCACAATGTGTTTTTTGCGAAAAAAAAATGCATGTGTGTGCGAAGGATTTTTTTAAACAAGGGAACAGTGCCCTCATGCCATGCACCCCCTTACCCTGGGGAGCAGATCCTCTGGCAACCATAAAATTGTGATTGACCAAGGATCACATGTGGCCACTGTCTTTAACTGTGACCTGTCTGATTTTGGCCCCAAGGAAGCCATAGAATGCTCCATTTTAACTTAGAATTATCAAAAACCTCCACACCCTGGTGGGGAGAACCCTATCTCCAAACTTGGTGGCACCATTGAATTGCAGTGCTCATTCTTGCAGTTTCTTTCTAGAAAAACCCCTGTGTGCACAACACTAATTTTTCCAATCCAACCAACCTTGCTGAGAGAGATACTCATGACTGTATGACATCATGAATGAATTATCTAAAATCTGTGTATATAATTGATTATTATAATTACTCACCATATAGTCCATGCAGTGATTTCGTACAATGGAATGCATTTCCTGGTCTCCATATACTTGATCAGCTGTAGTGAAAAACAAAAAAAATGCCATGAAGCATTGCATATAGGCAGTCGTACTGATGATAGGGACTGATTGGCAAGAACCGTCAAAAATAAAATAAAGGTGCTGTTCGCTGCTTCCACTGTTGAATGTGTATGTGTTGCTGTTGATAAAACAAATTAGGGCAACTTTGTCACAACAGATCATTTGTTATCAGACATTTACACCTTAGTTGGCTAAAATGTATATGATTTTACTGTGCAATGGACTAATAAAGTATCACCAAGATAAGCAAGCTATAAATTAGCATATTCTGTATTACCGAGTATTACCGAGTATACCGGTACATCTTTAACACACGACTATGATGCAAATTATATAAGTGTGATTTTGATGCATTTTTGACCTTAAAATGGCTGTCACTCATATCAAATGGGCTCTATGAACAAGTGATATCAGGTGACAATCTCATAGTATTATATGAATATTAATGAACCCCATGAATAAATAATGCCGTCACTGTCACATAATATTGTACAATGCACAATACTGTAAAATACTTTATTTTAGCTGGAATAAATTTTCGCTGAAAAGACATTTTGGGTGTTTTGTTCAGAATTTATTTTCACTGATTTTTGACGTGTTGAATGTAAAATATAGGAAAAAAGGTATATTCGCTGAATTTTATTTTCACTGAATTATTCCTTCAATGAAAATAGCGAAGTATTTTACAATATATGTAGAATAAAACACAAGATGTGATGTGTACTACCGTACTCGACCGCGTTAGCGCCCAGGGGCCTCAACTCAGAAAATCACGATTTTTTAGGGGTGGGCGCTTACCCGAGCACCCCCCTCGAAAAAGAGTGCAAATGAAAAATTTGATTCATCAAGCGACAGATTACGTCTTTGAGGGAAATCAAATTACGAAATTAGTTGAGTCGTCATTGATTTTCACAACGAAGAAACAGAAATGATCACAAAAAATATGCACATTTTATTACAATATTTATTACGTACCACCAGAATTTACGAAATTAAAAACATTTGAGTCTGTTGGAACACAGTCGAAGTCAAAATTGTCATATTATCTCCACTGACGAAGGTGTTGGATCGTACGCAAACTCTCACTTTCCGCCATGATGCATTTGCAGATTTCACCTGCAGCGGCGTCCTTTGACCTAATGGGTCAAGTTGGTTATTAACCAATCACAATGCTGTGTTGTACTGACACAATTCTTCGGAAATTCTCGAAGACTTTCCGGTAACGCAATGCGGAAGTGAATTATCGATGTCGAAGTACGATCTGTTGAAATTGATTTCAGCGAATAAACGACATGGTTTTTCCAAAAAACTAGTAACTAGCCATTTTTGAGAGGTAAACTGAATATGGCATGAAATATTTACCGCATTTTACTTGTATTAACAGGTCATTGTCGAAGCGTAGTTTACGCACGGTTACCGCGTTCTACGCATTCACAACATGTTCACAGCGGTCGATATCCACGCTGTATCATATAAAAACGATTACCAAGATTCGTTACGCAAGACCAAGTTTTAAATTAGTTGCATTTTGAAGGGGTGGGTGCTTTGCCGAATGTGAGCCCAAATATAAAAATTGCGCAAAAGTGGGGGTGGGCGCTTGCCCGGGCATGGGCGCTAACGCGGTCGAGTACGGTACTGAAATAGTCCATGGAGTGGATAAAGAGTCACCATGCAACCACTTACCGACTGCACGGAATAAACAAGCTCCATCAGGAACCATTTTCTTGATAATAAAACCTCTTTTTTCTTTTAATGCTTTTTCAAACCTTCTTTCCATCTATAAGTAACAAGACAAACTTTAGTCAATACGGTAACATAGAACATGTAAAATAAGGTCAAGATAGAATAAAAAACTCTGCATACATGTACATAAGTTACTGTCTTCTTAGATATGTCTACTGATTTTGTTTAAACTGGCTTCTGCTTAGCAAAGATGTTAGCAAGTCACTTTGTCTGATGCACCTTGTGGATTGAGGACATACAAACAATGTATGACCAAAAAAGTTTTGCTACGTATAGTAGAATTCTGAGAACATCTCTGTTTCAGAAGATGCTGCTGTTGTTGTTGTTTCAAATCAATTGAAATCAATGTTAATTTTGAAGTTAATTTTTTAATTGCATGTATTCAAAACAATGTATCTAAGTAGCTGTGAAATATGGAACATACACCTTGTGTTGATGAGGTATTGAATTATAATACAAAAACAAGCAGTCTATCGGCTGAGATAGCTTCGCTGTTAGCAATGCACATTTCAATTAAAGAACTGAAGATATCAATAGAAAAGGAACAATATGTATAGTATCAAAGCAATCGGACTTGCCGTTTTCAACAAGAAGTCGAAAATATTCATTAAAATTAGAGAATTAAACATATCATCACAAAATGAACAAATCTGAGAGAGGTCTACCTGAGATACCTATCAAAGCAATAAGACTTGCGGTTTTTAAGAAGAAGTCAAAAATATCACTTTTTACCAAAAATTACAAAAATATTCACCAAAATTAGAGAATTAAACATATCATCACAAAATGAACCAATCTGAGAAAGGTTCAAATGAAGTATCTATACATGCAATATCAAAGCAATCACATGCAATATCATTTTAACAAGAAGTAAAAAATATATTTTTCCTAAAAATTACAAAAATCTTCACGAAAACAAATCTAGGAGAGGTCTACCCAAGGTACATACAAGTATCAAAGCATTCAGACTTAGTTTTTAAGAAGAAGTCGAAAAAGTAACATTGACACAGACGCCATGTAAAGCATTCAGACTTGTAGTTTTTAAGAAGAAGTCGAAAAAGTAACATTGACACAGATGACGGCGACGACGGACATCGATGGAAAATCATTCATATGATAAGCTCTGCTCGTCAAAGTCAACAGCGGAGCTAAAAATAATAAAACGACATCACTTGTAAATTTTCCCTGCGACTGGAAGCATAACCTTTTTTTTTGGCTTCAAAAGAGCAAACATTTGGGGTCAACATCCTATATAACTAAAAAACTAAGAAGAGTTACACCAGAGAGAGAGAGAGAGAGCACTCAAAGCAAGGGGAATGGATTAAAATCAAAATTGACACCAACTGGGGACAGTGAGTATCTTTAATAGTAACACCTGTTACATTTATGAAATCAGTGTGCAGAGGGGTTATTAATTAATACAGTATACCCGATACCAGGGCAAGCGATTTTTTTAATTGTCTTTTAAAATGGGAATCAAGAAGACTGTCAGTTTCACTAATGTACACCAAGTTACAACGTTTATAAATATTATGAATAAATATACAAATTAATTTAGGTTCGGAGAATATATGTGGATGAGCAGTAATGGATTCTAAGAGACTAATGATTTTATTGGTGGGAGAGAAGTACGGACAAGTCAATCAATGTTTGGTACCAAGGTGGAGAATGTTACTATTGTCATAGAGGCCCTGGGTATTATGTTTATTGTAATTATATGCTTGATTTCAGAGTGTAATATAATATTGGAAATACAGTGAAATAGTATAAAGAATGGGAAGAATGTCAAGTAAATTTTATCAAAACAAATCTGTTATGCATATGCAAAATATGTCATGTGTTGTACACCAATTATTAAGCAATACAAGTGTGTGCAAAAAATGTCAATTTACACTATTTAGTTATCATATTCTATAAAAACTTCTACACCATATCCATATTACCCCGTACAAGTCTGAAATGTTGTATTTATTTATTAACAATTTAGAGACCCAAAATCTTTTATAAATCACGAAAACGCCACCAACGTCACAATTATTTTTAAACTTAGATGCTCATGCTTTGTTATTTACATTCAATGAGCTTATTCAAATTTATCTGTATTATTATTTACAAATAACAAGCATACTTAAATGGTATTTATTCATAAATAATTCATTTTTTTGCATGATATGTAAATAATATAACACAGCTTTCTGATCATTTACAACACACAAAATAGTTTGTATATACTTCCCATAAGAATGACTAAAGAATATAATATGCTGAAAATTGGTTTGCGAATAAATGCTGCAACACAGATTGTTTTTAAAAGAATTTAATATTTATAACTTTTTTATATGTATAAAATATCTCAAATCATAATTAAATAATATTTCAGTAATGAAAGAAAATAATAAATATAAATAATAAGGTGTACATAAATACATGTATATATAAATACAAGTGGCGTATACAACAGATTGTTTATTTACATCAAAACATGTGTTTCGTGTCATAGTAATATGGCCAAAATAAAAACAGTCGTTATTCAGCCATCTTTGATCTGATTATGAAACACACTGATATGTATGATGTATGTGCCAAATACGAATGAAAATGGTACATAAATTGTGGAAATATAGTAGTAAGGCCAAAAAGTCAGATGGCTGTCAATCGGCCATCCTTGACCAGATTTTGAAACGAATTGTTATGGACATGCATCCTAACATGTATAAAGTACATGTATGTGCCAAATTTGAATGAAAACTGACAGAGCACGTCCAAGATAATGCATAAAAAAACAAAAACAAAATGCCTGCCAGTCGACCATCTTTGATCCAATTGCAAAATAAATCGTCATGGACATGTATCCTAACATGTATAATCTATGTACCAAGTTTGAATGACAACTGACAAAGCATATCCAAAATACAACATTTTCAAAAAACAAGATGGCTGCCAGTCGACCATTTTGAATTGAATCGCTAAACCATTGCATGTGCATATGTCCCACATAAGGTACTAGGCACATGCAAAGAATGAATGGAATCGGTCCACATGATTCTGAAATATGACGTTCGATAGACTGACACATGGACAGACGGACACACAGACGGTCGGACAGACAAACTCAGGAACCCCCGGATGGTCGGGGACATGTATCCTAACATGTATGATCTATGTACTAAATTTGAATGAAAACTGACAAAGCATGTCCAAAATACGACATTTTCAAAAAACAAGATGGCTGCCAGTCGGCCATCTTTGATCCAATTGTGAAATAAATCATCATGGACATGTATCCTAACATGTATAATCTATGTACCAAGTTTGAATGAAAACTGACAAAGCATGTCCAAAATACAACATTTTCAAAAAACAAGATGGCTGCCAGTCGGCCATTTTGAATCGAATCGCTAAACAACTGCATGTGCATATGTCCCACATAAAGTACGAGGCACATGCAAAGAATGAACAGAATCGGTCCAAGGGATTCTGAGATATGACTCCGGACGGACGCACGAACACACGGACGGACGGAGACCGAATTATAAGTCTCCGTTTTCGGACTTCGTCCGAACGGGGACTAATAATACCTGGTAATACGAATTGGATTATTTAGAAACGAAACCAACCTTAATGTTTTGTCTATGTACAAACTTAACATAACCTAAGAAATGATGTTACATGTACAAATCCTTAGATAGTAAAATTCATTGAGGGCACATGAATGGGCATACATTTTGGGGAAAATATTGGAACAGAAGCATTAAGATTTTATGAATTTTACTATCAAATTGGACTCCAGGCAGGCAAATTGAATCAGATCACAAAACAATACATATATGCATTTTATAAAATAGTGTCTGTGTACCAACATAATTGGTTATTACAAGCTAGAGAAAAGATAGCTGCCATCTTGAATCAGATCTTGAAAACAACGCGCACTTGCAAATCAACAAGTTAAGTTTTATTGAAATTAGCCCAGTCATCTTTTAAGAACTGGTTTCAGACATGTACAAGTATTAGGATTTAGCTCTATTCTGCGTCCTAGTCACCAGTCTGCCACAATTGATCAAAAACAAAATTGATATGTATACATACAAGATCATGTATTGTCTTTGCACCAGGATTGAAAGAAATGCACAACCCACAAACACGTGCATTCACAGACAGATCCAAAAATAATAGCCTTAATTTGCGGACTTTCTCTAAAAGGGAACTAAAAATTAATTTTGTGCTGGGCCATATGAGCAAAAAAAAAAAGATAAACTGTAACATGGCAGTTGGCCAAAGTGCCGATGAATCAACAACATTGGTACTGGATTGGGAAAATCCACCAAGCTGAGGAAAGCAGTTGGTTTTCACTAAATTAGAAACTATAACTTTGATATTCTGGTATCAATGAAACAGTTTGAAATACAGGCATTAATTCCATTCCTTGCAAAACGTTGTTTTCAAAATAAAGAAAATGTCATTAGTATGAGCAAGTATGTGACTTGTAAAATGAAAATTGTGGTGTGGTGTGAAATCTATAGAGAATTTTGGAAGAAAGGATGTTATCATACTCAAATAATTAAGTCTAGTATTATTCCATTGTTCCAAGCATTTGGCCAGTTGCCAAATCAGGTACGTTTCCAGAATTCTAGAAGACGACGTCAACAATTACCTAATACGTATCAGTAATAACTATAAAACGACTAATTTTCACTGGGTTTAAATTTTGCTGATTTACCAATTCAGACATATTCTGTGGGTTTTAAAATTCACAGTTTTATCATTTAGATAATGTGTTCAATGCTAAATTTTACATATTCACTGGGTTTTAATTTAGCACATTTTCTAGTCTAGCAAAATAAGCAAAATTAAAACCCAGTGAATAATTAACCCCTTTACAGTATTTGATTGCTCCATTTTTAACCATGACCTTATATAACAAAGTGCTCATTTAAAAATTAAATCAGGAAAAAAACTGTGTATAACTGTATAAACACAAATAAGTGTTGTGAATCAAAATACTGTAAAATCACTTAATTTTCACAATTTGATTATTTTATGGTATACATGAATACAAAAGTTTGTGAAAGTCACAGAGAGTCCACGTTGTAGAAACAGTTATTTTTCACTGCTACAAAATTTGATTTTCACATACCAGTGAAATGAAAGCAGTTTACACTAGACTCCAGTTAAAGCACTGTGTTGTGTAATAGTAAAAAGATAACATTTATGCTTTGTTTTACTGCATCCACCAAATTTCCATTCTTAGTTAGTATCACAATGTATTATCTTGATAAATATTCCTACATACATTTAATTACTGTGTCATGAAAGCTATAGCAAATACCCGATAGATCACAACATCTGTGTTTTGCTCACCTTTTAAAATGATAAATATCTACATTATAATGGTATATAATATAATAATGTATTCCTGTAGTTTTTCTAAGCCACTGGTATTTGGTGCTCATTTTTCAAATCCTTAATCTTGCTGAGATCTAGAATTGATATTTTGTTGGACTATAGAATATCTGCCACACTGAAAATACTTTTTTTTGCTGATTTATATTTTCTTCTGACGACATACATGTTTCAGTGTAGATCCGATTGGATGAGCCTAAATATGCGACAAATCAGAGTTGGCACAGCATATGGCAATGAACATAAACAATATGACAGGATATTGAATTGCCATTGATACACATGGCCTTAACAGATTCTGAAGGTGAGGCCATGGCCAAATTACTGTGAAAAGGTTCATTATTCACTGGGTTTAATTTTGCTTGTCTCGCTGACTGAAAAATGTGCTAAATTAAAACCCAGTGAATCTGTCAAATTGAGCATAGAACATATTATCTAAATGATAAAACAGTGAATTTTAAATCTGCTAAGTATGCCTGAAATGCTAAATCAGTGTAATTGAAACCCAGTGAAAATTAGTCATTTTACAGTATTGTACATTGATTAGGAAAGACAAATTTAGAGTAATTTTTGTTCCAAATTTAGACCATATTTTATACTTTCACAAAAATATCTGATTTTATATTCAGGTGCTGTATTTGTTCTATTGGAAGCATATAAGTGGTCGAAATAAGATTCAATGATTCATCATACAATCATTCTATTGATTCATCATACGATTATTCTATCGATTCTATTGAAGTTGCACTTCTAATAAAGCAAATACAATGAATATAGTTTTGTTTTAATCGTACGTTTATCAAATATGAATTTTTGCCCATGTGTTCCAGAGCAGAGATAATTACCAAGTGTTACCAAAGGTGTACCATTAAGTTCTAAGCAACCACAAAATATACTGTAGCATGTGATCAAGATTACAAAATAATAGTTCCAGTAATTATTGTTTCACCATAGACTTTGTGAGTATTTCACATGGCGAGCTTATGTATATTTACAAGTCCTGGAATGTATGGAATGTAGAGACACCTATTTTTTAATAACTGATACATCATTTCCAAGTAATGAGATAAAGTACTGGGAAGGCTGGTTGGGTTTTTATTTCATTTTGATTGACAACCCCACCCCCACCCCCATGACATACATTCACCCACCTACAAACACCATGTAACTACTATTTCTATTCAATTTAATATAGGTTTGAGATGAGGAAATATAACCATCAAGTTGAAGTTAGTCATTACTTCTTCAAAAATATGATTTTTTTTCCCCTTGGCCACAACATACGATTTACCTGTTAACTGGCACGTATTCAAGGTGGTTTTACAGAAACTAATATTATTATGTAGTGTTGATGTAGGGTAAATGAGAGGGCCTTCTGTTAAAACTGAAAGGAGAAACCTTTCAACTCGGCTCTTCTAAGTCATACAATCACGTTAACCTATAAATGTAATATTAATCATACCGTATTAGCTTTGCTGTTGGACCCATTCAATAATGCTATATTAATGAATGAATCTAACAGCAAGGCAGCCACTAGTACTACATACAATTACATTGTTACGTACATATGAAGTTTACAAATTATAAATAAACGTCTGTATACTAGTATTACATATTAATTATGATGACGACGTTTGTTTACAATTTCGTATCGTCAAAACCAATATGATTTGCCAAAAATGAGAAGTGTGCGCCTACTGAATTGGGACAAATCTCGAGGAAATGTTTGAATAAAAGGTGTAATACCTCGTCTACGTCCTTTTCGGGACCAGTGCAGAAAACATTGTCATACTCGTCGCCACTGTTGTAACCGGCTTCGCTGGAACAGCTAGCCGAGGCACCGAGGTCACCGACATCGACGTCCCTATGTTTCCGACCACCCCGGTGAGGAGACGACGAAGCACGGTGTCTTCGCTTGTGAGGTGTACTTCCACTAGCCCCATCTAGATTGTCATGTCTTTCGTAATTAGTCCGAGTTTCATGAGGGGTGCGCCCTTCATCTCTCGATGGAGTTAGGGGCCATCTTGGGGGCGAATTCCTAGCTCGGCTTCTCGGGTCACTGGAACTGTGCGCAGAGCCGTGAGAATGGGGACGGTTTTCGCCCCCGTCACTGTCATTTTTCTCCTTGTTAGCCTTCTTTTTTGGTAGAATTGTCATTGTACCCCTATTAGTGACGTAAACTCAAACCCAGGCTACGGAGTTAACGTTGAAATTTTCCTCAGAATTCCATGGACTCCTAACCAAAACACACAACAGACTGTGAAAATGGCGACTGCTCAGTGATCTCCCGATGAACCACTGTATGGAGATGAAATGACGTAATGCATAGCGCCCTCCCAGTTCCAACCAAAGTATCGCGCGCCCTCGTATTTTGAGTGTCCATCTAAAGTACTAGTATATGAATACAAATAATATTGGTCACAAGATTGGCGTATTCCAGGAGTTTTATATATTTTTAAAGTGTTTGACCAATTTTTCGGGTGTAATTGTTTAATTTTACGACAATATTTTTGTGACAGATTACAATTAACTATTCTACCTCACTTCTTGGAGGGACGAAACACTCTGAGAACATTATCCTCTCCCTTTTCACGTTAAAAACGAAAACGATTATAAAACATTAAAACGAGAGGAGTGGAATGGAGTGTGAAAATATCAAATAGTTAGCATATCAGATAAGTATTAAAATATATATTAGGTTTTATATAACAAGTATATTTATAAGTTCGCATTTGTTTAGAATTATATCATAACATTTTACATAACAACATTCTGTCATACCATGTGCGATTTCTCTTATCATGTTTTGTCATAAATTATTTAGTCTAGCTTAAATGTAACACGTGCTCAGTTACCGGTAACACCAACTCGGGGCACATGGTCAAATGTCTGAGATATTCATTTGAAAAGTGAACGTTGAATTCAAATGAAACTACGCATGCACTCGCGAATAAACCAAACAATAGATGTATATACAAATAAAGACGTTAAAATTAGATAAAATCAGACAAATACTTCATTGTAATTATACTGTAGCTCACAGATTGTGACATTAATACACTTGATATATTAGTGTACAAGCTGACGGGCATATATTATTCGTACAAAATGTCATAATTAAACTAGCAGCCTGTCGGCTGAGATAGCTCCGCTGTTATCAATGCACATTTCAATTAAAGAATTGAAGATATCACCAGAAAATGAACAATATGTATAGTATTAAAGTAATCAGACTTGCTGTTTTCAACCAAAATTTGAAAATATAACTTTTTATCAAAAATATTCATTAAAATTAGATAATTGAAGAACAAAATCATCACAAAATGAACAAATCTGAGAGAGATATATTGAAGATAATATTTGGTAATCGTAGTCCTAAATAACTATTAAAAATAGCTAGACGTTTCGAGCAATGGCTCTTTATCGATAGCATAGAAGCAAGTAATACAACGGGAAATAGGTGATGTGGTTAATGGCTATATTGCTAAAGGTGATTTGCCGATAGAGGCCAAAAATCTTATAGTGCGCAGACCACGGACATCAGTCTTTTATCTATTACCTAAGATTCACAAGGTAAACAACCCTGGTAGACCCATTGTCTCAGCATGTAATTGTCCGACTGAGCACATAGCTCGATACTTGGATTCAATGTTGAGACCAATTGTTGCGTCACAGCCTACGTATGTTCAGGATACTAATGATGCACTTAGGAAACTAGAGTTATTTCGTTTCACACCGGATATACCCAGATTTTTGTTTTCTATGGATGTAAAATCCCTTTATACATCTATCCCGCACACTGATGGACTGTTGGCTTTACAGCATTTTCTGAATAAAATTACTTGCTTCTATGCCATCGATAAAGGGCCATTGCTCGAAACGTCTAGCTATTTTTAATAGTTATTTAGGACTACGATTACCAAATATTATCTTCAATATATCATACTTATCAGTCCGAGCAGCGTTTATTTTTTTTTTTTTTTTTTTTTTTTATAAATCTGAGAGAGGTCCACCCAAGGTACCTACATACCAAGCATCAAAGCATTTGGGCTAGCGGTTTTCAAGAAGAAGTCGAAAATAGCATTATGTCCAAAAATGACAAAAATATTCGCTATAAATAAGACAATCGAACATATTCACACGAAATGAACAAATCTGAGAGAGAAGCACCCAAGGTACCTTCCTAGAAAATTTCACAACTACACAGTTTGTGGAATTTAAGAAGAAAAGAAGAAGTCAAAAATGTATAGTTGGCGACGACGAACAATCAGTAATACTATAAGCTCCGCTGTCGACGAAGTAATCGGCGTTTTCAATGTGCTAAGCGAAACTCAATACATCTACCAGAATATACCATTTTCCGTACACTGCGAGAATCACGCGTTATGCGTGAAATCGAACGTAAAAACAGGACAAACAAAGGTCATAGTGTCGTAGTCGCGTCAAACATCGCGTGGGATTCGACAAACGCGAAAGTATTTCGGGGACATTTCCATGCTTAATAATGTGCTGTCCACATTTCATGATAGGCAATTTCGATTAAGTGAGGGTATTCGGAAGCAATATTCCTCTGTCGAAGATCGGCCGGTCAATGTAAGCTGCGAAATAAAGAAATTCTAGTTCAAAATCAAATCTTTCGATTTTTGCGGCAGACGTTCGACGCGCGTCTTTCATGCATCTCGCGAGATCTCGCAATTGTTCGGAAAATCACCTATTAAGCAACCACATGCAAAGATCAAACATCCATAGCTTAGATTCAGCAGTAATATCAAAGAAATACTTCATCATACGAGTATTTAGTGTAAATTGTTCAAAATTTGAACTTGTGGGAAGGCTGAATGTTGAAAATTACCTGCCAAGTGATTCCCGGAGATAAAATACTAGATTTTGAATATCCATGATGAAAAGCTCGCGATACCATGCAGTGTGACGTTCAGAGCCTTGTGTGTATAGGTTTTATCTATCATCGCAAGATTTTAGAGGAAAATATATCAAATACGATCCAACACACTGTCTGCACAAAAGGAAATGATAAATATCTTTTTTTCAACTTCCTTTCCAGTTCATGCAAAATTTATTTAATTCCAATGCCCAACCATATATATTTTCAATATAATGACAAATAATGACTTACGTCATTTTAATGAATATGCTATTATTAGAGTTCTATATATAGAACATTTTCGATCGTGGACTGACGTCACACTTTTCGACTTCGCCGAGGAAGTCTATGGCGTTCAAGGGGCCGAGGAAAGCACGGCGAAACCCGGAAGTGAAAAGCGAGTGGCCAATTTACTTCACTGTGCTATTTATTCACTTAGTTTGGGAATATTGTGGCCTGAAATGTACATCATTTAGCATTTCGTTGTACCATACCCGTATGTTTGCATTGTGGGATATCTATGTAATCATCTCTACGGTCTGCATTGATGTATTCATGTGGGACATCTCCCGGGAGGGGGGGGGGCAATACATATAACTTGCTTTCATTAATGCATTCATGTGGGGCATCTACGCAATCATCTCCATGGTCTGCATCAATGCATTCATGTGGGACATCAAGGCAACCATCTCCATGGTCTGCATCAATGCATTCATGTGGGACATCTAAGCAATCATCTCCATGGTCTGCATCAATGCATTCATGTGGGACATCTAAGCAATCGTCTCGGTGGTCTGCATCAATGCATTCATGTGGGGCATCAAGGCAATCATCTCCATGGTCTGCAACAATGCAATCATTTCCATGGTCTGCATCAATGTGTTCATGTGGGACATCTATGCAATCATCTCCAAGGTCTGCATCAATGCATTCATGTGGGGCATCAAGGCAATCATCTCCATGGTCTGCATCAATGCATTCATGTGGGACATCTAGGCAATCATCTCCATGGTCTGCATCAATGCATTCATGTGGGGCATCTAGGCAATCATCTCCATGGTCTGCATCAATGCATTCATGTGGGACATCTAGGCAATCATCTCCATGGTCTACATCAATGCATTCATGTGGGACATCAAGACAATTGTCTCCATGGTCTGCATCAATGTATTCATGTGGGACATCTACGCAATTGTCTCTATGGTCTGCATCAATGTGTTTATGTGGGACATCTATGCAATCATCTCCATGGTCTGCATCAATGCATTCATGTGGGGCATTTAAGCAATCATCTTCATGGTCTGCATCAATGCATTCATGTGGGGCATCTATGCAACCATCTTCATGGTCTGCATCAATGCATTCATGTGGGACATCAAGACAATTGTCTCCATGGTCTGCATCAATGTATTCATGTGGGACATCTACGCAATTGTCTCTATGGTCTGCATCAATGTGTTTATGTGGGACATCTATGCAATCATCTCCATGGTCTGCATCAATGCATTCATGTGGGGCATTTAAGCAATCATCTTCATGGTCTGCATCAATGCATTCATGTGGGGCATCTATGCAACCATCTTCATGGTCTGCATCAATGCATTCATGTGGGGCATCTAGGCAATCATCTCCATGGTCTGCATCAATGCATTCATGTGGGGGCATCTAGGCAATCATCTCCATGGTCAGCATCAATGCATTCATGTGGGACATCTAGGCAATCATCTCCATGGTCTGCATCAATGCATTCATGTGGGACATCTATGCAATCATCCCCATGGTCTGCATCAATGCATTCATGTGGGGCATCTAGGCAATCATCTCCATGGTCAGCATCAATGCATTCATGTGGGACATCTAGGCATTCATCTCCATGGTCTGCATCAATGCATTCATGTGGGACATCTATGCAATCATCTCCATGGTCTGCATCAATGCATTCATGTGGGACATCTAGGCAATCATCTCCATGGTCTGCATCAATGCATTCATGTGGGCATCTACGCAATCATCTCCATGGTCTGCATCAATACATTCATGTAGGGCATCTAGGCAATCATCTCCATGGTCTGCATCAATGCATTCATGTGGGGCATCTAGGCAATCATCTCCCCATGGTCTGCATCAATGCATTCATGTGGGCATCTAGGCAATCATCTCCATGGTCTGCATCAATGCATTCATGTGGGGCATCTAGGCAATAATCTTCATGGTCTGCATCAATGCATTCATGTGGGACATCTATGAAATCATCTCCATGGTCTGCATCAATGCATTCATGTGGGACATCTATGAAATCATCTCCATGGTCTGCATCAATGCATTCATGTGGGACATCTATGAAATCATCTCCATGGTCTGCATCAATGCATTCATGTGGGGCATCTAGGCAATCATCTCCCCATGGTCTGCATCAATGCATTCATGTGGGCATCTAGGCAATCATCTCCATGGTCTGCATCAATGCATTCATGTGGGGCATCTAGGCAATAATCTTCATGGTCTGCATCAATGCATTCATGTGGGACATCTAGGCAATCATCTCCATGGTCTGCATTAATGCATTCATGTGGGGCATCTATGCAATCATTTCCATGGTCTGCATTAATGCATTCATGTGGGGCATCTACGTAACCATCTCCATGCTCTGCATCAATGCATTCATGTGGGACATCTAGGCAATCATCTCATGTGGGCATCAATGCATTCATCTCCATGGTCTGCATCAATGCATTCATGTGGGGCATCTATGCAATCATCTCCATGGTCTGCATCAATGAATATGTGGGGCATCTAGGCAATCATCTCCATGGTATGCATCAATGCATTCATGTGGGGCATCTAGGCAATCATCTCCATGGTCTGCATCAATGCATTCATGTGGGACATCTAGGCAATCATCTCCATGGTCTGCATCAATGCATTCATGTGGGGCATCTACGCAATCATCTCCATGGTCTGCGTCAATGCATTCTTGTGGGACATCTAGGCAATCATGTCCATGGTCTGCATCAATGCATTCATGTGGGACATCTAGGCAATCATCTCCATGGTCTGCATCAATGCGTTCATGTGGGACATCTAAGGAATCATCTCCATGGTCAGCATTAATGCATTCATGTGGGCATCAATGCATTCATCTCCATGGTCTGCATCAATGCATTCATGTGGGGCATCTATGCAATCATCTCCATGGTCTGCACCAATGAATATGTGGGGCATCTAGGCAATCATCTGGATGGTCTGCATCAATGCATTCATGTGGGCATCTAGGCAATCATCTCCATGGTCTGCATCAATGCATTCATGTGGGGCATCTAGGCAATCATCTCCATGGTCTGCATCAATGCATTCATGTGGGACATCTATGCAATCATCTCCATGGTCTGCATCAATGCATTCATGTGGGACATCTAGGCAATCATCTTCATGGTCTGCATTAATGCATTCATGTGGGACATCTAGGCAATCATGTCCATGGTCTGCATCAATGCATTCATGTGGGGCATCTAAGCAATCATCTTCATGGTCTGTATCAATGCATTCATGTGGGGCATCTCGGCAATCATTTCCATGGTCTGCATCAATGCATTCATGTGGGGCATCTAGGCAATCATCTCCATGGTCTGCATCAATGCATTCATGTGGGACATCTAGGCAATCATCTCCATGGTATGCATCAATGCATTCATGTGGGGCATCTAGGCAATCATCTCCATGGTCTGCATCAATGCATTCATGTGGGACATCTAGGCAATCATCTCCATGGTCTGCATCAATGCATTCATGTGGGGCATCTACGCAATCATCTCCATGGTCTGCGTCAATGCATTCTTGTGGGACATCTAGGCAATCATGTCCATGGTCTGCATCAATGCATTCATGTGGGACATCTAGGCAATCATCTCCATGGTCTGCATCAATGCGTTCATGTGGGACATCTAAGGAATCATCTCCATGGTCAGCATTAATGCATTCATGTGGGCATCAATGCATTCATCTCCATGGTCTGCATCAATGCATTCATGTGGGGCATCTATGCAATCATCTCCATGGTCTGCACCAATGAATATGTGGGGCATCTAGGCAATCATCTCGATGGTCTGCATCAATGCATTCATGTGGGCATCTAGGCAATCATCTCCATGGTCTGCATCAATGCATTCATGTGGGGCATCTAGGCAATCATCTCCATGGTCTGCATCAATGCATTCATGTGGGACATCTATGCAATCATCTCCATGGTCTGCATCAATGCATTCATGTGGGACATCTAGGCAATCATCTCCATGGTCTGCATTAATGCATTCATGTGGGACATCTAGGCAATCATGTCCATGGTCTGCATCAATGCATTCATGTGGGGCATCTAAGCAATCATCTTCATGGTCTGTATCAATGCATTCATGTGGGGCATCTCGGCAATCATTTCCATGGTCTGCATCAATGCATTCATGTGGGGCATCTAGGCAATCATCTCCATGGTCTGCATCAATGCATTCATGTGGGACATCTAGGCAATCATCTCCATGGTCTGCATCAATGCATTCATGTGGGGGCATCAAAACATTCATGTGGGGCATCTATGCAATCATCTCCATGGTCTGCATCAATGAATATGTGGGGCATCTACGCAATCATCTCCATGGTCTGCATCAATGCATTCATGTGGGACATCTAGGCAATCATCTCCATGGTCTGCATCAATGCATTCATGTGGGGCATCTAGGCAATCATCTTCATGGTCTGTATCAATGCATTCATGTGGGGCATCTAGGCAACCATTTCCATGGTCTGCATCAATGCATTCATGTGGAGCATCTAGGCAATCATCTCCATAGTCTGCATCAATGCATTCATGTGGGGGCATCAATGCACTCATGTGGGGCATCTAGGCAATCATCTCCATGGTCTGCATCAATGCATTCATGTGGGACATCTAGGCAATTATCTCCATGGTCTGCATCAATGCATTCATGTGGGGGCATCAATGCATTCATGTGGGACATCTAGGCAAACATCTCCATGGTCTGCATCAATGCATTCATGTGGGACATCTAGGCAATCATCTCCATGGTCTGCATCAATGCATTCATGTGGGCATCTACGCAATCATCTCCATGGTCTGCATCAATGCATTCATGTGGGGCATCTACGCAATCATCTCCATGGTCTGCATCAATGCATTCACGTGGGACATCTAGGCAATCATCTCCATGGTCTGCATCAATGCATTCATGTGGGGCATCTAGGCAATCATCTTCATGGTCTGTATCAATGCATTCATGTGGGGCATCTAGGCAATCATTTCCATGGTCTGCATCAATGCATTCATGTGGAGCATCTAGGCAATCATCTCCATAGTCTGCATCAATGCATTCATGTGGGGGCATCAATGCACTCATGTGGGGCATCTAGGCAATCATCTCCATGGTCTGCATCAATGCATTCATGTGGGACATCTAGGCAATTATCTCCATGGTCTGCATCAATGCATTCATGTGGGGGAATCAATGCATTCATGTGGGACATCTAGGCAATCATCTCCATGGTCTGCATCAATGCATTCATGTGGGACATCTAGGCAATCATTTCCATGGTCTGCATCAATGCATTCATGTGGGCATCTACGCAATCATCTCCATGGTCTGCATCAATGCATTCATGTAGGGCATCTAGGCAATCATCTCCATGGTCTGCATCAATGCATTCATGTGGGCATCTACGCAATCATCTCCATGGTCTGCATCAATGCATTCATGTAGGGCATCTAGGCAATCATCTCCATGGTCTGCATCAATGCATTCATGTGGGGCATCTAGGCAATCATCTCCATGGTCTGCATCAATGCATTCATGTGGGACATCTAGGCAATCATCTCCATGGTCTGCATCAATGCATTCATGTGGGGCATCTACGCAATCATCTCCATGGTCTGCGGCAATGCATTCTTGTGGGACATCTAGGCAATCATGTCCATGGTCTGCATCAATGCATTCATGTGGGACATCTAGGCAATCATCTCCATGGTCTGCATCAATGCGTTCATGTGGGACATCTAAGGAATCATCTCCATGGTCAGCATTAATGCATTCATGTGGGCATCAATGCATTCATCTCCATGGTCTGCATCAATGCATTCATGTGGGGCATCTATGCAATCATCTCCATGGTCTGCACCAATGAATATGTGGGGCATCTAGGCAATCATCTCGATGGTCTGCATCAATGCATTCATGTGGGCATCTAGGCAATCATCTCCATGGTCTGCATCAATGCATTCATGTGGGGCATCTAGGCAATCATCTCCATGGTCTGCATCAATGCATTCATGTGGGACATCTATGCAATCATCTCCATGGTCTGCATCAATGCATTCATGTGGGACATCTAGGCAATCATCTCCATGGTCTGCATTAATGCATTCATGTGGGACATCTAGGCAATCATGTCCATGGTCTGCATCAATGCATTCATGTGGGGCATCTAAGCAATCATCTTCATGGTCTGTATCAATGCATTCATGTGGGGCATCTCGGCAATCATTTCCATGGTCTGCATCAATGCATTCATGTGGGGCATCTAGGCAATCATCTCCATGGTCTGCATCAATGCATTCATGTGGGACATCTAGGCAATCATCTCCATGGTCTGCATCAATGCATTCATGTGGGGGCATCAAAACATTCATGTGGGGCATCTATGCAATCATCTCCATGGTCTGCATCAATGAATATGTGGGGCATCTACGCAATCATCTCCATGGTCTGCATCAATGCATTCATGTGGGACATCTAGGCAATCATCTCCATGGTCTGCATCAATGCATTCATGTGGGGCATCTAGGCAATCATCTTCATGGTCTGTATCAATGCATTCATGTGGGGCATCTAGGCAACCATTTCCATGGTCTGCATCAATGCATTCATGTGGAGCATCTAGGCAATCATCTCCATAGTCTGCATCAATGCATTCATGTGGGGGCATCAATGCACTCATGTGGGGCATCTAGGCAATCATCTCCATGGTCTGCATCAATGCATTCATGTGGGACATCTAGGCAATTATCTCCATGGTCTGCATCAATGCATTCATGTGGGGGCATCAATGCATTCATGTGGGACATCTAGGCAAACATCTCCATGGTCTGCATCAATGCATTCATGTGGGACATCTAGGCAATCATCTCCATGGTCTGCATCAATGCATTCATGTGGGCATCTACGCAATCATCTCCATGGTCTGCATCAATGCATTCATGTGGGGCATCTACGCAATCATCTCCATGGTCTGCATCAATGCATTCACGTGGGACATCTAGGCAATCATCTCCATGGTCTGCATCAATGCATTCATGTGGGGCATCTAGGCAATCATCTTCATGGTCTGTATCAATGCATTCATGTGGGGCATCTAGGCAATCATTTCCATGGTCTGCATCAATGCATTCATGTGGAGCATCTAGGCAATCATCTCCATAGTCTGCATCAATGCATTCATGTGGGGGCATCAATGCACTCATGTGGGGCATCTAGGCAATCATCTCCATGGTCTGCATCAATGCATTCATGTGGGACATCTAGGCAATTATCTCCATGGTCTGCATCAATGCATTCATGTGGGGGAATCAATGCATTCATGTGGGACATCTAGGCAATCATCTCCATGGTCTGCATCAATGCATTCATGTGGGACATCTAGGCAATCATTTCCATGGTCTGCATCAATGCATTCATGTGGGCATCTACGCAATCATCTCCATGGTCTGCATCAATGCATTCATGTAGGGCATCTAGGCAATCATCTCCATGGTCTGCATCAATGCATTCATGTGGGGCATCTAGGCAATCATCTCCCCATGGTCTGCATCAATGCATTCATGTGGGCATCTAGGCAATCATCTCCATGGTCTGCATCAATGCATTCATGTGGGGCGTCTATGCAATCATCTCCCCATGGTCTGCATCAATGCATTCATGTGGGCATCTAGGCAATCATCTCCATGGTCTGCATCAATGCATTCATGTGGGGCATCTAGGCAATCATCTCCCCATGGTCTGCATCAATGCATTCATGTGGGGCATCTAGGCAATCATCTCCCCATGGTCTGCATCAATGCATTCATGTGGGCATCTAGGCAATCATCTCCATGGTCTGCATCAATGCATTCATGTGGGGCATCTAGGCAATAATCTCCATGGTCTGCATCAATGCATTCATGTGGGACATCTATGAAATCATCTCCATGGTCTGCATCAATGCATTCATGTGGGACATCTAGGCAATCATCTCCATGGTCTACATTAATGCATTCATGTGGGGCATCTATGCAATCATTTCCATGGTCTGCATTAATGCATTCATGTGGGGCATCTACGTAACCATCTCCATGCTCTGCATCAATGCATTCATGTGGGACATCTAGGCAATCATCTCCATGCTCTGCATCAATGCGTTCATGTGGGACATCTAAGGAATCATCTCCATGGTCAGCATTAATGCATTCATGTGGGCATCAATGCATTCATCTCCATGGTCTGCATCAATGCATTCATGTGGGGCATCTATGCAATCATCTCCATGGTCTGCATCAATGAATATGTGGGGCATCTAGGCAATCATCTCCATGGTATGCATCAATGCATTCATGTGGGACATCTAGGCAATCATCTCCATGGTCTGCATCAATGCGTTCATGTGGGACATCTAAGGAATCATCTCCATGGTCAGCATTAATGCATTCATGTGGGCATCAATGCATTCATCTCCATGGTCTGCATCAATGCATTCATGTGGGGCATCTATGCAATCATCTCCATGGTCTGCACCAATGAATATGTGGGGCATCTAGGCAATCATCTCGATGGTCTGCATCAATGCATTCATGTGGGCATCTAGGCAATCATCTCCATGGTCTGCATCAATGCATTCATGTGGGGCATCTAGGCAATCATCTCCATGGTCTGCATCAATGCATTCATGTGGGACATCTATGCAATCATCTCCATGGTCTGCATCAATGCATTCATGTGGGGCATCTAGGCAATCATCTCCATGGTCTGCATCAATGCATTCATGTGGGACATCTAGGCAATCATCTCCATGGTCTGCATCAATGCATTCATGTGGGGCATCTACGCAATCATCTCCATGGTCTGCGTCAATGCATTCTTGTGGGACATCTAGGCAATCATGTCCATGGTCTGCATCAATGCATTCATGTGGGACATCTAGGCAATCATCTCCATGGTCTGCATCAATGCGTTCATGTGGGACATCTAAGGAATCATCTCCATGGTCAGCATTAATGCATTCATGTGGGCATCAATGCATTCATCTCCATGGTCTGCATCAATGCATTCATGTGGGGCATCTATGCAATCATCTCCATGGTCTGCACCAATGAATATGTGGGGCATCTAGGCAATCATATCGATGGTCTGCATCAATGCATTCATGTGGGCATCTAGGCAATCATCTCCATGGTCTGCATCAATGCATTCATGTGGGGCATCTAGGCAATCATCTCCATGGTCTGCATCAATGCATTCATGTGGGACATCTATGCAATCATCTCCATGGTCTGCATCAATGCATTCATGTGGGACATCTAGGCAATCATCTCCATGGTCTGCATTAATGCATTCATGTGGGACATCTAGGCAATCATGTCCATGGTCTGCATCAATGCATTCATGTGGGGCATCTAAGCAATCATCTTCATGGTCTGTATCAATGCATTCATGTGGGGCATCTCGGCAATCATTTCCATGGTCTGCATCAATGCATTCATGTGGGGCATCTAGGCAATCATCTCCATGGTCTGCATCAATGCATTCATGTGGGACATCTAGGCAATCATCTCCATGGTCTGCATCAATGCATTCATGTGGGGGCATCAATACATTCATGTGGGGCATCTATGCAATCATCTCCATGGTCTGCATCAATGAATATGTGGGGCATCTAGGCAATCATCTCTATGGTCTGCATCAATGCATTCATGTGGGGCATCTAGGCAATCATCTCCATGGTCTGCATCAATGCATTCATGTGGGGGGCATCTAGGCAATCATCTCCACATATATCGCATATTTTTTCTCTGAAATGTCATTTTGGGGACAATGTTAACAAATAATGGCTTTTGAATCCTGGTTTCAATAGCAGAATCTCACAATGTACCAAACTGAATTCATATGCAATGGAACACATTAGCAGTCCATTATTAAATCTTTATGGATTGTGACAATGTGGAAGTGAAAATACAGAGTAATCACATATCTTAAGTAAATATAAAGGAATCATGTATATATATTCATACATTTATTAAAATTATTTAACAACAAAATTTTCATAAGATACAACTGCTAAAAAAAAGATTAACAGTGATAGTTTATAAAAATTAACAAGCAGCCTGTCGGCTGAGATAGCTCCGCTGTTAGCAATGCACATGGCAATTAAAGAACAGAAGATATCATTACAAAATGAACAAATCTGAGAGAGGTCCACATGTAGTACCTATATATGTAATATCAAAGCAATTGGACTTGCGGTTTTCAACAAGAAGTCGAAAATATCACTTTTTACCAAAAATTACAAAAATATTCACCAAAATTAGAGAATTAAAGATATCATTACAAAATGAACAAATCTGAGAGAGGTCCACATGTAGTACCTATATATGTAATATCAAAGCAATTGGACTTGCGGTTTTCAACAAGAAGTCGAAAATATCACTTTTTACCAAAAATTACAAAAATATTCACCAAAATTAGAGAATTGAAGATATCATTACAAAATGAACAAATCTGAGAGAGGTCGACATGTAGTACCTATATATGTAATATCAAAGCAATTGGACTTGCGGTTTTCAACAAGAAGTCGAAAATATCACTTTTTACCAAAAATGACAAAAATATTCACCAAAATTAGAGAATTAAAGATATCATTACAAAATGAACAAATCTGAGAGAGGTCCACATGTAGTACCTATATATGTAATATCAAAGCAATTGGACTTGCGGTTTTCAACAAGAAGTCGAAAATATCACTTTTTACCAAAAATGACAAAAATATTCACCAAAATTAGAGAATTAAAGATATCATTACAAAATGAACAAATCTGAGAGAGGTCCACATGTAGTACCTATATATGTAATATCAAAGCAATTGGACTTGCAGTTTTCAACAAGAAGTCGAAAATATCACTTTTTACCAAAAATGACAAAAATATTCACCAAAATTAGAGAATTAAAGATATCATTACAAAATGAACAAATCTGAGAGAGGTCCACATGTAGTACCTATATATGTAATATCAAAGCAATTGCACTTGCGGTTTTCAACAAGAAGTCGAAAATATCACTTTTTACTAAAAATGACAAAAATATTCACCAAAATTAGAGAATTGAAGATATCATCATGAAATGAACAAATCTGAGAGAGGTCTACCCAAGTATCAAAGCATTCAGGCTTGTAGTTTTCAAGAAGAAGTCGAAAAAGTAATCACTCATATGATAAGCTCCGCTTGACAAAGTCGACAGCGGAGCTAATAATATTATATGATTGCCCACTTATGTAAATGATGTTAGAGCAGACTGGATCTGGTGTTGAACTTGAGCATTAATATTAATCAGATGTTCACTGTAAGATAATCTTGTTTATTAATGACCATTTGCACAAGGAATTGTGTTACCATTTTTGTCTACCAAAAGACCATTTTATTCAGATTTATTCTGTATATGTCCCAAATTGAGACTGCTTATAGAATACTGTCGGTCTGTGGATTATCCAATTAAATACAGATACAATGTTTTAATAACATTTGGTATTGTCACCTTGTTGATGACTGTCTTATGGTCACTTAATTTTTGTAAATTCAATGTTGTCATTGTGTCAGTCAAAATGTAATTGATTCCGTCACTTTCAATGTTATTGTGTCACAGTCAATCTCACTGATTCTCTGTCACTTTTATTGTTGTCATTGTGTCAGTCACAATGTCATTGATTCTGTGTCGCTTTCAATGATACCATTGTCACAATATTACTGAATCTATGTCACTGTCAATGTCACTGATTCTCTGTCACTTTCAAATTCATCATTGTGTCAGTCACAATGTCATTGATTCTGTGTTGCTTTCAATGTTACCATTGTCACAATATTACTGAATCTATGTCACTGTCAATGTCACTGATTCTCTGTCACTTTCAAGGTCATCATTGTGTCAGTCACAATGTCATTGATTCTGTGTCGCTTTCAATGTTACCATTGTCACAATATTACTGAATCTATGTCACTGTCAATGTCACTGATTCTCTGTCACTTTCAAGGTCATCATTGTGTCAGTCACAATGTCATTGATTCTGTGTTGCTTTCAATGTTACCATTGTCACAATATTACTGAATCTATGTCACTGCCAATGTCACTGATTCTCTGTCACTTTCAAGGTCATCATTGTGTCAGTCACAATGTCATTGATTCTGTGTCGCTTTCAATGTTACCATTGTCACAATATTACTGAATCTATGTCACTGTCAATGTCACTGATTCTCTGTCACTTTCAAGGTCATCATTGTGTCAGTCACAATGTCATTGATTCTGTGTCGCTTTCAATGTTACCATTGTCACAATATTACTGAATCTATGTCACTGTCAATGTCACTGATTCTCTGTCACTTTCAAGGTCATCATTGCGTCAGTCACAATGTCATTGATTCTGTGTTGCTTTCAATGTTACCATTATCACAATATTAATGAATCTATGTCACTGTCAATGTCACTGATTCTCTGTCACTTTCAAGGTCATCATTGTGTCAGTCACAATGTCATTGATTCTGTGTTGCTTTCAATGTTACCATTGTCACAATATTACTGAATCTATGTCACTGTCAATGTCACTGATTCTCTGTCACTTTCAAGGTTGTCATTGTGTCAGTCACAATGTCACTGATTCTCTGTCACTTTCGTCATGTCATGTAATTTTGTTCTTGTATCGGTTATATTGTCACTGTCACTTTCAATGTAGTTATGGTTTCATTCACAATGTCACTGAATCTGTCAAGTTCAATATTGAATTTCTATCACTTTTAATGTGTAACCTCTTTCATTTTCAGTGTTGTCATTGTGCTACAGCCAAAATGTAACTGCATCCTTCACTTTTAATTAATGTTGATATGTTGTCAGTCACAGTCACAATGTCACTGAATCTGTAACATTCAATGTTTTCATTTTCAGTCAAGATGTCACTGAATTTGTCGATTTCATTGTCGACATTGTGTCATTCACAATGACACTTTTCAGTCAGTTTTGTCTCTCACTGTGAATCTCTCTCACTGTGACACAGTTGCTATCAATGTTTCTGTCTCTGTTTTACTCACTGTCACAGTGTTCGTTGTCTGATTTGTTACTATCAAATTAGCTGTCACCATTTCTCCAGGCTGATATTATTTTACAACAGTAACCTTCATGCCTTCACCAAGGTAGTCAATATAGTGATGTTTGGCGAAGTACTTAACTGCTCGAAAGTCACGATATTTCAAAAAACAGATGCCATATTCAGGATTACCAATGTCATATGCTTGATCTTCATTCCAACTATCACTGTTGAATGCATATACGTATGTTCTCAAAATCTTTTCATGCACAGAGAGTGCCTCTTCATCTGTGAGAATGAAACAATACATTTTACCGTTGAACACCTGTGCCCCAGTTACTTCACCAGTACACTTCAGATCAGCAACTCTACACCAGATATCAATGTCTGGATCATATCGTAATACAGTGTGCTTGCCCAAATTTGCTGAGGATTTTACTCCAAGGACGTAGATGAAACCATTCAGTGAAACACTAGGACAATTTTGAAATGGTATCGGGGCAGAAGCGAGTCTCAACCAGCTATCTGTTGATGGGTCATAGCACCAGTTGTCAGATCTCTCTCTTGACTGGGCATCCTCTCCACCAATCACGTACAGCTTCCCAGCATGCACTACAACTGAAGCATCGAAACGACTGTCGGGTACAAGAGAAATCACTTCTAGCAGACCTCCATCATTCTCAGTCAACAGTTTGCCGAACGAGCAAGTGTTTTCAATAATGTATAACTTATCATTGACATTAATAACTGTACCGCCATTGTGTTCGATCTGTTTGGTGATTTTTATCCAGCGTTTGGAAACAGCTCCGAAGTACCACATGGAGTGTTCGCCAGTCAGCAGGTATGTTTCTGTTTCATTCATTGTTATCACCGAGTTCACAGGTTCACCCATATCAGGTTCAGTGGCATGGTGTTCATACTGGTCATTTAAAGGATCTATGTAGGTTAGCTGAAGACGGCATTGGTTGTAATTCCGAGTGGAAGTAAATACAACACCTCTTTCATATCTTGGATCATGCAGGTCAATTTCACTGATTGGTATACTGCCATTTTCTTCTTCACATACCACAGTTTCGTTAACATCACCGAAATATCGTCTTCTTACTTTCAATGTCTGCGTCAAGTAATTCACAACTTCTGAATGTTTCATTATTAAGTTGTTTTGTAGAAGATTTCTTATGAATGACACTGACACAACTGTTATTTTCACCAACTTCATCAATTCTATTATAGCTTCTTCTCTGTCCTCGAGATTAAACTCCACCCATCGTAACAGTGATGTACAAAGAATTTCTTCATTCTCAACGATCACATCATCATCTTTCAAGTAACCAATAAGAGCATCTCGGTTCAACTGCAGGAAGTCATCACTTTTGCTGACATCACAGAAATTATGCAGAATGAAACTATTAGCGATGTCTTTTAAATACAGGATGGAGTATACGTCTGCCAGCTGTAGTATTTTGAAGCAATCTAAGCGCCCAAGTTGTGATTTCAGAAAAGCAGTGCATACTCTGGCCAACATCGGCATTTGGAAAACACTTGCCGCATGTAGTAGTGCCTGCACGTTATCTCCATCCACATCCACATGGGATGTGTAAACGTACTTCAGCATTAGTTCCACAGCCAGTGGTTCAATATCTTCAATGGTGATTTTATGTGAAGAGCTTTCACGCATACCGCTTGTGAACATTGCTTTGAAATACGGACTGCAACAAGCCAAGACATTGCGATGACAAGGAAACTCTCGATTTTGAACAACTAATACTACATCCGTCAGCTCACAGTGGGTGTAAAGTGAGTAAAGTCCCGTCAGTATTGTGGTGGAGTTCTGTATATCGTAGTAGGCTAGGCTGCTGCTGGTCTCGGAGTCTGAGTCATCTGACATTGCAGCCATTGTTCTATAGGTCGTCTTCTATCATACAGTTCTGCAACACAAAAAAAAGATATCACTTGAAAGCATTCATCCATGTACTCTATATACTTATCTGACATGATCTATTGAAACATACTTAGAAGCCATTAGCAGCCACAAGTTTTTCGGCATGTGCATGTATCAATCAAGTTAATATGGCTGTAACAGCATACATTTTGTTTCTCATACGGAATGCATAAATTATTCATCAACTGCTCACCTGGAGTCTTTAGCCACAATGTTTATTTTCGAAAAAAATAATTATAAATAATTATTCAATGGTGTTCTATTTTCATGTGAGAGCAACATCATAGACCTTACAGTTGAGTATATGATAACATAGCATATTTTTGGTTCAGGTAGGAATAGTTTCCTTTTCAGAGTGCATACAGACACTTACACCTGTGTGATAGTCAGATTCACCAGAAAGTACTAAAAATGGTAAGAATTTTACTAGAAAGTCCCAAAAACAGAAAATTCATAAATCAAATGGCACAATTTCAGTCCTGGGTGGCACTAAGTTTTAAAACCTAGATCCGACACTGCTTTTTCAAGCATGTGACAGTGTTAAAAAACCTACATGACTCCTCAGCAATGTTCATGACTGTTACTGAATGCCATAAAAGTGTCAAAAACATCTTTGTTAATTTGGTATCACATCTGGCTTTCAGCCAGCCACCTGTCCACTTGCCATTTTAGACAGGCACTCCACACATTTTAGACAGGTGTTCAATTTCATTTGAAAGGCAAAATTTCTACAAAGCTGTCCAATTTTGATTGATAATTATCATTAAATAATCATAAATAATCCACAACAAATTCACTTGGTACTGTAACCCATAGGGCTATTGGGACTGCTATCTTTCATTTCGATAAAGTTTTTAGACAGACACTTTTAATTTTCTGGGTATAAGTTTAACCCTGTACCATATGTACATAATTTCTCATTGCTTACATGTTTTGACGAATTCTGTTGAGAAAATTTGGAAATTATACTGATTAATTTGGTGAAAGGTGTCAAAAGTCGAGCATAATTCACAAACGAAAATATCTAGGTGAATTGTTTTCTAACAGTTTTTTACAACCACAACAATTGGCGTTTTGGTTCGGTCTAAGACCACACCAACTGAGGCGTTATAACGACCATGAAGCTAAATCTTTGGACAGACCGAGCAAAATCAGATATTGAACAACAATCTCGCCAACACTGCGCACCAACGTAAAACCAAACGCCGGGCGAGATAGAGCGTTTATTTCTGGAATTGACGGACTGCGGACAAACCCAAACACCTGCCATATGCAATCTCGATAAAAAAATTACTGCACGTACCTGCTTCGAACACCCATCAGAATCTTTTACCTGTGATGTTCGTTAAATGACTCAACCCCGTTCTGAGAAAGTCACAAACAGTAAGCCCGAACCGCTGCTAGGGGTCAAGCATCTAGCTCTAACAAGCGCCCCCAATGGTGACATGCCGCGTTATTGCTAGGGAAGACCGTTCAATGTTTCAGAGGGGCGACGTTGTTCCTAAATTTTTTCAGAGTTGCAATTAAAAATGTATCGTGGAAGGCAAACCACAATTATAGAAAAGAAGCCATAGATAATGTAAATTATAAATACCACACTGGTGGGATACCAGTTAGTTAGTATTAATTCACTTTGCCCTATTTAAAGGGCAGTGGTCGTCGCGCAACGCGTTTTCGATTTTCATGTAAACAAAGAATGTATTTTACACGCGTTGTATACGCTGTACGAGTCCCATATCGAACAGGACGGGGCGCGACAACCATCGCCCTTTAAGTTGTTATAACTAACATATTTTTAAATGGTATGACTATATATAATCACTTTCACAACTGTTTTCAGCAAATTTAAAAAAATAAATGACCTTTAATTAGATTATTATTTGCAATAGATTAGTTAATTGATGACTTCTTTTATACAATTCAACAAACCCAATACTACCAATGTATTTAGACGATTTTAGTGCAACATGGGATTTTCTGTTTACTACAAAATTTTGCCTATTGGATGAAATGCACAGACTGAATGTCAGCTACAAAAATCAAACTATTTTTTTCACATCAAAATTGACCATCTAGTGTGTATAGCACATTAAAAAGCGTGGGAATACCACCAAAAAACATTTGTCAAATATCATGCAATTTTTTGATGTCACAATAACTTTTTAAAACGTAGGATCTTGATGTTGGCCGAAAATGGTCTATATGAGCAATAGTAAAGAACCCAGTGCACGATCATCAACTCATCAATGTTCTTGAGTTAGTGATATGCAGATGAATACACACAACATTGTACCAGAATAGGTCTCAACATTTATTAATACAATATTTCTGGGTTAAAACAAAATGGCCATAATTTTGAATCTCGTGTGCAAAGTAAAACTACGAGAATCAAGGTCCTATACTGTATGTATATGTACCAAGTCTGAACAAACTGCTTAACTGGTTCCAGAATCACAGAAATGCTTGATTTCGAAAAATTTAATGTGCATATTTATCTAAAGATGTATGATGTCTGTGTGAAGTTTGACCAAGATTGGTCAAGGCATGTCTAAGATACAGGTGTGGACAGATAGACAGATACATACAGAGGCGATATCATAAGCTCCTGTTTTCGGATCGTCCAAACAGGGACTAATAAGAAGTACAAGAGACAAATCTGTTTTTTTTTTTTTTTCGATAAGTTTTATCAAAATATTCTTTAATACAAATTCTATAAATCTTAAACAATGATTGTAGCACTCATTAAAACAACTCCATTGGGAATAACATTTTCAGAAATGTACTCCAACTCTGAATTCATGTGATATAAGGGGTCCATAACACATGAAATGTGTAATATTCTTAGAAAAATCATTTGTATTATTGACCCCTCAGCTTACATGATAGTGACACAGCCGTAGTAAATCCACCACCTCTTCCTCAGTTAAAATACTGATAAAAATAAAGGAATAACAACCACCACATAATATTTTTTCCTTCAAAACATTCTTACTATAAACTGAGAATCATTTTCCTTCATGTTTCAAGTGCACAGAATGAGTTCATCTTGGATATATAAAATCCTTGCAATACATCACATGCTCGCTTATGGGCAATGCATGATGGGATTGTTCCGTGATGTTCCAATTGGCATACGGAGTACACAACGCCAATATATCCGTTTGAAATCCCTTGTCCAGGTACAATTCAGGATAAAGTCTCAAGTAATATTAAAATGTCTGCCCATCAGTTAATGGACTACTGGATTGAGAGGTTCAGCTTTTATATTTGCAAGATCTAAAGAATTGTCCGTTTCATCATCTATTTCACCAACTACGGCTCTGAAAGGAGAAAGTGACAAAACAACTTAAAACATTGTATTTGTTTGAATCAGTGACACCAGAAAAACTTCAACTGCACAATTTTTTATACAACATACTAATTTTGAATATATGGATTGTAAAAGTTAAAGATGAAAACTGTAAAACATTTTTACTGCAAAAAGTTAATGTCTTTGAAACATCGCCCATGGGCAATGTTTCAACACATAGGCGATTAATATATCTTGATACTATGATAGTGAAGATAATTGTTTTTTCAAGAGTTCAAATTAATAAGATACAAATCGTCCAAGATGGATACATAGGTACTCCCCCAAAACAATGTAATTCAAGTTTGTTGTTACAACAATTCAGACGCAATCAGAAATTCAAAATTATGTAACTAATTATGTAGCGATGAACTTTCAACCTTTCAAATAATGTGGCGCCAAAGTCATTCAAGCTGTCAAAGCAATGTTTTTTAGTTCTATCTGCTTTTAAACTTTTATTCGCTGCCAAATGCCTGCAGTTATGTTTATGTCACGAGTGATTGAAATTCATGTTTTTGTTGAAATTGCTGCTGAATGATTTGTTGTGATCTCCATTACGCAAGGATCACTAGAGATGTAAGGTGACACATACATCAAAGGATGTCATGTTTTACAACATGTGATTTCTGTGCTATGTTTTACATGAAAAGTTACAACACACAAAATAAAAAGATACAAATGTAAATCTATATTGAACACAGTAAAAGAATATGTTCAATAATTTTTTTGATTAGTCGAAGAGTTAACGTTTTTGTGATACATATCTGTGTTGATGCCTGGCATGAACATGAAAATAGATGATTGTACAAAACAATGAGAAATTAGTGCCAAATGATCAGCATGGTGGACTCCCAAAATATAACCCATTATACAAAACATCGCCCAGGGTCATCTTTCAATAAATACGGTACTAATATAAAATGTGTCAAAGAATGGTCAAAGACAAAAGCATGTATTAAAGAACCAGGAAACAAAATTGAAGTGCAGTAGTATGCCAGCATACTTACATGTTATCACCCCTAATAATATACAATCCTAATACAACTTGTTCTACACCCTGGGATGAACTAAACACTCTTTCATGGCTTTCATCAAGTATTAAATTAATTGTCTGGTCAAATCCCTTCAAGGTTCCAACTATCATTCGCCCATCACTGGTCACCACTGAAATTGTGTCTGTTCAATCTTGCTCAAGGAAAACACTTATTTATTATCAGGTATTGAGGTCATTGATAAACTAAATTTTATTTGTTTAATTTGTGCCCCAAAAATGCAATCAAAAACAGCTTAAATTAAAGTGAATCCACAAGATTTAGTCAGTTCTATAGATAATTAAATGAAAGCCCACATGGTTGTATGAAAAAAAAAAATCATCTGATTATTTAGCGATGAGATTATTTTTTATTCAAACTGACATGGGTGTTCAAAAAGTGTATAAAATCGATAAAAAATAATTTTGAAATTGTTTGCTGGCAATGTGCAGGGGGAGAAAATGATACCTGGCAGTCTTGCAGAATATTACAGAAACAAGGAATTGTTTAGCCTAATGCTCACTACATGCAATTTGAATCAATGCATTAATTAGCGTAATTTTAATTTAGGTAATTCGCCAACAGTCTTATTGCAAATTTATATTTTCTCTTATTTGTGAATGAAATAACAGTTTCTAATGGTAACCTGATAACAATAATGATACTTTGTTAGTAAAACAGTGAGCTATATTGCAATACTGCTGGTTGGGTTGATTTTTCATTCACAGTAACTACATACACACTCTACACTACAATGATTGTTGTTGTATGAATAAATATATATTTAACAGTAACAGCTAGCACAACAAATAAGTAAAAAAATCTATTTTTGATTGTATGTATTTTAATCAGTCCGCAGAGCCACAGCCACAGTAACCATGATATATCATTTACCTTAGAAAACAGGACATGCAACTATGCAGAGACAAAAGAAAATCCAACTTCTTGTGTGCAAATGTGGGTTTTAACCTTGTATATATACACGTATGCATATAACTGAAACAGTTTTGTTTCCTTGTAGAGAAAACTGTCCCTTTTTGTTTCCTGTCCCTGTTTTCATAGTGGAATAAAAACTGTTACCTTCGCAATTTTCAGTTTCACTCGTTTCAATGGAATTGACTGAGCCATTCAGTTTTGATACAATGTAATTATTCTGATTATATTCTAACCACAAAGTTGTCTCATTTTGTGTAACTACACCCTATCTGACTGATGGATCATTCCAGTTTCTATCCACACAACTCCTACAAATGGTTTTCAAAGAAATGGTACCTTTTGGATCCAACTATTAAAGTATAACAATCGCTCCTACGATTCTTGAGTAAAAACCTCCATTTTCTGTATATAGATGGTATTTGAGAAAACCTCTCAGATAAAAGAGAACTTAAACAAAAACAAAAAACACCTCTGCCTATATTGCCTTTTGGATTTACATCTGTGGAAAGAGTTTCTTTTGTACCCCTCATCCCTAACCCTACCCTCCAGCACTCCCCATTCAATTGTACTAATAGTGTAGTGTGTAATAGTGTGTAGATAATCCACCAAAAATAATACCCACGCCGGATTTTTCTGTAATCTGTATATTATTAGTAGCGGTAATATCATCACTCTGATTTGCTCTATTCGTTTGGAGGTTTGGAGAAACTGGAACGCCCCATATGCCATATACCCAGAGTTGTATGTCCCAGTTTTCCAAGGTTTATGGATAGATCTGATCCATGCATAATCACACAGGTGATAATTAACTAATCTACCTAATACAGCTCGACCCGGATCTCGACTTGAAGAAAACAATATTGTCACATTAGTTCACCAAAATAACAGATAGTGATTCATTGAAAGGATACGGTTGATATAACCTTCTAACGCTGACGCCATTATTCGCAATATCTGTCTTAGCTCTGCGGTTACGACAGCTTGAGTATTTGGAGGCTTGTTAAGAGCATACAAATGAAACGCCAAACAAGAAGGTCAGCCAAAACGAAAGCAACCAACAAACGAACACGCTACGTTGGCCCTCGATCCTAAACTATAATTTTGTAAAATCCGTAGACTATATTAAGTTTGGTTGATTTTGACGCACCTTCAATAGTAAACTAAATTATATAAATTATTAGTCTGTAATAAAACAAATATAACTATTTGGATTAAACTTATCAATACGTGGCTAAAACTTAGTCAACAATTGTGAACGAGGGTAAAGTTCAGAGGTCAACATCATGGCGGACGACAGGTATTAAATGTGGGTTTTGTACATGTGAATCGGCGTGCTCAATTTCACAGCGAAAAATGTAAATATATGTTTAGTTATTACATGGACTACTAGACGTCCGTAGTTATTATCAACGTCATATTGTATAAAGTATGTGCTGAATACATTTGCGCTTTGATCGTAATCAGCCTTGTCAGTTCAGGGAGAACCATTTAATGAGGGGGGGGGGTGATCAATGTTCGTATTACACGAAACATAACATTGAATTGATTGATGTTAGTATCTCGAGTTGCATAAAAGAACAATCAAATTTGTGTATGTCTTCAGAAATTATTTTAAAGGTTACCCAGATTTTCAGGCCAAATTGTCAGTGTTTAATATGGATTTATTTTAAATTTAATTTTCTCTTCAGTGATGTTTTATGGGCAATCAATGAGGGTTTGGGAAATAATACTTCAAAAGAAATTCGGAACTTTCTCACCGCCAAAACAAGAAACTGAATGATTGACATGTAATAGTTTGTTTTTTCTTTTTCTTGTTGTTGTTGACTTGTAGGTCTCTTTCCACGCCATTTCAAAGTCTAATAAAATATTATTATTATTATGAACCAGGCAACGTCTAGCGATCGAGCGCACCTTACCCAAGTAGTTTATTGACACACCAACTGGCATAAGCATAGAACATTGAAGCATGTGAATTGTGGAAATCTAGGTATTAGTTCACACGCGAGTTGAGTGGGATTCAAGATGGCGCCACACATGATTTGTGTTTCACCGCTGATCACAATGACTCGAAAAACTGTTGAAAGTAAAATTATTTTCAGTTCATTGCCAGAAAACGATTGCCTTATCACAGAACAGCATTCAGAAGACGTTTTATCATGAATGAGTTGTTTCGCTTTGCATAATTTTTGAAACAAACAAAATGGTGATTTCCATTGACTGGAAATGCACCGTTTTTAAACTTTTAGGGTATATAGATTCCTTAAATACTCTTCTGTATATATACATGTTCATCTACAGAGCTCCCTTCATGAGGGGCCTATGACCGCTCTCGCTGCGCTCACTATTATAAAAATAACACAGGGAATACAGGGCACCAAAAGCACAGTGTTTAAGTTAGGTCGTTATCATCATATGTATTTGATTAAAACAAATGATCCAGTATTAAATCAAAAACTAAAATAGTGAAAGACCTATTCATGACTGTTGTCAAATTAAAATATTTTGCCATGTCTTTGTTCAGACATTGGAATTCACAAGAAATGACTGAAAAGCTCCAATGAAGTAATACATGTGGGTATTCATGACACGCTCTGTTTGAAAAGTCCGTTTCCAGATCTGTGATGTACTACAGCAAATATGACACGTATATGTTGGATTGTCATTCCTATCACAAAAGCTAACCAAGGATCAAGCCCTGTGCTCCAGGCCGGGTTTGATGGTTTGAATGGTTAAATGTAGGTTTATACAGTTGTTATTTTATAAACATTGCTTGTTTTTACTTGACTCTGTAGATAACCAGTGGCCCAGATGTTGAGCTGACACAATGGCACTGAGGACTTTGACTAACATTTTTCATGGACTTACTATCTGTGGCAATCCCCAGATATATCAACAAGTTATTAGAAATGGCATGATAACATCATGGTTTCACACCTCATCTATTCTTGGAGGAGTTAACAAATTCAGGAATCCTGATAAGTATACTGTGAAACCAATTGGATTCAACAAAACTGGTGGAAGAGACCACACAGGTATGATACAAGAAGAAGCCTACTGTCGTAATATAACTGAAGACAGAATAGTGTGTCTTTTATGTGTTAATTGTAGAAACATTTGCCATGCATGTACTCAAAAAATGCTATGTGATTGTTTCTTGTATTTGCTGATTGCAATATTCACATGCCATGGGCACTGCATTGCTAGTTGTTTCTGGATAAACTGTGTTATAAATTCTATAAGTGCTTGAAATTAGAAAACACCAAAATAAGACGAGGCGATAAGACAGTATTGATAACTTATGTATTACCTGTACCATGTCTCTAGACATGTGGTGTATGTACTAGTTAAATAGTGATCATGTGATGGTTACGGTATATAAACCATGAGTGATCAAATTTGGTAGTTTCGGCCAATGAAATTGCAACTGTAAATAACCTAATAAGTAACAAATTTATCTGAAACATTGCCCACCATAAAAGATGGTTTTGTTATAGCACCTGGGCAATCTTTTGGTACTGCAAAAACAAATAATTAACATAAAAATTAACAAGGTAGTAAAAAGTATTTGTTTTTTCAAGAGCACTAATTAGTATGATACAATTCGGCATCAGCAGATTTAGTGAGAATTACATTCTCACAACAACAGTGTCCTTTCGATGGAGCTTTTGTGGAAAGTATGCAAATTTGCCAAAAATCAGCACTGACTTCCCAAACTAGGTACATGTACTCTTGTTTTTTCAAAAAATTATATACCTAATGCATGTTTATTGCTAGAATAACACAATTGGAGGAAATTCAAGATATGCAACTGAGAGCAACGTCAACCTAGCAAGTTTGTACTTTATAGGGTCATCCAATCAAAGATGTGAATTAAAGCTATCAATCATTGATGGCATCCATATATGGTAGTGATGAACTTTCAACCATTCATCATGGTGCCAAAATCATTCGGGCTGGTTTCTAATTCTATCCATTTTGAGTGTTTTGTTCTATATACTGTGAAATACTTTATTTTAGCTGGAATTAATTTTCGCTGAAAAAGTATATTCGCTGGATTTTATTTTCACTGAAGCATCGGTTCAGCAAAAATAAATTCCAAACGAAAATAAAGTATTCCACTGTACATTGCTTTAAATCATTTTTTCCCCATGCTACATGCCTGTAGTTATGTTTATGTCATGGGTAAGGAAAATTATGTTTGTTGAAATTGTCGCTGGTACGTGTTGCATAAATAGTTAGCATGTGATTTAAAATTATACTAAAATTACTTTAGATTACCGGGTAATTAATTATTATTGACAATATTTAATAATTACTTTTTTAATAAAATTAATCGGGTGTGCAAATGTCATGGTACCAAGTGTTGATTGTACTATAAGAAAACAGTTGATTGTACAAACAGTGTTGCGAAAAAAGTGTCAAAACACATTGACATTGTCCCAATGCATATAATTTTTTTTTTGTAATTATAGGCAGAATAAGAACACATGGACGTGGAGGTGGACGCAAACAGTGCTACCGTATGATGTGGTTTAAGCGTACTGGCCCCACAGAAGGTGCCCCCTTAGAAGAAAAAGTTATAAAAATTTTGTATGATCCTAATAGAACAGCTAAGATAGCTTTGATAGCAGGTGGCAACCACAAACGTTACATCACTGCCACTGTCAATATGAAACCTGGAGATATCATCAAAACGTCTGGTCACATAGGAAGAATTGCAGGTATGTGACATCCCTTGTGAATGTTGATAACAATGCATGCATGCTACAAACGCAAAGGCTCATGGGTAAACATTTGTTTGTGAACAACGACATGCTAATTTCCAGCACTGATGGTTGCACAGAAAGGCGACAAGAAATGTTAGGGTAAATATAGAGGAGTGGCACCTGTAAGACCCCTCATGGACAAGTGCCTGTGAATAATAATCTCATCTTTAATTCTCAACATGTAAAGAATTTACCAGTTTATGCCTATTGTAGACTGGCACAGTCTGGGCGATTTATTCCTTTTTAAATTTAAACAAGAAAAATTAGCGAAATGGAGGTGTAACCGCGAAATCACCCAGACTGGACGTTTTTGCAGCGCCCTCTGTGGTGAAAGCAGGAACTAGTGTTTTCATACTACATGTACCAGTAGTTTTTATGAGCAGAATGACAGGCAAGAATGTTATCCAATCAGAGTAATTTAACCTTTAAACTATATCTAGTTAACCTTTGTACCTGAAGACTTAACTTTTCTTCAAGTTTCTCGATC
This sequence comes from Saccoglossus kowalevskii, assembly GCF_978046115.1. Taxonomy (NCBI): domain Eukaryota; kingdom Metazoa; phylum Hemichordata; class Enteropneusta; family Harrimaniidae; genus Saccoglossus; species Saccoglossus kowalevskii. The sequence continues at coordinate 27,537,056 of NC_140643.1, read as the reverse complement.
ATCAATAATAACAAATGAATTACTATTTATAATGTTCCGTACAAAATAATCTAATGGAAAGAAGTAGCCTGCGTGTAGCTTTATCTCGCCTGGGTTACAGTGAAGCGCAATCTGCACAGAAGACAATACTTGATGGTTTTACTGACGGCCGTTTTCGTTGCCCAGAAGCGGCAAATCGATTGCATTTAAAGTTGCTCCATTCTGTTTAGAGGAAAAACAGTTTGGCACTGTCAAATCAGATAACTTGAAAACCATAGTATTTGTCATCTCTCCTTTGGTTGCGTTGATGTAAGAGCAAGTATATATGTGTGAAAAACCGACCTCGTCGATACTGAACGTCTTTACAGCAAATGACACATAGTTTATGAGTAGTTTGCGGCGATGGTTCAATTTTCTTTACCTTCTTGATCAGTGTGGTCGGCGCTGAAGTTCGTATCGGCTCCATACTCGTGACCGATATTGCAATTAACTCAACTTTCTATGAAACTACAATGTCTACATACGGTGTCTACATGTCACTAACGGCTAATAAACTAAACTAAAAACTACTACACTTCTTGAAAGAACTGGAAACTACATTTTGCTCAGATGTTTAAAGCCTGTAGACGAATACGGAAATGGCTGACAAGTTGATCTTTAACACGACCCACAATGTTTACCTCATTATGCAGCGCACACGCCCCCACTCTATTTCTGTATCTGTTCAGTGATATCACTGCATATCATGAATAAATAATAGCAATAGCTTAGCTGCAAATAAGACCAGTCTGTGGTGGTTTCGCATTCACCCCACCTTTCGCAAAACTATTTTTTCCAATTTTTTTTATTATTATTATCATTTAACTGAAAAAAATCAGCACAGCTGGACCAGTCTAACCTGTTGGCATAGGCAGACATGATGATATCAACAGAAAAGTTAGAATATATAAATGAAATTTATTTAAAGTTAAATTTACTCTTCTTAATCTTACCATATTTGTCTGACTTAGCACTCTGGATACTAATGTGAAAATTATTAGGGTTGGTAGGGAATACAGTCAAAATATTTGAATGTGTTCTATCAATATTAAAAGCAAACAAAGCCTCTATATCAGATTATGTGGTGAAGTTTAATTTTCACCATTCTAAAAGTTAGAATATATTATTGAAATTTATTTAAAGTTAAATTTACTCTTATTAATCTTACCATATTTGTCTGACTCAGCACTCTGGACACTAATGTAAAAATTATTAGGGTTGGTGGGGAATACAGTCAAAATATTTGAATGTGTTCCATAATATTAAAAGCAAACAAAGCCTCTATATCAGATTATGTTGTGAATTTTAATTTTCACCATTCTAAAAGTTAGAATATATAAACGAAATTTATTTAAAGTTAAATTTACTCTTCTCAATCTTACCATATTTGTCTGACTTAGCACCCTAGATACTAATGTAAAAATTATTAGGGTTGGTGGGGAATACAGTCAAGTCAAGAAAGTTGAATGTGTTCCATCGATATTAAAAGCAAACAAAGCCTTTATATCAGGTTATGTTGTGAATTTTAATTTTCACCATTCTACTTGTTCTTTATAGTTTCTGCTTATGAAGGCGATGCGCATCCCCTTGGTGCTTTGCCAATTGGTACACTTGTCAATTCTGTGGAGATATTTCCTGGACATGGAGCCACCATAGCCAGAGCTGCTGGTACATGCTGTCAAATAGTACGCAAAGCTGGAGGACAAGTGATTGTACAGATGCCGTCCAAGCAACAGATTAGTGTCAGCGAGAGGTGCATGGTAACTGTTGGCAGAGTCTCCAATCCTGATCACAATAAGTTAATTCTTGGTATGTTTCATTAGTTGTATAATCAGTCCCCATTCTGATGAAGTCTAAAACGTGGACAATTACTGACATCACATTAATGGATGGAACAATTCAGCAATATTGACAGTAAAGTCCCAGTTGTTAGTGATCCACATTTTTCATGTAAACAAATGCATTTTGCATACGTCTTGTGCCCCATACAATGACCATTTATGTTCAAAGTTGATACACAGTGCATGGTGGTATACACATGTACTTCATTTTGTCTAAGTATGGCCAACTGGCAACCAATTTGGTCATAAATACTACTTAATCTTAGTGGGAGAGCATGTCTGCATCCACCGACGACTGATTTCATTTAAACATTTATTCTCTCTCAAACTCTTAGGAAAAGCTGGAGCTCTTCGTAATTTAGGATGGCGGCCTCAGAGTGGTTGGTGGCAAAGGAAAGGAGGCTGGGCGGGTAGGAAAATAAGACCTCTCCCTCCCATTAAAGTATACCTTGATCCAAAAAGGAAAGGAACACACATTGATTTATAGGTCTCTTCCTGTCATGTGACATCATCCAACCCAGTTCGTACCTAGATGTGTGAGGAACATTAACCATTCGACCTTGTATATCTAAAGATATACACCGAAGCATGATGTTTTTTTTAAGCCTGTAGCACTGTACAGAACATATATAATTGTATGTTGAAATAAAAAAATCAGTGTTACCTTTGTCTGAGGTTTGTGTTCGTCCTTCCTGAGGAATTAGAGTGTTATGTTTGAGTGGATACCACTCTTGGGCATGTGATCATCATTCTGGCCATGCGTTTATTATAATTCGGTCTCCGTCCGTTTGTCCGTGCGGAGTCATATCTCAGAATCCCTTTGACCGATCCCGTTCATTCTTTGCATGTGCCTAGTACTTTATGTGGGACGTATGCACATGCAGTGGTTTAGCGATTCGATTCAAAATGGCCGACTGGCAGCCATCTTGTTTTTTGAAAATGTTGTATTTTGGACATGCTTTGTCAGTTTTCATTCAAACTTGGTACATAGATTATACATGTTAGGATACATGTCCATGATGATTTATTTCACAATTGGATCAAAGTTGGCCGACTGGCAGCCATCTTGTTTTTTGAAAATGTTGTATTTTGGATATGTTTTGTCAGTTTTCATTCAAATTTAGTACATAAATCATACATGTTAGGATACATGTCCCCGACCGTCCGTGAGTTCCTGAGTCTGTCCAGAGTCATATTTCAGAATCCTGTGGACTGATTCCTTTCATTCTTTGCATGTGCCTAGTACCTTATGTGGGACATATGCACATGCAGTTGTTTAGCGATTCGATTCAAAATGGCTGACTGGCAGCCATCTTGTTTTTTGAAAATGTTGTATTTTGGACATGCTTTGTCAGTTTTCATTCAAACTTGGTACATAGATTATACATGTTAGGATACATGTCCATGACGATTTATTTCGCAATTTGATCAAAGATGGTCGCCTGGCAGGCATCTTGTTTTTTTTTTATGCGGTATCTTGGACGTCAGTTTTCATTCAAATTTGGCACATACATGTACTTTATACATGTTAGGATGGATGTCCATGACAATTTGTTTCAAAATCTGGTCAAGGATTGACAGCCATCTGACTTTTTGGCCTTACTACTATATTTCCACAATTTATGTACCATTTTCATTCGTATTTGGCACATACACCATACATATCAGTGTGTTTCATACTCGGATTAAAGATGGTCGAATAACGGCTATTTTTATTTTTGGCCATATTACTACTACATGGAACACGTGTTTTGATGTAAATAAACAATCTGTTGTATACACCACTTGAAACTCAAGTTTCAAGGACACGCTCGGGACAACCCCTCTGCTTTGATATGACGAGCACAAAGAGAACTTTCAAAAATTTTACAGGGACTGTCATTTTCAATGACTTGTTTCCACACTGGTCTTTTGTCTCTGTAGATTGTAATTACTACAGTTTTTTTCATATGCATATTCATATCATAATTTCAGTTTGTGCAAATGTGGTATAGTAATTTGAATGCATGTTAATATCAAGGTGAATGGGAGTTCCTAAATTATTAAAAAAGTTGGCCAAGTGGAGATCAAACCATTTTTGTATTGTAGTTTGTACCTATGACCCCAGATGTATGACAGAATGGTTGGAATAGCCATACAGATGTAGATGTTTCAGGAATACATTCATCGTCACTGAATAGAGCAAATGACACAGTTTATTGGCTTGAAACAGCAAAACTACTTTTAAGATTAACTATACTAATCTAAAACAAGTTAACTAGCCAAACAAGCCTGGTGATATCTGACTGATTTATTTGTTATTCAATAAAATTACAGAAAATGTTGACTGGTTTGTTGTCTAACTATAAGGTTTTCTAAATAAAATCTAATAAAAAAAAAATATTTTAGAATTAGCATTCTGTACACTAGGTCTGACTGCAACTGATATTACTAAATACCTTTTTTTGTAATGCAAAGAAAAAAATAATCTAAAACAAGTTAACTAGCACCCCCCCCCCCCCAAAAAAAAAACAAAACAACAAAACAATGCCAGGCCTATCTAGTTGTCACCAGACAAAATTAAAAAAAATATCATCTGGTCCAACAACATGTATTTTCCTTGTTTGTTGTCCAACCTGTTCTAGCATGTTTAATAAATAAAAATAAGTTAAAAAACAAAATCTTCATATTTTAGAATTAGTATTATGTACATGTGGTATGACTGCAACTGACAGAGCGCTAAAAACAGTGAACATGACACAATATCCAAAGTAATCTGTTAATATTCCAGCAAATGACATAAAGCTGAGTTTTCCCAGCACTTCCATGGTTGCACATGCTGTCCAGTGAGTGGCCTGTATGTTTTTTGGTGCATCTTGGGAGCACCGCATCATCAGAGTAAATGTTGCCGTAGTGATAACTCCACCAATGAACTGCAGCAGACACATTGAAAACACAGACATGCCTGTAATATGAAATGACAACCAAAACGTATTGAACTGTAGTTACTTTTATAGTATTTGATATGAACATAGATGTATACAAATTTATTCATATAAGCGAAGGGCAAATAAAAATTAATACATGAATTTGATATCATGTTTATCCCATCTTGCATTTTCGCAGCCCCTTAAGGCTGAAAGGGATAGTAATTTGTGTGTGCATATTCAAGACATTTGCATAACAGACCAGTGTTTATGAACAAATTACTGTTAGTTTTTCCCTTACTGCGATGAGAAACATAGTTATTTTTGGAGCTATCAAACCATTGGCCACTAGAAATGGGTGAAACAATTTTCTGTGCACGAAGAAGTTAAGATTGGGAGAATCTGAAATGATATCTCAAATATATATCACGTTTTAGCAAAAATCTGAAACTGACAGAAATATTCGAGTTAATACAATTCAAGAAATATTGTGTATAAACCATCTTCATTTTAAGATAATGGCATATTTTGTGACAGTGAACCATGATGTCAAAAGTTCAATAATTACATACTGTAAAATTCATTAATTCATGATAAAAAAAATAAGTGGAAATTTTTTCTTGTGTTCTACTTAATAGAATAATGTTTGGTTGATTCAAAACAGACATAATATTTGTACAAGTTGGATTACCCATGGCATCCATGTAACGTAGTGAGAAACATGACGTCCTTCAAGCTGAGAACGATGCTTACTATGTTAAAATCGTCCCAGGTATGATTTTGCAATCTTAGGTTGGGAAATGTTGTAATGTCACGTATATACGACAAGGAATGTCATGTTTTGCAACATGTTTTTTTTTTTTTTGATAATTATGATTTCCATGCTATGTTTTGCTTATACAAATTTGAATCTTTTTTCTACATTTACCACTTTAAAAAAAAAAAAAAATTAAGATTACCGGTACTGTCATGATGTATGGGATAAAAATCTTTACCATATTTGCTCTATTAATAGTGCATATTTGATTAATTGGATTTATTGTACACTAGATCATTAAAATATAAAATGACCACAGACACACATATGTCATTTACATAAAGTGCATGTGGTACTAATAGAACAAATACAATATACATGTACTCCATAAACAAAATTACATGATAGGAATGAATTGGCAGACCGGGATCCCTTCTGTCTGTCAGAGACGAAATACACTTTCAACTCACCAAAAAAGGAAGTACTTTCTTTATCTTGAAAAGACCAGATAATAATATTCATAATAAATAGCGGTAAAAGTCTGAGAATAAATAAAACTTGTAACATCGATATTGGTCTGCACCTGAAATATAAAGGTAATTGTTTGGACCATAATGCATTGCAGTTTATTCGTTGGTACGGTGATGAACAGGATGTTTAAATGAGACAGTCAAACGGTCAATCCATAGAGATAACAAAATCAATTCAACATTATCTATGTAACATTCATTCTAGTAGCAAACTCTGTTTTAAAAATATCAATGAAATTGGAAACAAAAACTGAAGTTTATTAATCACCAAACAACTTACTTTGTGCAGGAAAGAATATAACCACCAAGAAGTGACCCTAATATGGATAAACTTTGACCTATGACCCCAGTCCATAATCCAACACTGCCAGCAGACATCCCATAATCCACCAGGTATAATGGAAACATTCCATTGGCTCCCTGCTCACCTAAATAATGAACGTACAGAAGTGTTAATGTTATCCGTGTAACATTATCATTTAGTTGCAAATCTTCAATCTCAGCTTGCTGCAATGACTGAAGAACATAACCTGTACAAAGTTAGCTTCACTCTGTTTGCGCAGTAAGTTGTTTCTTTGAAATTCCTCAGACGTGATAAAGGATGGGGCGATGTAATTTGCATTTCATTAGCATTGCACTACCTAATTTTGATAAAGCAATTCAACCTTTTATATATGAAAGGATTATGATAAATCTTTTACACTAGATGCCATTTATTATCATATCTATGAAAATAATTTATGAATAAAGTGTTGCAGAAGGCCTTATGTACAGGGATAGGAGTTGCCATGGTAATGTTCTGAAGTCGTGGAAACAGCAAATATGTAATATGTATTACAGTAATCTCCAAGTATGAATGGATTACGGAAATCTATATATGTGAAAGTATTATGGTAACTTTTATATATTAAAGGATTACAGTAATCTCTATATATGAAAGGATTATGGTAATCTTTATATATAAAAGTATTACAGTAATCTCCAAGTATGAATGGATTACGGTAATCTATATATGTGAAAGTATTACGGTAACTTTTATATATTAAAGGATTACAGTAATCTCTATATATGAAAGGATAATGGTAATCTGTATATATGAAAGGATTATGGTAATCTTTATATATAAAAGTATTACAGTAATCTCCAAGTATGAATGGATTACGGTAATCTATATATGTGTAAGTATTACGATAACATATATTAAAGGATTACAGTAATCTCTATATATGAAAGGACTATGGTAATCTCTATATATTAAAGGATTACGGTAATCTCTATATATGAAAGAATAATGGTAATCTATATATATGAAAGGATTATGGTAATCTCTATATAATAAAGGATTATGGTAATTTCTATATATATAAAAGTATTACAGTAATCTCCATGTATGAATGGATTACGGTAATCTATATATGTGAAAGTATTACAGTAACTTTTATATATTAAAAGATTACAGTAATCTCTATATATGAAATGATTACGGTAATCTCTATATATGAAATGATTATGGTAATCTCTATATATGAAAGTATTATGGTAATCTCTATATATGAAAGTATTATGGTAATCTATATATATGAAAGTATTATGGTAACCTCTATATATGAAAGTATTATGGTAATCTCTATGAAAGTATTATGGTAATCTATATATATGAAAGTATTATGGTAACCTCTATATATGAAAGTATTATGGTAATCTCTATGAAAGTATTATGGTAATCTATATATGAAAGTATTATGGTAATCTCTATACATGAAAGTATTATGGTAATCTCTATATATGAAAGTATTATGGTAATCTATATATGAAAGGATTATGGTACTCTTTATATATAAAAGTATTACAGTAATCTCCAAGTATAAATGGATTACGGTAATCTATATATGTGACAGTATTATGGTAACCTCTATATATATGAAAGTATTATGGTAACCTCTATATATATAAAAGTATTATGGTAATCTATATATGAAAGTATTATGGTAATCTATATATGAAAGTATTATGGTAACCTCTATATATATAAAAGTATTATGGTAATCTATATATAAAAGTATTATGGTAATCTATATATATATGAAAGTATTATGGTAATCTATATATATGAAAGTATTATGGTAATATATATAAAAAATATATGAAAGTATTATGGTAATCTATATATGAAAGTATTATGGTAATCTATATGAAAGTATTATGGTAATCTATATATGAAAGTATTATGGTAATCTCTATGAAAGTATTATGGTAATCTATATATGAAAGTATTATGGTAATCTATAAAAGTATTATGGTAATCTCTATGAAAGTATTATGGTAATCTCTATGAAAGTATTATGGTAATCTCTATGAAAGTATTATGGTAATCTATATATGAAAGTATTATGGTAATCTATATATAAAAGTATTATGGTAATCTATATATAAAAGTATTATGGTAACCTCTATATATGAAAGTATTATGGTAATCTATATATGAAAGTATTATGGTAATCTCTATGAAAGTATTATGGTAATCTATATATGAAAGTATTATGGTAATCTATATATAAAAGTATTATGGCAATCTATATATGAAAGTATTATGGTAACCTCTATATATGAAAGTATTATGGTAACCTCTATATATGAAAGTATTATGGTAATCTATATATATATGAAAGTATTATGGTAACCTCTATATATGAAAGTATTATGGTAATCTATATATGAAAGTATTATGGTAATCTCTATGAAAGTATTATGGTAATCTCTATGAAAGTATTATGGTAATCTCTATGAAAGTATTATGGTAATCAATATATGAAAGTATTATGGTAATCTATATATATATGAAAGTATTATGGTAATCTATATATGAAAGTATTATGGTAATCTATATATGAAAGTATTATGGTAATCTATATATATATATGAAAGTATTATGGTAATCTCTATGAAAGTATTATGGTAATATATGAAAGTATTATGGTAATCTATATATATATGAAAGTATTATGGTAATCTATATATATATGAAAGTATTATGGTATATATATATATATATATGAAAGTATTATGGTAATCTCTATGAAAGTATTATGGTAATATATGAAAGTATTATGGTAATCTATATATATATGAAAGTATTATGGTAATCTATATATATATGAAAGTATTATGGTAATCTCTATGAAAGTATTATGGTAATATATGAAAGTATTATGGTAATCTATATATATATGAAAATATTATGGTAATCTATATATATATGAAAGTATTATGGTAATATATATATATATATATGAAAGTATTATGGTAATCTCTATGAAAGTATTATGGTAATATATGAAAGTATTATGGTAATCTATATATATATGAAAATATTATGGTAATATATATATATATGAAAGTATTATGGTAATATATATATATATGAAAGTATTATGGTAATCTCTATATATATGAAAGTACTATGGTAACCTCTATATATGAAAGTATTATGGTAATCTATATATGAAAGTATTATGGTAATCTATATATATGAAAGTATTATGGTAATCTATATATAAAAGTATTATGGCAATCTATATATGAAAGTATTATGGTAACCTCTATATATGAAAGTATTATGGTAATCTATATATGAAAGTATTATGGTAATCTATATATATATGAAAGTATTATGGTAACCTCTATATATGAAAGTATTATGGTAATCTATATATGAAAGTATTATGGTAATCTATATATAAAAGTATTATGGTAATCTATATATAAAAGTATTATGGCAATCTATATATGAAAGTATTATGGTAACCTCTATATATGAAAGTATTATGGTAATCTATATATGAAAGTATTATGGTAACCTCTATATATGAAAGTATTATGGTAATCTATATATGAAAGTATTATGGTAATCTATATATATGAAAGTATTATGGTAATCTCTTTGAAAGTATTATGGTAATCTATATATGAAAGTATTATGGTAACCTCTATATATGAAAGTATTATGGTAATCTATATATATGAAAGTATTATGGTAATCTATATATAAAAGTATTATGGCAATCTATATATGAAAGTATTATGGTAATCTATATATATGAAAGTATTATGGCAATCTATATATGAAAGTATTATGGTAACCTCTATATATGAAAGTATTATGGTAATCTATATATGAAAGTATTATGGTAATCTATATATATGAAAGTATTATGGTAATCTATATATAAAAGTATTATGGCAATCTATATATGAAAGTATTATGGTAACCTCTATATATGAAAGTATTATGGTAATCTATATATGAAAGTATTATGGTAATCTATATATGAAAGTATTATGGTAATCTATATATATGAAAGTATTATGGTAATCTCTATGAAAGTATTATGGTAACCTCTATATATGAAAGTATTATGGTAATCTATATATGAAAGAATTATGGTAATCTATATATATGAAAGTATTATGGTAATCTCTATGAAAGTATTATGGCAATCTATATATGAAAGTATTATGGTAACCTCTATATATGAAAGTATTATGGTAATCTATATATAAAAGTATTATGGCAATCTATATATGAAAGTATTATGGTAACCTCTATATATGAAAGTATTATGGTAATCTATATATAAAAGTATTATGGCAATCTATATATGAAAGTATTATGGTAACCTCTATATATGAAAGTATTATGGTAATCTATATATGAAAGTATTATGGTAATCTATATATATGAAAGTATTATGGTAATCTCTATGAAAGTATTATGGTAATCTATATATGAAAGTATTATGGTAACCTCTATATATGAAAGTATTATGGTAATCTATATATATATGAAAACATTATGGTAATCTATATATGAAAGTATTATGGTAATCTATATATATATGAAAATATTATGGTAACCTCTATATATGAAAGTATTATGGTAATCTATATATGAAAGGATTATGGTAATCTTTATATATAAAAGTATTACAGTAATCTCCAAGTATGAATGGATTACGGTAATCTATATATGTGAAAGTATTATGGTAACCTCTATATATGAAAGTATTATGGCAATCTATATATGAAAGTATTATGGTAATCTATATATATATGAAAATATTATGGTAATCTATATATGAAAGTATTATGGTAATATATATATATATGAAAGTATTATGGTAACCTCTATATATGAAAGTATTATGGCAATCTATATATGAAAGTATTATGGTAATCTATATATATATGAAAATATTATGGTAATCTATATATGAAAGTATTATGGTAATATATATATATATATATATGAAAGTATTATGGTAACCTCTATATATGAAAGTATTATGGTAATCTATATATATATGAAAATATTATGGTAATCTATATATGAAAGTATTATGGTAATCTATATATATATGAAAATATTATGGTAATCTATATATGAAAGTATTATGGTAATATATATATATATATATATATGAAAGTATTATGGTAACCTCTATATATGAAAATATTATGGTAATCTATATATAAAAGTATTATGGTAATCTATATATGAAAGTATTATGGTAATCTATATATATATGAAAATATTATGGTAATCTATATATGAAAGTATTATGGTAATATATATATATATGAAAGTATTATGGTAATATATATATGAAAGTATTATGGTAATCTCTATATATATGAAAATATTATGGCAATCTATATATGAAAGTATTATGGTAATCTATATATATATGAAAATATTATGGTAATCTATATATGAAAGTATTATGGTAATATATATATATATGAAAATATTATGGTAATCTATATATATATGAAAATATTATGGCAATCTATATATGAAAGTATTATGGTAATCTATATATATATGAAAATATTATGGTAATCTATATATGAAAGTATTATGGTAATATATATATATATGAAAGTATTATGGTAACCTCTATATATGAAAATATTATGGTAATCTATATATAAAAGTATTATGGTAATCTATATATATATGAAAATATTATGGTAATCTATATATGAAAGTATTATGGTAATATATATATATATGAAAGTATTATGGTAATATATATATGAAAGTATTATGGTAATCTCTATGAAAGTATTATGGTAATCTCTATGAAAGTATTATGGTAATCTATATATAAAAGTATTATGGTAATCTATATATGAAAGTATTATGATAATCTATATATATATGAAAGTATTATGGTAATCTATATATATGAAAGTATTATGGTAATCTCTATGAAAGTATTATGGTAATCTATATATGAAAGTATTATGGTAATCTATATATATGAAAGTATTATGGTAATCTCTATATGAAAGTATTATGGTAATCTCTATATATGAAAGTATTATGGTAATCTCTATGAAAGTATTATGGTAATCTATATATGAAAGTATTATGGTAATCTATATATATGAAAGTATTATGGTAATCTATATATATGAAAGTATTATGGTAATCTCTATATATATGAAAGTATTATGGTAATCTCTATGAAAGTATTATGGTAATCTCTATATGAAAGTATTATGGTAATCTATATATATGAAAGTATTATGGTAATCTCTATATGAAAGTATTATGGTAATCTCTATATATGAAAGTATTATGGTAACCTCTATATATGAAAGTATTATGGTAACCTCTATATATGAAAGTATTATGGTAATCTCTATATGAAAGTATTATGGTAATCTCTATATATGAAAGTATTATGGTAATCTCTATGAAAGTATTATGGTAATCTCTATGAAAGTATTATGGTAATATATATATATATGAAAGTATTATGGTAACCTCTATATATGAAAGTATTATGGTAATCTATATATGAAAGTATTATGGTAATATATATATATATATGAAAGTATTATGGTAACCTCTATATATGAAAATATTATGGTAATCTATATATGAAAGTATTATGGTAATCTATACATGAAAGTATTATGGTAATATATATATGAAAGTATTATGGTAATCTCTATGAAAGTATTATGGTAATCTCTATGAAAGTATTATGGTAATCTATATATAAAAGTATTATGGTAATCTATATATGAAAGTATTATGATAATCTATATATATATGAAAGTATTATGGTAATCTATATATATGAAAGTATTATGGTAATCTCTATGAAAGTATTATGGTAATCTATATATGAAAGTATTATGGTAATCTATATATGAAAGTATTATGGTAATCTCTATGAAAGTATTATGGTAATCTATATATGAAAGTATTATGGTAATCTATATATAAAAGTATTATGGCAATCTATATATGAAAGTATTATGGTAATCTATATATAAAAGTATTATGGTAATCTATATATAAAAGTATTATGGCAATCTATATATGAAAGTATTATGGTAATCTCTATGAAAGTATTATGGTAATCTATATATGAAAGTATTATGGTAATCTATATATGAAAGTATTATGGTAATCTCTATGAAAGTATTATGGTAATCTATATATAAAAGTATTATGGTAATCTATATATGAAAGTATTATGGTAATCTCTATATATGAAAGTATTATGGTAATCTCTATGAAAGTATTATGGTAATCTCTATGAAAGTATTATGGTAATCTATATATAAAAGTATTATGGTAATCTATATATGAAAGTATTATGATAATCTATATATATATGAAAGTATTATGGTAATCTATATATGAAAGTATTATGGTAACCTCTATATATGAAAGTATTATGGTAATCTCTATGAAAGTATTATGGTAATCTATATATGAAAGTATTATGGTAATCTCTATGAAAGTATTATGGTAATATATATATATATATATATATATGAAAGTATTATGGTAATCTATATATATGAAAGTATTATGGTAATCTCTATATGAAAGTATTATGGTAATCTATATATATATATGAAAGTATTATGGTAATCTCTATGAAAGTATTATGGTAATCTATATATGAAAGTATTATGGTAGTCTCTATAGATGAAAGTATTATGGTAATTTATATATGAAAGTATTATGGTAATTTATATATGAAGGATATCACAAATAGCCAAAATGAATTGAAAAAAAAACTGTCAGCAGGCAATATGTTAATGCAAATGAACAAGCTATGTTGAGATTTAGAAAGCCACAATAACACAATAATAATTATTGATACAAAGAATACGTCAAAAGTGTGATTGTGGTTCCCATTCAAATGTAGTTAAGACAGTTACAAAGAAAAACAATTTCTTTCATACATGATATAAAAAAAACATCAGACCAGAAAAAGAAGATGAGTTTTTTCAAAATGTTCATAAAAATGTGCAAAATTTCCACCATATATCACACACCAAAATCTTGTAATATTGCCATATGAAACATTGGATACATTTTCTTAATCCTTGTAACTTGAAATGTCACTGTTGCAAAATAAAGAAAATTACATTATTTTACAGACATCATGATTTCACAAAAAACTTTGTCTTTGGATGATTTTCTATTTATTGTATTTCTCCTGACATTTTGCTCTGTCAAATACATGACAAACATCAGGTAAAAATTAGGGTTACCTGAACTTGTTTCCATGAAAACAATGACTTTGTGATTTCCCTATAGCATTCAAGCTAGTACTGTTGACCATTTTGAACTGGAACTTGATCAAATGACATTACGATTGAAAGTTCATAAACACACAAATTTTTTGCTTCCCCAGGTTGTTTTTTGTCTGACTTCCAATTAGCCAGACATAAAGAATAATTTAATAGATTTCTGACGGTGAGTTAATCCAGTTAATCTGTATGTGGATTTAAACAACTGAGATACAGATGATGACAAAGTACACAGAGCCATATGGGACAGCAATGTCACCTGCTACAGCACACATGTACACATAAACACAGAGGTATCAGATAAGTGAACATAGCCCTTCCACCCAGTAACTTGTCACATACTAACACAAAACAAATAAGACAAGTTTACTCATCTTATGGACCCAAGGAATACAAGTTTCACAGCAAATAGTGAAAAAAAAATATGTTTTTGGTTGCATGAAAAAATTTATATACATCTGTCACCATAACAACAAGAAAGCAGAATAAATGAGTCAAGTGAGAAGAGAATATAAAGATTGGTTGTCTTTCTACATAGTAATAGTGATGCTGACGCTTTTTTCCATACGCTTGAGGTCCATATTTGCTATATTATTAGTGCATGCCCTTTATGTAAATTACAGAGGTATTTCTATGGTTAAAATAAGTATATTTAATGAATGCAAACAAATGCAACTTTAGGCGTGTGCTTTTATTGGAGATGCACTTTTAATGGAGCATATACGGTATATAGAATTAAAGAACATACACCTGTGGCAGAGACTGATTAGAGCCACTCAGGTAATGCTTAGAGGCTGGATGAGGGATAACTATAGCTTATAAACACAGGTGATATACACACATTGTGGATTTTCTTTGATGTATGCCTCCTGCCCTTGAACTTTAATCAAACATCTGCTATTTTTTTAAACAAAAACAGACAATGATAAAAGTTTTCCAAATTGTGTTTTTACCAACAATAACAAAAATTGCTTGATATAAGTAGAGTTTAAATATTGTACCAGTGGATAAAACCTCATACAATACACAATAAGAATAGTACAGTATTACAGGTACTGTTATTATTAAAATATAGATGCAGGTTCATGGGCACTTGGGAGTGAATTTTTTTTTGTTTTTGCATTTTATTATTCAAACAGTCCTGGCTAGACTGTTAAAATTACGCAGCATTGTGAATAGTGGAACCTACTCAAAAGACGATTTTAAAATATAGAAAACAGGTGCGAACATTCTCTCTTTTGAATGCTTAGCAGGATTTAGCAAGGCTGTACATAAATAATCCAAAAGAAACATGGTGAAAAAAAGTAATCGGCTACCTGAGCACCTCAAGTTACAACATGCCATAATTTTGTGGTATTGCACAGGGTTATCTGCATTCCACCATACCTACCATACACATTTTGCTTGCGTATATATGTAATAAAACAAGTAAGATGAATTTATCGATATTTATAATGTAGGACCGTTGTCTTGAATCCTGCCCAAATTTAAACAAACGAACAAATTTTGAAATGTATTTTCTAGATTTTTACAAATCAGAGTAAAAATACTAAACTTTTGCAGCCAAACAATTTTCAACATTAAGTCAACCACTAATGAAAATAGATTACATTTAGAGATTTTGCATGGAAAAAAATCTCTTGTATACAAATACCTCATTGCACACAGGAAAGATTGAAACCAATCAGCGACTGGCTTACATATGAATGATAATTTTGTTGGAAAAATAATTTGTCATATTTCATTGAAGTGAATTTTATGATAATTTTATAAGCTAAATAATAATAACTCACCAAGTTTATATGTTAGAACATAAACAAACAGCCATGCTGTTCCTGGCACCTTCCCTATCCTAGACACCCAGTCACAAATATCAGATGAAAGACAACCATCAAGTTCATTAATGTTGGACTTGGTCCTGGAAATATGAGATAGCTTTCCTCTATCAGACCTGTGTTTGTCTTCTATTGTGCTGGTACTTTCATATTTGTAGAGTTTCTTTCCATTTCTCAAGGCAGTGTGGCTGCATGTAAACGTCCCACTCTCAGATTCGACATTGCCGATATTTCCATTATTTTGACAGCCTGCTTTGTCAATCTTGATTTGTCCATTTTTCCCGTTGTTAGCAAAACCAAGTGGTTGTTCTTCATGCCTGTTCCCGTTTTGCTTTGTATTGTTTGATTTCAACTCTGGTATGCGAGAGATGATCCAGAGAGTCACAAAATAGAGACTAGCTAAGTTGATAAAAAGCCCAAACCAGCCGATGTGTTCAATGAGCCATATTAATAACCCACCGCCGATTATAGAACCAAATTTGTATCCTACAACTTGAGCTGTGTTACCAATCCCGAGGTCTTCCTCACCGAGCAACGATATGGCAATCCCATCAACTGCGATATCTTGAGTAGCTGCACATAAATTTAATAGAAATATTACCACACAAAGCAGAGGCAGAGTATTCGGATCGATGAAAGCACCTGCCAAGCAGACAACGGCCAAGCCACATATACTGTAAACTAGCCAGGAATGTTTTGTGCCCCAGCGGTCAACCAATGGTGCCCACAACACTTTGAGCAGCCACGGGACAAGAAGAAGCTTGATGAAACCTAAGTTTGTGAGAGACACTCTATTTTGACGTAAATACACAGGTAGAAATCTGGCTTGAAATCCGTACGGTATTCCTTGAACAAAATAAAGTAGCGCTAGGATGCTAATGTTACTGTTCCGATACAAGAAATAATTTGAAAATGCCCATCTGGAAAAAAACCAAAAAACATAAATGGATTAGTTTAATTTGATTGCATGTAACCAGTGTTATGCACACATTTCTCACAACACATCAGCAATTTATTTTTACAGAAAAAATATAAAGCAGCCGGGAAAACAAAAATACTGAAGCAGACTGAGAAATAGAATAGAATAGAATATGCTTCATTACCACTTTTAAGGAAAGTGTGAGATAATAAAATATAACATGGCCAGAGAAAGTAAAAAAAATACTACTTAGCTAAATTATTTTCTCAAATACTCAACTATACAGACTCCTATATTGACTATGTCCCGGGCTGTTTACTAGTACCAACCTACTTACTTGTCAGTGTCTAACTGTTATATACAGCCATGGAGCTTTAGCTCCATGATACAGCCCATAACACGTCAGAATAGTAAATAAAAGTCAGCTAATGTCAGTTGCCCGTGCCATGAGAGCCGGCCACAGAACCAAAACAATCTGTCAGCCTTCGCCGCCCACAGCATCGATATGATTTTATATTGCATAGAAATGAACACTAAATGCTATCGAACCTGAAACAAAAGTAACCGTCCGATCTAAACGACCTGAGTCTATGAAAATCGAGTCTTATCTCCTTTGCGTTTCCGATCGACAGAAAGTTGAGCCAATCTACCATGATTGTTTGCTTATCATCGTTTCACAAAGGTCAAAAACGTTTTTAAACGTGAATTTAACGACGAATGTTTTTGAAACGAATCAATGTTCTGGTTATCTCTGGTGCGACTACAGTCTTTGGAACAAACTTGAGGGACTGTAAAACGCAATTTATGGTACGCGACTTAAAAATGCAATTTACACGTGAATTTCCCAACAAAGGTTTAAATATTTTAGTTGTATGTGGTGTGGCACTAGTGTGGAAAGCTGTCGAATAAAATGGCAACAACCTTCGAACGCATTGTTATGCTAATTTGATTTCCGGCATGTTAGTTGACAAAGAAATGAAAGATTTCTTGAATTTTCGGCAATAGCTATGTGGATTTGAACCAAAATGTTATCGGCAAGACTCAGAATGCGACAGTGACAGCCACTGAAACGTGATTGAAGACAAATGAACACGTCAAGCAAAAAAGACTTTTTCCAGTCCTAGCGTAAAATGGAGGCACATACAATTTTGACTCTTGAGGGGAATGGAAATCAGTTGATTTGAGGGTATCACAATAAGCGAGGGAGTAAATCGTTTTTATGCTACGAAAAAAATGAAGACTCTGAATGTACTTTTTGGACTTTAGTACAACGTAATTTTTGTTTGATTACCTAACGTTTTAAGGTTCATGTGCTGTAAGTTACAGAGCACATACCTAAGCGGCCGTATCTCAGCAAATAATGAAGCAAAGGCATTTTCGATGTCAAAATCGAGAAACTCTCCTTTTTTACGCAAACTGGGAAGTTCGAATTACTATACGAAGTACAGGACAACGAAGCTTAGATATCCAGGAACCAACACATACCAAAAATTTATATCTCAAAAGTGAAAATTCGTGGTGTATTTTAAGTCTAACCGGACTTTGTTGGAATTCGTTAGTACTCTAAATATCCAAATATATTTTAGTATAGGTAGTAAAAATACTTTATTTTAGCTGGAATTAATTTTCATTGAAAAGACTTTTTGGGCGTTTTGTAGAAAATTATTTTCACTGATTTTTGACGAGTTTACTGTAAAATGCAGGAAAAAATGTACTCACTCAATTTTATTTTCACTGAATCATCCCCGGCCGTCAGCGCCAATAGCGGAAATAACAAGCGAAAATGTAAATGGTTTGTTGTCTTGTACATGGCATCAACAGTTACTTAGGTTTAAATTCATTACTATTTATTATTAATATTTGTTCGATTTCTCATCGCGACACCCGTCGACT
Organism: Saccoglossus kowalevskii; assembly: GCF_978046115.1. NCBI lineage: Eukaryota > Metazoa > Hemichordata > Enteropneusta > Harrimaniidae > Saccoglossus > Saccoglossus kowalevskii. Next base: position 27,517,732 of record NC_140643.1, on the reverse strand, counting down.
TATTTTTGGATTTCTGCCCTCAATCTGTGTGGCTAAATTGTTATACGAACACGATCGGCTGTGATCTGATCTGAGCATCATGATTTGTTTGGTATACAGCCCGTCTATCACTGAGGGACTGTGATATAGACTTTGTCCAATATATCTATGTGTATAGTTATATTACATACGTTTTAAAACATATTTTACTTACTTTCTTTTCATATTAAGTCGACCGAACGTCAATATCTGTTCACAGCCGGTAGAATATATATCATGTCATACGTTTACACATCGCCACCATGCTTTCCCAAGAATAGAATTACCTCGGGGTCATCGCGCATGACAAACACCCATCCTCGTCATTTCAGGTTTCACACCACGATCACTGGACACCGGAATTCATCTGCATCGGGAGGCAAAGTTTGCCATCTTTTAGCCACTGTATACCAAAGTTCACGATAACCGTTGTTCTATCACGATAATTCAATTCATAAATTTTAATTTAAGTAAACTTAACAAAAGTACAGAACATATGCTGATTAACATAGTTAAGTTAAGTTACATACGGCCGACATATGAAATATAAAATTATAAAAACGATGTAGAGAGAATGATTGATGGAAATAACATCACAGATGATACATAACGCTATATATTTAATGATACCATTGATCATCAAAAAAGCCTTATTGCTTAGTTACTATCATAGATGCTTCACCCAAATAAAATACACTACTTTCTATGTAAAGTTACCAAATTGAAAACGGTCACCTGCTAACCCGAAAAAATACCGAATCTGCCATATAACTACTAGAGGGGGGCAAGGGGGGTAGCTGGTACAGTTTTACGGGAAATAAAAAGGTTTTTTTTACAATTTACAAGGAAAAAAAGATGTTTTTACAGTTTACAGTGAAAATTGAATGTTTACAGTTTACAGAGAAATAAAGGTTATTTTACATTTTACGGAAAATTAAAAAAGAAAACATAAAAAAAAATATTATACGTACCGAAAAAAATGACACATTTTTACAGTGTACGAACAAAAAAATATTGCAATTACGTTGAACGAAAGTAACCCTTGCCCCCCTCCTACTAGTATGTCCAACAAGAAGTCACATTCATAAGTTTTGCCATATACCAGTTTATTTGGTGACACGCGAAACGAATGTAGTTATTATTAGCATGTTGGAACAGTGGAATCATACATAATATTCAATCGGAGATTTAACGGTGAGAAATGACTCCAGGGTAACATGGAGGGAAAAAAAAAGAAAAAAATAATTGATGTTTACGGGCTTTACTCGCCAACCGCCAAACATGTAAGCCATAGCGTGGGTTTATGCGGCCAAAGGTCACTATCTCGTGTCACTTGTTTGACTGGCGATCAATGCTTATCGTTTCTAACACGGCAGGTCACGAGCAGACAATATTTTCATTGTTTAGTTAAACTTCGTCAAGTGTTTGTTGTTTTTATATCAAATCCGGTTTGTTAGATTAACGCATATCTGCTGTGGTAGAAAAGGTTACTGTGTGCATCGGACTCACATTGTAGTAACGCCGGACACTAGGTCGTCGTAATTTCCCAAATAGTGGTTCTTTTTTATGAAATTCTTCAAAATCGATATATCACAATAGCTGAATGACTAAGGTACCATTATTAGGTCGGTTGTAAAAGTCTATTTAACCCAATTCTGTTAGATTACGCCTGCATGCTGGACCGTAACCAAAGCTCTCCAGTAATGGACCAGTATATAACGGTCCATAATGGAGGCGGACCCGATCGCTATCCATAACGCGTCGGACCAGTACTGGACCATAACTGGACCAATACTGGACCAGTATAAAGGAATTTGCGTGTGTTACTTCAACAACGTGATATATTTTTTAGAAAATGGAATTTTTCATCACTGTGTATTATAGTGATCTGATGATGTCATGTCTAAAGTACATACAAAAACGATAACGATTATAGTCGTACTCGTTATGGTTTGGACAATGCGATATCGCGAGCAAAGGCTGGAGTAACACAACGACTTGCATTTGTCTGTAGTGTTTAATTGTTCTGAAAAGAGATAATAAATCGGATAAGTTATCGGCACACGCATGCGCATTGTAGAGAATATTACGTGCGTCACCCAGCATTCAGCGCACTTCAGCAAACTTTCGCCAAGTTTTTGCCTTGGTGTATGAGTATTTTAGAGAGGCAATGTAAGGTTCCCGCTGCATATTAATACCGCCGTGTACAGGTCATTCGTGATAAGTTTACCTCCGCAATTGTTTTCAATAGCAATAGTATCGAGCTGGAGTCTCACGTTCCGACAGCAGAAGACACGACTGCATAGAACCGTGAGTAAAATAAGAAATAACCCGATTACGGATAGTGACTGTGTGTTTATGCCATCTTTGTGATAAACTTGTAACAGCTATCGTGGCGAACGGCCGTTAGTACAATATTGGGAGAGAGTACACAATTTCTAGTTATAGTTATCTAGTCTGCTTCTAGTCATCTGACGTCCGATCTTTTTATTCAAATGATGTGAAAGTGGTAGCTGGTAATCAAAGAGATTATCATTTAAAAATAATTTAAAAATATTATTTTCAAAAGAGAATCGACCATATCATCCGTTACCCACAGTTAACTTTAATTCAATTGTTATTTGTATCCATACATATTTACGCACGTGGTGCATCGTGCACCAGTCTGCAGTCCCTCGACGGAGGCGGGACTGTGACCAGTACAGGGGTATGGCATAATGTCATCGTAAAGTTATGCATTTGAATGACAGCATTTTCAAAACAAACCAGGTCAATTTTCCGACTAGTGTCTATTGTGTAAAATTAAAATGCGGTGGTTGTCGCTCTGCGTCGTGCATTTGATGTGAGTCCCATGCGATGTGTACAACGCGTGTAAATGCATTATTTGTTTCACAGTCTTGTGGGAGAGAGACTGTGTTTGTTTACACGAATTTCACACACGCGCCACGTTGTCTTATTTTCTTTTATTAATTTGAAATAATTCGAAATGTTGCCAGTATTGCCACAAAAACGTCTTTCATATCGGTTGGTACTAAAGACGGTCGCAATTCAACTTGTTTGATGGATTTGACCACAGCCCGTCAATGGAGGGATAGATGGACTGTGATTTGACCTTCTCTCGGTAGACACTGCCAATACTACCAGCCCATTTATTGGTCAGAAATCTCACAAACATGTCTGTACACTTGCAATGTTGTTTTACACATACAACTGTATTTGGTGATGGCGGTCTATTGCAAAGCGTGTGGTCGGTCTGCACGTAGGCGCCCAAGTAATCTATTGCAACACGTTTCCACGAAGAAAGAGTTGACTTAACGTCTGTCACGTGACATAATGCATGACAATCGAGTGCGTACATGATATTTCTAGCCATTTTATCGATCCCACGGCAGAATTCAACACTAACATTTTTTTTTCAATCAAGATACTGCCAATTCTTAGTTAAGCCTGAAGGAATTACTACATCCATTTTTCCTGCCGAAAGGAGAGGGGGTGATTCTATGTTTAGTCCAGAGTGAGCCCTAATATATGTTTTACATAATTGCACTCTTCGTCACAGTACAAACACTCACTTATTGAGAGTATATTATAACTCTAAACATACAACAAGCTCGACATTCTAAACCCTGATTGAAAACAAACATGTTTTTGTCATCAGCGAAATTCAATGTTAAGTCTATATGTGATTTGAAGTTTTCAACATCGGAAAATGTATAAGTTTTATTATAAATAACTTATAAAATACCAACGACGAGCTTACGTGCAGTGCGGGTCTCCCAGAGAGGTTATCACAATAATGGTATTTGTGTACCACTTGGCATTTTGATTTAGATAACACCGATGATAACAGCGCGACTGTCGGAGTAGGCATTTGCCAGGTGTGTGTAATAACTTAGTACATAAACGGTCCTTTTATGGTCTCCTAGTTCAAAGGAAGCCGAAAAACACTAATGCACGACACCTCCGTTCTATGTGTATGATTGACACAGATACAGAGGCATATCAATGACCAGTTTGGTTGCCCCGACATATTGTGAACTAGGGTATGTGAATTTAGCACGATTGAGTTTATAATATTCAATATGTTCAATTATGTACTTTTGTGTGCATGTTTTTATTTAATTAGCGTAATTGAATCATGAATTAACGCAGCACATTTCAAGGGCATTCACGTCATAAAGGGGCATGGAAAATATTGGTATATATGAGAAGTACTTTAGCATAAAGTTATTTTACTATGATTTTATAAATGTGAATCCGATTTCTTTATTTTTTGGCAGTAATATATTTCGTATTTTTGTATAATGTACTGGTCAATGTGACCAAAAGCTGGGTATTTGTGTCGTCTGTTTTTGATGAAGTAGAAAATAACGAATTCATCTACTCCCATGTATTACTCACTAAGCATCGTCACCCCGGAATTACTGCTACAATTTACAGCAGTTGAAACCCATTAGATAAAAAGAACACATGTTCAATTCTTTAAAACTCACATCTTCAAAGGTGATCCGCTGCCACCATCCACCCACTTCCATGACGTACTCCAGCGCATTTCATATGACGTAGTTCATGAAACACCGGAGGGCATAGAGATACAATATTAATTGGTTGAGGTATTCACCATCTGATTCATCATAATGATGAGACCAGTTTGTGAAATATAATGGTTTGACATCCCAGTGTACACTTCTTCTTACCAGGAAATTAATTAACATAAGAGCCGAGTTCTCAGGCTATTCTTTCTCATTATAATGACTACCAGACGCAGGACAACATCACGGTCAATTACGTTGCCGGTGATGTTATCAAATCTTTGACATCGGTGATCTACTATCTGCCGTGACGACTGTGACTTTGTGTCATTTTGCCTCGAACTGAACACCACATATGGTACTGTATGTAACCATCCTTCGGTATGGTAGACGATTATATGTTGGGATAGCAAAGCCTATGATGAGGTAACATGGGCGGTTATCATATGCTCAAGAGTTTTTAGAGAGCAACACACTTGTCATACAAAACAACAAATAAACGAAAACAGTATAACTTTCAGTGTTATGAACGTTACCAAAAATGTTCGCATTTCAACACGAGAGGGCGATTATAAAATTCGCGTGTTATAAAGTTTTCGCAATACTAAGGGGATGCCTACTCTCGAATGAAAAAATCCAGTATTTAATCATTTTGCAATAAATTGTACTTGTAGTCAATATAAAGACATTAGGGCCACCAAAATGATAGTTTTATTATGTAAACGGCGGCCATTTTATTTTAACGCATTGAACACAATGTTAAAGAGAAAAAAAACGACACTGCCTCAATACTCTGGGTGATAACGTGATTTAAAAAAAATCAAAACATGGATTTTTTTATTCAATATTGTGGTTTATGATATTATTATAAGGAGAAAACGATTTTGGAAAAATATGATGCAAGTTTTTAAAAAAACACACACTGTAACACACAAAATAATGTTATCCTGATTTGTACATCATAACCAATGGTGACAGTTATGCGATATATGACCAACTTTCTCGGAAATTATGAGCATGCCTTAAGGCACGTGTCATAAATATAATTGTATCATATATATTTATTATTACGGTGCGTGTAGCTTCACATATAATCATTTTCACATGTAAGTCCAATCTGATTAAAATAAGAACCTAGTTTCTGTGTTTACTTATTTATTTTTATTATAAATTTTCTTTTACTTTCTTTTATTTTAATTTATTTTGTTTTGCTGACAGTTTTTTAAGAGTTTTGGTAATCGCTAAAGCTCACATGTGGCGATAGTTAAAAAAATACCGAATCACAACTGAAGTACGTAAAAAAACAACAACATAAAAATACAAAATAATTAAAAAAAAACAGAAAAAGTAAAATAAATATATAAAATATTATACACGCCGTACAATACATCAGATTGATATACTAGTAAGTTATTATTGTCAAAACTACTACAATTGCGGTGGTTTAGTGATTCATGGTAGATACCGTGCTATATTCTATACCAGCATGACTTGCGAGAAACCGGATGTGGTACACGCCTCTAAATAATATCGAATGTGTTCTGTATGCGTCGAATGTCAAGTCACGCGAGCCAGTACTTGTTGGTTCGGGCTGCGCCGCAGTCAATCGGCGGAATGCTCGTATGCATGACACGTGGCTGACGTGGGCTTAGTTCTTCCTCAGACTAGTATTGTGAGTTTTTTCCGATCAAACAAACAAAAGATTCCTTCAGGGTACTGAGACTTTGCCATTTTGAGTACCCGTTTTTATCTATTTTACTCCAGATGAAACACTATATCTTTTAGCGGCAATTCCACACGATTTAAAAAAAAAGCTTAAACACAATCTACCCTTCGGTAACCATTTTTCAAAATTGTACTGTAGCTCAGAACATAGTGTACCGTTTAGTAGCCATTTCACAATAATGTACTTCACGAGAAACACAATGCACCCTTTGGTAACCTTTCCTCAATATAATAATCCAACAGAAAAACATTTGAACGCACATCCAATCAATATAATGTGCTCGTTTACAGGAAAAAAGATACACACACTTGTAGTTATTCGCGTCGGCGTTCGATCTCTCAATTTATCTAATTTATTTAATCGCGAACGAAATATAACATCTGTAAATAGATTGACGCGCATAGATTGGCTAATTGGAGTACTGTAAATGTGTCACTGCACAGATGAGGAAGTTCTGTTCCACTCGCTCTCCTTTCAGCGATGATCCCGTATTAGACGTAATTAACCACATCTCACTAAAGGCCAAGGATGGCATGACCCGGATAGCCTCGACATGACATATGATTTGCATAAGATGCGCCTCTCTTTAATTACTTTTAATTTTATCAGTGTGCTGGCTTTTGACAGGTGTGCAGGAAGCGATAATTATATCGTGTTCATACATGACGTCATTTAGTGACGTAGCTGAGTATCTCATCGTCTCAGTCAGCGGCTAAAAGGCACCGACAGTCACAGAACATCATAATTGGTGTGAAATTTCCATTTTGATGAAGCCATATCTTTTTGGCGTGTAACATGTGTGTGTGTTTTGCGGAGGATCGCTGTATTACTCAGGTATTTAACGGATTTATCAAATGACGCAATGCCATTCCACGGAAGTACGCACCGACGTGAAGCAACAACAAATTCGATGAAAGGTCACTTGTTACCTGTTAAAAGTAGCAATAAAAACAACTAACGGTTAATTCATTGTGTCACATCAAAAGACCTTTGGAAATAGTTGGTAACTTACCCCCAGGGGTCGTATAACACACACAACATTAATTCCGATAAACAAGCCTTGTAGGGCAACAAACGTTTATTACCTCGTATCAATCATTTTAAATAAGACATTATACACACTTTGTGATTTTTGTCACCTTTTGGGAACGTTACTATTTGTTACGATGTTTGCAAATTGAATTACGAGTTTACGACCTTACGTCATTATTAGAGCATTCCAATACGTATTGTTACGTGCTGTGGGCCAAAACTAAGATCCTTTCGAATTGCTCACTGAATTTGAACAGACAAGTAACATATGCCACCCGAAAATGCGGGGTTACACCGTAAACCAACAATTCGTACCCCGGGGCGTCGATTCTGTCCACAACTTCGAAAACCTGACGGTTATTATTTCCATGTGATGTGATAATATCTGACCCAAACTAGCTCACCACGTGTTGTAATAAAGTATAAATAGAAAGTTAATACGACATATGTACATTTCATTTTTTACCCATCGTTCATATCGTTAAAGAAGACATATAAAAAATATATAATATAACTTTCCCTGTGGTTAAATACGCCCCGTACGTTGTGTAGACCTGTACATAGAGACGAACACGTGGGAATACGAGAGAAGAATCTGTGATTCTAGCCTATGGCATTTGCATTCAAGTTAAGGTTGTTGATTTTCTAATTATTGCAAGAAAATGTTATCGAAAGTCGACATGTTAATTGCTCGTATATATTATGAAGCTAGATAATGTATATTTCGCATCGTTGGATATATAATCGATAATAGGGAGTGCTACTTTTAAACGTGTTTCTCTTGGATAATATCATGTGCGTACATAAGACATGACAGTTTCCTGCTAATTGACTGGTTGTTTGACCCCGTGCCATACTTATACAGTAGCGGTATCCCCTCGACCCCCGGGCGTTAAGCAATAATGAACCACATTTAAATATTGCAGAATAAGTCAGGGTGACTTAGTGGTGAATGGTGTGGGTGTGTGGCAAGGGGACAAACTAGTATATTCCTCCAGCGTTCCGTTTGATTGATGTACACACGCCAACCTCAACTATATGTATATCGCGAAAAGCGAATAACAACAGTGGAAATGATCATAATAGGTCGTGTATATAATATTATCCCAGAAATTACCCCGAGATTATATTGCAAATTATTGTGTGGAACATTGTGTGTTTCGTTGTAATGTGGTTGTATACCCTTTGAACCTGTATGATGCGGTTGTATTTTATGTTGTTCAAAACAATCCAGATAAAATTGATCACTAAACTACATTGTGCGCCAAAACAGGTTTAAGTCAGTCTACCAATAGTGAATATGTTAAAAAGTTCTTCTAACAAATGGCGAAACTGTCGTGATGTATTATAAGATATGTACCTATAATTGTATTGTTTAAATTAATAATTGCGTAACAATGTTAAATTGACAAAATGTATTAAATGTTTGTGATAGGTCGAAACCCTGTGATAGACCTTATGCTGCTGTAAATTCATTTGCCGGATTCAGGGCGCGAAAAAAAACATACATAACATTACAACCAATGAACACAATATTCACATCCAGTGCCATTTCAACCCGAAAGGATGACACAATAACTAATGAACCCAATAATCACATCCAGTGCCATTTCAACCCGAAAGGATGACACAATAACCAATGAACCCAATATCCACACTCAGTGACACATCAACTCAATAGGATAACATGATAACCAATAACCCAATGTCCACACTCAGTGACACATCAACCCGACAGAATGACACGATAACTAATAAACCCATTATCCACATTCAGTGACACATCAACCCGACATAATGACACGATAACCAATAAACCCATTATCTACATTCAGTGACACATCAACCCGACAGAATGACACGATAACTAATAAACCCATTATCCACATTCAGTGACACATCAACCCGACAGAATGACACGATAACTAATAAACCCATTATCCACATTCAGTGACACATCAACCCGACAGAATGACACGATGACTAATAAACCCATTATCCACATTCAGTGACACATCAACCCGACAGAATGACACGATGACTAATAAACCCATTATCCACATTCAGTGACACATCAACCCGACAGAATGACACGATAACTAATAAACCCATTATCCACATTCAGTGACACATCAACCCGACAGAATGACACGATGACTAATAAACCCATTATCTACATTCAGTGACACATCAACCCAAAAGAATGACACGATGACTAATAAACCCTTTATCCACATTCAGTTACACATCAACCTAATAGGATAACATGATAACCAATAAACCCAATGTCCACATTCAACGACACTTCAACCCGACAGAATGACACGATAACTAATAAACCCATTATCCACATTCAATGACACATCAATCCCAAAGGATAACATGACAACCAATGAACCCAATGTCCACATTCAAAGACACATCAACCCAATAGGATGACACGATAACTAATAAACCCAATGTCCACATTCAACGACACTTCAACCCGACAGAATGACACGATAACTAATAAACCCATATCCACATTCAGTGACACATAAACCCAAAAGTATAACATGACAACCAATAAACCCAATGTCCACATTCAGTGCCACATCAACCCGAAAGGATGACACGATAAATAATAAAACCAATATCCACATTCAGTGACACATCAACCCGAAAGGATGACACGACAACCAATAAACCCAATATCCACATTCAGTGACACATCAACCCGAAAGGATGACACGATAAATAATGAACCCAATATCCACATTCAGTGACACATCAACCCAATAGGATAACATGATAACCAATAAACCCAATGTCCACATTCAGTGACACATCAACCCGAAAGGATGACACGATAACTAATAAACCCAATATCTACATTCAGTGACACATAAACCCAAAAGGATAACATGACAACCAATAAACCCAATATTCACATTCAGTGACACATCAACCCGAAAGGATGACACGATAAATAATGAACCCAATATCCACATTCAGTGACACATCAACCCAATAGGATAACATGATAACCAATAAACCCAATGTCCACATTCAGTGACACATCAACCCGAAAGGATGACACGATAACTAATAAACCCAATATCCACATTCAGTGGCACATAAACCCAATAGGATTACACGATAACTAATACACCCAATGTCCACATTCAACGACACTTCAACCCGACAGAATGACACGATAACTAATAAACCCATATCCACATTCAGTGACACATAAACCTAAAAGTATAACATGACAACCAATAAACCCAATGTCCACATTCAGTGCCACATCAACCCGAAAGGATAACATGACAACCAATAAACCCAATATCCACATTCAGTGACACATCAACCCGAAAGGATGACACGATAACCAATAAACCCAATATCCACATTCAGTGACACATCAACCCGAAAGGATGACACGATAACCAATAAACCCAATATCCACATTCAGTGACACATCAACCCAACAGAATGACACGATAACTAATAAACCCAATATCCACATTCAGTGACACATCAACCCAAAAGGATGACACGATGACTAATAAACCCATTATCTACATTCAGTGACACATCAACCCAATAGGATAACATGATAACCAATAAACCCAATATCCACATTCAGTTACACATAAACCCAATAGGATTACACGATAACTAATACACCCAATGTCCACATTCAACGACACTTCAACCCGACAGAATGACACGATAACTAATAAACCCATATCCACATTCAGTGACACATAAACCTAAAAGTATAACATAACAACCAATAAACCCAATGTCCACATTCAGTGATACATAAACCCAATAGGATAAAATGATAACCAATAAACCCAGTGTCTACATTCAGTAACACATCAATCCAATAGGATAACATGATAACCAATAAACCCAATGTCCACACTCAGTGACACATCAACCCGAAAGGATGACACGATAACTAATGAACCCAATGTACACATTCAGTGCCATTACACTATTACAGTTTATACTGTAAAATGTCAATAATAATCTGATTTATTAGTAATCCAACAACCTATAACCAATTAATTCTTTCCGAATACTATGGTACAAATCCTACACTACCCGCACCAACGCGATGTAGTCTGTAACATCATACATGCATGTTGATCGATTAATTACACTGGCAGCCGCGGACGAGTTCATTTCAAGGGTTTGCCATTATACTAATCACATTTCCAGCCGTGTTTTTGTATACTGTATCGTGGTATGCAGTCATGCATAAAAATTGTCGTTACTTTTGGCATTGTAATTAAAACTATGTTAATATCCATTAGGTTCAATTCCATATGCAGAGAGAAATATTTGAATTGAAACTATGTCTAAAATGTCGAGTCAAATGGCCAAACAACACAGCTAATATTAAAATGTTTGAACAGAACAGAACATGCCATTTATTGATGTGTATCAGCATGCCAAACAGAGTAATGTTTCCTTGTTTGTACAGATAACGTTCTGTAAATCAACAATGGACAATGGAATCGGATAAAGATTGAATATAAATCTATGTGTCATGTAGTAGGACTCTGAATCTCTAGCAGAGTAAGACTGCTTTACATCTATGCTTTTGGATAAGGTCTTAGAATTAATTAATATTAATTGAAATAATTATTAATCCTTCACGAAAACATCTATTATTTATAATTATTCATTTATGCAGATACAGGGCATTTTGTATCAAATACTGTACAATTCTTTATTTTAACTGGAATTAATTTCCGTTGAAAAGACTTTTGGGTATTTTGTTTGGAATTTATTTTCACTGATTGTCGATGAGTTGAATGTAAAATATATGAAAAAGGGAAATATTCACTGACTTTATTTGCACTGAATCATCCCTTCAGCGAATTTAACGAAAATAACATCCAAGTGAAAATTAAGTATTTTACAGTAGAACAAGGGGAGTGGGAATTTCCCATCTACACAAAGATAAAATATAAAGTGTCGTATTGCAGATATAGAGATTTAACATAACCAAAACACCAAAATCATCCGACATTTTGAAAAAATGTGTATAGATTCAATCAACGATCTTTATATTGGGAGTCACGAGACATTATCAGGTGAAGAAAAAACATTTTACTGAAATGTAGTCAATAACATTCAATGACGTCACGACAACAGTGGTTCGATCAATTTTTGCTGACATCATCACTGTTAATTAATGTAAATTTTGTACGCACGACTTTCAACGGGGAAGTCGTGCGCATCCAGATCGATATGATAGTCATTCTCAGTCATTGAACTTGTCACGATAACTTACTCGATTTAAAGCGAAATAAATACAGAAAGTGAATCTCCTCCTTGAACATTTAATTTTTATACATTTTAATTGGCTCTATCCTTCTCTGTGTTCCATTAAAAACAAATTATAATGTCTAGTTTATCGAATATTGAACCAGGGCAATGTCTGACCAGGGTTTACCGAATGTTGAAGAGTAAAATCTGACAAGAGTTTCCGGAATTTTGAACTAAGAGCAATGTCTGGCAAGAGTTTTTCAAATATTGAATCAGAGCGATGTCTGACAAGAGTTTACCTAATGTTGGACCAAAGTAAAATCTGACAAGTGTTTCCGGAATTTTGAACTAAGAGCAATGTCTTACAAGAGTTTACCAAATATTGAACCAGAGTAATGTCTGACAAGAGTTTACCGAATGTTGGACCAGAGTGAAAGAGTTTCCCGAAATTTTAAACTAAGAGCAATGTCTGGCAAGAGTTTATCGAATATTGAATCAGAGCGATGTCTGACAAGGATTACCGAAATACTGAACAAGTGATTTTTTGACATGTCACGTTTACCTTACGCAAAACTGGGGGTCACATCTGTTACTCGTATCTAGCAATTTTGCACGGCGTGTGTTTTATTATCGTGATAAATAGCATTTAGTATATGCTCCTAATAACACTGGAAGTAAAACGGGAAATGTTTAGAACCCAATAAACTACAAGCCTTCGGCTAAAACACAAAAGTCGCCCCGCCGCCGTTGTATACTGGGTTCGTACAATGCTGTGTCGGGATAGATAGTCCCACGTGTTTTTTTCGCCCACTCACTAAAATTGATCAGTAAAGTATTAAACACGTTTTCAGAGAAAGGTTTCCTTATCCACATGCAAAAATTGCATGCTACCCCACGTGTCTGTTTGTTATCTGTATAAAACTATTATATATGTATTTTGCTAAAATAATCAGTTGGTCTCCCCATATGCATGTGCGTGTAACTGCAAACATCGCAGAAGCGATGTCTGAAAGCTGAATATCAATACAATGATGTATATAATCTGTAGTATTCATGGCGTAACTTTGCTTGAAGCTAAGTGTTATCACTTTTTATTTATTGAATGAAGCTTTGAAACACTTCAACTTTGTAGATATTCATCCAAATGTATACGCGTGTTTTACTTATCAACCCCGAACTTGCTGTCATTTAACCACAATTATTGTAATGTTTACATTCTTGAGCGTCACTGACAACCACTTGTATTTATTGTCTTTATGTGACAGTGAAAGGTACCTTTACAACGACTGACCAACAAAAACAACTTCCGTGTATGTATGTATGTATGTATGTATGTATGTATGTATGTATGTATGTATGTATGTATGTATGTATGTATGTATGTATGTATGTGTTTAACAGAATACCGTATTCTCACTAGGAAAAGTTACGCCATGTTATTAAAATGATAAAGATTTCATAACCTTGTGTTCACCCAAGAGTTGTTTTCGGAGATATGCAATGTTTCGATTGACTAAATATGTCTGTCTCTTGTCTACTTTTTCTATTAAGCAATAATATTGTACTGATGTACATGCATACAAACTCGTTGAAACGATGAACCAGTGTTTTTAACGCATACAGGTTAATTAACTGTCGTGAATACGTATGAATGTAGCACTCAATTTTAATTCATCCCCACAACAACAACAACAACAACAACAACAACAGCAACAACAACAACAACAAACATTTCCTAGAATACATATCATTGAATGCAAAAGTAGTGCTTACTGGATTGTGACGGATTATATTTTCCTTAAGAAAGGAAGAAGAATAAATATCTTTATATTTTCGACTCAATTACACTCATTTTACCTTGTTTGTGTTTATGTATGTATATTTCAGCGATATTAAGAACTAACCATCGCATTTCAATGAAACATGGTTCATAGATTCTCCGTTGCAATGCGAACAACCAATTAGTTTCAAATAAAAATCCGCACACATTAATTAGTAAATTAGCCAACTTTTAGTTTTCCACAGATATCTCAAGTACCGCCATCAATTGTCAATGAAACTTTGTACATAGATGTTCAGGTGTTTTTTTCACAGATGTGATTAGTTTAGGACTGAAATCATTACATATTAATTACCCACATTAGCGAAAATTAGTCAATTGTATGACATCTAAAACAAAAACAAAAAACTTGTCAAATTTAAATTAAAAATTGCAGATTGCAAATGAGAGATGTTCACAATCATATGTTTTGCGGACCCATGTTTGTTGTTAAAAAGACTTAAATTTTGTAGTTCATATGCCTCCAATGTCCCCAGTACACGGGATTGCAATTTTTAATATAACATAAATAAATATTCATGCAATTTTTAATATAACATGCATAAATATATATTCAAAATCAACGTGAATGTTATTCTAATGCAAGAAACTTTTGTTATGGCAGCTTACTGGGCCATGTCAGATTTCACACTACACTACACATACTACAATCTACGGAATAGATTCAAGAAGACTCCATCAAGGGTGGTAACCTAACAACAAGCCATATTATAGATTCTTAACGCGTTCAAATCTATTTTAAGCCTACGTAAATATAATTTAATAGCTACGCGCGGTGCTGATATATTCCCTTATTTACCCCGGCGTAACTTTTTAACAAATGTCGCAATGAGTTGCGCCGGCGTGAAGGAACATACACACCAGATGTGAACACGGGTATAACTATTCAGCTACTTAACCTTAAATATGAAGAATAATTGTGAACTTTATAAATAGAACAGCTGGGTAAACCTTTGCAACAATATCAATATTAGGGTGATTTAATCTGACTCACCACTCCTGTGATGGCACTGTTTACTATTTGATTATAAACATTAGATAAACCATTTTTTTCTTTTCCCAAGTATCATTCATTCATGTTTGAATTCACGAAGCCAGCGTTTTACAAGGTCATGTGATGGGGCATCATCACCATACGTTTCTTTCATTTCATCAAAAGTCTCCTTTGGTGTGCGTCCTTGCAAATACAAAAACCGGATCACTGCGCGACACTTACTTATTGAACGCCCCTCGTAGCCATCTTTTTCAAGTGTTTACAATGTCTATGGAGAGTGTAATTGCAGTAAGGGATCTATGTACATTGTTATACCAATATTTAATTAATTATAATTATAAAGGTAATTAGTGAAAACTTACTGATATTAAGAATATTACCAAGAATAGTTCTGTGACTATTGAAAAGTTATTTTCAAATGATTGCGTTGTGATTGGGGCGTTGTTGTGTTATCGGGGAGCGAACATTGTTTTCTTGACTGTAGCTGATTACACCGACTCTTCGACCGGCGTTCCACAGTAGTTCGCACAGAGCCCATAGAAACACATAGCAACATAGAACGTTCTGTGACGTAGCTCCGCTCCGAAAATACTGAATACCAACGCTACACTGTCAAACTTCGATTTGGTTCAAGGTTTTGTCTGTGGTGCATTGGCTTAGAGCGTTGTTTTGTCAAACACATATATCAAACGATGTTTAGTGTATGATAATCCAACGATGAAAAAGAAGCTTATGTGTTTTTGATTGCTCCTTGCTAACCCCAGCATTACTTTCGCTCGCCTTCTCTAGGGTAATCTCGCCTCCCCCACGGTAACCTCGCCCTCTCCAGGTTAACCCCACGGCGACAATGTACGCAATATTGATTTCAAATTTACAATTCAATCCACAGAGCATGTAGTTTTAATGATGTTAACTAAAACAGTATCCATTTAATAACTATACATACAACTGGGGACAACTCACCAGTGAGTATTGTCCCCGCATAAAAACATTGAAGCGAGCCAATTAACAAACACCAAGCCGACGATACATCGTGCCCTGACATATTGCAATATAGCAGGTGTATGGCGGTAGCGACCTTTCATGATGCTCCATGCCACGCTGTGAACAAATTAACCAACTCCACGTTGTCAAAGGTCTCGATAATCTTCATCAGAATCCCCAAGAAGATGTGTTATGTACATGGAGTAGTTTTACGAAATTGCGCCTTTCAACTTTCCGCGGTTATTATTATTATAGTCACAATCCATAAGAAGGATAGATAGAGTACGAAGTTGAGAGTGACACATGCGTGGTGCGATCGTTTCCTCGTTTATGACAAACATAATCAGCTTTCCAGATAATTGATGTCAGGAGCTATATTTGAAAGTTCAGAGAATTTTTACATATGTTGTGAAAAACAGAACGAGTTGTTGTTAGGAATCGAACATTACAACGACCCACTGTGAAACAAACACAGTAATAATGTTGTGAATGACTTCTTCGTTGAATCAATCGATTTTTAGTTCTCTATATACGATAAAATTAGACACGCGCCTTAGGCATTTGGAAAAAAATTCACCTACTCTGCAAATAACATATATTCATTAAGCATCGTCTATGTAGATAAAAAAATAAACCGATGCTTACCTAGGAAGAATGCATGAACACGAATTAGGAAAAGTTGTTTGCTCGAGTAAAACAAAAATGTGACAGTCGCTTTCTTCGAAATACTATCTTTTGGTTAATAAGTGTTATCTTGATATATATGAAAACAAGGATGCCAGTACAGTAATTCTTCGTAAGTTATTCCCAGTAGGAAAAGAAAGACACCTTTTATCTTTGTAACAGATGAAATGACGTAGGCAGGATATGAAACATGGCTCAGGAGATGACTTCAATATCATGACAATGATATTATCTTAACGCAATTACACAAATCCTTTCTTCACGAAATTGGAACATCCTTCAAATGCGATGTTCGGGTGTTCAAATATGACGCGAGTGTTTCAACACGTGAATAAATACGAGTACGTACATGACTACAACACTTGCTTCATTGGCGACATATAATTAATGATGATATCGGAAATTAGAAATAATAAGCCCAACCATAGCTCCTTAAGAAATAAATCATACAGAGAAATTCATAAGTCCAAGAACACAAAACAAGTGATTTACACCATATTACAAAACAATCTACAAGGATAAAACAAAACAACCGACATACAACAGAGTCAAATTAGTAAGACAAAGTTATATTAACTCCATGGTATACATTGAGTGATGTCAGGTGGTTCGAACGGATTGTGGACACCCTGCTTCACATGTGTCAACAGTCATATATCATTCCGAGTCATAATTAAGCTCTCAGTATAAAACCCGATGTTTGTATTGGTGAGCAAGTTACAAAATAGAATAAGTGTTTTATCGGCAATTTCAGTACTGTCAAGCCGATGCGTCAAATCATATATAGATGATTGAATACATCCATCAGCTGTATCCATTTGTATCATTCACCATCACATGGATAGACATTCCGGAATGAAATTGGCAACCAAACAAGTTTACACAGAGTATCATAATAAACATAAGGGTGGCCACAAGAGGGCAATTAGCCCAGTCAAGCCTACCTGAGTGTATCTTTATATGTATACATACATACATACGATTGATTGGTCTGACATCAATATGAAACAGTAGTTAGATGAAAAAAATAGAGCTGCACTTTTGCGTGTTGGTTTCAAGAACTGTGCAGTATGTTTGCCTGGGCCATCCCCAGTGTACATGGCTAGAGAAATGCATTGTGTGTTACTAGCGTAAACTTCACATTTGTGGTGACTGTATTATATCGAGACGTAACTGTACCATGTCACGTCTGATATAAATGGGTGATTGATTGCATGATATCCCGATGTTATAATTTATGTCAAATAATCACTCATTGGCTGTAACATGTCACATGAATGTCAATATTGGTGATTGCATGATATCGTGATAATTTAAGTCAAGTCATCACTCATTGATTGCACCAGGTCTCGTCAATGTCAATATTGGTGATTGCCTGATATCGTGATAATTTAAGTCAAGTCATCACTCATTGATTGTACCAGGTCTCGTCAATGTTACTGTTGGTGATTGCATGATATCGTGATAATGTATGTCAAATAATCACCCATTGATTGTACCAGGTCTCGTCAATGTCAATATTGGTGATTGCATGATATCGTGATAATTCAAGTCAAGTCATCACTCATTGATTGTACCAGGTCTCGTCAATGCCAATATTGGTGATTGCCTGATATCGTGATAATTTAAGTCAAGTCATCACTCATTGATTGTACCAGGTCTCGTCAATGTCAATATTGGTGATTGCCTGATATCGTGATAATTTAAGTCAAGTCATCACTCATTGATTGTACCAGGTCTCGTCAATGTTACTATTGGTGATTGCATGATATCGTGATAATGTATGTCAAATAATCACCCATTGATTGTACCAGATCTCGTCAATGTCAATATTGGTGATTGCATGATATCGTGATAATGTATGTCAAATAATCACCCATTGATTGTACCAGGTCTCGTCAATGTCAATATTGGTGATTGCATGATATCGTGATAATTTAAGTCAAGTCATCACTCATTGATTGTACCAGGTCTCGTCAATGTTACTATTGGTGATTGCATGATATCGTGATAATGTATGTCAAATAATCACTCATTGACTCTACAAGTCACGTCAATGTAAATATTGGTGATTGAATAATATCGTGATAATTCAAGTCAAGTCATCACTCATTGATTGTACCAGGTCTCGTGAATATCAATACTGGTGATTACATGATACCGTGATAATTCAAGTTAAATAATCACTCACTGACTCTACAAGGTCACGTTAATGTCAATACTGGTGATTACATGATATCGTGATAATTTAAGTCAAGTCACCACTCATTGATTGTACCAGGTCTCGTGAATATCAATACTGGTGATTACATGATACCGTGATAATTCAAGTTAAATAATCACTCACTGACTCTACAAGGTCACGTCAATGTCAATACTGGTGATTACATGATATCGTGATAATTCAAATCATGTCATCACTCATCACTGATCAGAATTTGCATAGTTTGGAAAGCTAATGAGGTCGTTCCGTTGAATGAATGAATGAATTATGCAATCGGGATATTCATTATGTTTATATTGAAAACCAAATTTATATTTATATTTACCTTTCCATCAATTTATCGTAGCTCTATTCAACCTAGTTGGAATGAACGACATTGTGTTATCAATGCAATGCGATGGTACAAGAAGTCCCAAAGACTTGCAGGTTCAATGTAATTATCTTATTTGTACGGTCATGCTCTTCAGAAAATAGTCCAACTGCTCTGTTTGGAATGACTAATGGTTATGGCCCCAAACCAGACCAAAACCAATTGGGTTTTCTATTAAAACATATGATAAAATAGATTTTAACAGTATAATGTACATACTTAGCGCGTGATTTTTCACGACTATTATCTACTAACACGTTTTCAATGATTCCGCATTTTAATTAAACTAACGTCAAACATCATATTAATGACAACGTCTTTACTCTTATTGTAATTTATACAGATTCAAATAGACACAAACGCATGCCAAAAAATATAAAACATTGATTAAATGATGAGAAAAGGTACAATACAAACATACACGACACTCTGTACATTATCAATATTAATCAAAATAAGAATAATTGCTTTATACTACCAGTAAAGGTCACATTCATAAACAATCTTGAGATGTAATTAACATTTCAATACAATAGGAGATTGACTGTTCTGCCCAATTGCTAGGATCGTCATACATTTAGTTGGGAGAAGGGCATCTATCTGTCTGTCTGTCTGTCTGTCTTGTACATACCTTTGGAGTATCATTCAGATTTTACTGTGCTTGTGAGTATTGGTAATTCGTTGTGAATGACAAAATTTAAATGACAATTAAATTGTGATATTTTAAATATTGCAATCATTTACAAATGATATTTTTGATATTTGAGCTGTTATATTGTTGCGAGAATATGATTTCAGCTTTCGAACGATCTGTTTGAAGGTGTTCGTGGCTGACTCGGAATGTCATCGTTCATCGTAATTTGGGTTATAACGTTTAAAGTGAGACCCTTTGTCTCCGCTGTTGCCGTTGGGGAATAAGCGCATCGCCACTACAAGTGTGTTTTTCTTTGACTATTAACAACATCAAATAAATGGGGATACCAAAGATGCCATGAGTATATTTCCGCTCACGTGCGTACATCAACGCAGTACTTACGAGGCTCGTAAATCAAACAAAGACATCGTGTTTAGATGACTGGTCAACCAAAACACGCGACTATGATTTATTCCACTATGCTTTCAAGCTCATATGGCAATTTCCCCTCAGCAGGCGCTGCCAATTATTACCACACTCCTGTCACACATGCGT
This sequence comes from Saccoglossus kowalevskii, assembly GCF_978046115.1. Classification (NCBI taxonomy): domain Eukaryota; kingdom Metazoa; phylum Hemichordata; class Enteropneusta; family Harrimaniidae; genus Saccoglossus; species Saccoglossus kowalevskii. Next base: position 27,496,868 of record NC_140643.1, on the reverse strand, counting down.
TTCTTCGTTGTCAACAACTACCACTGCAATTTTGAATAATAATAATGATAATCATCCGGTCCGCGTAGGTTATTCACGGCGGGGTAATCAAGACAGTAAGATGGTACAGTTATTCGGCACCTCGTCACCACTGCGTCTTCCCACGGGGGCTGGATCAGAGTAAAATCACTAAACACGTGACGTGCTGTACTTTTGCTGAAATCAACGTTTTCCTTTCCTTCGTTTTGCGGTAGCTGAGTTCTCTGTGCAATACAAACCACCTTTCTCACGCTTCATCAGGCCAATCAATCGAGGCAGATGCAAAATTGGCATCCTGACTGATTATACGTGGGCATACGTTGTCCATGCACGACACTCCCGAGTGGTTGGTTATAATCTGAAAGGATTGCTGGATACCCTGATAACACATCAAGTTAGATATAATCAATTGTAATCAGTAATATGATTATAAAGACCAGCGATTTTTGCGATATGAACGGTCTTTTGTTTAAATTAAGCCTACTTAGACTGCGTTGTAACGTTTTCAAATTTCAGGCAAGTTTTGAAATTGTATTTGTCATCAATGAGATTTCTTTAGTTGTAACCAGTAGAAATTGTCAGTGGAGCAGTATATTCTTGTCATTGCTCATTAAAATTGATAACATAGTATAATTGGAGCCTTATATGTAAATTGAAGAGCTGCTACGAGTTTAGGCAAATAGCAGAAGGGGGTACTTCATAGAAGATAATTATGTCACTGAATGTCTTGCAGAGGGGATATTCAGCGCCATTCTAATAGGACACTATGGGATACATAGCATAATACACATCGTACCCGGTTGAATAGAGCGACGCCAAAAAAACATTGACGACGTCGTAATTTAGCTAGGAAAAGACACATTTTGGAATGTGTTGGGAGTGGTTCGTCACGATGTAGTACATAAATATCAATTTATCAAAATATTAGTAGCAATCTTTCTCACAAGCGGTGTAAAACAGAGCAGTATTGCGTGGTCGAAGTTCAGGGCAAGGAACCTGAAACTTGTAATTAAGTTCATTATAGAAATGTAAACAAACGAATATAACAGTTATTGCAGTAAAAATCTACTTGTCAGAAAATTGAAAATATAGAAATTACGATTACCTACCTCGCATACACCCACGTACAGCGCGCGAAAACTTGCATCACCATATATCTTCATAGTATTCGTTCTGCGCGAGTGCAAGACGATGACAGACTGAATAAATTATGTAAATTAGGAAGTGGATGATGGTATAATAGAAGGCCACTGCATTGTATTTCTTTAATAATATCTGGCGTCTATCGGGTTAAAAACGGCATCGCCTTCTTACCTGCTGCAAACACAGTTTTATCACTAAAGGTAAGTTCTCATCTCCTTTACAGATTCCCTTTGTATCCATCTCTTAACGGACTAAATATACGGAATCTGATTGTAAATATCTTTCAAATGTGTAATTTGTTTTTGGAATTTAATATTTCCCATGTGGTGAATTCTATCTTTTGTTTAATTACAAGATGCGTCCCTTTTCACGATCACTTTGGAAGGGAAGCGATTATATCTTGATCGATGCTCGTTAGTCATCGTGTATGTTTCATCGAAAGCCGATAACACGTAAAAAACAGAGAATCATACTTATGGAAGGCAAATGTTACCTCTGTTTTCTGATATCAAAACTTCGGTTTATCCGGTTTATGTACCGGAATTCAGTTTTCTGTCAGCGCGTACTGACTGCGCTACTGGTTACAAGATTGTTAATTACGCCGTTAGGTTTCAGTTGAAACTTTATCTCTTTCAACTTGACGTTTAAAACGTCCGATCCAAATTGTCAATTTCTTGGCCGATGTTTCATATAAAAAAATCGAAATAATATTCCTCACCCTAGACTGTTGCCAAGACGACATGAATGACATCCCTAATGCTGATTACAGTGATTCTGGCGCGTCATAAAATACACTCGTTATTCTCGATAGCTTTGATGAATTGACACACTACTAGAGATAACGAAATTGACAAGAAGAAACAAAGTGAATCGACAGCAGGTGAATACACAACACGCAGTTATAATCGACAATGTCAGGCTAAAGTGATTTCACTATATCTAAATAATTCATTTCCAAATTCGGGCGATCAAACTATAATGTAATGATCAATGGATAGAAGAAGCAACATACACTACCGCTGGCCCCGGGCGACTGGGCTGGCTTCACCTGACAGCTTGTAAGTTACCGTGAAATGCACGAAGCTTTCTGCAACTGGAAATTTAACATTGCACTGCACTCTGGGTAATTAGAGATAGCAGTCGCATTAGTACTCATTCTAGGTGATTGTAGCCGACGTAAATACATCATATACAGCAGTTCGATTTAGGAGAATTACCACTACTTGACATTTAGGCATGGAATGCTTTCAGTTTGTGAAATCAAAAAGCATAGGTTTGGATATTACGAACTATACTGTAATTACGTTACATCCATTCAATATAATATATTTATAATACATTTCTGGTTTCGTCCAGTCTGTGCAGGTGCCCTATTTGTCGTAGTTACATGTGCATTCCGGTAAAATCAATGTAACGCATCAGATGGCATCTTGAAATAATTGATCATTTCTCCAAGGATGTCGGGTTTCAACAATTGCTAACTGGACCATTTAACCCACATATGTACATGATTTGATAATATACAACGATGTTATGCTATACTTAAAACACATTACTCGCAGCTGAGGTAGGAAGGGGGAAATATTTTTGTGTTTTTGTGCGAACGTTAATATTGTTTAAAAGAAATCGTTTCAGTCCAGGTGGCTACAGTGATACTATAGCTACGGTAACATAAGTGTCGACGGTAACACCACGACGGGAACAGTAGCGATGGGAAAGACATGGACTTAACTCAGATCTAAATGTGATCAGGCAATTGAAATGGTGGCACGAACGTCTTGAACAAAAGTGTGCGTTGAAGAAGATTCGTCAGGCAGTTTACTCACTAACTGTAGCCGCCGGGTTGCAATAACATTTAGCTGCGTTTGAAATGTATACTTTATATGAACAATCGCAAATTCTGTATATGTTTAGCTGAAAAATGTTCAGGTCACGCACGCTCTGTAAACAATCTTCTCTTCTTTAAGTGGGAAACCGCGTAGAAGATATAAGTAATGATTTTTAATGACCTTCGGTGTGTAATTTGATGGCAGTCATCCTTGCGTACTTATAATTCACCATTTTCTGCTTCTCAGCCGGTTAGGTCAGCCCAGGCCTTGGGGGGAGATAGGGGGGTACATCAATAGAAATATACACTACATACACACTCATGCATGGTGATATTAAACAGACTTCACAAAGATCAGCCAGTGATGTCTTGTGTTTTACCATAAATAATTTCAAAGTTGTCATTTATAGGGTTTCTTTCGAAAACCTAGTTACTTTTAGCTAAATGAAGATAATTTTTATCAGCGTATGTGATCTCAAGTAGTGATTAATGTCACAACATCAATAACAGATGAACGCAATTAGGTCACCTTGCTCGTTTCATAGATGCACAGCAGATCAAGATAATATTTTTAATAATTGTCCTAGTTTCCAAATAAAATGATAAAAAAACAACAACATTGGACAACGGTATTATTATAATACTGCTGCATACTGAACCATTGTTTACAGTTTGCCTCGCGCGGGGACGGGATGTCGCGCGCATGAGTCATTTAAAATGATAAACTATTCCAGTGCATCTTTAATTTGCTTTATACAGCGTCATTATTCAAAAGTAGACGGAGTACATGGTGTTCGCCGCAAACCTGCGCATTTTGTGGTACTCCAGCTGACAGAACCCAGTTGTTGCGCATTGCGTCATATCCCAGATGACTCGACATCCTGCATTTTTTCGTGGTACCTCTGCTGATTTTTCTGCGCATTTCATCAAACCCCGGATGGCTATCATGTGCATTGCGTCACATCCAAGCTGACTCTTTTGCATATTTCACTGCATCCCCGGTTGACTGTCTTGCCCATTATACCAAATCCCCACTGGCTATCATGTGCATTGCGCCACATTCAAGCTAACTCACCTGCATATGTCTTGGCAATCCAGTTTACTGACTGTTCTGCGCATTACCTCATAATACCGCTGACTATACTGCGCATTGCATCACATCCCAGGTATCTGCGCATTACAACAGAACCCACCTGTTTATCCCATGCATTATGTCACGTCCTTGCTGACTCTCCTGCATATTTCTTGGCATCCCAGCTGACTATCCAGCGCACTGCATCACCTTCGAGCTGACTGTTCTATGCATTGCAGTAGACGCCAGCAAACTATCCAACACCACATCACCACCTGACAATTGTGCCCATTGCATCACACACAAACTGTTATGTGGATTGTATCAGAACCTCGCCAACTCTCGTGCATTTTTCGTGGCATCACAGCTGACTCAATGCACATCGCATCACAATAGATTGTCCCGTGTATCGCATCACACCCTAGGTGACTGTGCTGCGCATTGCACTACATCCCAGCTGAAAAACTATTGATTTCTCATGTGTAATGCTGTGCCATGACAGTATACTAGTAGTTACTCTAATTTAAGCAATTCTTTGTATTGTAATGGAAAACAAGTCATGATAAGTTCACGTTTAGTACCATATGGCCTATGGTTGCACTGACATTGAAACATAGCTTACTGTATTGTTAACAAAGTAGCAATATTGTTATTTTGTCAGCGAAATGGAGAGCTATATGGCAATACTGCTAGTTGGATTTTTCCGTTCACAGTAGGAAATTATCATTATTCAAATAATTAATTGTCATTATTCAAATAATTAAGTATACGACATATGTGTTTCAATTTGGCCCGATGATCACAAAAAGGATAGTGCTCACTTTATAGGCTAGCAGATACAGTCACCGCTGAAATTGACGACACTGTATCCTACATGGATATAGATATATGGCATTATGGATATTTGTTTTGTATGTTGCTTAAAACACTGAATATGTCATCTCAAGTTAAAATGTTTCGGCTCGAATCAGTAATCAAGTGAGATATTGATTTCTTGTATACATCGACATTAAATTTAAATCACAAATACTTCAATTAAACGCTACCTTCACTAGAAACGTTATAGTCGCACCTAATTCAATATGAAAGAAAGGTAGTTGAGTGTCAGATCATTTCGAATATAAAAAACGGTATAGGAGACATTGCTCTGCAATTAAAAAGATTAGCTAAAACACACACCATTTTTGAAAATCTCTATTTTCCCAAACGAATTAGTTTCACCGTTTTCCGGCAGACCACCAGATACAGTGTTGGCATTTCCGGGATGCCGCGTACATGCTGTCAAGCTCGGCATCTGGTCACCATAGCAACGCCATCTCCGAGTCTGAAATTACACTAGATTGGCACGTATGACGTGTGACAGAGTCCTCCAACTAATGAAACTAATTGGGTTGACCGGATACAATTGGATGTCGAAGCAGTACAGCACAATCCTGAGTCCTCTGCTCGGATGTTCCCCGTGCGTAGGTGATACTAACGACGCGCATTAATCGCGAACAGACCGGAGCAAATTAGTAGACGCATCACTGAACATCACTGTGTCGGGTGGTTATTTTAAAAAGCGAGATGTTAAATGTTAGAGGATCCCTGTTAAAGTCCCGAAATGCATTGTTGGTAACCGAAAAGATTACATTTCAGTAGCTTCCATTTTATTTATCTTTACTGTCACTACAATTTCTCTGCTGTATTAAAGCTAAGAGAAGGGCAATCTTGTCTGAGAGGCAGGTTAACAAAACACTTGCATCTTCTTAACAAAAAAAAAAAAAAAAAAAAAAAAAAAAAAAAAAAAAAAAAAAAAAACGATTTGCATGTGTGCATAGAAGAATATCAGTAATCACCAGAAATATCCATCCATCGCTGTCCTAGTGAATAATGTATTTATTGTTCTGATACTACGAGAGGGTATATTTGTCATCGTACAATCTGATAGTCTTATACAAGCACACTGAGTTGTATATTCTTCTTGGTACTTTATATCAGTCTTTCGCTAAAGCCGCCCAGTACCGCATAATCATTCTTCCTACGTTTATATTCCTTAGTACTGAATAATTCTTAGTAAATGAATGAATAAGCGTGCTGTGAAAAAATCATTGTATCCATTACTTCGTCTACCAAATCTGTTTCATTTGTTGCTGCTATTACTGTCTAGTATTCTTGCAGTTGTTAATATCGTGGTTGATGTATAATCACAGTTGTTTTTCCCCTGGTTTGCATATTTTGTTTACAAATTCTCACATAATGCGAAAAGCCAATGATGATTCTGCAATGATGACAAGTTGCCACTTCTTCTTCTGAGTTTCACTGTGATGTTTATACATCACGGAAATCGTGGGAATATACTAACTCTCGATGAATACCACACTATAGGAACGAACACCCAGCGTCATGTTGTCAATCTCCCCGATGATCACAGTGTTAATAAATGGTGTGGTTTCACTAAAACCATTATAATAATGCACATTATAGCACACACTCGATTTCTGAATTAGCTCCATGACTCGACAGTTTTATTCTTTGCTAAAAAGTATGCTAATAATAAACCTAAATATTTGAATTGTTTTTAATCGTATTTGCGTATTATGGTGTATTCATTTTAACGTAAAGAAATACAACATAGAGAGTATGACGTCACTAACTCTTTCCAAACGGCGATGAATAACTTAATGACACCAAGCTAAGACTCCTCACCCTTGTGCAGCATATTGGTGACATCGAAAGATTGCTATCAAATGATGAAACTGAGTTAAGCATTGCGATTTGATGACTTTGAATCTGTCTACAGCAGGCATAGAAGTGATGGAGATACAATCGCGATAATGGGTTTCGTTGCCCCCAAGGGTGACAGATCTTTCCTAAACCCTTTTCACCACAGGGGACTTTACAGAGAGAGAACCAAACCCACAAAATCTTCTTTTTAATTGCGCTATGGCTTTTATACATGTATATACACTTCTGTCAGAAAATTCAACTCTTGAATGTCTCCAAATTCTTGATAATCATCATAGAAATAATTATAATTTTATAAAGAATTAATATGGATGGTTTATTAAACAATGGAAGGTTTATTAAACAAGATATATCACATTAGTCACGCGCATTTAAAAGAAAGATCGAACTTCATTAAAATTTGAGCTGCAGTAAAATCGTATCATACGTTGGTGACAACAATTAGTCATTGTCGTCATGCGCAGAAGTGCAGAAACAAGAGTCGCGTTCGTGTATAAGTCAATAAATGTCATCTTAATTACGTTTACAATATTAAACACTTCGTTCACAGAAGACATGTGACCTTATCTGCGGAACGTAGCCACATCGATATGTATATAGAATATTTCTTAGTTGACGTCAGACATGAGTGCTTACCGCCAGAGTGTTGTATCAATCCGCACTTCAGGCGATAGTCACGCTCTGACGGTAATCACGAATGGAATGGAGGGCATATGACTTGCCAACAAATTAAAATACATTCTTAATTTGAAATCTTCTTAGATAAGTAAAATCACAGCTGAGAGTCAATATAGACGCAGTGATCACACTATGGACAGAACAAAACTAATCCAAATTCGGATTAGGGACAGATGATGAAAGGATTAGATAAACATTAAAACATAAATGCGAAATGTATTTGGAGGCTGAGCAAAATAATCGAATGGATAAAAAAAATACCCAAAATTAAATACTTACCCAAATGAAACGTTGTTTTAATGCTCTATAATGAGATGAGATGGCATAGCGTTGTGTTTGATTTCTCCATATAGAAATAAGATGAGATGGCATAGAGTTGTGTTTGATTACTCCATATAGAAATAAGATGAGATGGCATAGAGTTGTGTTTGATTACTCCATATAGAAATAAGATGAGATGGCATAGAGTTGTGTTTGATTACTCCATATAGAAATAAGATGAGATGGCATAGCGTTGTGTTTGATTACTCCATATAGAAATGAGATAAGATGGCATAGAATTGTGTTTGATTACTCCACATAGAAATGAGATGAGATGGCATAGAGTTGTGTTTGATTTCTTCATATAGAAATAAGATGAGATGGGATAGAGTTGTGTTTGATTACACTATATAGAAATAAGATGAGAAGGGATAGAGTTGTGTTTGATTTCTTCATATAGAAATAAGATGAGATGGCATAGAGTTGTGTTTGATTTCTCTGTATAGAAATGAGATAAGATGGGATAGAGTTGTGTTTGATTTCTTCATATAGAAATAAGATAAGATGGGATGGGATAGAGTTGTGTTTGATTACACTATATAGAAATAAGATGAGATGGCATAGAGTTGTGTTCGATTTCTCCATATAGAAATAAGATGAGAAGGGATAGAGTTGTGTTTGATTTCTTCATATAGAAATAAGATGAGATGGCATAGAGTTGTGTTTGATTTCTCTGTATAGAAATGAGATAAGATGGGATAGAGTTGTGTTTGATTTCTTCATATAGAAATAAGATGAGATGGGATAGAGTTGTGTTTGATTACTCCATACAGAAATAAGATGAGATGGGATAGAGTTGTGTTTGATTTCTCCATATAGAAATAAGATGAGATGGGATGGGATAGAGTTGTGTTTGATTTCTCCATATAGAAATGAGATGAGATGGTATAGAGTTGTGTTTAATTACTCCATATAGAAATAAGATGAGATGGCATAGAGTTGTGTTTGATTACACTATATAGAAATAAGATGAGATGGCATAGAGTTGTGTTTGATTTCTCCATATAGAAATGAGATAAAATGGCATACAGTTGTGTTCGATTTCTCCATACAGAAATGAGATAAGATGGGATAGAGTTGTGTTTGATTTCTCCATATAGAAATGAGATAAGATGGGATAGAGTTGTGTTTGATTTCTCCACATAGAAATGAGATAAGATGGCATAGAGTTGTGTTTGATTACACTATATAGAAATAAGATGAGATGGCATAGAGTTGTGTTTGATTACTCCATATAGAAATGAGATAAAATGGCATACAGTTGTGTTCGATTTCTCCATACAGAAATGAGATAAGATGGGATAGAGTTGTGTTTGATTTCTCCATATAGAAATGAGATAAGATGGGATAGAGTTGTGTTTGATTTCTCCACATAGAAATGAGATAAGATGGCATAGAGTTGTGTTTGATTTCTCCACATAGAAATGAGATAAGAAGGGATAGAGTTGTGTTTGATTACACTATATAGAAATAAGATGAGATGGCATAGAGTTGTGTTTGATTTCTCTGTATAGAAATGAGATAAGATGGCATAGAGTTGTGTTTGATTTCTCCACATAGAAATGAGATAAGATGGGATAGAGTTGTGTTTGATTACACTATATAGAAATAAGATGAGATGGCATAGAGTTGTGTTCGATTTCTCCATATAGAAATGAGATAAGATGGGATAGAGTTGTGTTTGATTTCTTCATATAGAAATAAGATGAGATGGGATAGAGTTGTGTTTGATTACACTATATAGAAATAAGATGAGAAGGGATAGAGTTGTGTTTGATTTCTTCATATAGAAATAAGATGAGATGGCATAGAGTTGTGTTTGATTTCTCTGTATAGAAATGAGATAAGATGGGATAGAGTTGTGTTTGATTACACTATATAGAAATAAGATGAGATGGCATAGAGTTGTGTTCGATTTCTCCATATAGAAATGAGATAAGATGGGATAGAGTTGTGTTTGATTTCTTCATATAGAAATAAGATGAGATGGGATAGAGTTGTGTTTGATTACACTATATAGAAATAAGATGAGAAGGGATAGAGTTGTGTTTGATTTCTTCATATAGAAATAAGATGAGATGGCATAGAGTTGTGTTTGATTTCTCTGTATAGAAATGAGATAAGATGGGATAGAGTTGTGTTTGATTTCTTCATATAGAAATAAGATAAGATGGGATGGGATAGAGTTGTGTTTGATTACACTATATAGAAATAAGATGAGATGGCATAGAGTTGTGTTCGATTTCTCCATATAGAAATAAGATGAGAAGGGATAGAGTTGTGTTTGATTTCTTCATATAGAAATAAGATGAGATGGCATAGAGTTGTGTTTGATTTCTCTGTATAGAAATGAGATAAGATGGGATAGAGTTGTGTTTGATTTCTTCATATAGAAATAAGATGAGATGGGATAGAGTTGTGTTTGATTACTCCATACAGAAATAAGATGAGATGGGATAGAGTTGTGTTTGATTTCTCCATATAGAAATAAGATGAGATGGGATGGGATAGAGTTGTGTTTGATTTCTCCATATAGAAATGAGATGAGATGGTATAGAGTTGTGTTTAATTACTCCATATAGAAATAAGATGAGATGGCATAGAGTTGTGTTTGATTACACTATATAGAAATAAGATGAGATGGCATAGAGTTGTGTTTGATTTCTCCACATAGAAATAAGATGAGATGGCATACAGTTGTGTTCGATTTCTCCATACAGAAATGAGATAAGATGGGATAGAGTTGTGTTTGATTTCTCCATATAGAAATGAGATAAGATGGGATAGAGTTGTGTTTGATTTCTCCACATAGAAATGAGATAAGATGGCATAGAGTTGTGTTTGATTACACTATATAGAAATAAGATGAGATGGCATAGAGTTGTGTTTGATTACACTATATAGAAATAAGATGAGATGGCATAGAGTTGTGTTTGATTTCTCCATATAGAAATGAGATAAAATGGCATACAGTTGTGTTCGATTTCTCCATACAGAAATGAGATAAGATGGGATAGAGTTGTGTTTGATTTCTCCATATAGAAATGAGATAAGATGGGATAGAGTTGTGTTCGATTTCTCCATACAGAAATGAGATAAGATGGGATAGAGTTGTGTTTGATTACACTATATAGAAATAAGATGAGATGGCATAGAGTTGTGTTTGATTACTCCATATAGAAATGAGATAAAATGGCATACAGTTGTGTTCGATTTCTCCATACAGAAATGAGATAAGATGGGATAGAGTTGTGTTTGATTTCTCCATATAGAAATGAGATAAGATGGGATAGAGTTGTGTTTGATTTCTCCACATAGAAATGAGATAAGATGGCATAGAGTTGTGTTTGATTTCTCCACATAGAAATGAGATAAGAAGGGATAGAGTTGTGTTTGATTACACTATATAGAAATAAGATGAGATGGCATAGAGTTGTGTTTGATTTCTCTGTATAGAAATGAGATAAGATGGCATAGAGTTGTGTTTGATTTCTCCACATAGAAATGAGATAAGATGGGATAGAGTTGTGTTTGATTACACTATATAGAAATAAGATGAGATGGCATAGAGTTGTGTTCGATTTCTCCATATAGAAATGAGATAAGATGGGATAGAGTTGTGTTTGATTTCTCTGTATAGAAATGAGATGAGATGGCATAGAGTTGTGTTTGATTTCTTCATATAGAAATAAGATGAGATGGCATAGAGTTGTGTTTGATTACTCCATATAGAAATGAGATAAGATGGCATACAGTTGTGTTCGATTTCTCCATACAGAAATGAGATAAGATGGGATAGAGTTGTGTTTGATTTCTCCATATAGAAATGAGATAAGATGGGATAGAGTTGTGTTTGATTTTTCCACATAGAAATGAGATAAGATGGCATAGAGTTGTGTTTGATTTCTCCACATAGAAATGAGATAAGATGGGATAGAGTTGTGTTTGATTACACTATATAGAAATAAGATGAGATGGCATAGAGTTGTGTTTGATTTCTCTGTATAGAAATGAGATAAGATGGCATAGAGTTGTGTTTGATTTCTCCACATAGAAATGAGATAAGATGGGATAGAGTTGTGTTTGATTACACTATATAGAAATGAGATAAGATGGGATAGAGTTGTGTTTGATTACTCCATATAGAAATGAGATAATATGGCATAGAGTTGTGTTCGATTTCTCCATACAGAAATGAGATAAGATGGGATAGAGTTGTGTTTGATTACACTATATAGAAATAAGATGAGATGGCATAGAGTTGTGTTTGATTACACTATATAGAAATAAGATGAGATGGGATAGAGTTGTGTTTGATTTCTCCATACAGAAATGAGATAAGATGGGATAGAGTTGTGTTTGATTTCTCCACATAGAAATGAGATGAGATGGCATACAGTTGTGTTTGATTACACTATATAGAAATGAGATAAGATGGGATACAGTTGTGTTCGATTTCTCCATACAGAAATGAGATAAGATGGGATAGAGTTGTGTTTGATTACACTATATAGAAATAAGATGAGATGGCATAGAGTTGTGTTTGATTTCTCTGTATAGAAATGAGATAAGATGGCATACACTTGTGTTCGATTTCTCCATACAGAAATGAGATAAGATGGGATAGAGTTGTGTTTGATTTCTCCACATAGAAATGAGATGAGATGGCATACAGTTGTGTTTGATTACACTATATAGAAATGAGATAAGATGGGATACAGTTGTGTTCGATTTCTCCATACAGAAATGAGATAAGATGGGATAGAGTTGTGTTTGATTACACGATATAGAAATGAGATAAGATGGCATACACTTGTGTTCGATTTCTCCATACAGAAATGAGATAAGATGGGATAGAGTTGCGTTTGATTTCTCCACATAGAAATGAGATGAGATGGCATACAGTTGTGTTTGATTACACTATATAGAAATGAGATAAGATGGGATACAGTTGTGTTTGATTTCTCCATACAGAAATGAGATAAGATGGGATAGAGTTGTGTTTGATTACACTATATAGAAATAAGATGAGATGGCATAGAGTTGTGTTTGATTTCTCTGTATAGAAATGAGATAAGATGGCATACACTTGTGTTCGATTTCTCCATACAGAAATGAGATAAGATGGGATAGAGTTGTGTTTGATTTCTCCACATAGAAATGAGATGAGATGGCATACAGTTGTGTTTGATTACACTATATAGAAATGAGATAAGATGGGATACAGTTGTGTTCGATTTCTCCATACAGAAATGAGATAAGATGGGATAGAGTTGTGTTCGATTTCTTCATATAGAAATAAGATAAGATGGGATAGAGTTGTGTTCGATTTCTCCATACAGAAATGAGATAAGATGGGATAGAGTTGTGTTTGATTACACTATATAGAAATAAGATGAGATGGCATAGAGTTGTGTTTGATTTCTCTGTATAGAAATGAGATAAGATGGCATACACTTGTGTTCGATTTCTCCATACAGAAATGAGATAAGATGGGATAGAGTTGTGTTTGATTTCTCCACATAGAAATGAGATGAGATGGCATACAGTTGTGTTTGATTACACTATATAGAAATGAGATAAGATGGGATACAGTTGTGTTCGATTTCTCCATACAGAAATGAGATAAGATGGGATAGAGTTGTGTTTGATTACACTATATAGAAATAAGATGAGATGGCATAGAGTTGTGTTTGATTTCTCTGTATAGAAATAAGATGAGATGGCATAGAGTTGTGTTTGATTTCTCTGTATAGAAATGAGATGAGATGGCATAGAGTTGTGTTTGATTTCTTCATATAGAAATAAGATGAGATGGCATAGAGTTGTGTTTGATTACACTATATAGAAATAAGATGAGATGGCATAGAGTTGTGTTTGATTTCTCTGTATAGAAATAAGATGAGATGGCATAGAGTTGTGTTTGATTTCTCTGTATAGAAATGAGATGAGATGGCATAGAGTTGTGTTTGATTTCTTCATATAGAAATAAGATGAGATGGCATAGAGTTGTGTTTGATTACACTATATAGAAATAAGATGAGATGGCATAGAGTTGTGTTTGATTTCTCTGTATAGAAATAAGATGAGATGGCATAGAGTTGTGTTCGATTTCTCCATATAGAAATGAGATGAGATGGCATACAGTTGTGTTTGATTACACTATATAGAAATAAGATGAGATGGCATACAGTTGTGTTCGATTTCTCCATATAGAAATGAGATAAGATGGGATAGAGTTGTGTTTGATTTCTCCACATAGAAATGAGATGAGATGCCATAAACTTGTGTTCGATTTCTCTGTATAGAAATGAGATGAGATGGCATACAGTTGTGTTTGATTACACTATATAGAAATAAGATGAGATGGCATACAGTTGTGTTCGATTTCTCCATACAGAAATGAGATAAGATGGGATAGAGTTGTGTTTGATTTCTCCACATAGAAATGAGATGAGATGCCATAAACTTGTGTTCGATTTCTCTGTATAGAAATGAGATGAGATGGCATACAGTTGTGTTTGATTACACTATATAGAAATAAGATGAGATGGCATACAGTTGTGTTCGATTTCTCCACATAGAAATAAGATGAGATGGCATACAGTTGTGTTCGATTTCTCCATACAGAAATGAGATAAGATGGGATAGAGTTGTGTTTGATTTCTCCACATAGAAATGAGATGAGATGCCATAAACTTGTGTTCGATTTCTCTGTATAGAAATGAGATGAGATGGCATACAGTTGTGTTTGATTACACTATATAGAAATAAGATGAGATGGCATACAGTTGTGTTCGATTTCTCCATACAGAAATGAGATAAGATGGGATAGAGTTGTGTTTGATTTCTCCACATAGAAATGAGATGAGATGCCATAAACTTGTGTTCGATTTCTCTGTATAGAAATGAGATGAGATGGCATAGAGTTGTGTTTGATTACACTATATAGAAATAAGATGAGATGGCATAGAGTTGTGTTTGATTTCTCTGTATAGAAATGAGATAAGATGGGATAGAGTTGTGTTCGATTTCTCCATACAGAAATGAGATAAGATGGGATAGAGTTGTGTTTGATTACACTATATAGAAATAAGATGAGATAGATGGCATAAACTTGTGTTCGATTTCTCCATATAGAAATGAGATAAGATGGCATACAGTTGTGTTTGATTTCTCCATATAGAAATGAGATAAGATGGCATAGAGTTGTGTTTGATTACTCCATATAGAAATAAGATGAGATGGCATAGAGTTGTGTTTGATTACTCAATATAGAAATAAGATGAGATGGCATAGAGTTGTGTTTGATTTCTCCATATAGAAATGAGATAAGATGGCATACAGTTGTGTTTGATTTCTCCATATAGAAATGAGATAAGATGGCATAGAGTTGTGTTCGATTTCTCCATATAGAAATAAGATGAGATGGCATAAACTTGTGTTCGATTTCTCCATATAGAAATGAGATAAGATGGCATAGAGTTGTGTTTGATTACTCCATATAGAAATAAGATGAGATGGCATAGAGTTGTGTTTGATTACTCAATATAGAAATAAGATGAGATGGCATAGAGTTGTGTTCGATTTCTCCACATAGAAATGAGATAAAATGGGATGATTGTGAGTATCTACTTATGTCCTATGGTGATATTACGAATGTTATTGAAAATTCAAATTTGAACGTAATAGGCATACAATCGCCCTCATATATGATCGGTGTCTTTTTGAACTGCAGATACAATAACCGCTATAGACTACAACGCAGGAAATATTATTTTTTTAATTGAAGATAATGAGCTCAAGTATTCATAAATAAGGTAGTAATTCTTTTGTAAAGTTCAGGTGTGACGAGCGGTACAAACACTTATTGTTTTTATATATGTGTACTGGGCATTGAAGAATTGTCGGGAAATGACTTACGACGTACATTGTTCTGATGTAATCACTGTGCATGCTATCTGAATATCAGTATCCTGGGAAAATTATTGATCATACTATTCATATTGATATTATCTATTGAAATAATGATTCCTTTCATGCACGAATGAATGAATGAATGAATGAATGAATGAATGAATGAATGAATGAATGAATGAATGACATATATTAATGTTTGATAAAAGTACACAGTCTGCCAACATTTAGTGCAAAAAATAATATTAGGTCTAACAGTCAAATTGATGCCAAGAGTAGAAATCTCTGCCGACAAAATGCTTTGCAACTAGTATAAGGATAGCCGATTTAGTGTAGTGTAATCTTCATACTTTATATATTATGATTACTATGTTAATATATTGTATACTTGCTGTTATGATGAAAGTATATCATCAGATATAAGCATCTTTCTCAGTGACATTGTGCGAGAAATTCAAATTTGCTGACTGATTTGTTTTGATGAAAAATGATGCAGAATTTCCACAGAAATTGATTAAAAACTAACCCTGTCATTAATCATGATTACACGTTGAGATACAACGATCATGTGTTTTTCGTTAATAAAACTAAATTTAATGATTTCCGAATGATCGCAGATAATCAATAACAAAATGGACTGGAAATTAAGGAGGCAGCTGAGTCTACCCATCTGCTGTGTATCCTGACATTGACTTGATCGGCTTTTTGTACCAGACTGCGTAGATTTATCAGCATCAATTTCCCATGTGTGTACACTAATATTAAAATATTCCCAAACCTCTCCAGCCTCCCGTTGTACCAGGTCATGTATTGCATATGCACTTATGTTTTTTTAGAGTGATTGTCTTCCGAAAATTATTAGTCAAATGATTTCCGTAGAACGATTTTATCCTAACATTCAACAAGTTTCCAGGTAGATATCATTAGCAAAAATATGGGGGCATTGGTGTAATATATTTGATGTAGACCATGGGTTTGTAACATGAACATAAGAACAGGCAAATTACAAACATATTCGCAAACACACGAGATTCGATATCACCACGACCAGCTCGCAGTCACTGTATCGACCAGGATATCAAATGATATATGGCGAATGTCTCATATGGAGTATAGTAAGCTCAATAATAAAGAAATTCTTGACATCGCCTGAATATACGCCTAAAGTTCCATTTATTTTCTGATCTGTCTCATGTAGGTCAGTTGTTGTGTCTTAATTGGACATGATGTTATTCTTAGATTTATACAAATTAAATTTAATTTGGTGATTATCAGTATCTTTTCTATCATAGTCAATTTCAAGGTCACAACGCTTGTTGTGCCTGATGACATACTGAGCAGATGCAACATTTGAATTCTAAAATCAGAGGACACTTACATGGCTTTACGGAGATGATAATTATCGGAAGAGAGAGAGTGTACATACAGCAAAAGACAAGACACGCCTTAGGCAGATATTCTTTATTCATCTATTAAAGAAAATAAGCAATTATGGGCAATGCGACCGTCCCAACACGTAGAATCATTTGATCATGTTACATCAACTCAATCGCACTTGGGTGACTGATGAACAAATATGACGGAACGCAAGAGCTCAGTTACCATGGTGACGACGGCGTATTTAAAAATTAGAAAAATATACTAAGTTCAACAGTACAGATGGCACGTAGTAGATGGTGGTCAGTAGACCAGTTAAACTAAAACGCGTGTTTAGAATCTGGATGAGAATTCATCTTATTCTTTAATTTTGGTCTCACTCATTGGTTTAACTATACATTTCCTGTGATTGCTTTGAGATCGGTCCACTTTATAGAGAATGCACAATTTTATTAGATTATTCAGAAGAAGCAATCATGCTGTTTGCTCAATCATTTCGCTGTGTTTGACAAACTCAGCATACGCCACAACCATGGCCGTTTATAATGGCAGATTTGCCTAAGTGTAGTCTATTTATTTAAATGTTAGCCTAGGTGGAAAACGGGTTCAGCCTTGTATTTCGTGTTATAGCTGACTTTAGTTAGACATTACGTAAATGGAAATTTTGTTTGCTTTACTTTTGATATTAAATGTATTTACAGATTATTCTTATTTTAGCAACAACGCTGACCAATTTACTGATTTGGTTTATGATTTGATTTTGCTATTTGGTTTTTAAATGCATGTAAATACTAGAAATAATGGTTTACAATTGTGTTCGTTGGAAAGTGTAAAAATCATAAAGGATCTACAAACAAAATAGATCATCTGCTCTACACTTAATTAATATAATAATAGAATCAATTTAAAGTTTATGACATTTGTTTATAGAAAGTTTCGTCTTGAGTGCTCATTCGACACAAGTACAAGATTGTCGTACGTTAGCCAATTCCATAACAACTGGCATCGACGCATGATAGCGTAGTGATACTTTTCTCCAATTTAGGGAGCTCGGTCACTCAGTAGTTGTCTATGCAAATTTAGCTTGGAAAGTGTCTGCCGGAACAAGTTATTTTCATGATTTACACAAGAACTGTAACTTTATTCATTTTCAATGGACATGATTAGACGTGTTCAAAGCGTTATACTAAAGAAGAGCAAAATACAATGCATGTAGTTCGTCTGAATGTTCAATGTCACACCTTGCAATATCGGATTTTTTGATACTCAAATCAGTCCGGAATATACGTTTCCAATCAAATTATGGGATCAGTATACTCGGGTAGTTTAATGGCGTTTTGATGTATTTGTATTCCGAACATGTCTTTGGCATCTGCAGTTACAGCTTACACAACAGTTATTGAACAGTAGGGCTGTTAAGTAAGGTGAGCGCAAACGACAGACAGCAACTGAAAGTGGGGGCAACAAATCTTCAATGTTATCAAGCCCATCTCGTTTACACAATGAATCTCCCGTTTACAATAATTGAACGACACGGTATCGCTCAATTAAGTGCAGAGTACATTAGTATTTGTGTGAATGAGAACAAATTGATCTGTTAGACCAATGAACGCGAGCGTTACATCTAACGTTCGTTCTACTTACCTAGTGAGTTCAATTGTCACGTAGAGAAAACTGAACGACTATTATACGTTACAGCGTGGTCAGGACATTACACATTGATTAATAACTAAAGCATGACGTAATTTACACTGATGAATCTAACTTGCCATTTCCTCTCGATGTCGTCGCGGCAGTGTACACACCCATCACACCCTTTTGATGTTTCCTGCAATCACACGTGTTCACAATTACAGAGCGATGAGTGAAGGTTTGCTTCATCAGCGCTGTACGCTAGGTACTCTCACTCTTGCTCCATGCTATAATTATCGTTAGCGGGGTTGCTTTAACTATTGAACACATGTGTGCATGTTTACTTATAATTTCTCAAACCCTTCAAACTGGGAATGTGTCGAAGCTATAATAATTCGAGTGGCTGTGTTAATGAAAGACAACTTTGCTGTGTATGACTACGGCTGGGAGACCCAGTACTGGACACAGACATGTAAATACGTGCTTGTCCTTGGTGTTTATTTGCTTTCAAAGTGGCCACCACCTGTATAACACGTATGTTTGATCAAGCATTCAATATTTGACATTCTATTGACGACGAGTGTAATTCATAAATGATGCAACGCGCGGTGTCCATTTCTGGCTCAATCATTTCATAACACTGAGAGAGTATGTATATTAATTATGTAATGTAATAACTTACATATAAATGATGTCTCGTTTTATATAGATGGACAGATAGATGGATACATTTGTAATGATTTTGTACATAATTCTCTACTCAAATTAAAGAGCTAATTTCACCTGTTTTTGAAGGAATGTATTAACTAGTTTTCGATTTGAGCTGTCTATTATACGTGTTACAGTTTCCCCGTAACATATCATCACATGATCAATTACCGCCTGTCAATCATAGACAAACTCCTTTGATACAAAATATTTCTAGAGATGTGTTAATTCACCATTAATACAGTTTAGAGTTCATGTGTAGTAGCTAGATTTATATTTTCCTTCTTCTTCCATTATTTAGTAAAACTTCTTATTATACGAAATAAATAAATAAATAAATAAATAAATAAATAAATAAATAAATAAATAAATAAATAAATAAATAAATAAATAAATAAACAAACAAACAAACAAACAAACAAACAAACAAATAAATAAATAAATAAATGGGGTTCTATTATAGTCAATTAGATAAGGTTAACCGCCATGTGGTATGCATTGCCTGTACTTTTTATGTAACAGGAACCATGGATGTTATGTTGCAGAGAAGTTCAAAAATAGTAACATACACTTGCAATTGACCAACAAAAAAGACAATCACGTGGATTGATATAAACAGTAGAATATTAAATAAAAACTATATATAATATATTCAATGTTTTACTAAATATAAGGACTGCATAATATTTTATAATGTATTAATAATTAACCATTCATAATGTTGATGATGTCACAGTCAATAGGGTGCACGTCGTATATAATCTCAATAATCGAAAGTCAGATTGACAAACTCGGCTGATACTTCTGATACCATATGTGTCTCGTTTTCGCAGATTAACACTTCACCAGTTGTTTTGACGAGAAGCTTAGATCCACGGACTGGACACTTCCGTTTAGGTTCTCGCGAGACAGTTGATACATGTTTGAAAAGCTTCTTATTTCGTCCACGTCTCACGTAAAGGTGTCGTGATTTCCCTGGCGTGATCAGGTTATTGCCGTATAACCACCTATAAACCAGTGATATACATGTACTGTAATTTCAGAAATAGGTGCAGGGAGTGTTCAGCTGTTTGAGAAAATAGTGACGTTAGTTTCCGCTCTAATAAAACTCAGGCACTCCTTCGAAAACAGTTTTCATTCACTGCAGAAAAAGTCGTATGAAAGAACTGTAAATATTAGGAAAGGAATCAGTCATTACAAAGACCGGGACAAGGAATACGGTGAAATAATAAAATACGATTGAAAACACAAAAAATTAAGGTTCTTAATTCAAAAAAAAAATATTTCGCGGAGGTTTTATCTTTCAGACATCGCAATAGCCAGTCACACAGAATATATTTTTAAATAATGAGGATACTTGTCATTTTTAATACAAAATAACATTTAATATATAAATGAATACTGCCAGGTCTCAGTGTACCGTGGAAATTGGATTATGAATATATGAATATTTCTTAATTAATCAGTAATCAATATACTGTGAGAAAATGTAATTTGCATTGGGGAACTTAAAAAACATACAAGCGTGGACTTTTGCACAGCCAACTTGAAACAGTTTGGTAAGTCAGTGTGACGTGTGGTAAGACGGTCAAATATCCGAACGACTGCAGTCAACTCGTGCGGCATGCCTTTACGTCGCCCACTTCAAAAGGTTTTGTGACGTATGAACTGTAATTCTTGAAACGATCAAGCCAGCTAACTTGATATGTACAATTTAAAAATAAGTATCAATGTCGTGTATGACACGTTGGCGGCGATTGTAATTAGTCACGTGATTTTGGCTGTCGTGTCAAGCACTTCCCATACGCAAGGAATCGGTTGAAATCTGGACGTACACGGAGTGACGTATGGTTGTTAGTGAACACATTATTTATTAATATATTAATTTTAATATGACGTCAACGTGATGGTACACATGTCAACTTTACATGCATTAATGTGCATTGTTACGTAGGCTTGGTATGTTGTCATTGGCTGAGCTGAACTTCCAGACTGTAACTCTAATATGATGAAAATACGGTAACCATAGTGACTACATGTAAAGCCAAACCCACAAAGTTCACTTGGTTTTAAGTAAATAACAATATTTGACAATTTGCTGTTAAAATGAGCTATTATTTGATGACGCATGCTTTAATTTTTTGGAAAATGAAATAACCAATTTCCGACTAACTATCCACAACTCATGGCTAATTTACTTTCTGGTTTGACGCACGACGAATTCTGTCATTTGAAATCAGCCATGACTGTACACGCATGCGTGGTTATAACACTTTTACCGAATTAGTTTAATTGCAAATACTGGCCACGAAAACAAATCTTCTTGTTAAACTTTATTTTTGTTAAATGAACTTTTTTATATGCACCATATGACATAAAAACACATCTGTCTTCAGTGATTTTTTTTTCTTCTCATTTCACTGAATGCGACTTTATTTTCTTGATTTTTAATTTGTTAAACTTAACCCTCCGATTTTCACGAGACACTCTTAGACACAACCCTCCATATTTGACTAGACCAGTTAGGCTCAGACTCAACCATCCACTTTTCTGTCATGTACGCACTCGGCCAGCGATTTTGCACAATGGGAATAACGTAGCAATTTTGTTTTGTTTATTACCCCCTTTGTGTAACAGTTACTTTGATTGAGTGGCAGACATGACTCGCCCACAAGTTTCGGAATTAAAACGAGAGTTTTTGACCACTGGAAACTGTCAACATAGTGATGTGATGTTTCAACAATAAAAGTCTTGTTGTATTGTGCTATGAACCTTGGTCTAGTATTCTTTAGTGTTCCAACCCAGGATCCTCAATTTCTTTTCTAGATGCAACCCTCCAATTTTCACTAGAAATACTCTTCTACTAGATGCGATCCTCAACTTTTCAGTAGACACATGCCCCTGCCAGACATTATTGCTACTTCAACAACTTCTGTCTCATTTATTTGTGTCACTCTTTTTGTGTTTGCCTTCCTGTTTTGTTAATTGTTTTTTTAAAAGAACCTTCCCTTGAATATATCCTCTTCTTGTTGAACGCATCACATTTTTCTGTTAAAACACTTTATTTATTCAAGGTATTTAGCTGAACGAATCGTGCATTTTGCCACAGTCCCTTTAGATAGGATAGAGGGACTGTGATTTTGCTAAAACATGTGAATGCATTTATCTTTTTGTTGAACACATACCAATTTTTGTTGACACACATTTCGTCTCTTTTTATTCAATGCATAAGTTTTTGTTGTTCTATTTGTCAGTTGTTAACCTCTGTTAATTAGCATATCTCTCTAAATGGTGAACAGAGCAGAATTTCTGCTCAATCCGTCCACACTCCGTGGAGAAAGAAGCTTCGTCACATAATCCCTGAGCAGTTAATGAGAATAACTCGTAAACTAGTGCATTGCAATTTCCAATAGACATGTGTGCACAATATAAAAGCTAACAAAACACAGAAAGTTGAAAACGTCGAAATGTCAGATGCGTGTCAGTGCATAGTAAGCACCATTCAATAAAAATTCACTATATAAATATTCTGCGCACTTTTATCTCGGAGTTTTTCCTCTCATGTAACATTTCTATTTTCCCAATAGACGTTTTTTTTACTCTCTCTATGCAACTGCTACTCCAAAGATATTATTACATTTTCTACTCATTTGCTAAAAATGCTCTATGACGTCATATCTGTAAACACTGGTGTGAATTTGTATCTATAGGTTAGTGCCGTGACTGACAAATGTAATCATTTTTGCCACGCTGTGACATTGTCAATAATTATGTTTAAACGAATTTGAATCCTGGTAGCTGAAATACTATTAAAAAGGAATGCTAAGCCTCAAGGTAACATGATTTGTGTGATAAAATTATTTTTTTCCACGACGAGTGGGCGCGATGTTCGCACTACTCGCGTAGTACACAATTACGATATCGATGGGGTTGGGGTTGGGAAGTCGTAACACCGAGTCGTAGTTGACACGTAATTGTCAGCCTTACGCCATGCAGTCTGTGAGTACGTGTCGTGCATAATCTAATCTAATCTAACTAAACATAACGAATTAACCAAGTGGTCCAGAGTTACGGTATAAGTGTGAAAACATAACCCTACAACCGCAAGTATAATAAATAAATAAATAAATAAATAAATAAATAAATAAATAAATAAATAAATAAATAAATAAATAAATAAATAAATAATAAATAAATAAATAAATAAATAAATAAATAAATAAATAAATAAATAAATAAATAAATAAATAAATAAATAAATAAATAAATAAATAAATAAATACGTTCTTTGACTAAGTATAAGACCAATATAGTTACATTTTTTGTAACGTTAGACCCATACCTACCTTAAGGCGCTACTTTCATGACAGAGAAGACGAATAGTTGAATTTGATCGTCTTATTTACGCATCGTTTCACCAATAGTGTCGGTGTCTGTTTTCAAGGAGACGAGGCATATACATATATTCAAAGATGTGGATTCTTGCCAACAGTGTTGCTGATACCTGTATATAAACGACATGCGCTATTATCTCAACCGAGAGGTTTTAGATAAAACATTCCCACTATAATCTCATTTCTTTTTGGTTTACCCATGAGTGTATTTTACCAGAAAAAGAATTACGGTAATATGCTTGGCTTGAGTAATTGTGACGTATTCAGTCCCAATTATTCACAAGTCTATTCTGCATGGCCGAGATTCACGGTGTTTCTGTGAGGTACTTTATTTAGCTGGAATTAATTTTCGCTGAAAAGACTTTTTGGGTGTTTTGTATGGATTTTATTTTGACTGATTTTTGACGAGCTGAATGTAAAATATAAGAAAAATAAACGTATATTCGCTGGATTTTATTCTCACTGAATCATTCCTTTAGCGAAAATAGGTAAAATTTATTCTAAGCGAAAATAATGTATTTTACAGTATATTTATTTGTTTGTTAATTATTTATTAACTATATTTGTTTATTGAATTGTTTAATATTTATTAGTTGATTGTATTTAATTATAAAATTTGTCCGCTGGCTTACAAAAACGAACGCGGGGGAAGTAGAACATTTCAAAACCCAATTTGTTTTTTTATATCACGTGCGCGTCACCTGGCAAACGTAGTTACGTAATGTACGCGGCACCGCGCGGCATGCAATGTTGATTTGTCACTCAAGTTCTATACACGGCAAATGTGAGCGTGGGTACACAGTTATAGGGCGTTGCGTGGCATTATAGTGTATACCACTCATTTCACTCGCTCACTACACTCCATGCTTTATTGTCAAACGTATCATTGGGGCGTAACTAACGGAGCGAGACTAATTCGCCCCGCAGGACGAACAGGTTGCCGGGGAATGACGTCACTGCAACAATCTTGGATCAACATCGATTGGCTCCCCAACTAGGAATAAAGTAGCAAGCGACGTGGGGGCAATTAAGGGTGCATTGGAAAACAAATAAAGGGTAAAAAGATTGATACCGAGTTCTATGCAGGGGAAATTAAAAGCAGAACATTGATAAAGCAAATCCTGCAAATTCAGTCACGGTTTACGTCAGGAGAAGCGGTGGGTCTAAATCGAATTGGTAATATAGTTTGCCCTTAACAGAGGATATATTCTAACTCGATATTGTCATTTTTAAGGGTATTTTACTGTAATGTAATAAGTGTAATTGCATACAAAATGATCGTTTCGGCATGACGCTGTCGTCATCTGACTTAGAATGTTAAATGTTATCTACAATAATTTATCTAATTGAGAACTGAATGACTAGGTTTTATTTCCGACGCAGCAGTTCAGTTGAAAGCTGCGTTATTAAGATTGCTGTCCTGCTGTTCTATGTATTATAACGAGTTTTCACTTTCTCTACTCTTCGAACAGTTATAACAGTCAGCGGTTGCAGCCATCCTCGCCACCAGCTGTGCTTTACAGATTAGCCAGGTTAGCACGCGATGGCAAGGTGTTTGATGTGTGTTCTTCTCGTGGCTCTGACACTACTGCCTCTTTTTCTCCCACCACACTGCCATGCATACCCGCTAAGTTTAGCTAAATTTCTTCAGCGACATCGAAGGACACTACACCACCTATCCCAAATAAGACGACGGGACAGTTGGGATGACGGTTTCAGTAACTTCGAACCACCGATCGCACCGCAATCAGCCCAACTGGCTCCATTTCAGAGCAAAGATTCAGACTTTGACCCATTTATAGACAGTGACGGGCCGTTTGACGACGGTTTCGGCGATGTATTCGATCCAGCCGACGATGGTTGGGGAGATTTTGTTGACACTGGAGGCTTTGGTGACTTTGACGATGGAGATATAGACACTGATTTTGGGGGATTTGCCGACGAAGGCTTTGGACGATTTTTGGAGACGCCGGGTGACGACGGATTTGGCAGTTTTGTAGATTTACCACCCATATCAAGCCAAACGTTTTCTGAAAAAAACGAAAAGGAAGGACAACATAACAGCTTTGTACCCAGTCCTAGTCACGTAAAGGGGTTTAATAGCGTCCTGCCCAGTCGAAGAAAAGGTGATTCCAAACACAAAGATTGGTCTAAACATAGCCAGGCTTACAGAGGACTACATATACTAGAAAAGGTGGGTATTGATATATTTGATTCTACAGAAAGCAGATCTAGGTAAACAATTTCGCATTATTTATGTTCTTTAGAACTGATCCACAGTCGCGCACGTTAAAGTTGCAACGGTATACTGACTGATTGTCTGTATAATGTCTGTAGTTATTTGGCCGTAGCTAGAAAACAAACGCATGTAAAGATAAACCGAGACGCAATCGCCCAGCTTAAAGCATTACAAACGTTCCCACTCAGTGTACAATTTGTTCGCGTGACTGGTGTTGAAATAACGATATCTTCAATAGCCGGACTAGCAAAAAGGCACAATTACTTAATTGGCCACCAGGTAATCCTTTAGACGAACATTAGTATGACTTATGCACAAGCGTGTTCGCTTATATCTATAATTTTAGATGATGTATATGTTTTTATAATTGCATACTTTCAACTTTCAACAAAAATGTCTGAATCGCAGGTCAACTTTTAACACGTTTTACCCCTGTTCTACTTTAATGCCGAATCCAGTGAATAATTGCGTCACCTGTAAGTCCCCTCAAAGTTGAAATTGGAACTGTTTTTAAATCATGTTTCCGGCCACATATTAAACTTCCGTATTATTAGTATTTTCATTCCTCTTCTTGTTTGTTAGTTGGCGAAACTAAATTGCCTCGCGAGAACACAGATAATCTGTAAAGTTGAATGTCATATACATGTATAACCGGACATTCCGCCGAGATATCAATACAGGAATACCCACATGAAAAACAAGTAACTTTATTTTGCTTAGTAAACTCTACTACGTGTATAACACGTCGGCCCATAGGAATAGAACACAAGTACAATAATGATACCATGAGAAAGCTGCGACGTGGTAAAGAACAAATATCATAAGTTAAATTTGTTAACTTCGACAGCAACCGAGAAAAAGAAACACATATACACATATTCTGCTCATATAGTAATTTTAACATCAAAGATTTTGCGAAAACAAGCACTATGATATTGATAGGCAAACAGTATATTTAGTTTTGTTTCAATAACCACACATTCATTGTACATTTCCAGAAATACTAAACATAATTTAGTAATGTATGCATTGATCAGAATTGATTGAATTCATTTGTTATTATCATTAATTTGCTTCAAATACTAACCCACACTCGACTTCCTTCAAAACCGTTATTTTAAATTTAATGAACTAGAATATAAGGTGAATTAACATTGTGGAAATGTGTCCCAGTGAATAACATGATACGATGACATTTTCCATTCTTCTGCGACAAGCTACTTTACAAGTATTATAAATTCAGCGACACTCACTCGACGCATACGAAACATCTCTTCAGTGTAAACTCATATTTCACGAAATGGAAATTCTGTGACTGCCGTCAGATTGAATTTCTACATTTATCAAACGTCGTATAAGCATGTTTATCTTATTATCTTGAGCGATGCGTACGTGATCATTGTACCTAGCAACAATCATATCGAGGGGTTGGTTTCTACCATTAATAAACTGAATTCCGATCGCTGTATAATCGTACCACTTGTAATGCTGACTTTCACAGACTCAATAAAGATCATTTCTTTAGTTTGCTCTCGTGGATGAAATAAACATGCTCTCTAGAATGACACAATCTATAAAGCAAATCGTTAAAAAACGTCTCGAGATTTGACTGTATTGAAATGCAATCACAAATTCAATGAGAGCTGCAGAAGTGAATGCCCAAAATACGCATGTAATTCACTAATCTAAAAACCTCTTGTTGTGACTATTATCTCGGAAATGACGTCAAAGGAGCAACGCGCCAGAACCAATCGATGTAATTACCAGGTGTCGACTGAAAACGTGGAGCGCTTCATCATGGAAAAGATAGTGCGATTTTAGCTAAACCTTGTATTAAACATTCCTGGTTTCCATTCGATCTGTGCTTCTAAATAACATATATCTGAAGCTCTACATGTACACTGTCATGATGCCTGAACACTGGGCCACGCTGCCTACTGCCTTGCTCCCTGGGCTTATCCCAACATCACAGGCAAGAACGCTAACATCGCAATGCAACATAGCCCACATGTAATACACATTGAACAACCGATGTTTTATAGTTCTGTGTACGAGTGAGATAAGACGAACATTTGGGATCATCATTTTGCTATCTCGTTTGTTTATGGATGACAATGATTAAGATCTCGCTTGAATTATGCGTGACGCGTATGAACACAACGAACGGTTTGAGATTCCGATTTCAGTATTGGTATGAAAGAAACATACACCAACATCGAGTATGTATGTACTACTAGTATTTAGTCAACAAATTCTTTTTCACCAAAAACATTGTTTTTTTCTGGTTTCATCCAAAATATTGTAAAAATAAATACTACAAAAACTAATAGAAAACTAGAAAGCACTATGTGAACACAAATCTCCGTCACAGCTGTTAAATACTGTGCTAATACTGATTAATTACCTAATTACCTAACGTCTACTGCTGAAAAAAACCCACAATTATCATCATGGCGTAAGCTTTTAATTTCTTTTTGAAAAGAAAGGCCAAACTGACAGACAAAACGAAAAAAACGCCGGCAAAAACATAACCTTCCTTCGCGTCACCACATCTATGTGTAAAACCTAAGCATGGAGCTAACTTCTTATCTCCAGGATTTGAGAAACAGAAACAAACGAATTGTGTTCCCCCTTAAATAGTTTCGTGCGTGTATGTCCCAGACTTACCCCCTGATGGATTACCCATCACTAACACCAACACCAGCAAACCAATCAGGAAAGACTTTTACCTTCACCATGGATACGCTCTCACAAAACATTGTTCATACTTGAGCAAAACTACTGAAGAAATGACGTCAATAAACACGTCAACGGATGTAATACTTTAACCGCATGTTGATAATCACGTGCGATACTTTTAGTATAGTTATGATACTCCGCCTACTGAAAATACAAAAAAACAAATGTCTATGCGCGGGGCAATGTCCAGTGAAAATCGTCACTGTGGCATTCAACTCGTGAATATCAAAATACGACGTCATGTGGTAATCTGGTAATTGTATTGCGAGATCGGAGCCTATCACAGATTAATTTGCCAAGATAGAAATATATCAATATATTAATTCAAACAAAGTCCCCTCCCCACCATCTTTCTGACAATGAATATTATTATCGGATCGTCGTTTGGGTTTACGAATTGCTACACGTAATCAATTCACCGTGCCTACTTACACTCACGTAGGCAATACGCCTACTCAAATCACGTGATCTAGAATTAGTGACAAACTCAGCCATGTTGAGAGTTCTGTGAAAACACAAACATCTGCTGCCGCGAAGTGATTTCTCCCATGACACTAGCCTGTGAAACTCTCGCTGTGGATCAAACTGTCACGTGACATAGTCCCTTCTCTTGACACAATTTCATCACTTTCACGTGGTATATTCTCGCGACACTCTTTGTGAATTGAACTCTCACGTGAACTTCACTATGTGAACTCTTTCTTGACACATTCTCATGTCACTCTGTGAATTTAACTGTCACGTGGCACGTTTCTGTATTTTTTCTGTGTGAATTGAACTCTCCCGTGACATATGCCCGTGACACTTTGTGAATTGAACTGTCACGTGACACATTTTCGTGACACTTTGTGTGTGAATTAAGCTATCACGTTACATATTCCCGTAACTCTGTCAATGGCACAGGCACACGTTTACACTGACCTAATGGTAACCCATGCGTGTCTCAGTCGATTTAAATGAATGTGGAAATAACCACACTGTAACTATAAACTATTCCTTACATAATCATATGTGATATTCAAGGAAAGTCTGATTACAGCTGATAATATGATATCCAGATTGTGATTGATATCCCAGTATCACGATAATTAGAATGTAGCATCTGTTATCGAGATATTTAGAATATAATACCATTCATTATATTTTGAAACTAGCCCATATCAAGAAGTTGTGACTGTAGACTCTGTCGTGACATAAATATATATAAACCGCCAGTCCGGTATTTAAATTGCTGCAGCTAACGCGGTATTTAAATTGCTGCAGCTAACGCGGTATTTAAATTGCTGCAGCTAACGCGGTATTTAAATTGCTGCACCTAACGCGGTATTTAAATTGCTGCACCTAACGCGGTATATAAATTGCTGCACCTAACACGGTATTTAAATTGCTGCACCTAACACGGTAATTAAATTGCTGCACCTAACACGGTATTTAAATTGCTGCACCTAACACGGTATTTAAATTGCTGCACCTAACACGGTATTTAAATTGCTGCACCTAACGCGGTATTTAAATTGCTACACCTAACGCGGTATTTAAATTGCTGCATCTAACGCGGTATTTAAATTGCTGCACCTAACGCGGTATTTAAATTGCTGCATCTAACACGGTATTTAAATTGCTGCACCTAACGCGGTATTTAAATTGCTGCACCTAACGCGGTATTTAAATTGCTGCACCTAACGCGGTATTTAAATTGCTGCATCTAACGCGGCATTTAAATTGCTGCACCTAACGCGGTATTTAAATTGCTGCACCTAACGCGGTATTTAAATTGCTGCATCTAACGCGGCATTTAAATTGCTGCACCTAACACGGTATTTAAATTGCTGCACCTAACGCGGTATTTAAATTGCTGCACCTAACGCGGTATTTAAATTGCTGCATCTAACACGGCATTTAAATTGCTGCACCTAACACGGTATTTAAATTGCTGCACCTAACACGGCATTTAAATTGCTGCACCTAACGCGGTATTTAAATTGCTGCATCTAACGCGGTATTTAAATTGCTGCACCTAACGCGGTATTTAAATTGCTGCATCTAACACGGCATTTAAATTGCTGCACCTAACGCGGCATTTAAATTGTTGCATCTAACGCGGTATTTAAATTGCTGCATCTAACACGGCATTTAAATTGCTACAGCTAACACGGTATTTGAACTTTCTCAACTCACATGGCTTTTCTCATCGAATTAGAACCAAATGCGGTTATCTGGAGTCGATTTTGACGGACAATTGTTTTAAATCGAATTCATTTATCGCTGACAGGTGTGTTTGCTTTTATTATTTCAGTAATACTTTTTTATTGTGAAAATAACATCGTGACACGTCCGTGTTCGTATATACTGTTAACAAATCACTTGGTAGATATGTCATGTAGTGCAGGCAGTCTTAGTACGGCGATCCAGTCACAATATGATATGCCGTCCTGTCAATATTCCCAGCAAAACCAATTTAGAGATTTTACGTCATTCCATAATCTCTGACGTCACTTAAGTATTTCTAGTCATAATTCAGAGATTGAATTGTATTTAATGATACCTTAAATAAAAGGAGCAGCGTCCGTGTCTGGAGCAATTTCTTCCTACTCCTTGGGCGGACTCACTAAATTGTCAATTATCGATCAAACGTTTTCAAATCCATCGGAGTCGTCGACAGTTTTTGGAGGGGGTACCAGTGTCAACGATGTTGTTGGGATGCCAACATCGACTCGGATGGCGTTGCCGGGGCGCTTGTGGGTGGGTGGGTGTGTGGTTGCCGATTACAATAACGTGTCGGTGCCAGTATCAATAACAGGAAAAGATGTCGTAATTGATAACAGGGTTGGATACCGTTCGGTATAACGGGATGGGGTGCTGACGGCGATATGCTGGGAGGGGTGGGGTGAGGTGGATGCAATGCGAAGCGATGCACTGGCGTGCCGACGCTGTGTGAATTTCAGTTAAAATTGATCTGGCGGGATAGAATATATTTCGAAATAATATACACGAATATTACGGTTGAAAAACTCAGCAGCTTTATCAAAATTCCGGCGTTTTATTCTAACTCTGGCAATTTTACAACGATGCAGAGTAATCTTGAAGGCTGAAATGAACGTCGGTGAAAATGACGTTTCAATGTACGCAAGTGCATACAGACTGATGTGCTGCATCAATTAATACAATATCATGCCCACGAATAGAGCCGAAATTGGAATTCGTGACGAACAATATTGTAAACACTGTTTTCGCAATCGGGCTGGCGGCATTCTCTCTCGTTGGCGTCAATGCATCGTGAATTTTCAAGATGTAATGTTCCGGCTTACTGCCTCCACGTATTTGAGAGGAATGCATGGATAAGAAACCGTGCGACGGCGTCAATGACGAAAGCGAGTTTTTTGGCGTCAAGGGTAAAGGCGCGATTATTAGGGCGATCTCTGTAATAGACGTCAATGATTGAAGGGTGATTTCTCTAGTTTGCGTCAACAATAGCAAGGCAACCTCTTTAGATGGTACGCAAATGACAGAAAGGCAATGTCTGTTGCTTGTGCGTCAATGAGAGAAGGGCGATCTCTGTGGTTATTGTGTACAGTAAAGGCGATCTCTGTGGTTTGTGCTTCAATGACTGTAAGGGCGATCTCTATGGTTGGTGCGCCAAAAACAGAAGTGCGATCTCTGTACTCTGTGTGTCAATGACAGAAAGGGCGATCTCTGTGGTGTGCCCGTCAATCGTAAAGGGCAATCTCTGTGGTTTGCTCGTCGGTGGGAGAAAGGCAATCTCTGTGGTTTGCTCGTCGATGGGAGAAAGGCAATCTCTGTGGTGTGCGCGTCAATGAAAAAGGGGGGTCCCTTTAAGTTAACGGCAGTTGTGGAAAAGCGCTCTCTGTTACGGCAGTTGCTAGAATGGCGATTTCTGCAGTTAGCATCAAAGATAGAAGGGCGATCTATTTAGTTTGCGCCAATGACAGAACGGCAGTCGATGTGTTGAGTTTGATTAGCCACTGTAGTTTGCGTCGGTGATAAACTTGAAAGCGTGGCCGATATGTTACTTTAGGGATGTTCAACAAGCTAAATGTCAAGAGATTGTATTCTTTTTAAATGATAATTACATGATGATGATCACTGCGGGATATTCTCAGCGCATTTCTTTCAGATGAAATATATATATATATATAAAAAGTCACCGCATCACCAAGTTTATCCGGGAGATATTTATTCCATTGGACACTGCAAATGTAATTAATCCTATGGCATCTTTTTATTCTTTCCTTACGAGTACTATGCCGGCCGGGGTTGCGAGATGTGACGCAATACCGCTCCTCTTGTACGTTTCCGATATGTAAATATCGCCAGAGGGCATCGAACGTTTGAATTTCTTAATATTTTAGAGAAAACACAGTGGTAGGTGCATTGCCCGAAAGGCGCGGGTTCTTTGTATATAAGGGAACGGGTGATGAGTCATTGTATTCATCACTGTGACCGTAATTACCGGTAGTTTGCGTATTGTAGAGAGATGTAACTAAGCACGATGTTGGCCTTCGTTTGTCATATAATCTACTATCCGTGTCTGATTCCCTCACAACAAAGTGTCAAAATGGGGTTTAAGCCAAGTGCGTTTATAACATTACTCGCGTGCTTATAATGCCCAGCTCAATATCGATAAGTACTATGATAATTCTCTCCATTTGGAGTCATTTATCGCCGGCATTCCCGCTATACACTAGGTGATGACTGAACGACTTTTATACTCGCTTGGCTGGGTGAATGTTTGGTGACCGTGGCAACAAATGGTATGCAAATATACACTTCTGTACGTGGTCATTCTATTTCTTTCAAACGAGGTGGTTCACTTTGTTCGTTTCATTGTTTAATGTCCACCTAGTGCGTTTCAACCAATCATAATGCTCAATTGCAGGACTTTATTATGCACTACACTGTGACGTGGCGTGACGTGCAGTATGAAAGAGCCACCACGGAGAACAGTACTAAGAAGTCACATACGCCAGGGATGGGTTCCAACTCAGTATAATAATTTCACCAGAATGTACTTTTATATACAATTTGGAGCGGCAAATTTTAAATTTATCTCGACATTTTATCGGTGCTCTGGGTCGATTTTTATATCCCAGAAAAGTCCTCGTACTCTGGATTTATCCTTCACATAAACCACGATACTGCACTTATAGTAGCTCTAAATTATTTTCCATTACAATTTGTTTTTTGCGATCATTATGTCCTTATTTGTGTGATGGCTACGCATGGCAATTGCAATTCGATTACAATAATTCTACAAACATTGCGCAAATGCAGGACGGCGCCTGGGAGTAAATAATCTTTCCTGATTGTTATAATTTAGTGAAAGATTAGCCTGAAATGCCAGAAACAAACACAGTTATCCAATGTTGTATAAGGACTCTGATCAATTTATAATCTATCCTTATTATAAACCTTAAAATAAACATAATTTGTTAACAGCTTGTTCGTTTCCCCCCTTCAGTATTTGACATATATTATGTATTGTACAAACGATTGTTTGGATAGTTATCTATCATATTATATACTTTGATTTCACTCTTTATCAAAATAAATTGATTTGTTTGTCCCTTAAAGGTAAAAAGAAAAGATCAAAATTAAAAAAAAAAAAAACGATGTTATTGTCAGAAATGTAATTCTTTGCAATTGTTCGGAATAGATCAAAGAACAGGTCTAATTGGTCGGAATAAGTTAAACGGTTGTATTACCCCTTGAATCGACGTCATTAAATCTAGGGGGATGCTATTCCGTCATTTGTCTTCACTCCCTGAGCTAATACCACTTCATTCCATTCAGCCATGGACTGTAATTACCGTGCACCCGTCACGAATACCGTGCACGTACGAGATAATAAAATAACGAAAACGACCAGAATTTTTGAAATGAAATGACATTACATGCTAGAGGGCTTCAGAATATTTATGTGAAATAACTTGTACCAGCAAGGGGTTCTGAGAACGAGGTGCAAATGACGCCATTGTCATTCTGCTTGTATTGAGAAAATCAATTAGGTTGTACATTCATTTCGGACCCACAATGCATCACGACTTCGGTCGACATGCCTGCTCAATTAATCAATGTTCAATTCTTCAGTTCAAGAAATGCTAATATGAACACAGTTACCTCTAATTCTAAGTAGGATTCATTAACGTACGTTGCGATTAGATGATATAAGTCATCTATTACAATTTCTCGGACAAAATCATGTGAACCTTTATGGTTTTGACTCACCTACTATAAAACATAACACATTCAATTCATTTGGTGAACTAATTTAAAGGTTATTGATGTTACATTGCATTATGGGATGCTATTTACACGTGACTATGCACACTGTATGATACCCAAGTTCCATACGTTGATTGGAACACACGTAGATCAATCACATCCCATAATTCAATCACATCCCAACCATTCACTTTTACAAACTCTGTAAATCTTTATATAATCTTTATGATAGAACGTGTACATCTAAACAATATTATAATATACTTTGGCTATCATTCACAATATTCTAAGGAAAATGTAATCTCCCCCAGCACCACATCAGATCACGTTCCACAGTCGTTTCAACGCGTTGAGTTTGTCTCGGGTTCCGCGCGGCGTAGTGAAAGTGTAAAGACTATTAATTATACGAAATTCAAACTCTCGCTCTGCGTCGATCATGATTGCGCCACTTTCAAGTTGATTAAACCCAGTAATAATGACATAACTTTGTATTTTAAAACATTTTGAGTGAATCCAGTTAATATCCAGTTAATGGGGTTCTAGTCCTCGTGGGTTCGAATTCCACCCGCACTATACAATTTTGTATGAATCCAGTTGAATGTGTCACTCCTTAAATTTTCACTTTGATTAAACACAGTAATGGCGACATATCTCAAAATTTTAAATCTTTGAAACTCTGTCTAAATAAATTTGTGAAAATATAATCATTTGCCTTCCTCCATGTAAGTGCGGTGGCCGAGCAGTTAAGGCGTTGGACTTAAGTTCCAATGGAAGTTAGTCCTCGTGAGTCGAATCCCATACTATACTATTTTGTGTGAATCCAGTTGAATCTCTCCAAACTACTTAAATTTTGTCAATGATGTTTTAGTGCAAACATGTTTTTCTTTAGGGGTTCTAAAATGTGTCGTTACTTAAATTGTGAAGGCTCTACAACTATTCCCAAAGTTCGCCCTCTAGTGATGACGCATTTCCGTGACGTATATTACCGATTACGCCACTTTGATTAAACACAGTTATGGTGACATATCTCGAAATTTAAATCTTTGAAACTCTGTAAAAATAAATTTGTGAAAATATAATCACTTGCCTCCATCATGTAAGTGCGGTGGCCGAGCGGTTAAGACGTTGGACTTAAGTTCCAATGGACGTTAGTCATCGTGGGTTCAAATCCCACCCGCACTATACGATTTTGTGTGAATCCAGTTGAATCTCTCCAAAGTACTTAAATTTCGTCAATGATGTTTTAGTGCAAACATGTTTTTCTTTAGGGGTTCTAAAATGTGTCGTTACTTAAATTGTAAAATCTTTACAACTATTCCCAAAGTTTGCCTTCTAGTGACGACGCATTTCCGTGACGTATAATATCGATTGCGCCATTTTGATTAAACACAGTAATGGTGACATATCTCAAAATTTTAAATCTTTGAAACTCTGTCTAGATAAATTTGTGAAACTATATAAATTTGCCTCCATCACGTAAGTGCAGTGGCCGAGCGGTTAAGACGTTGGACTTAAGTTCCAATGGACGTTAGTCCGCGTGGGTTCAAATCCCACCTGCACTATACTATTTTGTGTGAATCCAGTTGAATCTCTCCGAACTACTTAAATTTTGTCAATGATGTTTCAGTGCAAACATGTTTTTCTTTAGGGGTTCTAAAATGTGTCGTTACTTAAATTGTGAATGCTCTACAACTATTGCCAAAGTTCGCCCTCTAGTGATGACGCATTTCCGTGACGTATATTATCGATTGCGCCACTTTGTTTAAACACAGTAATGGTGACATATCTCAAAATTTTAAATCTTTGAAACTTTGTCTAAATAAATTTGTGAAACTATAAAAAATGTGCCTCCAGTATGTAAGTGCGGTGGCCGTGCGGTTAAGGCGTTGGACTTAAGTTCCAATGGACGTTAGTCCTCGTGGGTTCGAATCCCACCTGCACTATACTATTTTGTGTGAATCCAGTTGAATGTGTCACTCCTTAAATTTTCACTTTGATTAAACACAGTAATGGTGACATATCTCAAGATTTTAAATCTTTGAAACTCTGTCTAAATAAATTTGTGAAACTATAGAAAATTGGCTCCATCATGTAAGTGCGGTGGCCTAGCGGGTCAGGCGTTGGACTTAAGTTCCAATGGACGTTAGTCCTCGTGGGTTCAAATCCCACCTGCACTATACTATTTTGTGTGAATCCAGTTGAATCTCTCCGAACTACTTAAATTTTGTCAATGATGTTTCAGTGCAAACATGTTTTTCTTTGGGGGTTCTAAAATGTGTCATAACTTAAATTGCGAATGCTCCACAACTATTGCCAAAGTTCGCCCTCTAGTGATGACGCATTTCCGTGAGGGTATATTATCGATTGCGCCACTTTGATTAAACACAGTTATGGTGACATATCTCGAAATTTAAATCTTTGAAACTCTGTCAAAATAAATTTGTGAAAATATAATCCTTTGCCTTCCTCCATGTAAGTGCGGTGGCCGAGCAGTTAAGGCGTTGGGCTTAAGTTCCAATGGACGTTAACCCTCGTGGGTTCGAATCCCACCTGCACTATACTATTTTGTGTGAATCCAGTTGAATGTGTCACTCCTTAAATTTTCACTTTGATTAAACACAGTAATGGTGACATATCTCAAAATTTTAAATCTTTGAAACTCTGTCTAAATAAATTTGTGAAACTATAAAAATTTGACTCCATCATGTAAGTGCGGTGGCCGAGCGGTTAAGACGTTGGACTTAAGTTCCAATGGACGTTAGTCCTCGTGGATTCAAATCCCACTGCACTATACTATTTTGTGTGAATCCAGTTGAATGTGTCACTCCTTAAATTTTCACTTTGATTAAACACAGTAATGGTGACATATCTCAAAATTTTAAATCTTTGAAACTCTGTCTAAATAAATTTGTGAAACTATAAAAATTAGCTCCATCATGTAAGTGCGGTGGCCGAGCGGTTAAGACGTTGGACTTAAGTTCCAATGGACGTTAGTCCTCGTGGGTTCAAATCCCACTCGCACTATACGATTTTGTGTGAATCCAGTTGAATCTCTCCAAAGTACTTAAATTTCGTCAATGATGTTTTAGTGCAAACATGTTTTTCTTTAGGGGTTCTAAAATGTGTCGTTACTTAAATTGTAAAATCTCTACAACTATTCCCAAAGTTTGCCTTCTAGTGACGACGCATTTCCGTGACGTATAATATCGATTGCGCCATTTTGATTAAACACAGTAATGGTGACATATCTCAAAATTTTAAATCTTTGAAACTCTGTCTAAATAAATTTGTGAAACTTTAAAAATTTGCCTCCATCATGTAAGTGCGGCGGCCGAGCGGTTAAGGCGTTGTACTTAAGTTCCAATGGACGTTAGTCCTCGTGGGTTCAAATCCCACCCGCACTATACGATTTTGTGTGAATCCAGTTGAATCTCTCCAAAGTACTTAAATTTCGTCAATGATGTTTTAGTGCAAACATGTTTTTCTTTAGGGGTTCTAAAATGCGTCGTTACTTAAATTGTAAAATCTCGACAACTATTCCCAAAGTTTGCCTTCTAGTGACGACGCATTTCCGTGACGTATAATATCGATTGCGCCATTTTGATTAAACACAGTAATGGTGACATATCTCAAAATTTTAAATCTTTGAAACTCTGTCTAAATAAATTTGTGAAACTATAAAAATTTTGCCTCCATCATGTAAGTGCGGTGGCCAAGCGGTTAAGACGTTGGACTTAAGTTCCAATGGACGTTAGTCCTCGTGGGTTCGAATCCCACAAAAACTATACTACTTTGTGTGAATCCAGTTGAATCTCTCCAAAGTACTTAAATTTCGTCAATGATGTTTTAGTGCAAACATGTTTTTCTTTAGGGGTTCTAAAATGTGTCGTTACTTAAATTGTAAAATCTCTACAACTATTCCCAAAGTTTGCCTTCTAGTGACGACGCATTTCCGTGACGTA
Source organism: Saccoglossus kowalevskii (assembly GCF_978046115.1). Classification (NCBI taxonomy): domain Eukaryota; kingdom Metazoa; phylum Hemichordata; class Enteropneusta; family Harrimaniidae; genus Saccoglossus; species Saccoglossus kowalevskii. The sequence goes on along the minus strand of NC_140643.1, from coordinate 27,457,870 downwards.
TAATATCGATTGCGCCATTTTGATTAAACACAGTAATGGTGACATATCTCAAAATTTTAAATCTTTGAAACTCTGTCTAGATAAATTTGTGAAACTATATAAATTTGCCTCCATCACGTAAGTGCAGTGGCCGAGCGGTTAAGACGTTGGACTTAAGTTCCAATGGACGTTAGTCCGCGTGGGTTCAAATCCCACCTGCACTATACTATTTTGTGTGAATCCAGTTGAATCTCTCCGAGCTACTTAAATTTTGTCAATGATGTTTCAGTGCAAACATGTTTTTCTTTGGGGGTTCTAAAATGTGTCATAACTTAAATTGCGAATGCTCCACAACTATTGCCAAAGTTCGCCCTCTAGTGATGACGCATTTCCGTGACGTATATTATCGATTGCGCCACTTTGTTTAAACACAGTAATGGTGACATATCTCAAAATTTTAAATCTTTGAAACATTGTCTAAATAAATTTGTGAAAATATAAAAAATGTTCCTCCAGTATGTAAGTGCGGTGGCCGAGCGGTTAAGGCGTTGGACTTAAGTTCCAATGGACGTTAGTCCTCGTGGATTCAAATCCCACTGCACTATACTATTTTGTGTGAATCCAGTTGAATCTCTCCGAACTACTTAAATTTTGTCAATGATGTTTCAGTGCAAACATGTTTTTCTTTAAGGGTTCTAAAATGTGTCGTTACTTAAATTGCGAATGCTCCACAACTATTGCCAAAGTTCGCCGTCTAGTGATGACGCATTTCCGTGACGTATATTATCGATTGCGCCACTTTGTTTAAACACAGTAATGGTGACATATCTCAAAATTTTAAATCTTTGAAACTTTGTCTAAATAAATTTGTGAAACTATAAAAAATGTTCCTCCAGTATGTAAGTGCGGTGGCCGAGCGGTTAAGGCGTTGGACTTAAGTTCCAATGGTCGTTAGTCCTCGTGGGTTCGAATCCCACCTGCACTATACTATTTTGTGTGAATCCAGTTGAATGTGTCACTCCTTAAATTTTCACTTTGATTAAACACAGTAATGGTGACATATCTCAAGATTTTAAATCTTTGAAACTCTGTCTAAATAAATTTGTGAAACTATAAAAAATTGGCTCCATCATGTAAGTGCGGTGGCCGAGCGGTTAAGGCGTTGGACTTAAGTTCCAATGGACGTTAGTCCTCGTGGGTTCAAATCCCACCCGCACTATACTACTTTGTGTGAATCCAGTTGAATGTGTCACACCTTAAATTTTCACTTTGATTAAACACAGTAATGGTGACATATCTCAAGATTTTAAATCTTTGAAACTCTGTCTAAAGAAATTTGTGAAACTATAAAAAATTGGCTCCATCATGTAAGTGCGGTGGCCGAGCGGTTAAGGCGTTGGACTTAAGTTCCAATGGACGTTAGTGCTCGTGGGTTCAAATCCCACCCGCTCTATTCTATTTTGTGTGAATCCAGTTGAATCTCTCCGAACTACTTAAATTTTGTCAATGATGTTTCAGTGCAAACATGTTTTTCTTTAGGGGTTCTAAAATGTGTCGTTACTTAAATTGTGAATGCTCTACAACTATTGCCAAAGTTCGCCCTCTAGTGATGACGCATTTCCGTGACGTATATTATCGATTGCGCCACTTTGTTTAAACACAGTAATGGTGACATATCTCAAAATTTTAAATCTTTGAAACTCTGTCTAAATAAATTTGTGAAACTATAAAAAATGTGCCTGCAGTATGTAAGTGCGGTGGCCGAGCGGTTAAGGCGTTGGATTTAAGTTCCAATGGACGTTAGTCCTCGTGGGTTCGAATCCCACCTGCACTATACTATTTTGTGTGAATCCAGTTGAATGTGTCACTCCTTAAATTTTCACTTTGATTAAACACAGTAATGGTGACATATCTCAAGATTTTAAATCTTTGAAACTCTGTCTAAATAAATTTGTGAAACTATAAAAAATTGGCTCCATCATGTAAGTGCGGTGGCCGAGCGGTTAAGGCGTTGGACTTAAGTTCCAATGGACGTTAGTCCTCGTGGGTTCAAATCCCACCCGCACTATACTACTTTGTGTGAATCCAGTTGAATGTGTCACACCTTAAATTTTCACTTTGATTAAACACAGTAATGGTGACATATCTCAAGATTTTAAATCTTTGAAACTCTGTCTAAAGAAATTTGTGAAACTATAAAAAATTGGCTCCATCATGTAAGTGCGGTGGCCGAGCGGTTAAGGCGTTGGACTTAAGTTCCAATGGACGTTAGTGCTCGTGGGTTCAAATCCCACCCGCTCTATTCTATTTTGTGTGAATCCAGTTGAATCTCTCCGAACTACTTAAATTTTGTCAATGATGTTTCAGTGCAAACATGTTTTTCTTTAGGGGTTCTAAAATGTGTCGTTACTTAAATTGTGAATGATCTACAACTATTGCCAAAGTTCGCCCTCTAGTGATGACGCATTTCCGTGACGTATATTATCGATTGCGCCACTTTGTTTAAACACAGTAATGGTGACATATCTCAAAATTTTAAATCTTTGAAACTCTGTCTAAATAAATTTGTGAAACTATAAAAAATGTGCCTGCAGTATGTAAGTGCGGTGGCCGAGCGGTTAAGGCGTTGGATTTAAGTTCCAATGGACGTTAGTCCTCGTGGGTTCGAATCCCACCTGCACTATACTATTTTGTGTGAATCCAGTTGAATGTGTCACTCCTTAAATTTTCACTTTGATTAAACACAGTAATGGTGACATATCTCAAGATTTTAAATCTTTGAAACTCTGTCTAAATAAATTTGTGAAACTATAAAAAATTGGCTCCATCATGTAAGTGCGGTGGCCGAGCGGTTAAGGCGTTGGACTTAAGTTCCAATGGACGTTAGTCCTCGTGGGTTCAAATCCCACCCGCACTATACTATTTTGTGTGAATCCAGTTGAATGTGTCACTCCTTAAATTTTCACTTTGATTAAACACAGTAATGGTGACATATCTCAAGATTTTAAATCTTTGAAACTCTGTCTAAATAAATTTGTGAAACTATAAAAAATTGGCTCCATCATGTAAGTGCGGTGGCCGAGCGGTTAAGGCGTTGGACTTAAGTTCCAATGGACGTTAGTGCTCGGTGGTTCAAATCCCACCCGCTCTATACTATTTTGTGTGAATCCAGTTGAATCTCTCCGAACTACTTCAATTTTGTCAATGATGTTTCAGTGCAAACATGTTTTTCTTTAGGGGTTCTAAAATGTGTCGTTACTTAAATTGTGAATGCTCTACAACTATTGCCAAAGTTCGCCCTCTAGTGATGACGCATTTCCGTGACGTATATTATCGATTGCGCCACTTTGTTTAAACACAGTAATGGTGACATATCTCAAAATTTTAAATCTTTGAAACTCTGTCTAAATAAATTTGTGAAACTATAAAAAATGTGCCTGCAGTATGTAAGTGCGGTGGCCGTGCGGTTAAGGCGTTGGACTTAAGTTCCAATGGACGTTAGTCGTCGTGGGTTCGAATCAAACCTGCAGTATACTATTTTGTGTGAATCCAGTTGAATGTGTCACTCCTTAAATTTTCACTTTGATTAAACACAGTAATGGTGACATATCTCAAGATTTTAAATCTTTGAAACTCTGTCTAAATAAATTTGTGAAACTATAAAAAATTGGCTCCATCATGTAAGTGCGGTGGCCGAGCGGTTAAGGCATTGGACTTAAGTTCCAATGGACGTTAGTCCTCGTGGGTTCAAATCCCACCTGCACTATACTATTTTGTGTGAATCCAGTTGAATGTGTCACTCCTTGAATTTTCACTTTGATTAAACACAGTAATGGTGACATATCTCAAGATTTTAAATCTTTGAAACTCTGTCTAAATAAATTTGTGAAACTATAAAAAATTGGCTCCATCATGTAAGTGCGGTGGCCGAGCGGTTAAGGCGTTGGACTTAAGTTCCAATGGACGTTAGTCCTCGTGGGTTCAAATCCCACACGCACTATACTATTTTGTGTGAATCCAGTTGAATGTGTCACTCCTTAAATTTTCACTTTGATTAAACACAGTTATGATGACATATCTCAAAATTTTAAATCTTTGAAACTCTGTCTAAATAAATTTGTGAAACTATAAAAATTTGCCTCCATCATGTAAGTGCGGTGGCCGAGCGGTTAAGACGTTGGACTTAAGTTCCAATGGACGTTAGTCCTCGTGGGTTCAAATCCCACTGCACTATAGTATTTTGTGTGAATCCAGTTGAATCTCTCCGAACTACTTAAATTTTGTCAATGATGTTTCAGTGCAAACATGTTTTTTTAGGGGTTCTAAAATGTGTCGTTACTTAAATTGTGAAGGCTCTACAACTATTGCCAAAGTTCGCCCTCTAGTGATGACGCATTTCCGTGACGTATATTATCGATTGCGCCACTTTGTTTAAACACAGTAATGGTGACATATCACAAAATTTTAAATCTTTGAAACTCTGTCTAAACAAATTTGTGAAACTATAAAAAATGTGCCTCCAGTATGTAGGTGCGGTGGCCGAGTGGTTAAGGCGTTGGACTTAAGTTCCAATGGACGTTAGTCCTCGTGGGTTCAAATCCCACCCGCACTATACTATTTTGTGTGAATCCAGTTGAATGTGTCACTCCTTAAATTTTCACTTTGATTAAACACAGTTATGATGACATATCTCAAAATTTTAAATCTTTGAAACTCTGTCTAAATAAATTTGTGAAACTATAAAAATTTGCCTCCATCATGTAAGTGCGGTGGCCGAGCGGTTAAGGCGTTGGACTTAAGTTCCAATGGACGTTAGTCCTCGTTGGTTCAAATCCCACCTGCTCTATACTATTTTGTGTGAATCCAGTTGAATCTCTCCGAACTACTTAAATTTTGTCAATGATGTTTCAGTGCAAACATGTTTTTCTTTAGGGGTTCTAAAATGTGTCGTTACTTAAATTGTGAATGCTCTACAACTATTGCCAAAGTTCGCCCTCTAGTGATGACGCATTTCCGTGACGTATATTATCGATTGCGCCACTTTGTTTAAACACAGTAATGGTGACATATCTCAAAATTTTAAATCTTTGAAACTTTGTCTAAATAAATTTGTGAAACTATAAAAAATGTTCCTTCAGTATGTAAGTGCGGTGGCCGAGCGGTTAAGGCGTTGGACTTAAGTTCCAATGGACGTTAGTCCTCGTGGGTTCGAATCCCACCCGCACTATACTACTTTGTGTGAATCCAGTTGAATGTGTCACTCCTTAAATTTTCACTTTGATTAAACACAGTAATGGTGACATATCTCAAGATTTTAAATCTTTGAAACTCTGTCTAAATAAATTTGTGAAACTATAAAAAATTGGCTCCATCATGTAAGTGCGGTGGCCGAGCGGTTAAGGCGTTGGACTTAAGTTCCAATGGACGTTAGTCCTCGTGCGTTCAAATCCCACCCGCATATACTATTTTGTGTGAATCCAGTTGAATGTGTCACTCCTTAAATTTTCACTTTGATTAAACACAGTTATGATGACATATCTCAAAATTTTAAATCTTTGAAACTCTGTCTAAATAAATTTGTGAAACTATAAAAATGTGCCTCCATTATGTAAGTGCGGTGGCCGAGCGGTTAAGACGTTGGACTTAAATTCCAATGGACGTTAGTCCTCGTGGGTTCAAATCCCTCCCGCACTATACTATTTTGTGTGAATCCAGTTGAATCTCTCCGAACTACTTAAATTTTGTCAATGATGTTTCAGTGCAAACATGTTTTTCTTTAGGGGTTCTAAAATATGTCGTTACTTAAATTGTGAATGCTCTACCACTATTGCCAAAGTTCGCCCTCTAGTGATGACGCATTTCCGTGACGTATATTATCGATTGCGCCACTTTGTTTAAACACAGTAATGGTGACATATCTCAAAATTTTAAATCTTTGAAACTCTGTCTAAATAAATTTGTGAAACTATAAAAAATGTGCCTGCAGTATGTAAGTGCGGTGGCCGAGCGGTTAAGGCGTTGGACTTAAGTTCCAATGGACGTTAGTCCTCGTGGGTTCGAATCCCATCTGCACTATACTATTTTGTGTGAATCCAGTTGAATGTGTCACTCCTTAAATTTTCACTTTGATTAAACACAGTAATGGTGACATATCTCAAGATTTTAAATCTTTGAAACTCTGTCTAAATAGATTTGTGAAACTATAAAAAATTGGCTCCATCATGTAAGTGCGGTGGCCGAGCGGTTAAGGCGTTGGACTTAAGTTCCAATGGACGCTAGTGCTTGTGGGTTCAAATCCCACCCGCTCTATACTATTTTGTGTGAATCCAGTTGAATCTCTCCGAACTACTTAAATTTTGTCAATGATGTTTCAGTGCAAACATGTTTTTCTTTAGGGGTTCTAAAATGTGTCGTTACTTAAATTGTGAATGCTCTACAACTATTGCCAAAGTTCGCCCTCTAGTGATGACGCATTTCCGTGACGTATATTATCGATTGCGCCACTTTGTTTAAACACAGTAATGGTGACATATCTCAAAATTTTAAATCTTTGAAACTCTGTCTAAATAAATTTGTGAAACTATAAAAAATGTGCCTGCAGTATGTAAGTGCGGTGGCCGTGCGGTTAAGGCGTTGGACTTAAGTTCCAATGATCGTTAGTCCTCGTGGGTTCGAATCGAACCTGCACTATACTATTTTGTGTGAATCCAGTTGAATGTGTCACTCCTTAAATTTTCACTTTGATTAAACACAGTAATGGTGACATATCTCAAGATTTTAAATCTTTGAAACTCTGTCTAAATAAATTTGTGAAACTATAAAAATTTGCCTCCATCATGTAAGTGCGGTGGCCGAGCGGTTAAGGCGTTGGACTTAAGTTCCAATGGACGTTAGTCCTCGTTGGTTCAAATCCCACCTGCTCTATACTATTTTGTGTGAATCCAGTTGAATCTCTCCGAACTACTTAAATTTTGTCAATGATGTTTCAGTGCAAACATGTTTTTCTTTAGGGGTTCTAAAATGTGTCGTTACTTAAATTGTGAATGCTCTACAACTATTGCCAAAGTTCGCCCTCTAGTGATGACGCATTTCCGTGACGTATATTATCGATTGCGCCACTTTGTTTAAACACAGTAATGGTGACATATCTCAAAATTTTAAATCTTTGAAACTTTGTCTAAATAAATTTGTGAAACTATAAAAAATGTGCCTTCAGTATGTAAGTGCGGTGGCCGAGCGGTTAAGGCGTTGGACTTAAGTTCCAATGGACGTTAGTCCTCGTGGGTTCGAATCCCACCCGCACTATACTACTTTGTGTGAATCCAGTTGAATGTGTCACTCCTTAAATTTTCACTTTGATTAAACACAGTAATGGTGACATATCTCAAGATTTTAAATCTTTGAAACTCTGTCTAAATAAATTTGTGAAACTATAAAAAATTGGCTCCATCATGTAAGTGCGGTGGCCGAGCGGTTAAGGCGTTGGACTTAAGTTCCAATGGACGTTAGTCCTCGTGCGTTCAAATCCCACCCGCATATACTATTTTGTGTGAATCCAGTTGAATGTGTCACTCCTTAAATTTTCACTTTGATTAAACACAGTTATGATGACATATCTCAAAATTTTAAATCTTTGAAACTCTGTCTAAATAAATTTGTGAAACTATAAAAATGTGCCTCCATTATGTAAGTGCGGTGGCCGAGCGGTTAAGACGTTGGACTTAAATTCCAATGGACGTTAGTCCTCGTGGGTTCAAATCCCTCCCGCACTATACTATTTTGTGTGAATCCAGTTGAATCTCTCCGAACTACTTAAATTTTGTCAATGATGTTTCAGTGCAAACATGTTTTTCTTTAGGGGTTCTAAAATATGTCGTTACTTAAATTGTGAATGCTCTACCACTATTGCCAAAGTTCGCCCTCTAGTGATGACGCATTTCCGTGACGTATATTATCGATTGCGCCACTTTGTTTAAACACAGTAATGGTGACATATCTCAAAATTTTAAATCTTTGAAACTCTGTCTAAATAAATTTGTGAAACTATAAAAAATGTGCCTGCAGTATGTAAGTGCGGTGGCCGAGCGGTTAAGGCGTTGGACTTAAGTTCCAATGGACGTTAGTCCTCGTGGGTTCGAATCCCATCTGCACTATACTATTTTGTGTGAATCCAGTTGAATGTGTCACTCCTTAAATTTTCACTTTGATTAAACACAGTAATGGTGACATATCTCAAGATTTTAAATCTTTGAAACTCTGTCTAAATAGATTTGTGAAACTATAAAAAATTGGCTCCATCATGTAAGTGCGGTGGCCGAGCGGTTAAGGCGTTGGACTTAAGTTCCAATGGACGCTAGTGCTCGTGGGTTCAAATCCCACCCGCTCTATACTATTTTGTGTGAATCCAGTTGAATCTCTCCGAACTACTTAAATTTTGTCAATGATGTTTCAGTGCAAACATGTTTTTCTTTAGGGGTTCTAAAATGTGTCGTTACTTAAATTGTGAATGCTCTACAACTATTGCCAAAGTTCGCCCTCTAGTGATGACGCATTTCCGTGACGTATATTATCGATTGCGCCACTTTGTTTAAACACAGTAATGGTGACATATCTCAAAATTTTAAATCTTTGAAACTCTGTCTAAATAAATTTGTGAAACTATAAAAAATGTGCCTGCAGTATGTAAGTGCGGTGGCCGTGCGGTTAAGGCGTTGGACTTAAGTTCCAATGATCGTTAGTCCTCGTGGGTTCGAATCGAACCTGCACTATACTATTTTGTGTGAATCCAGTTGAATGTGTCACTCCTTAAATTTTCACTTTGATTAAACACAGTAATGGTGACATATCTCAAGATTTTAAATCTTTGAAACTCTGTCTAAATAAATTTGTGAAACTATAAAAAATTGGCTCCATCATGTAAGTGCGGTGGCCGAGCGGTTAAGGCGTTGGACTTAAGTTCCAATGGACGTTAGTCCTCGTGGGTTCAAATCCCACCTGCACTATACTATTTTGTGTGAATCCAGTTGAATGTGTCACTCCTTGAATTTTCACTTTGATTAAACACAGTAATGGTGACATATCTCAAGATTTTAAATCTTTGAAAGTCTGTCTAAATAAATTTGTGAAACTATAAAAAATTGGCTCCATCATGTAAGTGCGGTGGCCGAGCGGTTAAGGCGTTGGACTTAAGTTCCAATGGACGTTAGTCCTTGTGGGTTCAAATCCCACCTGCACTATACTATTTTGTGTGAATCCAGTTGAATGTGTCACTCCTTAAATTTTCACTTTGATTAAACACAGTAATGGTGACATATCTCAAGATTTTAAATCTTTGAAACTCTGTCTAAATAAATTTGTGAAACTATAAAAAATTGGCTCCATCATGTAAGTGCGGTGGCCGAGCGGTTAAGGCGTTGGACTTAAGTTCCAATGGACGTTAGTCCTCGTGCGTTCAAATCCCACCCGCATATACTATTTTGTGTGAATCCAGTTGAATGTGTCACTCCTTAAATTTTCACTTTGATTAAACACAGTTATGATGACATATCTCAAAATTTTAAATCTTTGAAACTCTGTCTAAATAAATTTGTGAAACTATAAAAATGTGCCTCCATTATGTAAGTGCGGTGGCCGAGCGGTTAAGACGTTGGACTTAAATTCCAATGGACGTTAGTCCTCGTGGGTTCAAATCCCACCCGCACTATACTATTTTGTGTGAATCCAGTTGAATCTCTCCGAACTACTTAAATTTTGTCAATGATGTTTCAGTGCAAACATGTTTTTCTTTAGGGGTTCTAAAATGTGTCGTTACTTAAATTGTGAATGCTCTACAACTATTGCCAAAGTTCGCCCTCTAGTGATGACGCATTTCCGTGACGTATATTATCGATTGCGCCACTTTGTTTAAACACAGTAATGGTGACATATCTCAAAATTTTAAATCTTTGAAACTCTGTCTAAATAAATTTGTGAAACTATAAAAAATGTGCCTGCAGTATGTAAGTGCGGTGGCCGGGCGGTTAAAGCGTTGGACTTAAGTTCCAATGGACGTTAGTCCTCGTGGGTTCGAATCCCACCTGCACTATACTATTTTGTGTGAATCCAGTTGAATGTGTCACTCCTTAAATTTTCACTTTGATTAAACACAGTAATGGTGACATATCTCAAGATTTTAAATCTTTGAAACTCTGTCTAAATAAATTTGTGAAACTATAAAAAATTGGCTCCATCATGTAAGTGCGGTGGCCGAGTGGTTAAGGCGTTGGACTTAAGTTCCAATGGACGTTTGTGCTCGTGGGTTCAAATCCCACCCGCTCTATACTATTTTGTGTGAATCCAGTTGAATCTCTCCGAACTACTTAAATTTTGTCAATGATGTTTCAGTGCAAACATGTTTTTCTTTAGGGGTTCTAAAATGTGTCGTTACTTAAATTGTGAATGCTCTACAACTATTGCCAAAGTTCGCCCTCTAGTGATGACGCATTTCCGTGACGTATATTATCGATTGCGCCACTTTGTTTAAACACAGTAATGGTGACATATCTCAAAATTTTAAATCTTTGAAACTCTGTCTAAATAAATTTGTGAAACTATAAAAAATGTGCCTGCAGTATGTAAGTGCGGTGGCCGAGCGGTTAAGACGTTGGACTTAAATTCCAATGGACGTTAGTCCTCGTGGGTTCAAATCCCACCCGCACTATACTATTTTGTGTGAATCCAGTTGAATCTCTCCGAACTACTTAAATTTTGTCAATGATGTTTCAGTGCAAACATGTTTTTCTTTAGGGGTTCTAAAATGTGTCGTTACTTAAATTGTGAATGCTCTACAACTATTGCCAAAGTTCGCCCTCTAGTGATGACGCATTTCCGTGACGTATATTATCGATTGCGCCACTTTGTTTAAACACAGTAATGGTGACATATCTCAAAATTTTAAATCTTTGAAACTCTGTCTAAATAAATTTGTGAAACTATAAAAAATGTGCCTGCAGTATGTAAGTGCGGTGGCCGGGCGGTTAAAGCGTTGGACTTAAGTTCCAATGGACGTTAGTCCTCGTGGGTTCGAATCCCACCTGCACTATACTATTTTGTGTGAATCCAGTTGAATGTGTCACTCCTTAAATTTTCACTTTGATTAAACACAGTAATGGTGACATATCTCAAGATTTTAAATCTTTGAAACTCTGTCTAAATAAATTTGTGAAACTATAAAAAATTGGCTCCATCATGTAAGTGCGGTGGCCGAGTGGTTAAGGCGTTGGACTTAAGTTCCAATGGACGTTTGTGCTCGTGGGTTCAAATCCCACCCGCTCTATACTATTTTGTGTGAATCCAGTTGAATCTCTCCGAACTACTTAAATTTTGTCAATGATGTTTCAGTGCAAACATGTTTTTCTTTAGGGGTTCTAAAATGTGTCGTTACTTAAATTGTGAATGCTCTACAACTATTGCCAAAGTTCGCCCTCTAGTGATGACGCATTTCCGTGACGTATATTATCGATTGCGCCACTTTGTTTAAACACAGTAATGGTGACATATCTCAAAATTTTAAATCTTTGAAACTCTGTCTAAATAAATTTGTGAAACTATAAAAAATGTGCCTGCAGTATGTAAGTGCGGTGGCCGTGCGGTTAAGGCGTTGGACTTAAGTTCCAATGGACGTTAGTCCTCGTGGGTTCGAATCAAACCTGCGCTATACTATTTTGTGTGAATCCAGTTGAATGTGTCACTCCTTAAATTTTCACTTTGATTAAACACAGTAATGGTGACATATCTCAAGATTTTAAATCTTTGAAACTCTGTCTAAATAAATTTGTGAAACTATAAAGAATTGGCTCCATCATGTAAGTGCGGTGGCCGAGCTGTTAAGGTGTTGGACTTAAGTTCCAATGGACGTTAGTCCTCGTGGGTTCAAATCCCACCCGCACTATACTATTTTGTGTGAATCCAGTTGAATCTCTCCGAACTACTTAAATTTTGTCAATGATGTTTCAGTGCAAACATGTTTTTCTTTAGGGGTTCTAAAATGTGTCGTTACTTAAATTGTGAAGGCTCTACAACTATTGCCAAAGTTCGCCCTCTAGTGATGACGCATTTCCGTGACGTATATTATCGATTGCGCCACTTTGTTTAAACACAGTAATGGTGACATATCACAAAATTTTTAATCTTTGAAACTCAGTCTAAACAAATTTGTGAAACTATAAAAAATGTGCCTCCAGTATGTAGGTGCGGTGGCCGAGTGGTTAAGGCGTTGGACTTAAGTTCCAATGGACGTTAGTCCTCGTGGGTTCAAATCCCACACGCACTATACTATTTTGTGTGAATCCAGTTGAATGTGTCACTCCTTGAATTTTCACTTTGATTAAACACAGTAATGGTGACATATCTCAAGATTTTAAATCTTTGAAACTCTGTCTAAATAAATTTGTGAAACTATAAAAAATTGGCTCCATCATGTAAGTGCGGTGGCCGAGCGGTTAAGGCGTTGGACTTAAGTTCCAATGGACGTTAGTCCTCGTGGGTTCAAATCCCACCCGCACTATACTATTTTGTGTGAATCCAGTTGAATGTGTCACTCCTTAAATGTTCACTTTGATTAAACACAGTTATGATGACATATCTCAAAATTTTAAATCTTTGAAACTCTGTCTAAATAAATTTGTGAAACTATAAAAATTTGCCTCCATCATGTAAGTGCGGTGGCCGAGCGGTTAAGACGTTGGACTTAAGTTCCAATGGACGTTAGTCCTCGTGGGTTCAAATCCCACTGCACTATACTATTTTGTGTGAATCCAGTTGAATCTCTCCGAACTACATAAATTTTGTCAATGATGTTTCAGTGCAAACATGTTTTTCTTTAGGGGTTCTAAAATGTGTCGTTACTTAAATTGTGAAGGCTCTACAACTATTGCCAAAGTTCGCCCTCTAGTGATGACGCATTTCCGTGACGTATATTATCGATTGCGCCACTTTGTTTAAACACAGTAATGGTGACATATCACAAAATTTTAAATCTTTGAAACTCTGTCTAAACAAATTTGTGAAACTATAAAAAATGTGCCTCCAGTATGTAGGTGCGGTGGCCGAGTGGTTAAGGCGTTGGACTTAAGTTCCAATGGACGTTAGTCCTCGTGGGTTCAAATCCCACACGCACTATACTATTTTGTGTGAATCCAGTTGAATGTGTCACTCCTTAAATTTTCACTTTTATTAAACACAGTAATGGTGACATATCTCAAAATTTTAAATCTTTGAAACTCTGTCTAAATAAATTTGTGAAACTATAAAAATTTGACTCCATCATGTAAGTGCGGTGGCCGAGCGGTTAAGACGTTGGACTTAAGTTCCAATGGACGTTAGTGCTCGTGGGTTCAAATCCCACCTGCTCTATACTATTTTGTGTGAATCCAGTTGAATCTCTCCGAACTACTTAAATTTTGTCAATGATGTTTCAGTGCAAACATGTTTTTCTTTAGGGGTTCTAAAATGTGTCGTTACTTAAATTGTGAATGCTCTACAACTATTGCCAAAGTTCGCCCTCTAGTGATGACGCATTTCCGTGACGTATATTATCGATTGCGCCACTTTGTTTAAACACAGTAATGGTGACATATCTCAAAATTTTAAATCTTTGAAACTCTGTCTAAATAAATTTGTGAAACTATAAAAAATGTGCCTGCAGTATGTAAGTGCGGTGGCCGAGCGGTTAAGGCGTTGGATTTAAGTTCCAATGGACGTTAGTCCTCGTGGGTTCGAATCCCACCTGCACTATACTATTTTGTGTGAATCCAGTTGAATGTGTCACTCCTTAAATTTTCACTTTGATTAAACACAGTAATGGTGACATATCTCAAGATTTTAAATCTTTGAAACTCTGTCTAAATAAATTTGTGAAACTATAAAAAATTGGCTCTATCATGTAAGTGCGGTGGCCGAGCGGTTAAGGCGTTGGACTTAAGTTCCAATGGACGTTAGTCCTCGTGGGTTCAAATCCCACCCGCACTATACTATTTTGTGTGAATCCAGTTGAATGTGTCACTCCTTAAATTTTCACTTTGATTAAACACAGTTATGATGACATGTCTCAAAATTTTAAATCTTTGAAACTCTGTCTAAATAAATTTGTGAAACTATAAAAATTTGACTCCATCATGTAAGTGCGGTGGCCGAGCGGTTAAGACGTTGGACTTAAGTTCCAATGGACGTTAGTCCTCGTGGATTCAAATCCCACTGCACTATACTATTTTGTGTGAATCCAGTTGAATGTGTCACTCCTTAAATTTTCACTTTGATTAAACACAGTTATGATGACATATCTCAAAATTTTAAATCTTTGAAACTCTGTCTAAATAAATTTGTGAATCTATAAAAATTTGACTCCATCATGTAAGTGCGGTGGCCGAGCGGTTAAGACGTTGGACTTAAGTTCCAATGGACGTTAGTCCTCGTGGGTTCAAATCCCACTGCACTATACTATTTTGTGTGAATCCAGTTGAATCTCTCCGAACTACTTAAATTTTGTCAATGATGTTTCAGTGCAAACATGTTTTTCTTTAGGGGTTCTAAAATGTGTCGTTACTTAAATTGTGAAGGCTCTACAACTATTGCCAAAGTTCGCCCTCTAGTGATGACGCATTTCCGTGACGTATATTATCGATTGCGCCACTTTGTTTAAACACAGTAATGGTGACATATCACAAAATTTTAAATCTTTGAAACTCTGTCTAAACAAATTTGTGAAACTATAAAAAATGTGCCTCCAGTATGTAGGTGCGGTGGCCGAGTGGTTAAGGCGTTGGACTTAAGTTCCAATGGACGTTAGTCCTCGTGGGTTCAAATCCCACCCGCACTATACTATTTTGTGTGAATCCAGTTGAATGTGTCACTCCTTAAATTTTCACTTTGATTAAACACAGTTATGATGACATATCTCAAAATTTTAAATCTTTGAAACTCTGTCTAAATAAATTTGTGAAACTATAAAAATTTGACTCCATCATGTAAGTGCGGTGGCCGAGCGGTTAAGACGTTGGACTTAAGTTCCAATGGACGTTAGTGCTCGTGGGTTCAAATCCCACCTGCTCTATACTATTTTGTGTGAATCCAGTTGAATCTCTCCGAACTACTTAAATTTTGTCAATGATGTTTCAGTGCAAACATGTTTTTCTTTAGGGGTTCTAAAATGTGTCGTTACTTAAATTGTGAATGCTCTACAACTATTGCCAAAGTTCGCCCTCTAGTGATGACGCATTTCCGTGACGTATATTATCGATTGCGCCACTTTGTTTAAACACAGTAATGGTGACATATCACAAAATTTTAAATCTTTGAAACTCTGTCTAAACAAATTTGTGAAACTATAAAAAATGTGCCTCCAGTATGTAGGTGCGGTGGCCGAGTGGTTAAGGCGTTGGACTTAAGTTCCAATGGATGTTAGTCCTCGTGGGTTCAAATCCCACCCGCACTATACTATTTTGTGTGAATCCAGTTGAATGTGTCACTCCTTAAATTTTCACTTTGATTAAACACAGTTATGATGACATATCTCAAAATTTTAAATCTTTGAAACTCTGTCTAAATAAATTTGTGAAACTATAAAAATTTGACTCCATCATGTAAGTGCGGTGGCCGAGCGGTTAAGACGTTGGACTTAAGTTCCAATGGACGTTAGTCCTCGTGGATTCAAATCCCACCCGCAGTATACTATTTTGTGTGAATCCAGTTGAATGTGTCACTCCTTAAATTTTCACTTTGATTAAACACAGTTATGATGACATATCTCAAAATTTTAAATCTTTGAAACTCTGTCTAAATAAATTTGTGAAACTATAAAAATTTGCCTCCATCATGTAAGTGCGGTGGCCGAGCGGTTAAGACGTTGGACTTAAGTTCCAATGGACGTTAGTGCTCGTGGGTTCAAATCCCACCTGCTCTATACTATTTTGTGTGAATCCAGTTGAATCTCTCCGAACTACTTAAATTTTGTCAATGATGTTTCAGTGCAAACATGTTTTTCTTTAGGGGTTCTAAAATGTGTCGTTACTTAAATTGTGAATGCTCTACAACTATTGCCAAAGTTCGCCCTCTAGTGATGACGCATTTCCGTGACGTATATTATCGATTGCGCCACTTTGTTTAAACACAGTAATGGTGACATATCACAAAATTTTAAATCTTTGAAACTCTGTCTAAACAAATTTGTGAAACTATAAAAAATGTGCCTCCAGTATGTAGGTGCGGTGGTCGAGCGGTTAAGGCGTTGGACTTAAGTTCCAATGGACGTTAGTCCTCGTGGGTTCGAATCCCACCTGCACTATACTATTTTGTGTGAATCCAGTTGAATGTGTCACTCCTTAAATTTTCACTTTGATTAAACACAGTAATGGTGACATATCTCAAAATTTTAAATCTTTGAAACTCTGTCTAAATAAATTTGTGAAACTATAAAAAATTGGCTCCATCATGTAAGTGCGGTGGCCGAGCGGTTAAGGCGTTGGACTTAAGTTCCAATGGACGTTAGTCCTCGTGGGTTCAAATCCCACCCGCACTATACTATTTTGTGTGAATCCAGTTGAATGTGTCACTCCTTGAATTTTCACTTTGATTAAACACAGTAATGGTGACATATCTCAAGATTTTAAATCTTTGAAACTCTGTCTAAATAAATTTGTGAAACTATAAAAAATTGGCTCCATCATGTAAGTGCGGTGGCCGAGCGGTTAAGGCGTTGGACTTAAGTTCCAATGGACGTTAGTCCTCGTGGGTTCAAATCCCACCCGCACTATACTATTTTGTGTGAATCCAGTTGAATGTGTCACTCCTTAAATTTTCACTTTGATTAAACACAGTTATGATGACATATCTCAAAATTTTAAATCTTTGAAACTCTGTCTAAATAAATTTGTGAAACTATAAAAATTTGACTCCATCATGTAAGTGCGGTGGCCGAGCGGTTAAGGCGTTGGACTTAAGTTCCAATGGACGTTAGTCCTCGTGGGTTCAAATCCCACCCGCACTATACTATTTTGTGTGAATCCAGTTGAATGTGTCACTCCTTGAATTTTCACTTTGATTAAACACAGTAATGGTGACATATCACAAAATTTTAAATCTTTGAAACTCTGTCTAAACAAATTTGTGAAACTATAAAAAATGTGCCTCCAGTATGTAGGTGCGGTGGTCGAGCGGTTAAGGCGTTGGACTTAAGTTCCAATGGACGTTAGTCCTCGTGGGTTCGAATCCCACCTGCACTATACTATTTTGTGTGAATCCAGTTGAATGTGTCACTCCTTAAATTTTCACTTTGATTAAACACAGTAATGGTGACATATCTCAAAATTTTAAATCTTTGAAACTCTGTCTAAATAAATTTGTGAAACTATAAAAAATTGGTTCCATCATGTAAGTGCGGTGGCCGAGCGGTTAAGGCGTTGGACTTAAGTTCCAATGGACGTTAGTCCTCGTGGGTTCAAATCCCACCCGCACTATACTATTTTGTGTGAATCCAGTTGAATGTGTCACTCCTTGAATTTTCACTTTGATTAAACACAGTAATGGTGACATATCTCAAGATTTTAAATCTTTGAAACTCTGTCTAAATAAATTTGTGAAACTATAAAAAATTGGCTCCATCATGTAAGTGCGGTGGCCGAGTGGTTAAGGCGTTGGACTTAAGTTCCAATGGACGTTAGTCCTCGTGGGTTCAAATCCCACCCGCACTATACTATTTTGTGTGAATCCAGTTGAATGTGTCACTCCTTAAATTTTCACTTTGATTAAACACAGTTATGATGACATATCTCAAAATTTTAAATCTTTGAAACTCTGTCTAAATAAATTTGTGAAACTATAAAAATTTGACTCCATCATGTAAGTGCGGTGGCCGAGCGGTTAAGGCGTTGGACTTAAGTTCCAATGGACGTTAGTCCTCGTGGGTTCAAATCCCACTCGCACTATACTATTTTGTGTGAATCCAGTTGAATGTGTCACTCCTTGAATTTTCACTTTGATTAAACACAGTAATGGTGACATATCTCAAGATTTTAAATCTTTGAAACTCTGTCTAAATAAATTTGTGAAACTATAAAAAATTGGCTCCATCATGTAAGTGCGGTGGCCGAGCGGTTAAGGCGTTGGACTTAAGTTCCAATGGACGTTAGTCCTCGTGGGTTCAAATCCCACCTGCACTATACTATTTTGTGTGAATCCAGTTGAATGTGTCGCTCCTTAAATTTTCACTTTGATTAAACACAGTTATGATGACATATATCAAAATTTTAAATCTTTGAAACTCTGTCTAAATAAATTTGTGAAACTATAAAAATTTGCCTCCATCATGTAAGTGCGGTGGCCGAGCGGTTAAGGCGTTGGACTTAAGTTCCAATGGACGTTAGTCCTCGTGGGTTCAAATCCCACCTGCACTATACTATTTTGTGTGAATCCAGTTGAATGTGTCGCTCCTTAAATTTTCACTTTGATTAAACACAGTTATGATGACATATCTCAAAATTTTAAATCTTTGAAACTCTGTCTAAATAAATTTGTGAAACTATAAAAATTTGCCTCCATCATGTAAGTGCGGTGGCCGAGCGGTTAAGGCGTTGGACTTAAGTTCCAATGGACGTTAGTCCTCGTGGGTTCAAATCCCACCTGCACTATACTATTTTGTGTGAATCCAGTTGAATGTGTCGCTCCTTAAATTTTCACTTTGATTAAACACAGTAATGGTGACATATCTCAAAATTTTAAATCTTTGAAACTCTGTCTAAATAAATTTGTGAAACTATAAAAATTTGACTCCATCATGTAAGTGCGGTGGCCGAGCGGTTAAGACGTTGGACTTAAGTTCCAATGGACGTTAGTGCTCGTGGGTTCAAATCCCACCTGCTCTATACTATTTTGTGTGAATCCAGTTGAATCTCTCCGAACTACTTAAATTTTGTCAATGATGTTTCAGTGCAAACATGTTTTTCTTTAGGGGTTCTAAAATGTGTCGTTACTTAAATTGTGAATGCTCTACAACTATTGCCAAAGTTCGCCCTCTAGTGATGACGCATTTCCGTGACGTATATTATCGATTGCGCCACTTTGTTTAAACACAGTAATGGTGACATATCACAAAATTTTAAATCTTTGAAACTCTGTCTAAACAAATTTGTGAAACTATAAAAAATGTGCCTCCAGTATGTAGGTGCGGTGGTCGAGCGGTTAAGGCGTTGGACTTAAGTTCCAATGGACGTTAGTCCTCGTGGGTTCGAATCCCACCTGCACTATACTATTTTGTGTGAATCCAGTTGAATGTGTCACTCCTTAAATTTTCACTTTGATTAAACACAGTAATGGTGACATATCTCAAAATTTTAAATCTTTGAAACTCTGTCTAAATAAATTTGTGAAACTATAAAAAATTGGCTCCATCATGTAAGTGCGGTGGCCGAGCGGTTAAGGCGTTGGACTTAAGTTCCAATGGACGTTAGTCCTCGTGGGTTCAAATCCCACCCGCACTATACTATTTTGTGTGAATCCAGTTGAATGTGTCACTCCTTGAATTTTCACTTTGATTAAACACAGTAATGGTGACATATCTCAAGATTTTAAATCTTTGAAACTCTGTCTAAATAAATTTGTGAAACTATAAAAAATTGGCTCCATCATGTAAGTGCGGTGGCCGAGCGGTTAAGGCGTTGGACTTAAGTTCCAATGGACGTTAGTCCTCGTGGGTTCAAATCCCACCCGCACTATACTATTTTGTGTGAATCCAGTTGAATGTGTCACTCCTTAAATTTTCACTTTGATTAAACACAGTTATGATGACATATCTCAAAATTTTAAATCTTTGAAACTCTGTCTAAATAAATTTGTGAAACTATAAAAATTTGACTCCATCATGTAAGTGCGGTGGCCGAGCGGTTAAGGCGTTGGACTTAAGTTCCAATGGACGTTAGTCCTCGTGGGTTCAAATCCCACCCGCACTATACTATTTTGTGTGAATCCAGTTGAATGTGTCACTCCTTGAATTTTCACTTTGATTAAACACAGTAATGGTGACATATCACAAAATTTTAAATCTTTGAAACTCTGTCTAAACAAATTTGTGAAACTATAAAAAATGTGCCTCCAGTATGTAGGTGCGGTGGTCGAGCGGTTAAGGCGTTGGACTTAAGTTCCAATGGACGTTAGTCCTCGTGGGTTCGAATCCCACCTGCACTATACTATTTTGTGTGAATCCAGTTGAATGTGTCACTCCTTAAATTTTCACTTTGATTAAACACAGTAATGGTGACATATCTCAAAATTTTAAATCTTTGAAACTCTGTCTAAATAAATTTGTGAAACTATAAAAAATTGGCTCCATCATGTAAGTGCGGTGGCCGAGCGGTTAAGGCGTTGGACTTAAGTTCCAATGGACGTTAGTCCTCGTGGGTTCAAATCCCACCCGCACTATACTATTTTGTGTGAATCCAGTTGAATGTGTCACTCCTTGAATTTTCACTTTGATTAAACACAGTAATGGTGACATATCTCAAGATTTTAAATCTTTGAAACTCTGTCTAAATAAATTTGTGAAACTATAAAAAATTGGCTCCATCATGTAAGTGCGGTGGCCGAGCGGTTAAGGCGTTGGACTTAAGTTCCAATGGACGTTAGTCCTCGTGGGTTCAAATCCCACCCGCACTATACTATTTTGTGTGAATCCAGTTGAATGTGTCACTCCTTAAATTTTCACTTTGATTAAACACAGTTATGATGACATATCTCAAAATTTTAAATCTTTGAAACTCTGTCTAAATAAATTTGTGAAACTATAAAAATTTGACTCCATCATGTAAGTGCGGTGGCCGAGCGGTTAAGGCGTTGGACTTAAGTTCCAATGGACGTTAGTCCTCGTGGGTTCAAATCCCACTCGCACTATACTATTTTGTGTGAATCCAGTTGAATGTGTCACTCCTTGAATTTTCACTTTGATTAAACACAGTAATGGTGACATATCTCAAGATTTTAAATCTTTGAAACTCTGTCTAAATAAATTTGTGAAACTATAAAAAATTGGCTCCATCATGTAAGTGCGGTGGCCGAGCGGTTAAGGCGTTGGACTTAAGTTCCAATGGACGTTAGTCCTCGTGGGTTCAAATCCCACCTGCACTATACTATTTTGTGTGAATCCAGTTGAATGTGTCGCTCCTTAAATTTTCACTTTGATTAAACACAGTTATGATGACATATATCAAAATTTTAAATCTTTGAAACTCTGTCTAAATAAATTTGTGAAACTATAAAAATTTGCCTCCATCATGTAAGTGCGGTGGCCGAGCGGTTAAGGCGTTGGACTTAAGTTCCAATGGACGTTAGTCCTCGTGGGTTCAAATCCCACCTGCACTATACTATTTTGTGTGAATCCAGTTGAATGTGTCGCTCCTTAAATTTTCACTTTGATTAAACACAGTTATGATGACATATCTCAAAATTTTAAATCTTTGAAACTCTGTCTAAATAAATTTGTGAAACTATAAAAATTTGCCTCCATCATGTAAGTGCGGTGGCCGAGCGGTTAAGGCGTTGGACTTAAGTTCCAATGGACGTTAGTCCTCGTGGGTTCAAATCCCACCTGCACTATACTATTTTGTGTGAATCCAGTTGAATGTGTCGCTCCTTAAATTTTCACTTTGATTAAACACAGTAATGGTGACATATCTCAAAATTTTAAATCTTTGAAACTCTGTCTAAATAAATTTGTGAAACTATAAAAATTTGACTCCATCATGTAAGTGCGGTGGCCGAGCGGTTAAGACGTTGGACTTAAGTTCCAATGGACGTTAGTCCTCGTGGGTTCAAATCCCACTGCACTATACTATTTTGTGTGAATCCAGTTGAATCTCTCCGAACTACTTAAATTTTGTCAATGATGTTTCAGTGCAAACATGTTTTTCTTTAGGGGTTCTAAAATGTGTCGTTACTTAAATTGTGAAGGCTCTACAACTATTGCCAAAGTTCGCCCTCTAGTGATGACGCATTTCCGTGACGTATATTATCGATTGCGCCACTTTGTTTAAACACAGTAATGGTGACATATCACAAAATTTTAAATCTTTGAAACTCTGTCTAAACAAATTTGTGAAACTATAAAAAATGTGCCTCCAGTATGTAGGTGCGGTGGCCGAGTGGTTAAGGCGTTGGATTTAAGTTCCAATGGACGTTAGTCCTCGTGGGTTCAAATCCCACCTGCACTATACTATTTTGTGTGAATCCAGTTGAATGTGTCACTCCTTAAATTTTCACTTTGATTAAACACAGTAATGGTGACATATCTCAAAATTTTAAATCTTTGAAACTCTGTCTAAATAAATTTGTGAAACTATAAAAAATTGGCTCCATCATGTAAGTGCGGTGGCCGAGCGGTTAAGGCGTTGGACTTAAGTTCCAATGGACGTTAGTCCTCGTGGGTTCAAATCCCACCCGCACTATACTATTTTGTGTGAATCCAGTTGAATGTGTCACTCCTTGAATTTTCACTTTGATTAAACACAGTAATGGTGACATATCTCAAGATTTTAAATCTTTGAAACTCTGTCTAAATAAATTTGTGAAACTATAAAAAATTGGCTCCATCATGTAAGTGCGGTGGCCGAGCGGTTAAGGCGTTGGACTTAAGTTCCAATGGACATTAGTCCTCGTGGGTTCAAATCCCACCCGCACTATACTATTTTGTGTGAATCCAGTTGAATGTGTCACTCCTTAAATTTTCACTTTGATTAAACACAGTTATGATGACATATCTCAAAATTTTAAATCTTTGAAACTCTGTCTAAATAAATTTGTGAAACTATAAAAATTTGACTCCATCATGTAAGTGCGGTGGCCGAGCGGTTAAGACGTTGGACTTAAGTTCCAATGGACGTTAGTCCTCGTGGGTTCAAATCCCACCCGCACTATACTATTTTGTGTGAATCCAGTTGAATGTGTCACTCCTTGAATTTTCACTTTGATTAAACACAGTAATGGTGACATATCTCAAAATTTTAAATCTTTGAAACTCTGTCTAAATAAATTTGTGAAACTATAAAAATTTGACTCCATCATGTAAGTGCGGTGGCCGAGCGGTTAAGACGTTGGACTTAAGTTCCAATGGACGTTAGTCCTCGTGGGTTCAAATCCCACTGCACTATAGTATTTTGTGTGAATCCAGTTGAATCTCTCCGAACTACTTAAATTTTGTCAATGATGTTTCAGTGCAAACATGTTTTTCTTTAGGGGTTCTAAAATGTGTCGTTACTTAAATTGTGAAGGCTCTACAACTATTGCCAAAGTTCGCCCTCTAGTGATGACGCATTTCCGTGACGTATATTATCGATTGCGCCACTTTGTTTAAACACAGTAATGGTGACATATCACAAAATTTTAAATCTTTGAAACTCTGTCTAAACAAATTTGTGAAACTATAAAAAATGTGCCTCCAGTATGTAGGTGCGGTGGCCGAGTGGTTAAGGCGTTGGACTTAAGTTCCAATGGACGTTAGTCCTCGTGGGTTCAAATCCCACCTGCACTATACTATTTTGTGTGAATCCAGTTGAATGTGTCACTCCTTAAATTTTCACTTTGATTAAACACAGTAATGATGACATATCTCAAAATTTTAAATCTTTGAAACTTTGTCTAAATAAATTTGTGAAACTATAAAAAATGTGCCTTCAGTATGTAAGTGCGGTGGCCGAGCGGTTAAGGCGTTGGAGTTAAGTTCCAATGGACGTTAGTCCTCGTGGGTTCGAACCCCACCTGCACTATACTATTTTGTGTGAATCCAGTTGAATGTGTCACTCCTTAAATTTTCACTTTGATTAAACACAGTTATGATGACATATCTCAAAATTTTAAATCTTTGAAACTCTGTCTAAATAAATTTGTGAAACTATAAAAATTTGACTCCATCATGTAAGTGCGGTGGCCGAGCGGTTAAGGCGTTGGACTTAAGTTCCAATGGACGTTAGTCCTCGTGGGTTCAAATCCCACCCGCACTATACTATTTTGTGTGAATCCAGTTGAATGTGTCACTCCTTGAATTTTCACTTTGATTAAACACAGTAATGGTGACATATCTCAAAATTTTAAATCTTTGAAACTCTGTCTAAATAAATTTGTGAAACTATAAAAATTTGACTCCATCATGTAAGTGCGGTGGCCGAGCGGTTAAGACGTTGGACTTATGTTCCAATGGACGTTAGTCCTCGTGGGTTCAAATCCCACCTGCTCTATACTATTTTGTGTGAATCCAGTTGAATCTCTCCGAACTACTTAAATTTTGTCAATGATGTTTCAGTGCAAACATGTTTTTCTTAAGGGGTTCTAAAATGTGTCGTTACTTAAATTGTGAATGCTCTACAACTATTGCCAAAGTTCGCCCTCTAGTGATGACGCATTTCCGTGACGTATATTATCGATTGCGCCACTTTGTTTAAACACAGTAATGGTGACATATCTCAAAATTTTAAATCTTTGAAACTTTGTCTAAATAAATTTGTGAAACTATAAAAAATGTGCCTTCAGTATGTAAGTGCGGTGGCCGAGCGGTTAAGGCGTTGGACTTAAGTTCCAATGGACGTTAGTCCTCGTGGGTTCGAATCCCACCTGCACTATACTATTTTGTGTGAATCCAGTTGAATGTGTCACTCCTTAAATTTTCACTTTGATTAAACACAGTAATGGTGACATATCTCAAGATTTTAAATCTTTGAAACTCTGTCTAAATAAATTTGTGAAACTATAAAAAATTAGCTCCATCATGTAAGTGCGGTGGCCGAGCGTTTAAGGCGTTGGACTTAAGTTCCAATGGACGTTAGTCCTCGTGGGTTCAAATCCCACCCGCACTATACTATTTTGTGTGAATCCAGTTGAATGTGTCACTCCTTGAATTTTCACTTTGATTAAACACAGTAATGGTGACATATCTCAAGATTTTAAATCTTTGAAACTCTGTCTAAATAAATTTGTGAAACTATAAAAATTTGACTCCATCATGTAAGTGCGGTGGCCGAGCGGTTAAGACGTTGGACTTAAGTTCCAATGGACGTTAGTCCTCGTGGGTTCAAATCCCACTGCACTATACTATTTTGTGTGAATCCAGTTGAATCTCTCCGAACTACTTAAATTTTGTCAATGATGTTTCAGTGCAAACATGTTTTTCTTTAGGGGTTCTAAAATGTGTCGTTACTTAAATTGTGAAGGCTCTACAACTATTGCCAAAGTTCGCCCTCTAGTGATGACGCATTTCCGTGACGTATATTATCGATTGCGCCACTTTGTTTAAACACAGTAATGGTGACATATCACAAAATTTTAAATCTTTGAAACTCTGTCTAAACAAATTTGTGAAACTATAAAAAAATGTGCCTCCAGTATGTAGGTGCGGTGGCCGAGTGGTTAAGGCGTTGGACTTAAGTTCCAATGGACGTTAGTCCTCGTGGGTTCAAATCCCACCCGCACTATACTATTTTGTGTGAATCCAGTTGAATGTGTCACTCCTTAAATTTTCACTTTGATTAAACACAGTAATGATGACATATCTCAAAATTTTAAATCTTTGAAACTTTGTCTAAATAAATTTGTGAAACTATAAAAAATGTGCCTTCAGTATGTAAGTGCGGTGGCCGAGCGGTTAAGGCGTTGGACTTAAGTTCCAATGGACGTTAGTCCTCGTGGGTTCGAACCCCACATGCACTATACTATTTTGTGTGAATCCAGTTGAATGTGTCACTCCTTAAATTTTCACTTTGATTAAACACAGTAATGGTGTCATATCTCAATATTTTAAATCTTTGAAACTCTGTCTAAATAAATTTGTGAAACTATAAAAAATTGGCTCCATCATATAAGTGCGGTGGCCGAGCGGTTAAGACGTTGGACTTAAGTTCCAATGGACGTTAGTCCTCGTGGGTTCAAATCCCACCCGCACTATACTATTTTGTGTGAATCCAGTTGAATGTGTCACTCCTTAAATTTTCACTTTGATTAAACACAGTTATGATGACATATCTCAAAATTTTAAATCTTTGAAACTCTGTCTAAATAAATTTGTGAAACTATAAAAATTTGACTCCATCATGTAAGTGCGGTGGCCGAGCGGTTAAGACGTTGGACTTAAGTTCCAATGGACGTTAGTCCTCGTGGGTTCAAATCCCACCCGCACTATACTATTTTGTGTGAATCCAGTTGAATGTGTCACTCCTTGAATTTTCACTTTGATTAAACACAGTAATGGTGACATATCTCAAAATTTTAAATCTTTGAAACTCTGTCTAAATAAATTTGTGAAACTATAAAAATTTGACTCCATCATGTAAGTGCGGTGGCCGAGCGGTTAAGACGTTGGACTTAAGTTCCAATGGACGTTAGTCCTCGTGGATTCAAATCCCACTGCACTATACTATTTTGTGTGAATCCAGTTGAATGTGTCACTCCTTAAATTTTCACTTTGATTAAACACAGTAATGGTGACATATCTCAAAATTTTAAATCTTTGAAACTCTGTCTAAATAAATTTGTGAAACTATAAAAATTTGACTCCATCATGTAAGTGCGGTGGCCGAGCGGTTAAGACGTTGGACTTAAGTTCCAATGGACGTTAGTCCTCGTGGGTTCAAATCCCACCTGCTCTATACTATTTTGTGTGAATCCAGTTGAATCTCTCCGAACTACTTAAATTTTGTCAATGATGTTTCAGTGCAAACATGTTTTTCTTAAGGGGTTCTAAAATGTGTCGTTACTTAAATTGTGAATGCTCTACAACTATTGCCAAAGTTCGCCCTCTAGTGATGACGCATTTCCGTGACGTATATTATCGATTGCGCCACTTTGTTTAAACACAGTAATGGTGACATATCTCAAAATTTTAAATCTTTGAAACTTTGTCTAAATAAATTTGTGAAAATATAAAAAATGTGCCTTCAGTATGTAAGTGCGGTGGCCGAGCGGTTAAGGCGTTGGACTTAAGTTCCAATGGACGTTAGTCCTCGTGGGTTCGAATCCCACCTGCACTATACTATTTTGTGTGAATCCAGTTGAATGTGTCACTCCTTAAATTTTCACTTTGATTAAACACAGTAATGGTGACATATCTCAAGATTTTAAATCTTTGAAACTCTGTCTAAATAAATTTGTGAAACTATAAAAAATTAGCTCCATCATGTAAGTGCGGTGGCCGAGCGGTTAAGGCGTTGGACTTAAGTTCCAATGGACGTTAGTCCTCGTGGGTTCAAATCCCACCCGCACTATACTATTTTGTGTGAATCCAGTTGAATGTGTCACTCCTTGAATTTTCACTTTGATTAAACACAGTAATGGTGACATATCTCAAGATTTTAAATCTTTGAAACTCTGTCTAAATAAATTTGTGAAACTATAAAAAATTGGCTCCATCATGTAAGTGCGGTGGCCGAGCGGTTAAGGCGTTGGACTTAAGTTCCAATGGACGTTAGTCCTCGTGGGTTCAAATCCCACCTGCACTATACTATTTTGTGTGAATCCAGTTGAATGTGTCACTCCTTAAATTTTCACTTTGATTAAACACAGTTATGATGACATATCTCAAAATTTTAAATCTTTGAAACTCTGTCTAAATAAATTTGTGAAACTATAAAAATTTGACTCCATCATGTAAGTGCGGTGGCCGAGCGGTTAAGATGTTGGACTTAAGTTCCAATGGACGTTAGTCCTCGTGGGTTCAAATCCCACTGCACTATACTATTTTGTGTGAATCCAGTTGAATCTCTCCGAACTACTTAAATTTTGTCAATGATGTTTCAGTGCAAACATGTTTTTCTTTAGGGGTTCTAAAATGTGTCGTTACTTAAATTGTGAAGGCTCTACAACTATTGCCAAAGTTCGCCCTCTAGTGATGACGCATTTCCGTGACGTATATTATCGATTGCGCCACTTTGTTTAAACACAGTAATGGTGACATATCACAAAATTTTAAATCTTTGAAACTCTGTCTAAACAAATTTGTGAAACTATAAAAAATGTGCCTCCAGTATGTAGGTGCGGTGGCCGAGTGGTTAAGGCGTTGGACTTAAGTTCCAATGGACGTTAGTCCTCGTGGGTTCAAATCCCACCCGCACTATACTATTTTGTGTGAATCCAGTTGAATGTGTCACTCCTTAAATTTTCACTTTGATTAAACACAGTAATGATGACATATCTCAAAATTTTAAATCTTTGAAACTTTGTCTAAATAAATTTGTGAAACTATAAAAAATGTGCCTTCAGTATGTAAGTGCGGTGGCCGAGCGGTTAAGGCGTTGGACTTAAGTTCCAATGGACGTTAGTCCTCGTGGGTTCGAACCCCACCCGCACTATACTATTTTGTGTGAATCCAGTTGAATGTGTCACTCCTTAAATTTTCACTTTGATTAAACACAGTTATGATGACATATCTCAAAATTTTAAATCTTTGAAACTCTGTCTAAATAAATTTGTGAAACTATAAAAATTTGACTCCATCATGTAAGTGCGGTGGCCGAGCGGTTAAGGCGTTGGACTTAAGTTCCAATGGACGTTAGTCCTCGTGGGTTCAAATCCCACCCGCACTATACTATTTTGTGTGAATCCAGTTGAATGTGTCACTCCTTAAATTTTCACTTTGATTAAACACAGTTATGATGACATATCTCAAAATTTTAAATCTTTGAAACTCTGTCTAAATAAATTTGTGAAACTATAAAAATTTGACTCCATCATGTAAGTGCGGTGGCCGAGCGGTTAAGACGTTGGACTTAAGTTCCAATGGACGTTAGTCCTCGTGGGTTCAAATCCCACCTGCTCTATACTATTTTGTGTGAATCCAGTTGAATCTCTCCGAACTACTTAAATTTTGTCAATGATGTTTCAGTGCAAACATGTTTTTCTTTAGGGGTTCTAAAATGTGTCGTTACTTAAATTGTGAATGCTCTACAACTATTGCCAAAGTTCGCCCTCTAGTGATGACGCATTTCCGTGACGTATATTATCGATTGCGCCACTTTGTTTAAACACAGTAATGGTGACATATCTCAAAATTTTAAATCTTTGAAACTTTGTCTAAATAAATTTGTGAAACTATAAAAAATGTGCCTTCAGTATGTAAGTGCGGTGGCCGAGCGGTTAAGGCGTTGGACTTAAGTTCCAATGGACGTTAGTCCTCGTGGGTTCGAATCCCACCTGCACTATACTATTTTGTGTGAATCCAGTTGAATGTGTCACTCCTTAAATTTTCACTTTGATTAAACACAGTAATGGTGACATATCTCAAGATTTTAAATCTTTGAAACTCTGTCTAAATAAATTTGTGAAACTATAAAAAATTGGCTCCATCATGTAAGTGCGGTGGACGAGCGGTTAAGGCGTTGGACTTAAGTTCCAATGGAAGTTAGTCCTCGTGGGTTCGAATCCCACCTGCACTATACTATTTTGTGTGAATCCAGTTGAATGTGTCACTCCTTAAATTTTCACTTTGATTAAACACAGTAATGGTGACATATCTCAAAATTTTAAATCTTTGAAACTCTGTCTAAATAAATTTGTGAAACTATAAAAAATTGGCTCCATCATGTAAGTGCGGTGGCCGAGCGGTTAAGGCGTTGGACTTAAGTTCCAATGGACGTTAGTCCTCGTGGGTTCAAATCCCACCCGCACTATACTATTTTGTGTGAATCCAGTTGAATGTGTCACTCCTTGAATTTTCACTTTGATTAAACACAGTAATGGTGACATATCTCAAGATTTTAAATCTTTGAAACTCTGTCTAAATAAATTTGTGAAACTATAAAAAATTGGCTCCATCATGTAAGTGCGGTGGCCGAGCGGTTAAGGCGTTGGACTTAAGTTCCAATGGACGTTAGTCCTCGTGGGTTCAAATCCCACCCGCACTATACTATTTTGTGTGAATCCAGTTGAATGTGTCACTCCTTAAATTTTCACTTTGATTAAACACAGTTATGATGACATATCTCAAAATTTTAAATCTTTGAAACTCTGTCTAAATAAATTTGTGAAACTATAAAAATTTGACTCCATCATGTAAGTGCGGTGGCCGAGCGGTTAAGGCGTTGGACTTAAGTTCCAATGGACGTTAGTCCTCGTGGGTTCAAATCCCACCCGCACTATACTATTTTGTGTGAATCCAGTTGAATGTGTCACTCCTTGAATTTTCACTTTGATTAAACACAGTAATGGTGACATATCTCAAAATTTTAAATCTTTGAAACTTTGTCTAAATAAATTTGTGAAACTATAAAAAATGTGCCTTCAGTATGTAAGTGCGGTGGCCGAGCGGTTAAGGCGTTGGACTTAAGTTCCAATGGACGTTAGTCATCGTGGGTTCGAATCCCACCTGCACTATACTATTTTGTGTGAATCCAGTTGAATGTGTCACTCCTTAAATTTTCACTTTGATTAAACACAGTAATGGTGACATATCTCAAGATTTTAAATCTTTGAAACTCTGTCTAAATAAATTTGTGAAACTATAAAAAATTAGCTCCATCATGTAAGTGCGGTGGCCGAG